>NC_087144.1:0-635142 GCF_030705265.1 Helicoverpa armigera
CCCTGGCCTGGCCTGGCCTGGCCTGGCCTGGCCTGGCCTGGCCTGGCCTGGCCTGGCCTGGCCTGGCCTGGCCTGGCCTGGCCTGGCCTGGCCTGAGCCTGGCCTGGCCTGGCCTGGCCTGGCCTGGCCTGGCCTGGCCTGGCCTGGCCTGGCCTGGCCTGGCCTGGCCTGGCCTGGCCTGGCCTGGCCCACAGCCTGGCTGGCCTGGCCTGAGCCTGGCCTGGCCTGGCCTGGCCTGGCCTGGCCTGGCCTGGCCTGGCCTGGCCTGGCCTGGCCTGGCCTGGCCTGGCCTGGCCTGGCCTGGCCTGGCCTGGCCTGGCCTGGCCTGGCCTGGCCTGGCCTGGCCTGGCCTGGCCTGGCCTGGCCTGGCCTGGCCTGGCCTGGCCTGGCCTGGCCTGGCCTGGCCTGGCCTGGCCTGGCCTGGCCTGGCCTGGCCTGGCCTGGCCTGGCCTGGCCTGGCCTGGCCTGGCCTGGCCTGGCCTGGCCTGGCCTGGCCTGGCCTGGCCTGGCCTGGCCTGGCCTGGCCTGGCCTGGCCTGGCCTGGCCTGGCCTGGCCTGGCCTGGCCTGGCCTGGCCTGGCCTGGCCTGGCCTGGCCTGGCCTGGCCTGGCCTGGCCTGGCCTGGCCTGGCCTGGCCTGGCCTGGCCTGGCCTGGCCTGGCCTGGCCTGGCCTGGCCTGGCCTGGCCTGGCCTGGCCTGGCCTGGCCTGGCCTGGCCTGGCCTGGCCTGGCCTGGCCTGGCCTGGCCTGGCCTGGCCTGGCCTGGCCTGGCCTGGCCTGGCCTGGCCTGGCCTGGCCTGGCCTGGCCTGGCCTGGCCTGGCCTGGCCTGGCCTGGCCTGGCCTGGCCTGGCCTGGCCTGGCCTGGCCTGGCCTGGCCTGGCCTGGCCTGGCCTGGCCTGGCCTGGCCTGGCCTGGCCTGGCCTGGCCTGGCCTGGCCTGGCCTGGCCTGGCCTGGCCTGGCCTGGCCTGGCCTGGCCTGGCCTGGCCTGGCCTGGCCTGGCCTGGCCTGGCCTGGCCTGGCCTGGCCTGGCCTGGCCTGGCCTGGCCTGGCCTGGCCTGGCCTGGCCTGGCCTGGCCTGGCCTGGCCTGGCCTGGCCTGGCCTGGCCTGGCCTGGCCTGGCCTGGCCTGGCCTGGCCTGGCCTGGCCTGGCCTGGCCTGGCCTGGCCTGGCCTGGCCTGGCCTGGCCTGGCCTGGCCTGGCCTGGCCTGGCCTGGCCTGGCCTGGCCTGGCCTGGCCTGGCCTGGCCTGGCCTGGCCTGGCCTGGCCTGGCCTGGCCTGGCCTGGCCTGGCCTGGCCTGGCCTGGCCTGGCCTGGCCTGGCCTGGCCTGGCCTGGCCTGGCCTGGCCTGGCCTGGCCTGGCCTGGCCTGGCCTGGCCTGGCCTGGCCTGGCCTGGCCTGGCCTGGCCTGGCCTGGCCTGGCCTGGCCTGGCCTGGCCTGGCCTGGCCTGGCCTGGCCTGGCCTGGCCTGGCCTGGCCTGGCCTGGCCTGGCCTGGCCTGGCCTGGCCTGGCCTGGCCTGGCCTGGCCTGGCCTGGCCTGGCCTGGCCTGGCCTGGCCTGGCCTGGCCTGGCCTGGCCTGGCCTGGCCTGGCCTGGCCTGGCCTGGCCTGGCCTGGCCTGGCCTGGCCTGGCCTGGCCTGGCCTGGCCTGGCCTGGCCTGGCCTGGCCTGGCCTGGCCTGGCCTGGCCTGGCCTGGCCTGGCCTGGCCTGGCCTGGCCTGGCCTGGCCTGGCCTGGCCTGGCCTGGCCTGGCCTGGCCTGGCCTGGCCTGGCCTGGCCTGGCCTGGCCTGGCCTGGCCTGGCCTGGCCTGGCCTGGCCTGGCCTGGCCTGGCCTGGCCTGGCCTGGCCTGGCCTGGCCTGGCCTGGCCTGGCCTGGCCTGGCCTGGCCTGGCCTGGCCTGGCCTGGCCTGGCCTGGCCTGGCCTGGCCTGGCCTGGCCTGGCCTGGCCTGGCCTGGCCTGGCCTGGCCTGGCCTGGCCTGGCCTGGCCTGGCCTGGCCTGGCCTGGCCTGGCCTGGCCTGGCCTGGCCTGGCCTGGCCTGGCCTGGCCTGGCCTGGCCTGGCCTGGCCTGGCCTGGCCTGGCCTGGCCTGGCCTGGCCTGGCCTGGCCTGGCCTGGCCTGGCCTGGCCTGGCCTGGCCTGGCCTGGCCTGGCCTGGCCTGGCCTGGCCTGGCCTGGCCTGGCCTGGCCTGGCCTGGCCTGGCCTGGCCTGGCCCCTGGCCTGGCCTGGCCTGGCCTGGCCTGGCCTGGCCTGGCCTGGCCTGGCCTGGCCTGGCCTGGCCTGGCCTGGCCTGGCCTGGCCTGGCCTGGCCTGGCCTGGCCTGGCCTGGCCTGGCCTGGCCTGGCCTGGCCTGGCCTGGCCTGGCCTGGCCTGGCCTGGCCTGGCCTGGCCTGGCCTGGCCTGGCCTGGCCTGGCCTGGCCTGGCCTGGCCTGGCCTGGCCTGGCCTGGCCTGGCCTGGCCTGGCCTGGCCTGGCCTGGCCTGGCCTGGCCTGGCCTGGCCTGGCCTGGCCTGGCCTGGCCTGGCCTGGCCTGGCCTGGCCTGGCCTGGCCTGGCCTGGCCTGGCCTGGCCTGGCCTGGCCTGGCCTGGCCTGGCCTGGCCTGGCCTGGCCTGGCCTGGCCTGGCCTGGCCTGGCCTGGCCTGGCCTGGCCTGGCCTGGCCTGGCCTGGCCTGGCCTGGCCTGGCCTGGCCTGGCCTGGCCTGGCCTGGCCTGGCCTGGCCTGGCCTGGCCTGGCCTGGCCTGGCCTGGCCTGGCCTGGCCTGGCCTGGCCTGGCCTGGCCTGGCCTGGCCTGGCCTGGCCTGGCCTGGCCTGGCCTGGCCTGGCCTGGCCTGGCCTGGCCTGGCCTGGCCTGGCCTGGCCTGGCCTGGCCTGGCCTGGCCTGGCCTGGCCTGGCCTGGCCTGGCCTGGCCTGGCCTGGCCTGGCCTGGCCTGGCCTGGCCTGGCCTGGCCTGGCCTGGCCTGGCCTGGCCTGGCCTGGCCTGGCCTGGCCTGGCCTGGCCTGGCCTGGCCTGGCCTGGCCTGGCCTGGCCTGGCCTGGCCTGGCCTGGCCTGGCCTGGCCTGGCCTGGCCTGGCCTGGCCTGGCCTGGCCTGGCCTGGCCTGGCCTGGCCTGGCCTGGCCTGGCCTGGCCTGGCCTGGCCTGGCCTGGCCTGGCCTGGCCTGGCCTGGCCTGGCCTGGCCTGGCCTGGCCTGGCCTGGCCTGGCCTGGCCTGGCCTGGCCTGGCCTGGCCTGGCCTGGCCTGGCCTGGCCTGGCCTGGCCTGGCCTGGCCTAACCTGGCCTGGCCTAACCTCCAACCTAACCTAACCTAACCTAACCTAACCTGGCCTAACCTGGCCTAACCTAACCTAACCTAACCTAACCTAACCTAACCTAACCTAACCTAACCTAACCTAACCTAACCTAACCTAACCTAACCTAACCTAACCTAACCTAACCTAACCTAACCTAACCTAACCTAACCTAACCTAACCTAACCTAACCTAACCTAACCTAACCTAACCGATAACTTTTTCAAAAGGAGACCGATTTTGATGCGGTTTTTTGCGTATAATAGCTACAACAGGCTTGTAAGCACGCGATAACCCTTCAAACGCGACATCGAAGCGGTGTGACCCGATTTTTGACACCCCACCCTTCTCGACCTGTAAAAAACACAAAATTAATTATTTATCAAAATTCTGACTAGATTTTTTCATTGTAAAAATTTTATTAAATACTTACCACTCCGACCTGTCTTCCTGACTGCATTTTGCACGATTTTGGGTAGGTTTGGACGTCGAAATTAAATATTTTCTATTAAAAAACACTAAATTTTACAGTTTTTCTAGCAAAATTTTCAAAATTTCTAGGAAAGCCTATTCTAGTTTCTGGACAGCTGGCTAGGGCTCGCCGAGACGCGTCTTTTGACGTATCGCACGTCCCTCTACGCCGCACCAAACGTCAAAAAATTCGCGAAACATCCGTTTCCATACAAATAGTAGACGCCCGAAATCCACCTAAGGCCCTATAAAAACACTAGTACTCCTGATAACTTTTCAAAGGAGACCGATTTTGATGCGGTTTTTTGCGTATAATAGCTACAACAGGCTTGTAAGCACGCGATAACCCTTCAAACGCGACATCGAAGCGGTGTGACCCGATTTTTTGACACCCCCACCCTTCTCGACCTGTAAAAAACACAAAATTAATTATTTATCAAAATTCTGACTAGATTTTTCATTGTAAAAATTTTATTAAATACTTACCACTCCGACCTGTCTTCCTGACTGCATTTTGCACGATTTTGGGTAGGTTTGGACGTCGAAATTAAATATTTTCTATTAAAAACACTAAATTTTACAGTTTTCTAGCAAAATTTTCAAAATTTCTAGGAAAGCCTATTCTAGTTTCTGGACAGCTGGCTAGGGCTCGCCGAGACGCGTCTTTTGACGTATCGCACGTCCCTCTACGCCGCACCAAACGTCAAAATTCGCGAAACATCCGTTTCCATACAAATAGTAGACGCCCGAAATCCACCTAAGGCCCTATAAAACACTAGTACTCCTGATAACTTTTTCAAAGGAGACCGATTTTGATGCGGTTTTTGCGTATAATAGCTACAACAGGCTTGTAAGCACGCGATAACCCTTCAAACGCGACATCGAAGCGGTGTGACCCGATTTTGACACCCCACCCTTCTCGACCTGTAAAAAACACAAAATTAATTATTTATCAAAATTCTGACTAGATTTTTTCATTGTAAAAATTTTATTAAATACTTACCACTCCGACCTGTCTTCCTGACTGCATTTTGCACGATTTTGGGTAGGTTTGGACGTCGAAATTAAATATTTTCTATTAAAAAACACTAAATTTTACAGTTTTTCTAGCAAAATTTTCAAAATTTCTAGGAAAGCCTATTCTAGTTTCTGGACAGCTGGCTAGGGCTCGCCGAGACGCGTCTTTTGACGTATCGCACGTCCCTCTACGCCGCACCAAACGTCAAAAAATGCCCCACCCACCCGCCCTTTAGTCGCAAGTAAGAGCGTGATAAATTTACTATAGGAAAGGGAAGGACTTTGGGACAAATTTCTCGAAAAATATTTTTTGACGGATTTGGCATTCAAGCCATACTCCCTTTCGGAAAATACTAATTTTGGTGTAATCGGGGCTCCTAAACTCGAATAAATCGACTTTTTGTGCAGGTTTTAGGGCCAATCTAAGCAGGAAAAAGTTATCATTTATTTAGTGGCTCTCAACCTCACAAATTGACTGGGGACCAACCCCCTGACAAAATATTACTTAACGCCGTGCAACGAGTCTTTTGACCGCTGCACCTAGCTTTAGAATATATTTAAAAATCAAATTTTGCAAAATATAGACCTGGTTTATTACCACAATTTATGACTTATTATTATAATATATACTTTATGACTATTGCTGACGAATATTGATTTACATTATTACTTTCTTTTATTTATCTGACCTATCCCCCCTTTACAGGGATTTAATTCATTGTATTTACCCTTCCCCTGACCATGTTCGGCATGAGAACTCCAGTGGCGAAGAAGCTCAAGGCCAGAGTAGAGAGGTCGGAATCGGGAAGCTCAATAGTAGCTGAGGCAGGACCATCAGTATGTCACAGTCCTGAAGAGCGGGAGGCTGAGATAGTCAGCGAGGCCCGCCCTCAGAAAACACCTTCGCCTCAGCCAAAGTCCCCGAAAAGATCTCCACCTAAGCTCAGGCCCAAAACAATCCTCCCACAAGAGTCACGGCCAGAGCAAACAATAATCCTGTCATCGCCACCTTCTCAAACGACACAGCCAACTCGGTACATGAACAGGATGACCGAAGCCAAAGCCTGCCTCTCAAAAGTGAAAATGCAGGTGGTGAGCTCTCGTAACTTAAAAAAGGAAATCGCCTATGAGATCACCAAGGCAGCCGAGAGACTCTACCACCTCGTCAAGGAGGCAGGGGCAGATAAGGAAACAAGTGCCGAGTTGGAAAACACAACGGAATCCATCCCACCTCAACAGACTCCTCGCCAGGAATTTCCGACAGAGCTTGTGAATCAGCTCATGGATTCGCTCCAGAGCCACAACCGGGCCCTGGAGGACTGCAAACAGCACACGCAGGCTCTGTCGGAACAACTTAAAGAGGCACCACGCTACGTGGCTGGCCAGGGACCGACGTTCGCAGAGATCGCCGCAACCTCAAAAATACAATTCCGAGAGCCACTGCACTCGGTGATCGTGTCATCCACCAGCGATCAAGACACCGGTGAAGTGGTCATCGAGAAGCTGAGGACGGCGGTCGATGCAAAAAATGAGGGCACGAGGGTCGAACGGCTGAGGAAGGCAAGGGACCGGAAGGTGGTTGTGGGCTTTGGATCCCGGGAGGAAATGACTAGGGCGACGGAGAGGATCAAGAGAGCGGGTAACCTGATGGTGGAAGAAGTGAAGAACAAGGACCCGCTCATAATCATCAAGGACGTCCTCTCCTGTCACTCGGACGAGGAGGTCATCCAGGCAATAAAATGCCAAAATCACCACCTGATTGGGGACGTACCTGCAGAGGATGCTAGAATGGGCATCAAATACCGTCGCAGGACGAGAAATCCCCACACGTGCCACATCATTCTGCAGGTGTCCCCAGCGTTATGGCAGAGGCTGACATCGGCGGGAAGACTGCACATCGACCTGCAGAGGGTGCGTGTACTGGACCAGTCACCTCTGGTGCAGTGCACGCGCTGCCTGCGCTATGGTCATACCCGGAAGATGTGCACGGAAACAGCCGATGTCTGCATTCATTGCGGAGACCTCCACCTCCGAGCGGACTGCCCCTTAAGGCAAGCAGCCGAACCTCCCAAATGCCGCAACTGCCTTCTGGCAAAAATGCCCAAGATCGACCATAACGCCTTCGACAGCGAGTGCCCCGTCCGGGTGAAGTGGGATGCATTATCCCGTCTGTCAGTCGCCTACTGCTAAGGTTGAGCCTACCGCACCCGGAATCAGCCAGCCAGCTATTCGACCCCGACCTGACCCAGAGTACTCAGTAATCCAAACCAACCTCCAGAGGAAGAACCTAGCCACGCAAGAACTGCTCATAGAGGCCGGCGACAGGAAAGTTGCTCTGGCGTTGCTCCAGGAGCCGTATGTGGGTGGGATCCGGAAGATGCGAGACTATCACGGAGTGAGAATCTTCCAGAGCGCCGACCAAGGAGAAGGAACTGTAAAGTCGGCAATAGCCGTCTTCAATCACGACCTAGACGTGCTACAGTGTCCAGAACTTACCACCAACAACATCACGGTGGTAAGGATCCGTACCCGCGCCTGGGAGATTGCGGTAGTCTCGTTCTACTTTGAACCGGACCAGCCCATAGAGCCATACTTGGAGCAACTAAGGCGGATCCGAGAGGAAATGGGTCACCTAGATATTATAGTCGGGGGCGATGCGAACGCAAAGAGCACCTGGTGGGGTAGCTCAATCATCGACAGCAGGGGGGAAGAAGTAGCTGGCAGCTTCGAGGACATGGGCTTGCAGGTACTCAACACCGGCAATACTCCGACCTTCGACACCTTCAGAGGAGGAAAGCAGTTCACCAGCTTTGTTGACCTCACAGCCTGCTCGGAGGGACTCCTTGGTCTAATTGAAGACTGGAGAGTCGAGAGCGGCATCACGAGCTCGGACCACAACGGTATTGTGTTCAAAATTAAATTACAAAAATCAAAAGGTATTAACATTAATAGGCAAACAAGAATTTATAACACCAAAAAAGCCAATTGGAGTCAATTTCGTGAGAAATTGGCCCAATTGGAAGAAGAGTATCAAATTAATAGTATAGAAATAAACAAAATTAACAACACACAATCTTTAGATCAATCAATTCAAAATTACATCAACATAATAATTAAAACAAGTCAGGAAACCATACCAAAAATTAAAAATAACAGTTTAGTCAACATACCGTGGTGGTCAACCGAGCTCGTCGAGATGAAAAACGAGGTCAACACTAGGAGACGCCGTATACGCTGTGCTGCGAAGATCCGGAGACAAAAGGTCGTTGATGAGTACCTGCAAGCAAAAGAAAAATATGAACACGAGGCAATGAAAGCACAAGTGCAAAGTTGGAAGGGGTTCTGCGAGAAACAAGATAGGGAGGGGGTATGGGAGGGGATCTATAGGGTTATCGGTCGCACCACAAAAAGATGTGAGGATGTACCCCTGGTCAAGGACGGACTGCCATTGAGCCCAGAAAACTCAGCGCGGCTCCTGGCGGAGACCTTCTACCCCGTGGACTCGGAAGAGGGCGAAACCGAGGACCACCGCCGTACTCGTGAAGATGCCGATCGTTCGAACGTGTGGTCGCATGATGAGCACCATGACCCACCGTTCACGCTACTGGAACTGAAAACGGCGGTGGATAGCTTCAACCCAAAAAAGGCACCCGGGGCGGATGGTCTCACCGCCGATATCTGCGCTCAAGCCATCTTCCGCGATCCGGGGATCTTCCTCGCCCTGGCCAATAAATGTCTGGAGCAGGGACACTTCCCCGGAGCCTGGAAGGAGGCCACAGTGGTGATCCTCCGGAAGCCAGGGAAAGACACCTACACCGCCCCCAAATCTTACCGACCCATCGGCTTATTACCTGTCCTGGGCAAAATCCTGGAAAAGTTGATGGTAGCTCGTCTCAAATGGCACCTAGTCCCGCGGCTTAGTACTCGCCAGTTTGGCTTCATGCCACAAAAAAGCACCGAAGACTCCCTCTACACCATGATCCAACACATCAAGGAAAAATTAAACGACAAAAAGCTGATCACTGTTGTCTCTCTTGATATAGAGGGAGCCTTCGACAGCGCATGGTGGCCGGCCATCAGGACCAGACTGGCTGAGGAAAAGTGCCCGGTGAACATAAGAAGAATGATAGACAGCTACCTCAACGACAGGTGTGTCCGGGTCAGGTACGCCGGAGCGGAGTGCCGCCGGGACACGAACAAGGGATGTGTGCAGGGGTCTATTGGAGGCCCAATCCTTTGGAACCTGGTGCTGGATCCCCTGCTAAAAGGTCTTGAACAGCGAGGCGACTACTGTCAGGCTTTCGCTGACGACGTCGTCCTCATTTTCAGCGGGGATACAGCACTCGAAATCCAAAGACGTGCCAATGCCGCCCTCGAGTATGTTCGGGGGTGGGGCATCAGAAATAAGCTGAAGTTTGCGCCACACAAAACATGCGCCATGGTCGTAACCAGGAAGCTAAAGTACGATGTCCCCCTCCTGAGCATGGGCGGGGTCGCCATTGGCATGTCAGAGGAAATAAAGATACTGGGGCTCACTGTGGATCACAAGCTCACCTTCAACACGCACGTCGCAAATGTTTGTAAGAAGGCTATTAATATCTACAAACAGTTGGCCAGGGCGGCAAAGGTGAGCTGGGGTCTACACCCCGAGGTGATCCGCAGCATCTACACGGCGGCGGTGGAACCGGTTATTCTGTACGCGGCCAGCGCCTGGGCGCCAGCAGCCAGGAAAGTCGGTGTGCAGAAACTCCTTAATTCGGTCCAGCGAGGGTTCGCTCAGAAGCTGTGCGGAGCGTACCGCACCGTTTCACTGCATTCGGCACTTGTGCTGGCGGGGTTGCTCCCGCTCGACCTTAGGATTCAAGAAGCAGCCGCGCTCTATGAAAAGAAAAAGGGAGTAACTTCGCTGGCCGGTCGTGAGGTGGAACGGGTGGTGGCGTTCGCAGACACGCCACACCCGGCGAAACATACGGCCATGGGGTTCGTGAGCTTGGTAGATCAGTCTCATGTGGAGTCCCACAACAGCCAGGACATACGGTTCTTTACAGACGGCAGCAAGATCGAGGGCAAGGTCGGAGCAGCACTCTCCCTTTGGGATAGAGAGGCCGAGATCAAGTCCTCGAAACTCAGTCTGCCGTCCTGCTGTACTGTCTACCAGGCAGAACTCCTGGCCATATGCGTAGCCACTAGGCAAATACTGCGGCGCCGGGAGGGCACTTTTGGCATATACAGCGACTCGAAGGCAGCCCTGCAAACGGTCACCAACCAGAGTGCCCTCCACGCCCTGGCAGTGGAAGCAAGGGCGAACCTCAGTGTGGCTTTATCCCAGGGCAAAGTTACATCCTTGTTCTGGGTAAAGGCACACGCTGGACTGGAGGGAAATGAGCGCGCCGACCACCTGGCCAAGGAAGCGGCATTAAAGAACAAAACCAGGCCAGATTACGACCTCTGCCCGGTTTCATTCGTCAAGCGGCAGATCCGATTGGAGTCGCTGGGCGAATGGAATCGGAGATACGGAAACGGAGTGACAGCGGGGGTCACAAAGATCTTCTTGCCAGACGCTGCGGACGCGTACAGGATCGTCAGAAAAATTCTGCCACGTGGGGTAATAACACAAGTGCTAACGGGGCACGGCGGGTTCTCCGAATACTTGCACCGCTTTAAGTGTAAGGAGAACCCATCGTGCATCTGCGACCCCAGTGCAATCGAGTCTGTCCCCCACATCATCCTGGAATGCCCTATCTTCGCGCGGGAACGGTGGACACTGGAACAGGAGTTAGATATAGAGCTGAGCCTGCAAAATATTAGCCACATAATGAACAAACAAAAAGTACGAGAAAAATTTCTAGAGTATGCCGAAACAATTGCCAATAAAATCATACGTAGGAATAAAGAAGCCTGACCCATGCTTCCACCTTATTAGAAGTAATATGGCCTGGTAAGCATGGGGTATACAAAAAGATCGACAATTTAATTCATATATATATATATACACAAATATTTAACATTTACTTTAGACAATTATACCCAAATATTTATAATTTAAATTTTTACAACTATACACAAATATTTATAATTCAATTTTTACAATTATACACAAATATTAAACTTTACAATTATACACAAATACCTATAATTTAATTTATACAACTATATACAAATAATTATAATTAAATATATACAAATAATAATACTGTACCATATACAACTATACACAAAAATGACAATGTATTATATACAAAACAGATCTTATTAGGTATAAATACTGAGATTATATGATATAGAAAACACATGAACTACTTTAAAAAATAGAAACAACCATTTAAATATATACGAATATTTATTATATACAAATATATATTTAAAACGATCTAGATTCCACGTATCATCAAAAAATTAATCAAGTTATAACAAAAGAAACAAGTCTAAACAGGTCTCTGACCACGTCAGGGGAAAAAGGGACGGCAGGAGTGGGTTTTAGCCGGTAAGAGTCCGGCACTACCCCTCGGGGTGTCCATGAGGATTTCCCTCCTGCCAAAAAACCTAACCTAACCTAACCTAACCTAACCTAACCTAACCTTTTTTTTTTTCTCGGGGGGAAATCCTCATGGACTTCCTCCGCCTGGGGAGAGGCGGAGGGGTGTGCCGGACTCTTACCGGCTAAAACCCCCCTGTGTCCTCCTTACACGTGGGCGCGGGGCCGCGGGAATCCAAATTCTTCCGCAGCCCCGCACTGGTGCTGGCCCGCCTTGCGGGCCTCGCCTCGGGCACGGGGGGGTGAGGTGTTAAACTCCCCCCCGTGCAACGCCTCAGAGGCGCGCGTCGACACCCGCGCGCGCCTCCGCCTCGGGTCCGTTGAATAGGGGCGGGACTTCCCCAAGTCCTTCGCCCCTGGACCCGTTCATGGGGGCGGAAGAGGGCGTTGTCTGCCCTCCTCCGGCGCCCGGAGCGCCTGCTGCGGGCGGGATCGGCAGTTGAAATCTCCCTCTCCCGTTCCGCAGCTTCCTTCTGCGACATCACGTCCTCGCAGAAGGACACCACTGCGTCCCACGACTCTGCGCTGCCGACCATCTTCCGTACCACGGCCGGCAGCGACAGATCGCCTCCTACTTCATTTGTGAGGACACGGCGCTGCTCCTCCCAAGCAACACACTGAACGAACGTGTGTTGCGCCGTGTCCTCCCCGCCATGGACGCAGTGGTGGCACCGAGCGTCCGGCTCCCTGCCTATGCGACACAGGTACTTGCCGAAGCAGCCGTGCCCCGACAGCACCTGCGTCACCCTGAACGACAGGGAGCCGTGCCTTCTCCCGAGCCAGTCGTCGAGCACTGGCCGGATCGCCTCGACGGTGGCGAGGCCGGCGGTAGGGCGCAGAAGCCTCTGCCGCCATTCCGCCACCAAGACCTGACGGAGCTCTGCTCGGCGCTGCGCTATCTGCCGCTGCACCGGCCTCGAGTCCCGTGCCCGCTCTTCCTCGCGCCACCGATACAGCGACGCGAGTACTTTAGCCTCTAGGTCCCAGGGCGGGGATCCGGCCAGGACGCAAGCCGCCTCGTAGGAAATCGTGCGATACCCGCGGACGACTCTGACGGCCATCGCCCTCTGCGGTCTGCGCAGAATGGCTAGAGTGCTGGCCGCCAGGTCCATCGCCCACAGGGGCCCCATATAGGCCATGGACCGCACGATTCCCACGTACAACCGCCTACAGGCGGCGCTCGGGCCCCCATGTTAGGAAGCAACGTTGACAGCGCGCCCGCTGCACCCATCAGCTTGGGCACCAGCCGCCGGAAGTGGGGCCGAATTCCCATCGGCTGTCGAGCACCAATCCCAGATACTTCATGGTGGACTCGACAGCTATCCGGGCTCCACCGACCACGATGTGTGATCCCGACGGCGGCGCGCGTCGGGGGCCATGAAACACCATGGCCTCCGACTTGTTGAGGGCCACCTCCAGGCCCAGGCGCCGGATGCGGTTCACCACCTGTGACACCGCAGCCGTGGCTATCAACGCTGCTTCCTGTGCGAGCTCCCCGGGCAGTGACAAGCGTGTCGTCCGCATAACACGTCAAGTCGGCGCCCGACGGGAGTTCGCCTCTCAGCACCCAATCGTAACCGATGTTCCACAGGAGCGGCCCCAGCACCGATCCCTGTGGAACACCGCACGTCATGAGGTGCCGACCGGCACCGTCATGTCCCCGATATGTGACGCATCTACCTTCTAGGTAGGCCCCTACTGTGCGACGGAGGTAGGGAGGCACGCGGTGATATCTCAGTGCCTCCCGAATACAGCTCCAGGGCAGGGTGTTGAACGCGTTGGAGATGTCTAAAGACACCGCCAACACCACCCCACCCTGGGACACCGTCTCCTCCGCCAGGGCTCTCACGCGCATTATGGCGTCTACGGTGGAGCGCCCGCGACGAAAACCAAACTGGTTGTCGTCCAGGTCCGGCCCCTCTCTGAACCTAACCTAACCTAACCTAACCTAACCCTAATCCTGGACTTCCTCCGCCTGGGGAGAGGCGGAGGGGTGTGCCGGACTCTACCGGCTAAAACCCCTGTGTCCTCCTTTGGGCGCGGGGCCGCGGGAATCCAAATTCTTCCGCAGCAACCTAACCAACCTAACCTAACCTAACCTTTTTTTTTTTTTTCCCGGGGGGAAATCCTCATGGACTTCCTCCGCCTGGGGAGAGGCGGAGGGGTGTGCCGGACTCTTACCGGCTAAAACCCCCCTGTGTCCTCCTTACACGTGGGCGCGGGGCCGCGGGAATCCAAATTCTTCCGCAGCCCCGCACTGGTGCTGGCCCGCCTTGCGGGCCTCGCCTCGGGCACGGGGGGGTGAGGTGTTAAACTCCCCCGTGCAACGCCTCAGAGGCGCGCGTCGACACCCGCGCGCGCCTCCGCCTCGGGTCCGTTGAATAGGGGCGGGGACTTCCCAAGTCCTTCGCCCCTGGACCCGTTCATGGGGGGCGGAAGAGGGCGTTGTCTGCCCTCCTCCGGCGCCCGGAGCGCCTGCTGCGGGCGGGATCGGCAGTTGAAATCTCCCTCTCCCGTTCCGCAGCTTCCTTCTGCGACATCACGTCCTCGCAGAAGGACACCACTGCGTCCCACGACTCTGCGCTGCCGACCATCTTCCGTACCACGGCCGGCAGCGACAGATCGCCTCCTACTTCATTTGTGAGGACACGGCGCTGCTCCTCCCAAGCAACACACTGAACGAACGTGTGTTGCGCCGTGTCCTCCCGCCATGGACGCAGTGGTGGCACCGAGCGTCCGGCTCCTGCCTATGCGACACAGGTACTTGCCGAAGCAGCCGTGCCCCGACAGCACCTGCGTCACCCTGAACGACAGGGAGCCGTGCCTTCTCCCGAGCCAGTCGTCGAGCACTGGCCGGATCGCCTCGACGGTGGCGAGGCCGGCGGTAGGGCGCAGAAGCCTCTGCCGCCATTCCGCCACCAAGACCTGACGGAGCTCTGCTCGGCGCTGCGCTATCTGCCGCTGCACCGGCCTCGAGTCCCGTGCCGCTCTTCCTCGCGCCACCGATACAGCGACGCGAGTACTTTAGCCTCTAGGTCCCAGGGCGGGGATCCGGCCAGGACGCAAGCCGCCTCGTAGGAAATCGTGCGATACCCGCGGACGACTCTGACGGCCATCGCCCTCTGCGGTCTGCGCAGAATGGCTAGAGTGCTGGCCGCCAGGTCCATCGCCCACACAGGGGCCCCATATAGGGCCATGGACCGCACGATTCCCACGTACAACCGCCTACAGGCGGCGCTCGGGCCCCCCATGTTAGGAAGCAACGTTGACAGCGCGCCCGCTGCACCCATCAGCTTGGGCACCAGCCGCCGGAAGTGGGGGCCGAATTCCCATCGGCTGTCGAGCACCAATCCCAGATACTTCATGGTGGACTCGACAGCTATCCGGGCTCCACCGACCACGATGTGTGATCCCGACGGCGGCGCGCGTCGGGGGCCATGAAACACCATGGCCTCCGACTTGTTGAGGGCCACCTCCAGGCCCAGGCGCCGGATGCGGTTCACCACCTGTGACACCGCAGCCGTGGCTATCAACGCTGCTTCCCTGTGCGAGCTCCCCCGGGCAGTGACAAGCGTGTCGTCCGCATAACACGTCAAGTCGGCGCCCGACGGGAGTTCGCCTCTCAGCACCCAATCGTAACCGATAACCTAACCTAACCTAACCTTTTTTTTTTTTTTTCTCGGGGGGAAATCCTCATGGACTTCCTCCGCCTGGGGAGAGGCGGAGGGGTGTGCCGGACTCTTACCGGCTAAAACCCCCCTGTGTCCTCCTTACACGTGGGCGCGGGGCCGCGGGAATCCAAATTCTTCCGCAGCCCCGCACTGGTGCTGGCCCGCCTTGCGGGCCTCGCCTCGGGCACGGGGGGGTGAGGTGTTAAACTCCCCCGTGCAACGCCTCAGAGGCGCGCGTCGACACCGCGCGCGCCTCCGCCTCGGGTCCGTTGAATAGGGGCGGGACTTCCCCAAGTCCTTCGCCCCTGGACCCGTTCATGGGGGCGGAAGGGCGTTGTCTGCCCTCCTCCGGCGCCCGGAGCGCCTGCTGCGGGCGGGATCGGCAGTTGAAATCTCCTCTCCCGTTCCGCAGCTTCCTTCTGCGACATCACGTCCTCGCAGAAGGACACCACTGCGTCCCACGACTCTGCGCTGCCGACCATCTTCCGTACCACGGCCGGCAGCGACAGATCGCCTCCTACTTCATTTGTGAGGACACGGCGCTGCTCCTCCCAAGCAACACACTGAACGAACGTGTGTTGCGCCGTGTCCTCCCCGCCATGGACGCAGTGGTGGCACCGAGCGTCCGGCTCCCTGCCTATGCGACACAGGTACTTGCCGAAGCAGCCGTGCCCCGACAGCACCTGCGTCACCCTGAACGACAGGGAGCCGTGCCTTCTCCCGAGCCAGTCGTCGAGCACTGGCCGGATCGCCTCGACGGTGGCGAGGCCGGCGGTAGGGCGCAGAAGCCTCTGCCGCCATTCCGCCACCAAGACCTGACGGAGCTCTGCTCGGCGCTGCGCTATCTGCCGCTGCACCGGCCTCGAGTCCCGTGCCCGCTCTTCCTCGCGCCACCGATACAGCGACGCGAGTAAACCTAACCTAACCTAACCTAACCTAACCTTTTTTTTTTTTCTCGGGGAAATCCTCATGGACTTCCTCCGCCTGGGAGAGGCGGAGGGTGTGCCGGACTCTTACCGGCTAAAACCCCTGTGTCCTCCTTACACGTGGGCGCGGGGCCGCGGGAATCCAAATTCTTCCGCAGCCCCGCACTGGTGCTGGCCCGCCTTGCGGGCCTCGCCTCGGGCACGGGGGGGTGAGGTGTTAAACTCCCCCGTGCAACGCCTCAGAGGCGCGCGTCGACACCCGCGCGCGCCTCCGCCTCGGGTCCGTTGAATAGGGGGCGGGGACTTCCCCAAGTCCTTCGCCCCTGGACCCGTTCATGGGGGGCGGAAGAGGGCGTTGTCTGCCCTCCTCCGGCGCCCGGAGCGCCTGCTGCGGGCGGGATCGGCAGTTGAAATCTCCCTCCCGTTCCGCAGCTTCCTTCTGCGACATCACGTCCTCGCAGAAGGACACCACTGCGTCCCACGACTCTGCGCTGCCGACCATCTTCCGTACCACGGCCGGCAGCGACAGATCGCCTCCTACTTCATTTGTGAGGACACGGCGCTGCTCCTCCCAAGCAACACACTGAACGAACGTGTGTTGCGCCGTGTCCTCCCCGCCATGGACGCAGTGGTGGCACCGAGCGTCCGGCTCCTGCCTATGCGACACAGGTACTTGCCGAAGCAGCCGTGCCCCGACAGCACCTGCGTCACCCTGAACGACAGAGAGCCGTGCCTTCTCCCGAGCCAGTCGTCGAGCACTGGCCGGATCGCCTCGACGGTGGCGAGGCCGGCGGTAGGGCGCAGAAGCCTCTGCCGCCATTCCGCCACCAAGACCTGACGGAGCTCTGCTCGGCGCTGCGCTATCTGCCGCTGCACCGGCCTCGAGTCCCGTGCCCGCTCTTCCTCGCGCCACCGATACAGCGACGCGAGTACTTTAGCCTCTAGGTCCCAGGGCGGGGATCCGGCCAGGACGCAAGCCGCCTCGTAGGAAATCGTGCGATACCCGCGGACGACTCTGACGGCCATCGCCCTCTGCGGTCTGCGCAGAATGGCTAGAGTGCTGGCCGCCAGGTCCATCGCCCACACAGGGGCCCCATATAGGGCCATGGACCGCACGATTCCCACGTACAACCGCCTACAGGCGGCGCTCGGGCCCCCCATGTTAGGAAGCAACGTTGACAGCGCGCCCGCTGCACCCATCAGCTTGGGCACCAGCCGCCGGAAGTGGGGCCGAACCATCGGCTGTCGAGCACCAATCCCAGATACTTCATGGTGGACTCGACAGCTATCCGGGCTCCACCGACCACGATGTGTGATCCCGACGGCGGCGCGCGTCGGGGGCCATGAAACACCATGGCCTCCGACTTGTTGAGGGCCACCTCCAGGCCCAGGCGCCGGATGCGGTTCACCACCTGTGACACCGCAGCCGTAACCTAACCTAACCTAACCTAACCTAACCTTTTTTTTTTTTTTTCTCGGGGAAATCCTCATGGACTTCCTCCGCCTGGGAGAGGCGGAGGGTGTGCCGGACTCTTACCGGCTAAAACCCCTGTGTCCTCCTTACACGTGGGCGCGGGGCCGCGGGAATCCAAATTCTTCCGCAGCCCCGCACTGGTGCTGGCCCGCCTTGCGGGCCTCGCCTCGGGCACGGGGGGGTGAGGTGTTAAACTCCCCCGTGCAACGCCTCAGAGGCGCGCGTCGACACCCGCGCGCGCCTCCGCCTCGGGTCCGTTGAATAGGGGGCGGGGACTTCCCCAAGTCCTTCGCCCCTGGACCCGTTCATGGGGGGCGGAAGAGGGCGTTGTCTGCCCTCCTCCGGCGCCCGGAGCGCCTGCTGCGGGCGGGATCGGCAGTTGAAATCTCCTCTCCCGTTCCGCAGCTTCCTTCTGCGACATCACGTCCTCGCAGAAGGACACCACTGCGTCCCACGACTCTGCGCTGCCGACCATCTTCCGTACCACGGCCGGCAGCGACAGATCGCCTCCTACTTCATTTGTGAGGACACGGCGCTGCTCCTCCCAAGCAACACACTGAACGAACGTGTGTTGCGCCGTGTCCTCCCGCCATGGACGCAGTGGTGGCACCGAGCGTCCGGCTCCTGCCTATGCGACACAGGTACTTGCCGAAGCAGCCGTGCCCCGACAGCACCTGCGTCACCCTGAACGACAGGGAGCCGTGCCTTCTCCCGAGCCAGTCGTCGAGCACTGGCCGGATCGCCTCGACGGTGGCGAGGCCGGCGGTAGGGCGCAGAAGCCTCTGCCGCCATTCCGCCACCAAGACCTGACGGAGCTCTGCTCGGCGCTGCGCTATCTGCCGCTGCACCGGCCTCGAGTCCCGTGCCCGCTCTTCCTCGCGCCACCGATACAGCGACGCGAGTACTTTAGCCTCTAGGTCCCAGGGCGGGGATCCGGCCAGGACGCAAGCCGCCTCGTAGGAAATCGTGCGATACCCGCGGACGACTCTGACGGCCATCGCCCTCTGCGGTCTGCGCAGAATGGCTAGAGTGCTGGCCGCCAGGTCCATCGCCCACACAGGGGCCCCATATAGGGCCATGGACCGCACGATTCCCACGTACAACCGCCTACAGGCGGCGCTCGGCCCCATGTTAGGAAGCAACGTTGACAGCGCGCCCGCTGCACCCATCAGCTTGGGCACCAGCCGCCGGAAGTGGGGCCGAATTCCATCGGCTGTCGAGCACCAATCCCAGATACTTCATGGTGGACTCGACAGCTATCCGGGCTCCACCGACCACGATGTGTGATCCCGACGGCGGCGCGCGTCGGGGGCCATGAAACACCATGGCCTCCGACTTGTTGAGGGCCACCTCCAGGCCCAGGCGCCGGATGCGGTTCACCACCTGTGACACCGCAGCCGTGGCTATCAACGCTGCTTCCCTGTGCGAGCTCCCCCGGGCAGTGACAAGCGTGTCGTCCGCATAACACGTCAAGTCGGCGCCCGACGGGAGTTCGCCTCTCAGCACCCAATCGTAACCGATGTTCCACAGGAGCGGCCCCAGCACCGATCCCTGTGGAACACCGCACGTCATGAGGTGCCGACCGGCACCGTCATGTCCCCGATATGTGACGCATCTACCTTCTAGGTAGGCCCCTACTGTGCGACGGAGGTAGGGAGGCACGCGG
Organism: Helicoverpa armigera; assembly: GCF_030705265.1. Classification (NCBI taxonomy): domain Eukaryota; kingdom Metazoa; phylum Arthropoda; class Insecta; order Lepidoptera; family Noctuidae; genus Helicoverpa; species Helicoverpa armigera. The sequence goes on from NC_087144.1 coordinate 19,048, forward strand.
TGATATCTCAGTGCCTCCCGAATACAGCTCCAGGGCAGGGTGTTGAACGCGTTGGAGATGTCTAAAGACACCGCCAACACCACCCCACCCCGGGACACCGTCTCCTCCGCCAGGGCTCTCACGCGCATTATGGCGTCTACGGTGGAGCGCCCGCGACGAAAACCAAACTGGTTGTCGTCCAGGTCCGGCCCCTCTCTGCACAAGTGGCTGACGAGGCGATCTGCGATGACACGCTCAAAGAGTTTGCCCGCCTCGTCGAGCAGCACTATGGGCCGGTACGCGGACGGCGAGTCCGCGGGCGCCCTCCTTCCTGAGCAGGACCAGCCTCCCTCCTTCCACACACTGGGAAACTGACCCTGCTCGAGACATGCCGTGAAGAGCCCTCTCAGCTGGGGCTCTAGCTCCTTCAGAGCCAGGACGAGAGCTCGGCCAGGAACTCCGTCGGGTCCGGGCGCCGTGTTCTTAGCCCGGAGCCGCGACACGGCCGCTCTCGTCTCTGCTTGCGTCACCTCGGGGACATCGGTGCTCTCCTCTTCGGGAGAGTCTGTGGCCGAGGGTGAAGCCATCGTCGGGGGAACGTGTCCCGCTCGCTCAGGGAAGAGCGCCAATACGACCGCCCTAGCAGCTGGGGCTGCATGCTCTGCACCAGTGGAGGCGCCCATGCACGCAGCTTGCCCCGTACCCAACGGTAGGCGGCCCCACGGATCCCGATCCAGGGACCCCAGCAGCTCCTCCCTGGCACGCGACTTAGAATCGCCGATGGCCAGCCACAGAGTCTCCTTGGACGCGCTGTACACCTCATACAGCGCGTCCTCCTCGGGAAACCCGTCGACGTCGTCTCCGGTATCGTGTGTACTGGCGGCGAGCCGCAACGCACGCGATGCGCAACTGCGCAATCTCGGCGGTCCACCAGTACACCTGGCGCCTTGCGGACTGTTGGCGGACGCGGGGCATGGACGCGTCGCAGATCTGCGTCATCGCCCCGCGAAACCGCAGCGCCACCGCTTCGACGTCGACGGGGCCGTCCGTCGCCGACTCCCAAATCCAGGACTGGACTAAGGCAGCTTCCTCGAGCAGTTCCTTGTCGATGCACTTAAGCGCCCAGCGCGGGCCGTCGTTGATCGGGGCTGTTGGATGGCGGCCGCTCGCGGTCTGGGCAGAGACGTCGAACCGGATATACCTGTGGTCCGACAGCGTCTCCACCTCCACGGCGACACGCCAGTCGCGGACTCGGCTGGCGACAGAGGGGCTAGCGAACGAGACGTCCACTATCGACCCGCCCCGCTGCCGCACGCACGTGTATTCCGAGCCCCGATTCAGGACGACCAGACCGGTCGTCACCGCCCACTCTTCCAGCACCTCGCCCCGAGGGTCAGTGACCGGAGATCCCCACGCCGATGACTTGGCGTTGAGATCCCCGAGCACCAGAACGGGGCGAGGGTGATGGCGGCCTACGACGGCGCCCAACTCGACAAGGAAACCCTCGAAGTCGGCGAGACTCTTGTTGGGGAGAAATACGCCCCACAATGACGATGCCGCCCGAGACCGCAGCAACCCAGCCACGGCCCCGAGACGGGTCGGTCAGAGTCCCGCCAATAATGGCCACCAAACCGTCAGCGCACCCCAGCCAGTTGTCACGGGCGGGGATGAAGTACGGCTCGGCGACCACAGCCACGTCAATCGACCACTCTGCCATGCTCTGGAGGAGAAGATCCTGAGCTCTGGCACAGTGGTTGATGTTGCCCTGGAGGAAATGGAGGTGCCCTATTATTGACACTCCATTCCCACGGCAACGGTCCTGGGCCGGGAGTCGGCCGCGGAGCTACTGGCCTGCGGGGGTGGCGAGGTTTCCCCGGCAGGCTTAGAGCTCCTCTTCTTTTTCTTGGCCTTGCTGGCAGGCGCGCCACAGGCCCCTCCGCCCACTTTGTGTCCCGCTGGCTTCCCCACAGCCGAACACAAGCAGCAGTTTGGCGCCGCGGAACACTGGGCCGCCTTGTGGCCGGGCTGACCGCAACGATAACAGAGGTCGCTGCGGTCAATCTCGGCGGTGCATTTTGCCCGGACGTGCCCCTTCTCCAGGCACCGGAAGCACCGCAAAGCCCGGGGCTGCAGGAGTTTCACCCTCGCTGCAACCCAGCCAACCAGCAATCTGCCACTATCGGCGATCTTTTCGCCGACGCTACAGGGCACCGAACCCAGACTACGCCGAGTCCGGTAGCGTCAACGCGTATGTCGCCGGCCCGCACCTTGTCCGGCGGACACTCTCCGCCACGAGCAACGGCCGCCGCCACCTCCTCAGAGGTCACGGAGTCGTCCAGGCCAGCAATCCGCACTTCTGCGGTTTCATTGGCCTGGAGACCCGGACGTCCTCTGGGTTGAGGACCTCCTTCATTTTGGCGGCCAGAGCGTCCGCCTTCTCGACGCTGTCGCTCGCAGCACCAGCCACCTCAAACAGCCGCGCACCCGTGGCAGCCTGCCTGAGGGTGACGGACTGGAGGCCAAGATCTGCCAATTTTATCTTGGCCTTGGCCTCGGCAATCACCGACTGGTACGTAACGCCGCGCTCCGCAGCTCCGGGCTGGAGCGTTAGCGTAACAGCCTCAGAACGAGGCGCACGTATCGCCGGCGCATTGCGACCGCCGGTCTTTGGCAGTCCGTCGCGCAGGCTGCGCAACTGCGGCGCGCGCTGCTGCTGGTGCCGCGGCCTTTTTGGCGGCTTTGCGGGCCTTCTTGCGGCCCACGACTTTCGCCCAGGTCTCACCCTTGGACCCGGCAGTCGTGGGCTGAACACTCGACGGGGTTCCCTCCACGGGCTTTTCAACACCCTCCACGGGCTTCCCCTTTGAGGCGCAGGTCTCGGCGGCTCCTCCGTCCTCCGTTTGTCCGCCGCTAATGTCGGCCGGAGGATTGGCTCCTGCGGAAGGCGCCGAGAGATGGCCTCGATGCGAGCGTTCATCATGCTCCCGCACTGGAGCATGCAGAGCCGAACAATGCGCTCGACCTCATCGTCGGTGTGCGCGCTTGTCGGTCCCGGTGCGGGAGTGGGAGTCGCCATGGGCGGAGTGGCGACGGCGGCAGATTGTGGCTGCTGCTGCTCGCTCAGCGCAGCCACTTGCCGCCGGAGATCCTCCAGATCTCTTCGGAGGCGGCTGTTCTCCTCCTGCAACTTAGTGACCTCGTCTGAGGCCGTTCGGTTGAGGAGGTCTCCAACCGCCTCCTTGATGTCGGCGGCTGCCTCCTTGAGGGCGCGGGTGAATGTGCCCTTCAGGTTGCCGGACTGCGTGGCAACCTTCAGGACGACATCCACGCCGCCCAACACTTGTTGGCTTAACGCCACCGCCGACATCTCCCTGAAGCCGCCAAAGCGGCACGTCGCTCGCGGGCGCGTCGGGCCATCTCTGTCACCTCATCGACCGCGACCGCCCTCCGCTGCTCTCTTTTGGCGGCGTTGAGCTCTGCTTTCGTGCTTCCTAGGGAAACACAGCTCACGCCGCCAGGGTCCTCGCTCCTGACCCCAACATCACTCTCTTCGCTGGCCGCCGGAGTAGCGGAGCGCAGAAACCGCCCCCGCGAATCCCTCGGCGGCCGCAAAGAGGCCCCCCCTCCTGTTGGTGCCGGTTTCGGCCCCGCCGAGCTGTCGGCACTTTGGGGCCGATAGGTCCTCCTCGCTTGAGGATAGGCCTATCGACCCATCTCGGTCGAGACTTCATCGCGCGGACGCTTCCTCCAAAATCTGGAGGCAGTTCCGCGCGACTCCCGTCGGACAGGACCACACTGCACGGTCTGCAGCCCCTGGCTCAAGACCGTGCCAAGATTGGTGCTTCCAGTAGCACTATCAGCAGCAGGGCCTGGTCGCCTACCCTGCGCGTCCGTCGGTCGCCAATTTCACACTCACAGGCCCGGATACCTGTGAGCGCCGGTTGTCAGCCGGGTCACATGACATAGAATCGGTGCTTCCAGTAGCCACATCCGCTACAGGGGCCTGGTCGCCTACCCTGCGCGTCCTTCGGTAACCAATTTAACACTCGCAGGCCCGGATACCTGCGAGCGCCGGGCGTCAGCCGGATCGCAAGACAAGACACACTCTATATCTGACATTTCCATTTACGATATGGGTGGTACACATCGCTTCCCAAGGCGATGCGGCCACTCTTTTGGGGTATTTAGTCCCCGAGGCCAGCGGATGCCTCCGGTGCAGGATACACCGCCCGCTGCTCGGTATCTACAACTAGGACACTAACCTAAGACTAAACCTAATATATTTTGTATTTTTGTTTTAAACTAACTTAAAACTAACTTAACCCTTGGCACCGTGGCTCAGCACCTCGCCACGGATGCTAATACCGCAGGTTGAGGAGCAACCTGCGGCCTTCCACCTCGGTCACCACGACGAGCACGCCGCGGAGACCCGTAGACCGCGGACTGTACAACGGCCCGCGATCTACCCACCTCGCTCCCTAGTCGTGCACTCTGCTGCTGCAGAGTGCAGATAGGGAGCCCTCGGGAGCGACTCCTCCGCTCCTGTCGAAATTAGCCACGGACAACAATCTCCTCTATCCCACCCCCCGCGAAGAGATTATTGTCCGTGCCCAGGGTGCACCGGCCCGGTGACTGCTCTTCCCTTAGGACGTGTCCACAGGGACCAGCAGTTGCCGAGCACACGGGGAGGTTTTCTGACAGGCACCCCAACCTAACCTAACCTAACCTAACCTAACCAGTCACGCGGACACCCCCCGCCGCGAGAACACGTGTACAGGCGAAGCTCCGCGCAAAAATTCCCTTCAAAAATCGCTACCAGTGGTATTTTTCTCGCGTAACATATCGTGTTGCATACCAAACTGTGCGGAAAAATCAGGCCTACGCGCGGGTGAAAGTGTGGTGAAAATCGGTGCAGCCGTTCGAGTGCAAAGTGCAAAAAAGTGGAAATTAGCTAAAAATTTTACCTTTAAAAAATAACGCTGCCCGATTTACCGCGGTGACATACCCCTTTTTTGGTGCCGTCTTGAAGCTGACAACGAGTTCTACATCCTGCATTACTTTGTCGATTTTTTCCGCCCACCAGGGCGGAAATACACGGCAAAAACAAAAACCACGTGGTCACCGAGCCACGCATCTACAGAATTTGGGAGGACACAATCCAGCCATCTCAAAAGACCTTGCTGGGAGCTTTCATCTGCCGCTTCAAGCTTGAAGATAGGTGCCCTAGTTTAAGAGATATTCAATTTTGAAAATTTTGCATATATTCAAAAAATTATAACTTTGATTTTGTCGCGACGACCCCCAGTTTTTAAAATTGCTATAGATAGTATTAATTGAGTTTTATAACATATCCAAATTTCATAAAATTATCTTCATTAGTTTTTAAGATATAAAATTTTAAAATATTGGGGGTTACACGAGGGTTGCTAATTACAACCCCTAGCAATTAAATAGGTATCGCAAAAAATTTGGAATATTTTCTAGAATAGCAGCAAATTTTTTGGAGATTTTTAGTTAAATTTTTTATATTTTTAAGCACTTTTCCGTGCAAAATTCATGGTTTTTTGTAAAAATCAAATCGGGGGTTGAGCCAAAAAATATTCTTCCCCATCCATTACATAACCCTTTCAAAGACCTTTTCAGCAAGCTAAAGCGCGAGTCTGTGGGACGCTTAGAACTCGAGGAATCTGCGATTGAAATTTGGGGCGGAAATTGTCGCGAGGGCGGTGGAGTCCCGCCCAGTTCCGCCCAAACTTTCATATCGCGATAACTTCGGTTCCGAACGTCGTACGGACTTGCGGTTTCTTTTGCTGACCTTCCCCTAGCTTTCTGCATCCCCTCTATCCCCTCCCTACGGCTATAACATTTGACTTTTGGGCCCTTATATTAGGCCTTGATTCATATAGAGAGGGCGGAGGGAAGAACAACGAGCCATCGCACGTTCCTGAGAGACGCTTCGTTCCAGAGATATTGAAGTGCAAAACTTGGCGGCCATTTTGGCCGGCCATCTTGGTTTTATAAAACACGCGATATCTCGGGAACCAGGAGTCGTAGAGACGTGCGGTTTTCCTCGTACAGCTTCCCTCTTGTTACTCCTTCATCTCAATCTCTCAGAACCCTCCTTCTTTGTACCCCCCCTTCCAATTTCAAACTTAATTAAATCCGGCTGTTTTGTACTTTAGATAACGCAGTAATTTAAAATAGTTAAGGCTCACCCCCTCAATTTGACCCCACCCCCCCCTCTAAAACTAAGAGTAAATTTTTTCACGTAGTTTGTTGACGCAAATAAGGGGCGAGGGACCTCACTGTAGTTTTTAAGATAGACCTAGGTAGAACTAGGAATCTACCTAAAACTTAGTTTTAGATAAAATATTTATTTTACAATTGTATACAAAACCAGAACAGACCCCCCTATACAGGGTCAATTTGTAACTTGACAATTTTCCCCGTTTCCCTCGCAAGGCCTTTGCCAAACACATACAACACAACACACACTACACCACAAATACACACATACACAAGCAAACTAATAATGTATCGCACTCCTACAACGTCGGGCACTTCCAAGAATGCCACACCTAGCCCCTCTGGTGGACCACCCGCAGTGCAGGACGCTGCCAAAACATTCATCCGCAGACCCGAGCGGAGTAGAAGGTCCCTGGACAACATGGAGGCGTATAAGAAACTCCAGGACAATTACGCGGCTATGACAAGCGACAAACTCCTCCAGGAGTTAATGAAAACTTTCGAGGATATTCCATCGAAAGTCCGCGAATATCCGCAAATGCGTAAAGATATCAAAAGCTACCTGGAGATTCATTCGGACAGAGGCCAGCGGGTCCTCTACGAGCTCAGCAAGAGAATGACATGTCTGGAAGCAGGGACAAAAACACAACCGCACACAAAAGGGACCTTAGCAGGAAACGACCAAGACGTTCTGATGCGCCTTGATGAGGTTGAAACCAACTTGGAGACACGACTCAACCTCCTTGAGTCAAAAATGACCGCAGCTTTTGAAGAGCAAACTGCTCTCCGCGACGATGGTGGCGCTGACATCATCGACAAAATCATCGACAAAATTGACGAGGTTAGAGCGGCTGTTGATACCACGACCGACGATGTCAGAGTCATGGGCCGCTCTCAACATACCCTCGGCAATAAGCTCGATGAAATCGCCGGTGATGTTGCGATAGCCAAAGAGCAAATCAACCAGGTTGCCACAGGGACGGTCACGTGTCAGAGTCCCAATCCCAGGACTTACGCCAGCGTAGCAGCGTCCAATCAAGTATACCGGCCAGCACTTCATTCGATGGCGGTCACCTCCGAAGGCAATCTGGAGACTGCTGATGAGGTACTCGCCAGAGTGAAAAAGGCGGTTGATGCCAGGACCACTGGTCTAAGAATAAATAAGGTCAGAAAGGCCAAAAATCAGACCGTTATTCTAGGATGTGACACAGTGGAGGACCTAGAAAAAGTCAAGCACAGGCTAGAAAGTCAGGGTGAGGGACTAACAGTAGTACCAATGAAAAATAAAAACCCTCTAGTCGTCCTGAAAGATGTCTTTTTAGACAGTGATGATGAAGAAATGGTTAAGGCGCTACACTCACAAAATGAAAACATTTTCAGGGGACTTGAACAAACCGATAAAGAAATTGAAATAAAATATAAAAAAAGGACAAAAAACCCCAGAACAGCCCACGTCGTGGTCCAGGTAAGACCAATAGTATGGCAGAGGATGACGGAGTCCGGAGCCCTCTACCTTGACCTGCAAAGGATCAGGGTGGAGGACCAGTCTCCTCTCATCCAATGCACTAAGTGCCTCGCCTACGGTCATGGCCGGAAATTTTGCACCGAAAGTGTGGACAGATGCAGCCACTGCGGCGGACCGCATCTGCGCGAGAAATGCGCAGACTACATCGCAGGAAACGAACCGCAGTGCTGCAACTGCTCGCACTCTAGGCAGCAGAAAACCGACCATAATGCATTCAGCGCACAGTGCCCAGTACGTCAAAAATGGGATTACCTGGCCCGCGCAAACACTGCTTACCATTGACTCACTAAATGTGGGGTGCGTAACACACACTACAGCACGAAACACATACACAGACAAGACATGCAATAACTCAAACCGGGAGTACAAAAACCGAGAACACTTAGGAGGTAAGAACAAAACTATGGAAACCGGAGAACAAAAAACATATATACACAGATATGTTAACTATATAATGACTATATACAAGCATATCAATAACAACACACACAACATCAAACCGCACCCAACAAAACAATTAAAATACCAAGAAATAATTAGATACTGGAAAAGAAAATATGACAATAAATATATATAAAGTATGTATATATATATTATTGCCACTGATATAGCAGCAAGTAATAAATAAGGTTTAATTAGTGAGTAGAAAGGTTTAAAAAACAGAAAAACAATAAATAAATCATGTAAGCCCTTACAAAATTGTAAATCTATATCTAAAATGTTATATTAAAAGTATATTGTTTAAAAATAAGTTAAATAGAATAAGATGGAAAGATGGAAAAGTTTCTACTTTTAGATATAAGAGCATAGTCATAAGAAATAAATTGTATTGTTAATCTGTAGTTTGTAATTGTAATACTTAGTAAAAAACAATGTCAGTAGAGATAAGATAAATTAAGAAAGAAAAATGTATATCTAGAGCGTCAGAATCAAACTAATGTAATCTAAACAACAACATAGTACTTAAACAAATTGATAGTAAAGTTAAGAAACATTTGTGATTTCCTATACTTGGTAAAAATTTAAGTAAATAAAGCCCCTTGAAAAAATTATTTTCCCTGTTGTTATAAATAGAAGTAGGGCAAATTAGCGGGAATCCCACCCGGCAGAGTGAAAAAGATGATGCATGAAAGGAGGTATGACGCTTGAAAGTGCGAGAGGCATAAATGCGAGAACTAGTATGAAAGAGTAAAACTAGAATAATAAGGTCCCGTTGTTCTCATGAACGGGGAAAAGCAGAAAAAACCTAACCTAACCTAACCTAACCTAACCTAACCCTGAGCAAACCTAACCTAACCCTGAGCAAACCTAACCTAACCCTGAGCAAACCTAACCTAACCCTGAGCAAACCTAACCTAACCCTGAGCAAACCTAACCTAACCCTGAGCAAACCTAACCTAACCCTGAGCAAACCTAACCTAACCCTGAGCAAACCTAACCTAACCCTGAGCAAACCTAACCTAACCCTGAGCAAACCTAACCTAACCCTGAGCAAACCTAACCTAACCCTGAGCAAACCTAACCTAACCCTGAGCAAACCTAACCTAACCCTGAGCAAACCTAACCTAACCCTGAGCAAACCTAACCTAACCCTGAGCAAACCTAACCTAACCCTGAGCAAACCTAACCTAACCCTGAGCAAACCTAACCTAACCCTGAGCAAACCTAACCTAACCCTGAGCAAACCTAACCTAACCCTGAGCAAACCTAACCTAACCCTGAGCAAACCTAACCTAACCCTGAGCAAACCTAACCTAAAACCTAACCTAACCCTGAGCCAACCTAACCCTGAGCAAACCTAACCTAACCCTGAGCAAACCTAACCTAACCCTGAGCAAACCGTGTTTGTGTTACTGTGGTCCCGATGTGTTTTGTACATAACTTCACCCAGTCTACACAACTTCACAAATAGTACTCAACTTCACCCATTGTACACAACTTCACCCATTATACATAACTTCACTCAGTCTACAAAACTTCACCTATTTAATACCTGTTTTACTACGTTAGGTTGCTCAAAGTTTGGTTTCCCTAATAGGGAACATAGTATGTTGGGTTTCTCAAAGCTAGGATTCGCTAGGATAGGTTACTCAAAGTTAGGTTTCGCTCTGTTAGGTTTCGCTTCGTTAGTTTGCTTAAAGTTAGGTTTCACTATATTATATTGCTCAAAGCTAGGTTTCGCTAGGATAGGTTACTCAAAGTTAGGTTTCGCTAAGTTAGGTTACTCAATGTTAGGTTTCGCTCTGTTAGGTTTCGCTTCGTTAGTTTGCTTAAAGTTAGGTTTCACTATATTATATTGCTCAAAGCTAGGTTTCGCTAGGATAGGTTACTCAAAGTTAGGTTTCGCTAAGTTAGGTTACTCAATGTTAGGTTTCGCTCTGTTAGGTTTCGCTTCGTTAGTTTGCTTAAAGTTAGGTTTCACTATATTATATTGCTCAAAGCTAGGTTTCGCTAGGATAGGTTACTCAAAGTTAGGTTTCGCTTGGTTAGGTTACTCAATGTTAGGTTTCGCTCTGTTAGGTTTCGCTTCGTTAGTTTGCTTAAAGTTAGGTTTCACTATATTATATTGCTCAAAGCTAGGTTTCTCTAGGATAGATTACTCAAAGTTAGGTTTCGCTTGGTTAGGTTACTCAAAGTTAGGTTTCGCTCTGTTAGGTTTCGCTTCGTTAGTTTGCTCAAAGTTAGGTTTCCCTATGGTTATGTATGTATGGTTAGGTATGTATTTTAAGTTGTGTCGAATATTATACGTTGTACAAAATTAGATTGCTGGAAGTCCATAACTTTGCAATATGTTTGGTTTTTGGACGTTAGGACTTATTTCTTGAGGTTCCAGTAGCAGAACGTCACATTTTAGATTTCATTAGTTTGTTTGTAAGAAGGTAAGACCACTGTAGAGAACCGCATATTGCGATTATGTATTTAACATTATGTTTCACTTCATTTTATTTTTGTAAGCTTATGTGTCATAAAATCGAGTTACTTTCACTCTGATAGTTAATTTGTGATAGATATATGTGACAAAACATGTGCTTTCTTATCGGGCCTATTGAGTGCGAATTTTGCCTACCAATTTCGGCAAACCAAACGTTATTCTGTGTTTATTTTTGACACTTTTAGGTAAAATCAGTTTTTCGACTAAATCTTTGAAATTTTGTTCTATACTTACTCTCAATTATATACCATTGGATAGCTCTCGCCGAGACGCTTCTTTTGACACCACTCCCGTTTCGATATCTTTTACGAAACGTCAAAAAATGCCCCGCCCACCCACCCGGTGTGTACAGGGCAGGTAAACTTTGTCTCAAGGTCATATTCTTTAAATCGCGATTTTCATGAAAATTTGTTGGGAATAGCTTGTATTCGACACAAAATCTTGTTTTGTACTATCAAAGACCTTCTGTATACACCTAAGAGTCACCTGGAGTTTGGAAATGAACATTTGTTAGGTATTTTATTTGCTCGTATCTTTAAAAAACCAAACTTTTAGTAAACCATTTCCATACGAGTCAAAAATTACGTCTTCTTCTTCTTCCACCTGCCCTGTTCCCAACTTTATTTGGGGTCGGCGCAATGTGTCATCCTCTCCCATTAAAATTACGTATTGGTTCTGATATATTATAGAAATCGCTCATACATAATATTAATGCAAATTCATTAAAAACCACTCTGTAGTTTTTACGAGAAAGAGTTACAAACATACACGTAATAATATTTTCATGTCTTCTTAACCGAAATTACTACAAACTTTTGCGTTTATATCAAAAGGAGTAAGTGTCAACATGTATGAATGCGAGCAGACGCAGGCACGCGCACGTGACGCGGTCAACTAGCAGGATTTTGTTAAAAATGAAAGCGAACACACATTTAAAGCCATTTATTAATTCTCCCATACAAAACTTAGTACATAAATGTTTTATAATATCAACACTCAATTCCACAAATATTTTATATTTTATTTTTCGATAAAATTTGGCTAAAAATCATGTTCAACGATGAACTTGAATCTAAATACTTTGAGCTATAAGTACATAATAATGTAGTGTATATTGTATATGTATAGGATCTGTACAGATGTTTGTGCATGTATCAACACTTAACATAGTTGGGCGCACTCAATATCGGAACAAAAACGAGTACATACGAGCATGAAACAATGAGCTCTGTCAAACGGCCGCCGCACGTGAGCGCGAGTGAGCGCGCGTCAGCTCGGCAACACGTGCGCCGCGCGTCAGTGCGCAGCACACACGCGCTCACCTCAACAATTAGGTAAGTAGGTAATGTAACACCGTGAGACTAATAGTAATCCTACTGCGGCCGAGTGCTTCCACTGTGCACATGGTAACAACACAATACAAGTGACAATGAACGTGAATGCAGTTCGTGTCAAATGTTCGGAATCCAAAAAGGGTTAATACAATTGAGTTAATAGTAATTTTTTGATGTTATACCACTATACTAACTAAAACAGTCATCACTACACGTGACATTGCGAAGCTATGTTGCCTCATAACTTGTAGCTTTGCATCGTTATGTTGTGTGCCGGTTGTATGTATCAATGTATAGAACGACATCTACATGAAGCGAGTGATATTTCAAATGGCGTGGCCACTGGGGTACAACTTTACATTTCATTGGTTCAAAAAATAAATTGAGGATGATTGATGAAAACATTGATGACATTTAAATAAAGTGAGATTAGCCCTATTTTTAAGGATTTATCGACAATAATAGTTATAAACGGCTTTTGCGCTCAGATATCAAAGGGTAAAACTACTCTTTCCGAGATAGTGGGATGAAAAAAAAAAAAATTATTAACTTATGAAAAATAAACTCAATACTTTTGTTTCTTCCAACTCATTTTCCCAACAGCGCCGTACAACTACATATTATCAGAAACAAACTAATCTAAAAATATTATCACACGATATTTTACAATATATTGACTTTGTGTGAGCAACACACAGGTATGTCACAGTAACGGCTAAGTATGAGTTAGTTCACTTATCGACAGGCCACATCACACAACACATTGCTGGTGCTGGCACAGTACTCGTGCAGCAGCACAGTATGGGTGCAGCAAATCGCTGCGGCTTCTGTGTCCACTCCTGAGCGACACCTCTACCCTCATTATGGGCGCCTGGTACTTCATTAAGATTGGTGCACACACAACAATGCCCAGACACTTAGCTACTTATTTACTAAATGTATAATTTTGGGGCTTGTATACAAAGTGCAACAGAAAGGTGAGCTGATTGTACTTTGTTACATGCATGCTATTTAAAATACTTAATGTAACTATTTGATTGTATCCCACACTCATGGATCATTGCAGTAGCTAGATGCTGATTGCGCAGTAAACACAACTGTAGTGTTGCGAGTGGAGTGCGGCGCGCTCACACAGCCTCCTGCTGATGACGACAACTCTTGAACTGCAATAAGCTCTAAATGTGGTAAATGTTCCTTTTAGAAATATACCTCCTCAGCACACAGGAATATTTAAGTATTTCCGAACAAACTATTTAGTTCCGTGAACTCTAAAAAGTGCAAGATTCTTTCACCTTTCTGTTACCTAGTGTTAAGTATCTATCAAAAATATTGCTATGATCAATTGAGAAAACCATAGAATATAGCTGTGGTCACTTTCAGCGTGCTCAACACTACCGCCACAAGCTCGGAGATGTCAGTAATCGGTTGTTACTCTCGCAAACTTTGTCAACATCCAGGTACTTTATACATAAGAAAATATTTCACTGTTTAATGGTTGCCACGGTATCGATCATCGATCTGCTAATAATATTCCTACGTTACCCAGAACACTCTTATCTCGATATGTTTTACATCGCTACAGTCAATTTTGAGCGAGAATTAACGTTTGGCAAAGTCTATAGTCCCTACCAGGGAATCATGAACAACCGCAGCTTACAACAATGAGAACACTGTGAAAATCTTAGGCAACCTCTGTCATCGCTGATCGCGATCCTTCCGTCTCCTCCTAAGCACCAGCAGTGGTCCATCGAGGTCTTCATCGATCTGTTCCTGCGCCTTCCCCTTGGTCTCGGGAATGATGAAGAAGATGTACAAGGCGCCCAGCAGCGTGACGGAGGCGCAGATGTAGTAGGTGCCGTGCAGCCCCACCAGCACGGCGAGCGAGCCGTAGTACCGCAGCAGCAGGAAGCTGCTCAGCCACGTCCACGATATCAGCAGACTGGATGCGAGGCTTCTCACCTGACAATATTAATATTACTTCAAATATAACCAAGCATATACAACCCTTAAGTTTAAGTAAATAGTAAAAAAACTCACGTTGATGGCAAACAATTCAGATATAAGTACATAAGGCACAGAACCCAATCCAATGTTGTAGAGGAAGAGCACGAGCGACATGAGCGCCACCGGCGTCCACAGCTTGCCGCCCGACGCGTCCGACACGTCCGACACGTCCAACGCGTCCGACACGTCCGACACGTTGTGCACGCTGAACTCGCCGGGCACAGTGTCGTTCTCCGCGGATACCCTGTACCTCGTTACATCAGTGGTGTAGTTTTTCCATTGTGGATGCACATTATCTGTGAAGTTGTCTGTCAGTTGCAGATCCTTCTCCTTCAGATTGTGCGTTCGTTTGTAAGGCCACAAGCGGTGAGAGTACCAGGAGTGCAGGCGAAGGTTGGGGTCGCAGTACGCGCCCAGGATTGCGAGGCAGCACGTTATACCTGAACACGACCACAGCAACAGCATCTAGAAACAGAAAGACAAATCCTAAACTGGTCGCAGTTTCATTCTCATCAGTCTTCGAAAGTGGTACCTTTCTGCCAAGTTTGTCGACAGACACGGTAGCGACGGCGGCTCCCAGCACCAGCGCCGCGCCGCACAGTATGGAGCCGGCTTCCGACGGCTCGAACAGCGAGCGAGGAGCAGTGCTGCAAACACGACGAAACATTCAACAACGCGAGTATTGAGTAAGCATGGAGTAGGCGGGCGGTGTAAACGGCACTCACCCGTTGTACATGGTGTAGTTGTAGGCGGTGAGGTTGAGCGTGGGCACCGGGTGCGCGGAGTGGCGCAGCACGGCGGCCGCGAAGCTGGAGACGGCGCCGGCGCCGCTGCCCGCCGCCGCGCTCAGCACCACCGCGCACGACGCCAGCGCGCGCCGCGACCGCCGCGACCCGACTGCACACACACGCACGCGTCACCACGCCGCGCTCAGCAGCACTACACATACATACAGTGGCGGGTACCGACAGAGCTGCTTGCAGGCGGAGCGCTCCTGTCTCTGCGCGGGCGGGGCGCGCGCCAGCATGGGCGTGAATGTGTCGGACTCGCGCCGGCGCAGCTCGCGCCGCCCGCACCACTCCGACGTGCGGATCTTCACCTCCTGCTGCTCGATCACGTCTGTCAGGTCCTCGCGGAAGTCCGAGCCCTCGAACCAGCACATTACTTTAGCTGCGTCCTGAAAACGTTCACAACCTAATGCAATCATTTTGCGCACGAATGTCACCCTAGAGAGCATTTTGGTTAGCAGCAGTGACAAGCGTTAGGCACCTGTATGCGGCCGACGCTGATGAGGTAGGAGGGCGTCTCGGGCAGCCACAGCAGCGCCACGAGCAGCAGCGCGGGCGGCGCCGCCAGCGCCAGCGCCAGCGCGCGCGCGCCCAGCGCCCCGCCCGCCGCGTACGCGCACACGATGCCGCAGCTGGTGGCCAGCGCCGGCATGGCGGCCAGGCCCGTGGCGCGCGGCGCGATCTCGGCGCAGTAGAGCGGCGCCAGCGCCAGCGCGCCCGCGCCGCCCGCGCCCGCCGCCACGCGCGCCGCCCACACGCCGCGCGCGCCCGACCACGCCAGCGCCCAGCTCGCCAGGAAGCACGCGCAGACGCAGAGCGCGCCCGCCTTGCGGCCGCGCGCGTCCGCCAGCACGGCGAAGAAGGGCGCGGCGGGCAGCGCCACGAGGCACGGCAGCGCCGCCAGCCACGCGCCGCCCGCCAGCGCCTCGCTGCCCAGCACGCCCGACACCCAGCCCGTGCTGCACCCGTGCGTGAAGCACGACAGGTTGTCTACACAACCATTTTACAACTCTATAGGAAATCATTTCATTTACAACTTACATGAGCACTTTGTTACGCTTTTTCTTGAAACTGAACATAACTGAATTCTAAAAAAGATTTCAACATGTTATATCGGCGTGTCGTACATAACAACAAAGCGAGCACTCACAGACGGCGGCGGCCACCAGGCGGCGCACGGAGCCGCGCCAGCGCTTGGACGCGCTCCTCTCGATGCGGTTCCTGCAACAACGCGGTACATTCGTATGCTAATAGCAGCGGCGCAGCGCTGGCGGCAGGAAGGACTCGCTCGCATAACATTATTTATTACCTGGCTTATACCTTCCTGCTACGTAAAGAGAAAAAAAAATCGGAGTATTTTGACTTGTTGATGTTTCGTTGGATTATCTTTTAGTGAAATTAGTGTAGCGATTCGGAATGTTGATTAGAATCTTTTCAATGGCAAGGAAGGCGTAGACTAATTTGACTGGCTTTAGAGAATTCTCTCAATAAATGAATTTCGCTGAGTCAGGAAGTTAATGCTCCGTCGGTCCCTAATGACCGTCCCAGTGTTAGCAACATGACGGGTTGCGGGTGTTATGATTTCCGCAGCATTAGAGTTGGTCACAACTTCTATTTAAAAGTCAGGTGTTTAGTATAAGTCGCATGAGGTTGACAGCGAAGGGATATGTATGGTCGGTACGTCTATACGATGCATGTGATGAAAGAGCCCGCGAGTGCGGCGCGAGCTGCACTGTTCCGCCTGACGCGACATAAAGTCAAGTGAATGCGAGTACAATAACAAAGTCCCATAAGTATTAAGTTTCGGGTATACGAGTTAGACAGAAGATGAAATGTTCGGCTTTGGGACCGCACCCCGAATCTTAAAGAAAAAGCAACCTTGAAAGTTTATTACGTTTACAGCTCCGGACCCTAACTTAACTTATAAAGGGATCTTTTTCCGTAGCGTCCCGCCTGAGCGGATTGATCGCGAGACGCCCTACCTACCTACCTTCTACTAGTTATGTGTTCCTATCTCTACATGTCTGTATTAAACGATACTATATACATATATGATAATAAGTTAACAATCGTAACGATCAATTCTATATGTCTTAGATTTTTTATCGAGGAAATAAACATGCGATATCCATCCGCATAAATTAGATAATAGTGTTATAAGTAATGGTTACCTAGTGATTGTGAACTTACATGTACATAAATATAAGTTTGAGTGTATGAGGTACAGGATACCATTATAGCAAACGTCCTTCTCTGGTGACAGAACACGCTATCAAGAGGCACTTGTCTCAAATGGTTGGTTATATTTAACGAGGTTGCGGCGTGATTGATTACAGTGATATTTTTGAGTGATGTTGGGGTGTTTCCTCGTTGAGGCTGAGTGTCTCCCTCGAGCTGCTGTTTAGCAGTGAGAGTCCTCGAGCCGCGCTCAGCGCTCGTGATTACAGGAGCCGAGTGTTGGAGCACTTTACGCAGAAGCCACTCGACGCGAGGAAATGCGCTATGCCACTCATTTGTTGTGCGTACTCACTCATGCATTATACTCATTTCGTGGCAACTGAAATTATAATCTTCATGGATTTCATTGTTCCTGCGATTGCAAGTTTTACTTTGATAACGTTAATTTATGATCTATCTGTTAACTGAAGTTGTAAGTTGCACTTCTGTTCTAGCGCGAACATGATAATTCGATGAGGGCTCTGGTGACTACTGCGTGCTGGTCGACCGAACCGATGTCATTTTATTAGGATTTGATCGACTCAGTAACACTTGCGGTGCTCCAGCAAGTGGAGAGTGTCGTGAGTTGCTCTAGACGGCGAGTATGTAAGCTATGACACTACCTGCAGAGACACCTGCAGGTGCAGGCGGGTGCAGGTTACGGCTATATTCGTCCGGCGCGGGCGGAGTGCGGCGGAGTGCAGCCAGTGCGGGCTGCTCGTATAAATAGCGCGTGGCGATGCGCCAAAGGGGGGGGAGATGTTTATTTCTAGTCAGCTCTGTGCTTGTCCACGATTAAACTTATCATTTTATTAACCTTCAAGCTTCAATTATAGCTGTTTCCACTAAGTCAGTCTTGCTACAAGAACAACCACTTTTTGGAAACAAATGTTAAGATGAACAGGGTGTTGACATCGCTTGGGTTTGTAGTACATACTTATACGTGTAATCATCATTGGATCTAGTTTTTCGTGGTGTTTGATCGTTGGTATGGTTTGGTGTCCTAATTTAATTCTACCGCAATAGATAGAATAGGTAGATGTAAGTATTCCGCACATATTGCAAATAAAACATTAGAATAACTGTATTTTTCAAGGTCTAAAGCAGAAAGGATCATGCCCATATTAGTATGGAGTCAAAAGTCAGCAATGCCATGCAATGCCCAAATTCCAGTTCTATGTCATACGATAGCTTTATAGCCATATTTGTAAGATATCTAGATTTAATATTATATAAAGCACTGATTCAAAAGATATTGGACATTAAACATGATAACTTCCTACTGGTTTTTATACATTTTATCGTTTATAGACAGTATTGCTATTAGTTTTTCACTAGGAACTTCATGATTATCATGACTTCATGATTTAATTGTATGTTATCAGATAAACATGTCAGTTATTTGAATATATATGTTACCGTAAAATTACAAATATCGTTAGATTACAATCTATCTCGAGAGATTGTAAACTGTCGAATTATTGTGAACCGTAACATCTGATTGCAATTTAACGCATTATTTTTTATAAAAAAATTGTACTTAATTTTTAAGACTCAAAGTAACATTATTTTAATTTACGTTTGAGGTTTTTATGTTTTTAATTTTAATTTGTGTTACAAGACAAAGTAATTGTTTTTTTTTAACTTTTTTTTTATAATTATTGTCCAATTTAAATTGTCTGAGGCCAAAATTACCTTTTTTACATTGCCATTTATAACCTTCAATTAAAAACATTGTATTAAAAATTGAAGTTAGTGACGAAAACGAATCGCTGCAAAACCGACTCCACGTAGTCTTGTTTGCTCTACCCCTAGAGTGCAATTCAAAACCGCGTAGGCGCGGAGAGGCGAGGCGGCCTGCGAGCTGAGGCGCAGGTAGTTTCAGCGCTCGCCGCCGCGGCTGAGGCTGGCCGGCAGAGCCGGCCAGCAAGCCGAAGCTGCGGTGGTGAGCGTGAAAACCATCTGCGACGATAAGCTCGTATGGGACCGCCGGAGCCCCGCAGCGCCGGAGCCGTGACAGAAGTCATTCTTGCTGCATGTTGCATGCTTACTTCCATGCTGGGTCAATTAATATGGGATGTGTTATATTTTAAACAAAAAACTCAGTGGGTACGAGTTAAAAAAACAAAAAGACTGACCAATCAGAGAAAGCTTTCGGACAGTTGACAATTCGACAATTTCTCATCGAAAGATTATAATATAGCGAAAAATAATGCGTTAAATTGCAATCAGATGTTACGGTTCACAATAATTCGACAGTTTACAATCTCTCGAGATAGATTGTAATCTAACGATATTTGTAATCTTACGGTAACATATACATACGAATATAAATGTCATTCATGTCGATAAATAGTACTCCTTTACTCGTCTCTTGAATGCACCCAACGATGGGCTTTCGCGTATCGAATGTGGAAGGGAATTCCACAGTCTCACAGCACGAACAGTGAACGATCCATCATAGCGGCTCGTAGTGTGGGAAGGGACACGAAGAAGGAGAGATGAGGAAGTGGGTTATTTTTTATTATATTCATTCACCGTCACTTTTTAGGCTGTTCACGTCAGCTCCATGTATTTTCAAGTTTTTTGCAAGTATACACACGTAAAATCAAGTTCCCGGGTTTTATTTACATCCAGAATAGGACCCTCTTATGTCTAACAAGCAGACAGCTTCTTAGTTGTT
This sequence comes from Helicoverpa armigera, assembly GCF_030705265.1. NCBI lineage: Eukaryota > Metazoa > Arthropoda > Insecta > Lepidoptera > Noctuidae > Helicoverpa > Helicoverpa armigera. The sequence goes on from NC_087144.1 coordinate 38,756, forward strand.
GTTCTCCCTGTATATACAATATACATAGATAGGTAGATAAGAGTGCAGCAATCACGTGTTTGCTGTAGCCGATGGAAATGACAACGCAAACATATTGAACCGAACTAAATTCTACATCATTTGCTATTGATTGAGCCGATTAACATAAACGATGTCTTGCTTTCTGAGCTCAATATAATAGAGAATATCTATCAATCATAGATCGACGTATTGCAACTCTTCGTCTGATAAAGCCCACGTTTCTGCCTGGTCTCCGCTGTCCGTCTGTCGAGTCCAGCTCGAGCTGAAATGAAATAGAAACCTTCAGTGGAGGCAGTTTATTAGATCGGGCGCCGGCAATTGGCTCCACCGACGCTCAATGATTTCCGCCTGCGACGCAGCGGATATGGAAAGCTCAACGTTTCCGAGCATATCTTGCTCATTCCGAACATATTCTGCAATCACTTCGCAATCATGATTGCCTGGTACGCTCTGATGCACAAATTCGATTCAATTGAGAATATTATTTTCCAAAGAACTTGATCACAAAACTCAACGAGTCATGTTAGAATCGTAATAAGTAGGAAATATAGACAGGAGGACCATTACTGTGAACGACCTATAGCGAGGGAAAGCTTCGTAAAGAGTTATCTTGAAGTAAAGGTTGGAGGATAGACTAGCTTCGAATAATTGGCTCGCTAGTTTTTAGTTTTGTCAAGTCTGATCCATCACCAAGTAAAAAAAAAACATAAAATTCCGTCCTACTGCACTAATACAACATCCCAAATAAACCATTCTATGTTGTTTCCTCCCTAAAGTGTTACTTAACAGCTTTTGATTATATCATATCAATTATATATATTTAAGGCAGTTGGACTTGAAATACAACTATAATTAAACATAAAGCTCGGTGGTGGCACAAAGCGCAGTATCTAATAGCAGTAAACTGTGGTGAGTGAGCACTCGAGCGTCACGTCTGCTTATTACAGCGGCCATCAAATGAAAGCAATCTGGCCGACTCACTGACATACTGCACGAGTGAAGTGAGCCTCGGACGCGGGGGCACTTAAGGAGCCATAGTCTTATCTTCTCCATGACGCAACTAGTATTGTCAATTAAAAATAAGACGTGTGTGTGTCGCATGACGTAGATCCCTCAAGGCGCCAGTATAGCACACTGGAACCGACACAGTTTACTGTTGTGCCGCAGTCGACTGTAAATAATGTTGTTTTCGGCAATCGCCACTGTCTTTATGTAAGGGAGGTCACTTGACTCCTCCATAACCGTCATAATAATATTTTATTGCATACTACGCTCAAATGTTTCATGTGTGATGTTGCATTGTATTTTATTGACACGAGATTTTATGTTGGATATAAAGGCAATCACTCTAATATGAAAATACGAAATTAAACATACTCGTAAAATTAAATTGAGGAAAGTGTTTAGAATTGTGAAGCTGTGAGAGGTGTCAGTTATTTAGTCCTAAAACAGCTTGTAAATATAAAATATAATACCTACTTATATCGATCGTCCGTTTATCGTAGTGATCATTGGAAGGCGAGTGAGAGTATCCCGCGCGACGCGACGGTCGCCGGAGGGTTACTTGACGACCGGGTAATGGAGTGTAATGACTGTTCAATCAGGCTCTTCCTCTTCCTCATTCGCCTTTTTAATTAAACCTTAGGTACTTGCTGAAATGTATTCAATTAACTCTTTCCCTACTCATTAGTCTAAAAAGCGTGCACTTGTTATGAAAATAACGTCTTACGCCTTTTATCCAGTTTGCTGAAATATTAATAACTAGCTTCTGCCAGCGGTTTCACCTGCATCCCGTGGGAACTACTTCCCGTACCGGGATAGAAAGGAAGTAGTCTATAGCCTTCCTCGATAAATGGGCTATCTAACAATGAAAGAAATTTTCAAATCGGACCAGTAGTTCCTAAGATTAGCGCGTTCACATAAACAAACAAACAAACTCTTCAGCTTTATAATATTAGTATAGATTATAATATGTTGGTTAAAAAAAAATTATTACATTGTTTGTTGGTTAAAAAATGTTGGCAGTATTACACTCCCGATTTCAATGAGTTGCAATAAAACGGCAATACACGGCAGTCCGTGTATTGCCACTCACTGGAGTGAAGGCGAGCGGAGCCAACAGTGCAGCTCACGCGACACGCGGCGCCAGCTGCCCGCGCTCCCACGCCCCGTCCGGTACATGCCATGTATACTACATTATATGATGTGACGATGTCCTCGGAGCCGATTATCGGCTACGCCAGGCCTCTGTCACTCGACGTACTTGCGCGCGATAAATGCCTACCGCTCGCTGGGTTACCGGTAGCCCCACGCGGCACAGGGCTTTCGACAGCCGCTCGCGACGCGCGTGTTTTATGTTTATTATTTTTATTTGTGAACATTATTGTTTATTTTTTATTTGCTTTTTAAAATTATCTAATAAACTGAAGAACTATTTTGATTTGTGTAGGTGTATATGTGACTATTTTAGGAAAATATAAAGGTTTCCTATTATATATGTATAGGCATTTAGAAAAATATTTTATACCTATGTATGTTCATACATATATTCATACATAGGTATAAAATATTTTTATACCTATGTATGAATATAGGTAGGAAAAGAAGATGAAATTCAAGGAATGGCAGCGGACGGAAGACAATGATGATAGTGAAAAAGCACGAAAAAAGGCTGAATATGATGAATGTAAGAAGAAAGCAAAGAAGATTGTGGCTGTTTCAAGGGCAAAAGCGCACGAGAGGATGTATGACTCCCTAGATAGCCCAGCTGGTCAAAATGACTTTTACCGATTGGTTAAATCTAGGGAGAAAATGACAAGAGATGTATGCCAGATAAGGTGTGTAAAGAATGGAGACGGAACGGTCCTTTCGAATGATGTGGAGATTAAAGGTAGGTGGAAGGAATATTTTGAAAGACTGATGAATGAAGAAAATGAGTGGAGCGGTGTGCTCCATCATAAAGCGGTGAACGAGGGCCTTGTAAGAAATGTATGTGAGGATGAGGTCAGATTAGCAGTGAATGGAATGAAAAATGGAAAAGCGATAGGGCCAGATGGAATACCAGTGGAAGTGTGGAAATTATTAAAGATGGATGGATGGAAATGGCTGGCTTTATTCTTCAATAAGTTGTTGCAAGAGGAAACTATACCAGACGAGTGGTGCAATAGTTTCCTGGTGCCCATTTTTAAGAACAAGGGTGATGTGTTGAATTGCAACAACTATAGAGGAATAAAGCTAATGTCACATAGTATGAAAGTGTGGGAGAAAGTTATTGAAAGGAGGCTGAGAGAAGAGAGTGATATCGCACGAAATCAATTCGGTTTTATGCCTGGTCGGAGTACAACGGACGCTATATTCTGTATTCGCCAATTGTGCGAAAAGTACAGGGTGCACACAAAACTTGCATATGGTGTTCGTTGACCTCGAGAAGGCATATGACCGGGTGCCTCGTGAGGTTTTGTGGTGGGCCCTTGAGGAGAAAGGTATACCAGGGAAGTATGTGCAGTTGATCCGAGCGATGTACGGCAGATGCCGTACAGAAGTCCGGTCCGCAGCGGGCACTACCACCAGCTTCAGTGTAGGTGTTGGCTTACATCAGGGGTCGGCCCTCAGCCCGTATCTCTTCCTGCTTGTAATGGACGCGCTTACGGCAGATATACGGGAGGAGGCACCCTGGTGTATGCTTTTCGCCGATGACATTGTTCTGGTGGGGGAGAGTGGGCCAGAGGTCCAGAGTAGACTGGAGGCATGGCGGCTGAGACTGGAGACAGTGGGTTTAAAGGTGAGCAGGAGTAAAACCGAATACCTTCATTGTGATTTTGGCGGTATTTCGGGACCCATGACCATAACCCTAGCCGGCATGCCCCTACCAGTTTGCTCCGACTTCCGGTACCTTGGTTCACTCGTCCAAAGTGACGGTGAGGTGAACAAGGACGTTACGCATCGGATCAATACTGGATGGATGAAGTGGCGACAGGTAACTAGCGCTATTTGTGACCCGCGGATGCCCCTCAAACTGAAGGGCAAAATTTACAAATCCGTCATTAGACCTGTCGTCCTGTATGGATCGGAGTGTTGGGCATTGAAAAAGAGGGACGAGAAGAGAGTGCATGTAACAGAAATGAGAATGCTGAGATGGATGTGTGGTGTTACAAGAATGGATAAAGTGAGGAATGATTACATTAGAGGAAGTCTGAAAGTAGCGCCAGTTACAGAAAAGATGAGAAGTAGAAGATTGTCGTGGTATGGACATGTAATGAGGAGGGATGATACGCATGCAACAAAGTGTGTGCTAAGTATGAATGTAGATGGATGGAGAGGAAGAGGAAGACCTAAGAAAAGATGGATGGATTGCCTGAAAGATGATATGAATAGGAAGGGAGTGAGTGTCAGTATGACGAGTGACAGGGGAAAATGGAAGAAAATGACATATTGCGCCGACCCCAAGTAATATTTGGGAACAGGGCAGGAGAAAGAAGAATATTCATACATAGGTATCTATTTTTTTAAGTAAAAATACTTATCTTCTTTGTCATTTTAAAAATAAGCGACTTACTTTAGATACTTAAATTATAGATACTTATACCTCATACTTAGTTATACATGCAATGATTACCGAGTTTTGTAGCTAAAAATATTTCGAGTATTAGTAGGTATAGTTCTCGTCCAACTAAATGGTGGCTTGGAACATTGCATATATCGCTGCGCAGAAACCAATTTTGGGTAAGTAGGTATGTATCAGCGGTCAGCGGTGTTGTGCCAGGGGTCATAGGTAAGTATAGAATACTTGCGTGTTCTGTGCTCGAAAAGTAGTTGGGCACCTCCATTGATTCGGGAAGTCAGTTACAAATAAGCGTAACTTTGTTCCCTATTTAATTGTAAGAGGCAACCCTACGCTCGCTATCGGCACGGTCGCGGTCACTGAACTGTGCGCTATCGCATTGAAGTAACAATCGAGCGCTGGAGTTTTTAAGGTTTATTTTCTAATGCAGCTATGAATTTGTAGGTAGTTTGGGAACTTGTAGGTGCTTATAACAGTAGGTATGGACTTTTTTGTATGGAGTGATTTATCTGTTACGTAGTAACTATTATATAATCTGTGGCTACGCTGGCTGTTCTCATATAAGGAGATCAGCCAACTCCGCAGGACATATGAAAGTGCACAAGTGCAATTTGCGCAGACACAAGTGCACTCATTATTATTTCATATGTACTTACTCTCTCGGGCCGTGACTTCAGGATATGAGAGTGAAGGATACTTGTGCACTATAATGCAGCTGGCTAAGGCCGGATAAGGCAGGCATACAGTCAATCTACAGCACAAACATTATTTGTGTGGAGCCGTGCGCCGGGCGAGGAGTACCGACATGCAACCCACTGCATCGGCGCATGTTGCACGATCACGCTACATGCCTGCATTCATTATTATGCATCAGATGCAGCCTAGCACATGTTTATTGCGCTTTCTAGGAAAAGAGATTCCTTTTTTTTAATTGGAAACTTAATTTTAGAGCTGGACAATAAAACATTCTCAAAGCTATGATAATAAGCCTAAAGTACCAAGGCCGCATGAACCGCGAGAGTACAGATTCACCCAATCTTCCCCAGAGCAGCGATAAATCTTCGTAAATCGGGATTACCTAACTGTTAGCCTGAATTTATTACCCGAGATCAATTTAACCCTTTCTAAATAAATAGCGTGATGTTGACACTTATTAACTCACCCGGGAGTGGAGGATCGGGTTACGGGTGTATGGTCAGCGAGCGTTTCGTTCATCTAGTTGTCCGTGCTGTGTCGTGTCTCCCGCGGTGGCCGCGGTGCGCTACCGTGCGCTCGGGGGCTGCGCTGCGGCGGCTACAGGCACTGGCGTCGCGTGCTGCGCTATATTTAGCCTTATACTACCCACCTACACTCGCCGACAATGTGCACTAAATTGGGTAAGTAGCGAACACCGCCGCAAAACTATATAAAACGATGAATAATTCAACCTATTTGATTTTAAACACCTTTGTTGAATTATTATACAAGTTTAAAATATACGACAAAGTCATGAACTGACGTCAATATACTTTTTTAATGTAATGAAGTACAAAGTTGTACCTATGGCATCACCACACTGATCGCAATACGCGCCGCCGGACTAATGCTCCGTCACAATTACAAGATTAACACTCGCCTCTATTTGTGTATGTTAATTGTAATGTATTGCGTGTGGCGGCGGGGCCCGGGGGCCCGGGGGCCCGGGCGAGCGGCCCGCGGGACGCACTCTGCGCTACAATTGGGTTGCATGTAATTGGACACTAAGAGCTGGTTTTAGAGAACATAATGTGCGACATTACGTTTCACTTTTCTTTTGCAACAATATTGACATTATGCAGTGTTACACTAACCAGTGCTCATGTTTCTTAAGTTTATCAGCAGCGCCATTTTTACCTATTGATATATAAAATAGTTCGTATTGTTAGTAGTGTGAACAAAGTTTTCAGAAAAAAACATCGATAAAGCCAGGTTGGTGACTGGCCCCTTGACGGAAATCACATCAATATTGACATGTTGTGTCCCCGCAGGACAAAGGCGAAACCACTCGGAAGGCGCTTAATTTTCTTTTTAGGAACGCTTTGAAAGAAGAAAACCAAACTCAATCCCTAAATGAGGGACAAAATCAGAGACTCATCTTCTAGTCACGTCACGTGCGGCGGTGGAGCTGCTCAGTGGACGGAGGCCGACAGTCACGTCAGACGGTGTTCGTCAATACCGGGCGGTGCTCGGCCGAGCGTCAGTTGTTCGGTGAGCCGCTAATTACGTGCGCCAAGTGGTGCGGCGCTCCGGCTGTCACAGCGCGCTTGGCTGCTGGCTGTCTACTACTACAGATTGATTCTTCACAATGAACAAGTTCCTGAATTTAGTTCTTCGGAATGAAAATCGTCAACCCTAAAACTTATCATCTTATGTAGTCCTCTTGATCCGATCCCCTGTCTACGTTACCATACAGTAGGGGCTAGGTTGAGACGGTTACTTTCATAATAAATTATTATCTTATATCTATATATGGTCACCTCACCTGTAATCATTATTTGCCAAAAGAAACTAGTTGCCAGGCCACGGTGCCTGCACGGGCTCGCAAACAACCCTAAAATGTGCTCATAAATATAAGTTTAAAGTAAATACTTAAAATAGCTGTGGTGGGCTTAGGCTCATGCATAATGTAAGGCGCGATAACATGCTGAGCGACGGCCGCGTGACGTCACTGATAGTGCAGTCAGCACTCGCAGCTGCGACGCGTCCAACTAGTCAGATAGTCATATAAACATAGCATTAGCGTATACCTGTGTACCAGGGCACCATACAACACAAGAGCTGATCTAGCGAACAACTGACGAGCAGAGAGTGCCGCGACTGACATGTTACAACTTCGGCGGCCGAAGTGCCTGCATTACTTATGAGACTTTATCGACTGTCGATATCGCCGTCCCGCGGGAAATACGCGCCAGATAACGTAATTCCTTTGACTTTGGAATATGATGTTTATTGAAAACTTTCACGTAGCAATCGAAAAGGACCATGCCCATCTGTGCCCCAGTAACGCCCAGAGAAAGTATATTACAAGATAGCCCTAATAAATAAAAACTAGAATTATGATGATAATTTGAAGTCTTAAAAAGCACCGGTTAAAAAATAAAAAAAATAAGACATTCTTGTTGAAATTGCAGTACATGACATAACTCAAACTCAAACTCAATTTTTTTTATTTCAAATAGGCCTATTAAAGCTCTTTCGAAACGTCAAAGTTAGGTGCACGGTTCCAAAGAGTTGGTCTCATGGAGAAGAACTGGCAAGAAACTCCATCGTTTCAATCATGCTTTATTTATTACGGCCTGGAATCTCGTCCTTTGGCCCATGTATATGTCACCGTAAGATTACAAACACCGTTAGATTACAATCTATCTCGAGGGATTGTAAACTGTCGAATTATTGTAAACCGTAACATCTGATTGCAATTTAACGCATTATTTTTCGCTATATTATAATCTATCGATGAGAAATTGTCAAATTGTCAACTGTCCGAAAGCTCTCCCTGATTGGTCAGTCTTTTTGTAAGATCGAGAGCGATGTAGAGCGGTCAAATTGTCAACTGGCGTAGAACGGAATGCATCTTGCGCGCTGATTGGTAGAACGTCAAAAAAGAAAATGTTCTTTGCTACTCCCGGTGTCACAGCTCTTTGACGTGCAAAAATAAGTGACGGTTTAATTTTTTATAAAATCAAAAATTGTACTTAATTTTTAAGACTCAAATTACACACAATTAAAAATTGTATTAAAAATTGAAGTTAGTGACGAAAACGAATCGCTGCAAAACCGACTCCACGTAGTCTTGTCTGCCCTACCCCTAGAGTGCAATTCAAAACCGCGTAGGCGCGGAGGGGCGAGGCGGCCTGCGAGCTGAGGCGCAGGTAGTTTCAGCGCTCGCCGCCGCGGCTGAAGCTGGCCGGCGGAGCCGGCCAGCAAGCCGAAGCTGCGGTGGTGAGCGTGAAAACCATCTGCGACGATAAGCTCGCATGGGACCGCCGGAACCCCGCAGCGCCGGAGCCGTGACAGAAGTTATGCTTGCTGCATGTTGCATGCTTACTTCCATGCTGGGTCAATTAATATGGGATGTGTTATATTTTAAACAAAAAACTCAGTAGGTACGAGTAAAAAAATTAGAAGGTAAATAAATATTTTTATGATGTCATTTAATAGTATTTAAGAAGTTTACTGTTAGAATGCATGCTACAAATTTAGATGCAAAAAAATAACCACCATGCTGAGTTGTATTTAGAGTGGAAGATAACTCGTGGCTAAGATAGTATTATTTAGATGCTCGACGCTTTATTAATTGTGGCTGACTTAGTAATTTAGAAGGCAACATACATTTTTGGGGGCGAATAATGATATTAAAAAGAAGCCTGTTTAATTAGCACCCCTTTTATTTTATTTTTAAATATTAGTTTGTATTTGAAGACAAAATACCTTACTGTGTTTTTATAAGAGTTATTTTTATATAAATTTAATACTTGAAGAATTTTTGAAGAGCATTTATTTTATTTAACTGACACCTCTATTTCATTCCTAACTCTACGGGAACTCCATGGGAACAGAACGGCTGGTCGTGATTGGTCGATCTTACAAAAAGACTGACCAATCAGAGAGAGCTTTCGGACAGTTGACAATTTGACAATTTCTCATCGATAGATTATAATATAGCGAAAAATAATGCGTTAAATTGCAATCAGATGTTACGGTTCACAATAATTCGACAGTTTGCAATCTCTCGAGATAGATTGTAATCTAACGATGTTTGTAATCTTACGGTAACATATATATATATATATGTATATATATTTTATATGTATTATGTCTATGTATTGTGTAGTTTTACTACATATATATGTTTAGTATATTGTTATTTGATATTTTTGCTTAGTTGTCAATGTTTGTTGTGCACTTTTTAATCTACCCAACCACTATCAAATCTCTCCATGGCTTTAAGGTTGGCTGTAAGAGAACCCAATTCTGGGTTAAGCTCGCCATTGTACATAAACTGTCTTTATTATTTTTATTATGTATTGTTAAGTGTGCAATAAAGAATAAGAATAAGAATTTTTAACGTAGGTATCTCCATAAAAAATGTACGTCATTTCTTGACGCCTAGAACGATGAACCGCGACCCGTTGAGATGCGCGTTGCTATGAAAAAATGTATTGGCGCTTCAGGCCGCGCCATACATTTTTTCATATCCATTTTCGCTCCCCCTATAGTTTCCCTGGTCTCTGTGTCTATACGCTTGCGAAAACTTTAGCGTAACAGACTAGACTTCAAGTTCATGAAAAAGAGTTCAAGTGCATGTTCATGAGTACTCGCAACTCTCATCAGTTACGGTACTTTAAACATTTGACATCAAAATAATCCAGTCTTGACTAAAACCTGAAACATGAGAAGCTACCTGCGTGACGAGTCACCTCGGCGACAAACAGCGTCGTATATCAATTGAGCTAATTGCTGAACCGAGCTAGTTTATATTTGGCAATCTTCCATTTCAGATGTACGCTTAACTAATGGCAGCAGAGATAAAATTATTTATCAGTGCATACTTTGTTCAGTAATGTAATCAGCCTCTGCGTATTTAAAATAGAAAATATATTCAAAATCAGTGTCAGAATGGCAACCAAGTCGCATCGGCGTGACATGGGTATGAAGGATATTTGAGGAAGTGCAATATTTTATAAATATTTACCAAGAGGCGGTGTCTCATGCATGCTACTGTTATGGAGTCACGAGTTTAGACTAATCGCAACATTATCATTATAACTACATATTTATCAACGAAATGGTGTGTCGTTGTGTGGGTATGTTTGTTTTTTGAGAATACACAATAAAAAAACTTTTCATCGCTCCAAGGAGCTCATAAACAGTATGTGTGTATCGTGAGCAAACAAGCACATTATATCTGTACGTTGTACCTACGTTTGCTGATAAACTCCGCTCCCGCGCGATGACAAATGGTCTCACGTGTTTTTGGAGCTAAAACTTTAAGCCCAACTTTAAATTGGAATTGTGCCCGATATGCCGTGTCTGTAATTGTTATTACTGAAGAATTTATATTTATCGAAAATCTGTACAGTTACAAACAAAGACAACATTTTACTAGAACTAAGTAGGAAATACTCGTAGCTTATGAGGTCCTTACACAATATTTATTATTCCGTAAAAGCGGTTAATTAATTGTTAAACTTCTACTCCAGCAAATGTTCGGCCTGAACTGGCCTGAACCACGAGCTGTCAGCGATTGAGCAATTAGGCAGCGAGCGCACAAAACGTGAAAATAAGTATCTATAACGTTCCGCTCCGAGCTCGGGTCCATCTGCGCGCGAATGACAGCTGTGCTGTAAGCCTCTTACTGTGTAGTGGCTGCAGCAGGCGATGCCGAGAACATGTGAACAATGGCCTGAAGCCTTCGATAGCCCTTTTTTATAACACGCTGAAAAATGTACCTACACCTGTGAAACATGCTCACCGAGTACGTACAGACAGCATGAGCCGCATCACTATGTGCTTAGCAACTACTCATGTCCTACTCGTTACAGCCGACCTTGACACATATTTGAGCGAGCTAATTGAAAAACTTGCTACCACAATATTTCATTGTGTCCCGCGGGAACTGCTATGTTCAGAAAAAAAATATAGGTATTTATGTCAACCTTCTTAGAACTGTTTTATGAAAACTGTTTTTTGTTTTTATAATATAAGTCGTGACAAACAAACTGAGTAATACGCTTTCTTTGTTTATTTTAGCGGGTTTTGACTCTTTTACCGAGTTTCAGAAAAGGAGGAGGTTCAATTTAGTTATTTAATGAATCCTTCGTCAATGTCTCACGGGGAGTGAGATCGAGAGCTACTGATTCCGACCAAATTGCCCCTTAAAAAGTTCGCCATTTAAATCCCGAGCGGCCATTACTTACATCCACACAACACAAGCGAACTGACAAACATTGGCTATAAACCACGCGCTATCTAATCCGCACATCAATATATCATATAGAGAGAAAACCTATTTGTGAAGTTTTCGTATCGGCGCGTTATATTAGTCGCTAGTTCCTGAGAGGTAACGTGCGGCGCGTGTGACAGCTGACGGACTATCAATCAATACTCAAAGTATATCCCAAAGTAATAAGTGCTGGTGACTTGTTTGTACATTATGAACTCCTGGTATTTGAACGTCGCTGTTAACTTAATATACGTGTATTAAATTTAAAAGTAATCCCAGCGCGGGTTTCTCACACGGAACGATCTCAAAGCTTTTGTTAAAATTTTCAAGCCGGACGCAGGTACTACTCATTTTATGAAGATCATTGTAAAAACTCAATGGAATGGAATACGACTTTACATACATATAAGCAGAACCCGGGCAGACCAGTATGATTGTCCGTGTGAGCACATAGAACAGGATTGCCGCTCATACAGTCGCGTTAGTGCTGAGCGTCTCATTTGCCGAGTATCTGTATCGGAAAAAGGATTTGTGCCATTATCCACTAAGTTATGAATGAGAGGTTAATGCAATATTAAGTGGCTTGCGGTAGTAACATTATCTTATTATCTTTTAGGGTTTGTTCACACTACTAACGCTAGAAATCTAACTAAACTTCACCTTATACATACTTGTATGTAATAGTTAAAGAGAAGTTCTTAGATAGTTCTTGAAGCTCATTTTTGTGCAACGCGTAACGGTTATGTTAATGGTAATGCAATTCATATTATGAAGTAGCTCTTTTATGAATCTTTAATAGTTATAAGAGGAAATGTACCGTGGAAATATTGCAGGTATTTGGTGTCGGGTTGAGCGGCAACTAGCAGCCACTAACTCGCGTAACTAGCAGATAGCCGCGCTGCCGGGAATTAGCGCAAACGCTCAGCAATCTGCCGCTTACAGATATGCGATTATACGTTTTGAGTTCTACAACAATGTTTCCAACTACCGCTAGCTGTGCTCGTCGTGAAATAAGGATTATAAAATAATAAAGATACATAAATAATATTCTTAGTATTTATTTGTTTCGGAATTTAAATAAAATCTATGTAGTGTCCTCAGATAAAAGAAATAGTTTATCTGTAGTTGACAAGCTATAGGTAGCCACTTCAAAGTGACCAGGACGTCATAAGTTTGAGGAGGCGTTTCGGTGCGATGGTCAAGGGGCCGACATCGCAAGCAATAACGGCCTACTTTGTATTATTTACTGTTGTTAAGTGGCTCTAAGTTTCTCAATCTGAAGTTGGAAAGGCAATCGGATCGCGCTCACCGGCCGGGGAACAACTTAAGGAGTTTATTGCTGGGTTTGTTTACTGGGGCCTTTGCGACCGCTCGCTACGTGCACAACTAACTTATTTCAATCTAGACACACGGCAGTGTGTCCGCCAAGTTCGAGCAAAAAAAGCGACACACCGGCCGTGGGTTATATGTATTACACGAACCATTTCGGGCCAAATTCGACCCCCCTATAACTCAAAATCTATTTTATTTACGCATATCAAATTTCTAGTATCTGTTGAGACCCTCTCACTTATCTAAAATACAAAATTTCATTAATATACCTATTGTAGGTCTTGAGATATTGACGTCAGAAAATCGCTATTTTTACTATACACTCACTGACTGACTGACTGACTCACTCATCAAAAACCTAGACCACTTCCAATAGTCGTATTGACTTGAAATTTGGCATGGAGGTAGGTCTTTATGTCAAGGTAAAGGAAAAAATCTGAAAATGGCCAAGCGTGAGTCGGTTTCAAAATAATGAAGGTATTCATACCCCTAAGGAACTAAAACGAACTAAATTTATCTATATTTATATAATATATCTTCGAATGGTCGTACCGATCTGAAATTCGTTACAAAGGTTTGTATTTAGTCAAAGTAAAGTAAAAATCTGAAAACGGCCAAGTGTGAGTCACTTTCGAAAATAACGAATGTGTAACTTTGATCCACGAACATAATATATGATAACATGTCATGTCAGTCAGTTGGTAAATCTAGGCCATTTAGTTAATCTAGTTTATTTCTTTGTAAGAAGCATAGTGCATATTCAAAACATAATAATAAGAAAACAATAAAATAAACAACCTTACAAAAATAAATGAAATCCCACCCAAAACAAAAATGTGAAAGACTGCCAAGTTCGATGAAATGGGAATACTTCGCCTATAAAAGAAGTGAGATCTGAATAAGTACCAAGTTCCATACACATACCTTAGTTAAAAATAGTTACTTTTTAATGATGTTACTTGGCAAGTTTTAATAGAAAATTAAATACTTGATTCATTGCGTTTAGTAGGTTTATAACAAGGTGTGTGAAAACTTGCCAAGTAACATCATTAAAAAGTAATTATTTTTAACTAAGGTATGTGTATGGAACTTGGTACTTATTCAGATCTCACTTCTTTTATAGGCGAAGTATTCCCATTTCATCGAACTTGGCAGTCTTTCACATTTTTGTTTTGGGTGGTCGGACTTTAATTATTTCACTGTACTTATACGAAGACCCCTGTTTCAATAAATAGTTTCAAGTAGCATACTTTATATTATGTTCTGATTACACGCCCCGCACATATTACTAAGGAAACATGTGTTCTAATCTAATATAAGTAAACATAATATAAAAATAAAGTTGACAGCATTACACCTTATCGTTTCTACATAATTGTCATATATAATTACTTTTAATTATGATACCTATAATTAGATATTAATAACATTCTAAAACGGAAATATAATAGTCAGTTGGACACAAACACGGTTGAGACATGATTCGAATATCGATGGAGAAATCAATAACCCAGCGAGTGATATGTATAGCTCGCGCCGCGCGGGACACAGGTGACAGACACCACAGCGCACACGACGACTGTTAGCGCCTTCCGCTAATTCTGTGTGTAATGTAACATTTCGTCGCATAGTTTCAGTTTAAGATTTGGACAAACACTTAATAGTTTTAACTTCCTCTAACGTGTACTGTTCGGTAATTTAATTTGTAAAGTATGGGAAATTGTCTAGTGTGTCAGTCCACGAGAGTTCCGTGTGGTGTGGTGAAATATCCATGTAGTGCGTGCTCGGTGTCGCGGCTTGTGTCGCGAGCGATTAGTGCTATAATAGTAGTGGGTGTTCGTGACGGTGCACATTAAGCGATTGCCGTTATTTACAAGTATCGCCTGATGCCTTACTTTGTGCTCCACTGTTAGCGTGTACTCGACAACGGGAAGCAGGTAATACCAACTCAAATGTTACACAGAACAACGAACTGAACTGTGCGCACGGACAAATGTTATCACGTTTCAGTAGACACGAGTCGCTACAGTTCGCTGTCTGATTTTTATTTCTGTGTATAACGACACTGCTGTCATCTGCGTTAAACTTAATCTATATCTTCAGGCTTTTCTTATGGCAACAGAGGTTGCGGGGTCAATCTAGCTCGGACAAGCGTAATCTTAGGAAGAATAACTTCAAGATGTACACCGGGATAAACGAGCCGATGAGGATGATCACCTCAAGCAAGGAGTCGCGTGTGTTCCGTTGTAAATGAATACGGAAATGACAACAATACGAATAATACATCACTTATAATAGTTTCCCAGTAATGTTGATAGGTATTCATGCACTAATTATCACTGGTATTGTTACGCGCTGAATGAGAAACCTCGGCTGATCCCGTCCCCCCCTCCCCGCCCCCGCGCCGCGCTCCCCCCCCCACGCCCTTGGCCTTTATCGGAGCTAGTTGACAATCTGAGAGAGATGAAGTATTTAAGTAGTAGACATACATATACAGATGTATGCAGCGTGTTGTGTGCAGACTGCACAACTGCTAACATTGCACTTACTATTTGTGTCTACGAGTACCTACTGTTGTAGGCTCGAATCTTTGTAAAAGCTCTTATTTTGAGCGCTGTAAAAGCTTACGGATAAGTATCCCTTGCAAATTAAACCCCTTACTTATAAACGTCAATTAAATATAAGTAATACTTAAGGGCTGTTTAAGAAAATTCTTACTTATAAACGTTGCTTAAGCATGTCTTAACTAACATTTAATCACTACTTAAGACTTTAAGTAGTGATTAGTTAAAATGTTGCTTAGAAGGTGATTAGAGATTTTATAAGTAAGGGGGTAACATAATATTAGATGTTGGGAGGAAGAGGGTTTCAGAAATATTACAAGCTACTTTTCTTTTTATTTTCTTTTACTAATAGAAAGTAAAGTCTTTTTTGTCCAGACATTGTGATTTACGTTCTACATTATAGGGACAGAGCATTGTAGCGTGCCCTCGGACCGTCGCGTACACTCGCACGCTGCGATTTGTTTGAGACGAGGCGAGACTGCCGATACCGTACCTACCGACATTTCTCAAGACTTCTGATAAAATCTTATGTAAGACGTTTGTGTATGATCAGAATAATTTTGGAATTACTAATAATTTTTAATACTTAACCTTTGTAATACTTAACCCAGAACCGCGATAAAAAGCAAAAATATTGTCCCAACGTAAAAGTAGGATTCGTGCAATAATTTTGAAGACGTATTAGTCCCGTGGTGGGGATACACATTAGAATTCCTCCACAGACGGCATCGGTAAGTGCGATCAGACACGCGCTAGGTATGTGCCGCACGTAATACATTGCGCATTAATTGTGCATGCTATTAGCAAGCCGATGTGACTGCACGCCCTAGCGCAATCTACGTAGTCACGTGCTACGCGCTACGAGCTGCTACGACCGGTGGCTACGAGCGTAGCGCACAGCTGTAGTACAATTTTGTTATAGTGTACGACTGGAACAAAAGACAAGATTCGCCATTGGATATAGATATAACTTATTTGTACATCGGTAAAACCTGTTCTTTATATTTGTTCGGGAAAACTTCATCTAACAGTAAACTGCTTAGCTGACTCGCACTCGCGTTTCTAGCATTCTTGCGTTTATTGTAACGAATTGTAACAATTTATCTGTCGCTCTGTTACAATTACCATTTATTGCATCTTTTGTGTCTTTCTAGATTGAGTAAATCAATATAGGAACAGTACGTAATTTTCTTAACTCAGATTAAAAACCCAGTAAGTATATTTATGTTAATCTCTTACTAATGAATGAGTGGTCAGCGTCTTACAGAGCAACTGAGTATGTAATGTATGTAATACCTACCTACGTATTTCATTTTCTTTGTTAATACGTGGGTTATACATAATTCTGGGTAATATAATGAGTGAGCGTGGGCATCGCACTGGCCGCACGTACGCTTTATGTCGCTCACAGTGAAGTGCCGCGCAGAAGGTTCGCTAGCGGACCCGAGCCTGGGAAATCGCAGCGGCATCGGTATACTTCGAACCGGACAAGCCCATGGACTCGTACCTGGAGCACCTCAGAGCGATTATGTGTCGCCGTCCTCTGACACCAGTACAAAGACAATGCTCAGTTCCGCACGTCATTACTATTGTAACGTAACGCTAAAACTCATTGTTCTGTCAGTACTTGCTTAGTGCTGGGATATGTACCTGGCTGCTCCCGCCGGGGCGCGGGGCTAGTACACGAGCGTTTGATTTGAACGTGACTTGACTTTCGAATGTGTTACCCGCATTACTTAGCCAACAACTTTATATGTTGCTAAACCTTTACATACTACCTACATTTTTATAAGGTGGATGAGGCATATAATTCTGTATGACCTAAATAATTGTACTACTTGATATGTCCTAAAATAATACATACTTAGATTTAAAGTATTTACATGCTGACCTTGACTTACTTGATAGTTGAAATGAATGTGACGTGGCTAGTAATAGACATGTGTTTGTTTTGTTGACAGTTTGCACACATAGCGACGTTCACTAAACAATCGGTACTTGCTTGATAGTGTGTTACAAGTTCGTAGATGTAGTGGCTCATCTCATCTGACCGGGCATCGCGTCGACAGCCGCCATTACAAACTTGTATAGTTGTGGAGCGAGGGAACGGTAACTTAGCACTTTACCCGCTTTACGAGAGGCACCCACCGCCCGCCGCCCGCCGGCCCACCGCCATCAAACGTACTTCACGACGACGATACCGGATAAAAATGTGTACTACGAAAATAAAATGCAAAGAAAATAATTGCCTATACATAACTTTCGGAGCTTATTCGTTTACAAAAGTATTTATTTATACACATTAATTACCAGGAGAGCAGAAACGTCGCGTGGTGACGCTACGAATATCAGGGACGGACATGAGACACCTACTGTTGCGAACACATTCGGAGTTGACTGACAGCTATTGCATGCCACGCGCGGGGACTTGACTGAATTTTATTAGTTTACTGTTTTATATAGACGTGTTTATTGGATTTGCTCATTACGCTCCGTCACTGGGTATTGATTGATTCCTGGTGACGATGGAGACACAACACATAAGAGCAACACACACGACGAGACTCTAGGGAACCCCTCGGGAAGGAAGATGACATCGCGTTATGTTTTGTTATTATGACAGTATCCACATGACACAACTTTGCACATCATAGTCAGGCACGCAAATTAGTCCCGACACCTCGTCGCAGCAGTTCTGCAAGAGTAATGAACGCCGAGATAACGTGAACACTGAACAATTAGCCGTGCCTCGCACTGTGTCCAAGTAGTTCGCAACTCGTCTCAACAATGTGGGCGCGCTGGGACGACGTATTTATCAACAGCACCACACGCCAGCATGACACAGTAGGTTCACATCGATCCGAAGTCTAACAAAAGCATCGGATTCCTTAACAACTTCAATATTGTGCTGGGAATATACCTAGATAGTCAGAGCATAAACCCATGTGTAAGACGATCACTTTGAGTCAATGACTTATAGTTTCCAGTAAAATGAAAGGGGAAGTGAGGAGTAGCGAGTCCGTAGCGCATGGTGCTGGCACTTCTGCGCGAGCTCCTGCATGTGTCTGCGGCCCTGGTGCCGGCGCGCGGGATATTGTGAAGTTGCGTAACAGCCGCCTGACACCCCCGGTCCCCGCTGTCATTCATTAGTTTCCTCGGCCACAGATTAAAACTTCTTTGAAGTTTACAAAATATCCATTCAAATGTCGGTCTTCATTTCTTTTTGTTTGTCTCTCATATGTCTGTACGCGGTGACCTGGTTGTATGTTCCATTTGGCAAATAAAAGTTCAAGGAGTAACTTTTGGTGAAAGACATACGTTGCTCTTGGTCCACGTGAAAAAGAAGCACTGTTTTAAAGAGAATTAATAAAAGCTTTCCAATCGTCCACTTAGTCGGAGGGAATATTATATGCTGTGGTTTATCTTGTAAATCGCCAGCTATTGGGCTGCTATCATGAAATTGGAATCTTAAAATGTAATTTCCTTTTAAAGATATCTGTTATTTACCGTTGCGCATACCGTGTTATGGCCATTTGTCTGATCTTCTATTGACTCCTGATTGCTAGAAAATTAAATTGTTCGGTAGGGATTCCGAAAATGTAATTGTTCTTGAAATGCTATGTTCTTTGTTATAAAGTTGGCTAGTTGCTACACTTGGAACTATTTTGGTAAACATTTTAATAAAAGTTTCAAGATTGTATTTCCGCACTAATAAATCTTAAAGTTTAATACTTAAGAAGCGGGAAGTTCGCGTTATTTTTACAGAAACATTACGTCACAGTGTCTCATTGTTGCAATGTTTGTACTTAGTTCCAAAAGTATTTAATGTTCTATTTACTTTAAAGGTTTTTCTTCTATTTTGATGTTACCATATGAGGAAGGCTAATCGTTTTACTTTACTTGCAGTTTATTAGTTCTAAAAAAAAGTAAATAACAAACAGCCAGTAGTGGCGTAGTTTAATTTGTAGGCAAAGTAAAAGTGCGCCGATGTCCCGACGCCAACAACAGTGCACTGGTGAGATATAGCTGAACAAGTTGACCCCGGGCGTCGCTGCCACCGTCGCTAAACTAACATCATTTATTTACCAAAAACTTTATAAAACGCTGCAATGTACGAGCTCAGTTCGCTTATTGTGCACCGGACAGTTAGTTCGCGAGGTGTATCACTGTACAGATAGGTGACTAAAGTTTCGTTAACAGTACTTATGACTATTATTTATTGTTTTCCATTTCCAAATGAAATAAACCGATTAGAGTGAACAAATAAAAATCGGCTGTCAAATTGAAGCCAAGTGATCAAATCAGCGTTTTGACGGTTGTTTTTGGTTAGCTAGTGCAACCCACCCTTGATTCTCAATTCATTACTAATGAAAAAACAAACTGACCTACAGGGCTCGTTGTTTGTGAGCATATTTGAAAGCCACTTGTAACCGCATCGGGCCCTATCTGATGCTTTGACTACAGACGTCTTGCTGAATGTTGTGTACTTGTGTCACATTGAATTATTAGTCCCACAGGGTTTATGATGGCCTGGTACCCACACAACATGTTGCGCGTACAAACTGACGGGCCATTCATTATGTAGTTATTTGCTTGTCTAGGCGTGTTTGTGTCTGAAACAAAAGCTCTTGCGAATGTCCGAGGTATAATTTTACTGAACATTCACCCCTTACTTATAAACGTTATAAACGAGATTTTATAAGTAAGGGGGTGATCAGTGTTTGTCCAGGTTTTCATTAGATCACTGGTGAACTTGTCTGTTGGTAATGTTGACGGTCGGTCGGTTGGCAGCCAAGGACGCGTGACATCGCGGCATGATGCACTGCATCGTAATTACAATACGTCTGAGATGTTTACTTGCAGAAAATACTTCTAGATCATATAATAGTTGTTGTGGTCACGTTGAATGTGTATGTGGACCCCACCTAACTCCTCTGTACACAAAACGAGGTTGTGTTGGTTCACAACTTGTAGGTAAACACAGCGGATGCAACTATTACGAACTCAGTATGGATCATTTCCTTGTTCATACTAACAGGTTTACTAACTCTTTACTAGTCGTAGAGGTAAAGTAAACTATCTGCCTCGCTGGGTGTGCTAAGCTTTAATGATAAAGCTGACAACATTTGAACACATAGGAGACCGTACAATGTAGTTTTAAGAAGTTGGTTCAGTATGTGAGTGAAGCTACGAGACAGCGGTCTGCTTCCATGTTTCATGCTGTGACTGATTGAAGAGGCGCGAGGGAGACGCGCGGGAACTCCGACACAATGTGTCGCTCGTTACTTGTCACAAAGGGTTGAGGGTAATACAAGATGCAATATAAGATCATTGAAAATATTATTGATATCAGCCATATTGGATTCAATAATAACATGACCTGAATAAAACCCAAAAAGTACCTGCTCTACAATGAGCTGGATTTCAAAGGTAAATGTGGATTTTGCAGTTCATTCTCAGGTCTCAGGTGACTTCTGTAATTAACTAAAATAACTACTATCAAGTATAGATAGATTATTCTTTATTGTACACCAAGAAAATGAACACAGTATTGCTTGACCATTCCAACTAAAACGATTCAAGTAGTGTTGTGTACTCAAAGTTGATAAATAATAAAAAATACGAACTGGCTGACTAACGAGACATAGCACCGCGTAGTCGAGCCATTTCACATTCGGTAGATGACACCTACATATGTACGAAATGGCATTTTAATAGTGTAATGAGCCATTTTACTGACCTCATCTATGGATATGAGTTTTACGTTTGTCCTTCACATATTAGGGAGTCATTCTTATACACTGGTATACGTATGTTTGTCTTTTCTCTTTCAATAGCAACCTGATAAAATATTATATTTTACGCACTTGAAGGATCCTGTAACATTGCGAGTAGGTTCACTACCAGCGCGAAAGTGAAAGATGGTGTGTTTTTACTCTCTCGCGTAAAAAGCACCAAGTGAAACATAAGTAGACCATTTGCTGAATATATGCATGAAATAAAACTGAAGTATGCTCTACCTGGGCGCGGGAGAGGCCGCACCGACCAATATTTTTATCTGTAATTCTGGTTCCCTGACCCTTCAGTTTACGACTGTCATAGACACTCTGACCTCCTGTAGAATTAAGATGAGAGAAAAGTAAGACCGAAATCAATTAATTAAGAAGCAGCCACCATCGATCACTATGACAGTGCAGTTTCAATGAAATGTGCATGCTTTATTAATGGCTGTATAATTTAAGCTAAAGGATGGCGGCGAGATATTCCGCAATTGAATGGATTATACTCGTGTCTGAATAAATCACTTGGTGCTGGCGAGTCGCCAGGAGCCGCGAGACAGACTTAACGCGGGGATTAACGTGTTCACCAGCAGTGGCGACCACTTGCTGCCTGCTCGAGCAGCACAGCGGGACCGGCTGACACCAACCTCGACAAACCTACGATAATATATTATGATTGCCTTAAAAACATGTTGCCTGTACTGAACATAGGACAAAATCGCTCAACACTGCTTAGATTTGCATTGCCATAATGTGGAAGCCTTCGTTAGAATAAGACGTCTGTCATTCAGTCGCGTCTATTAAGAATGGAAGTGGAATGGAAGCCTGGTGACAATAAGACAAAAGACGATGCTTCCTCGATGTAATAAATGATTGTGACAGTGTGGAGTCTCCGCTGTGAGCTGTCTACAGTCTGATGCTGTCTACAGTCGGAGTGAACCGGCGGAAGATTGATCGCGTGCACTCATTGACCGCTTTAAATTGATAGCGTCCTGGATTATAAGGCGGGCTTTACACGTTCACTTACTCCAATCTAGATCTTGAACTCTTGTGAAAGAAGACAGATTAGTCATTATTGAGATGAAAATTCTAAGAAAATGAGGAAAGGCGAGTACATAGCGGGAGTACATGGGGAGAGTACATAAGGGAGTATATGGGGAGAGAACATAAGGAAGTACATGGGGAGAGAACATAAAGGAGTACGTGAGGAGAGTACATGGGGAGAGTACATAAGGGACTACATGGGGAGAGTACATAAGGGAGTACGTGAGGAGAGTACATAAGGGAGTATATGGGGAGAGAACATAAGGAAGTACATGGGGAGAAAACATAAAGGAGTACATAAGAGAGTACATGGGGAGAGTACATAAGGGAGTACGTGAGGAGAGTACATAAGAGAGTACATGGGGAGAGTACATAAGGGACTACATGGGGAGAGCACATAAGGGACGACATGGGGAGAGTACATAAGGGCATGGGGAGAGTACATAAAGGAGTACATGGGGAGAGTATATAAGGGAGTACATGGGGAGAGTACATAAGGGAGTATATGGGGAGAGAACATAAAGAAGTACATGGGGAGAGAACATAAAGGAGTACATGGGAAGAGTACATAAGAGAGTACATGGGGAGAGTACATAAGGGAGTACGTGAGGAGAGTATATAAGGGAAGGGGAGTACATGGAGTGAGGAGAGTACATGGGTATATGGGGAGAGTACATAAGGGAGTACATGGGAAGAGTACATAAGGGAGTACATGGGGAGAGTACATAAGAGAGTACATGGGGAGAGTACATAAGGGAGTACATGGGAAGAGTACATAAGGGAGTACATGGGGAGAGTACATGGGGAGAGAACATAAGGGAGTACATGGGGAGAGTACATAAGGGACTACATGGGGAGAGTACATAAGGGAGTACGTGAGGAGAGTAGATAAGGGAGTATATGGGGAGAGTATATAAGGGAGTACATAAGAGAATACATGGGGAGAGTACATAAGGGAGTAAAATGACTTTTTGTGTGAAGCAATATTTCCAAAGAGATGGAATAAATAATTAAGTAAGACTGAAAGATTTATTTTAGCTGTTATTGCTACCAGGAAGCTATAAATTGCAAGAAATTCCACCCGACAGTTCGGAAGCGCGAACTGGAAGGGTGTTGTTTATTGTTGCAGATTGTAGGGAATCTCCCTCAATCTGCCGGCGCTCGGGTTACACAGTCAAGCACTATACTATTACTTTGATCTATTATAGTCTAGTTTATAAAATGTAGGAAATAATAAAACGATAGTACCTTAAAAACTTGGCTTAAATATAAACATTTACCTCTAGATGTAAGTGACGAGAAAGGACAGAGCACGGATAAAACCAAAATAGTAACCCATATCAACACGACATATTTCTGGTGTCAAAACTGTTACGCCGTAACCCTGTGACCTTTGAATAACCTGTTTGGTCAGCATTTTTGACGAGTCATGTATTTACTCAGAAAGACAAATACTTATTATTCTTTCATATAGTTTTATGCGTACGTAGGTGTAAGCGAACACTAAACATTATATCGTGTACTGTCAAGAAGCCCACAATGATACTGAAACATTTATTAACGAGCACTTGACCAAGTTTTTTAGTTTCCACTAGCATAATATTGTTCATGAGTTACAGCTCACTGAGAGATAGACGAACCTATCACATTTTAAATACGGCATCTTAAAAACTGTTATTTATTTAGCCTGCACAATTTAATAGAGTTATGAAAATCAACGATGACATTATAAAAGAGCAGCTCAATTTCCAACGTGTCAGGAAAGCGTCGAAGATTTTCCGGCCTTAATACTGGCACTCAACTCCTACAGCGCTCTGGTCGCCTGGTACTCGAGTCGAGAGCCTTGTCAAACGGAATCTTTTTATGTCAAAGGGTTTGGCATTGACTGAATAATTTATTGCAATATGGATGCCTAAAGGGTTGGAGGGCGTTTCCATTCAATCTTGTTATTGTATGGATTCGTGACATTTCCCGCAGGAAAAGTGAAAACTTTTTACCCGCATATTTGGTGTCAAGCTGGGTCGCCCGATACGACGTGCGACGGAAAAAAAATACATACAGGAAATTGTTATTATAAAATGTAGGTGCGTTGTTATGCAAGCATTCGTCGCTGTCACATTAAAAGTGAATTGATATTCACCGGGGAGACATCAATATTACCATTAGACTATCAGAATTGATCAGCGCCGCGGGACTGATAAATGCTGTTGACATTTGAGCGAGCTTCAAGTATTTTTACCGCGAATAGCAATTTGTATTTCACATTTATTGTCTTATAATTTATATTACGATGCGTTTGTGACAATGATATTGAACTAAATCGTTAGTGAAGTACCGAATAATTAAAACCTCTTAATATGTATTAATAGATGGCGCTATTCGCCAAGTAAACATAAGCTCCGTAAAAAAAAATTCATTAAAAATAGTAAAAGCCTGTATAACAAGTTGTAAACCACATAAATAAGACGGAAAGTGTTCAAATATACAGTGACAGTGTTTGCAGACAAAAGTGGCATGTGTAAGTAACTTTTTTAACCGAAAGCATCATACAGTGAAGTGATTCAGATAAAAACAAACTTCTAGGACAAATTAGTACAAAATCCAGCAATATTGTATGTAATTAAAGTTAAACTAAACATAATTGAAGCCAGTGAACAAATAACTGTAAGTAAACAGACATTAATAAGTGAAAAAAAAAAAAAACGCTTTCTGCAAGCCAATTCAAATTATCAAACGACGCTTTAACGCTTCAACGATCTTTACGCCTACAACCTGTACCGATAATTCGAACACATTGCTAGTGACAGGGTGGCGCGTTGGATTAGGCGCACAGCCAAATAGTGTCCAAAGTGGCTACTGGATCGAATCCACCCGACGCATGCAGCTTTTTGCTTACTTTTTTTGGTTTTTGTATGATTGCATGTATTTACTACAAGTTTTCTTTAAAGAATTGGACAAGTTGAAACTTTGATTTTTTTTATTCGTTAATTTATTGCATTTTATTGACAAAAATGCCTCTTCAACGAACACCTACGAAATCTACTAACGAATACGTTACTCTTCGTCGTCACAGAACGCTTACTAATGACTCACTTGATCTCTCCTTTGGATCAACAACTTCGGAAATAGAAACACCTAATGCGATAGATCTGGATCTGCACTCGTCAATTCGCTATAGATGTGACATAGAAGACCTAAAGCAAGAAATACTACAACTAAGAAAAGAATTAACGAATGCCCATGAAGAAATTAATAAATTGAAAGAAAACATGCTACAAACAAATAACAATGAATCAATGAAATTACGTCCAGAAACTAACCATGCAAAAAAACAAAGTACTAAAAAAAGACCTAAAAAGAAAAAAGGGCAAAATATTAGAACGTCATCGCCAATCTTTTCAAAAGGTAACTCCAGCTGTTCGGATACATCAATCACTGATGATGACACTATCATCGAACCCAACAAATTAGCGATCGGCCAGGACTTAACGACAGCAGAGGGCGCGACTATACCTAATTCCCCTCAAATAACTCAGGTAAATACTACAACTGCAGCTGCTCGAAACTCGGAGCTACAGAACCAAACAACGCTAAAAAGCAATGAAAGTAATGCTCGT
This sequence comes from Helicoverpa armigera, assembly GCF_030705265.1. NCBI lineage: Eukaryota > Metazoa > Arthropoda > Insecta > Lepidoptera > Noctuidae > Helicoverpa > Helicoverpa armigera. The sequence goes on from NC_087144.1 coordinate 64,639, forward strand.
GTTACTATGGATTCGAGTACCAATACGCCGAGTTTGTTCAACAACACGCCATCTATAGAGAGAAGCAAACGACAACTTTTGCAACAAAAAAATAATGACCAAGTAAATACTTTGTCGCAGTTTTGTAGCCCGATACCAGATGGCACCACTAGTTTGGTGAATTCATCGACACCTTTGTATAATCATAGCAGTAGTACAACTTTTAATAAAATTTGCATTATAAGTGATAACAATGTAAACAACATACTGAAAACAGCTGAAAATACTTTCATGCATTCTAAAATAATTCATTATTGTTTTCCAAATACAGGAATAACCGAACTGTTTGTAAATCTAGATTTAAAACTTGTCAACTATTCTTTACAAGATTACTGTATTGTTTTGTTAGGTACAAAAGACTTTGAAATGTCTTTTAACTACAAAAAACTAGTAGAATACATTAAAAATAAATTAGAAAAAATAACTCATACTAATGTTATAATATGTTCCCCTAATTTTAAACTTGGTACCAATGTATATTTATTTAATAAGAGAATTGAAGCGTTTAACCACCATCTGTACCTAAGTAACCAATCATATGAATTTGCGTTCACCTTTGATACTAACAAACATTTAAAATATACTTATGATATGTTTTCAAAGTATTCAAATAAAATAAACAACACAGGTATATATATTATTTTCAATAAATTAAAAAACTACATAACAAGCTTAAATAAGTGTTACGAACAATCTAAACATTCTACTTTACAGCTAAATGAATCAAATTCATTTGATAAAATTGATTTGGATACACAGATGAGTTCTAGCAATCACAAAGAGTTTTTTCGTTTACAATAAGATACGAGTAATGCATCAAAATATTAATGGGTTCCTTAGCAAGTCAGACATATTATGTGTAAATCTACAAGAACTAGATAAATGTGCAAAAAATGTGGATGTAATTTGCTTAACAGAGCACAACATGAACAAATTAGACTATGTGCATGTAACTTTACCAAACTTTAATTTAGGTGCATACTTTGCCAGAGAAAATAGAAATGGTGGATCCTGTATACTTATAAAGAAGATTCATAAATATAAAGTATTACAAGATATATGCAATCTAAGTGTTTGTAATGAAACCGAGTGTTCAGCTATAGAACTGACTGAACATAATTTAATTATTATTTGTATATATAGAACACCAAAGTATACCCAAGAAAAAATTGGTATATTTTTTAACACTCTTAATGCAATAATGTATTTAGTACAAAAATGGAAATCTAAAAAAATTATCTTATGTGGTGATTTTAATATTGACTTGTTAAAGAGAAACCCTATTTCTTTAAGATTTGAACATTTAATTGATAGCTTTAATATGAAAATAGGTTTACGTGAAATAACTCGCCCAAGCAGTAAAACATGTATAGATAATATATTTAATAATGTAAGAGGTAGTAAATGCGAAGTAATTGATCTTGGTATGTCAGACCACACTGCTCAGATATTGACGTGTCCCGTCAAAAAAACTTGTACACTCAGATATTGGTATACAACAAGAAGAGATTATAGTGAGGAAAATTTATCAAAATTTAAGGAATGTTTACAAAGCCTTAAGTTTCAGGAGGTATTTGATTCAAATGATCCAGAATTTGCCTTTGACAAGTTTTTTGAATATTTTAAGCTATTCTATGATCTTTGCTTTCCTGTCATAAAAATAAAAAATACATGTGTTAAGACAACAAGGTGGTTGTCCAAAGGAATAGGTAAATGTTGTAAAAATAAGAGAAATCTACTTTGGGATTATCGAGCCAATCCTTCAGAAAGTAAAAAGCAAATTCTTAAAAACTACAGTGCACGCCTAAAAAAGATTATAAAACTTACTCAAAAGTGCCAGAATAATTATTATATATTAAACGCAGACAATAAATCAAAGGCTACGTGGAGAATAATTAATGCAAATAAAGCCAATTTCCCAAAAGAATATATTACACAAATTAAAGTAAATGAACAAATAATAACTGACCCCAGTAACATTGCTAACGAATTTAATAACTTTTTTATCAACACGGTAAATGTTGATGATAACAATAAAATAAAATCTTTTTCTGAAACAACACAAAATGATAAAATTGACAGTAGTAGCAGACACAATACATCACACTCTTTATTCATGACCCCTGTAATTCCACACGATATATTTTTGCTTATTAAATCTTTAAAAAATACCAAAAGTTCTGGTTATGACAACATTACAACCTTAGCAATAAAATCGGTAGCGCACATCATTAGTCCAATTCTTTGTCATATCATAAACTTGTGCGTTGAACACGGCGTTTTCCCTAGTAAACTTAAAAAATCTGTCATCAAACCGCTTTTTAAAAAAGATGACAAACAAAACGTCGCATGCTATAGACCGGTGTCTTTACTCCCAATATTTTCAAAAATTATAGAAAAAATTATTTATAATGCAATCAACACGTATTTCGAAAAACATAATCTATTTACACAAGAGCAAAAAGGTTTCAGAAGGAACAAATCAATCAATATGGCTATTCATGATCTTTTAAAACCATTATATTGCAATATAGACAATCGAACACCTACTGCTACACTATACATGGACATGACTAAAGCATTCGATTATGTCCATCACCAAACCCTCCTTGACAAATTATATAACTATGGAGTTAGAGGCAATGTCCACAAATTATTAAAATCGTACTTGACCGACAGATATCAAAGAGTAGAAATAGATAGCATATGTCCAATTAGCAAAACAGTAAAAAATTACTCTTCAGATTATAGGAAAGTGCATTCTGGTGTACCTCAAGGAAGCGTATTAGGGCCGCTTCTTTTTCTTATCTACATTAACGACTTCCCAAAATCAATTGAACATCCAATGATTCTTTTTGCTGATGACAGTACAGTCATTTTCACAGATAAAGAACTAAAGTCGTTAGAGGCCGCTATCAACACTACCCTCAAATTATTAATAGAATGGCTAAGGAAAAATAATTTAGTTATTAATTTAAACAAAACTAAAATTGTCACTTATCCACAAGTGCAACATTCCCTAAAAATAGAATACAAAGGGACAGAAATTGAAGAGGTGAACAGTACCAAATTTTTGGGAATTTGGATTGATAACGACATGAAATGGCAGACGCACATCGATACAGTTTGTAAAAAGTTAAATCAGTATTCATATGCCTTATTCAAATTAGCCAGGGTAGTGGATCCATCTGTTGTACTAACAGCATATCATGCCTATGTGGCATCTACTCTTAAATATGGTGTCATATTTTGGGGTAATGCCACTAGTGCAGATTATATATTCAAAGCACAAAAAAAATGTGTTCGTGCTATAGCAAATATATATGTACCAGACTCTTGTAAGCCTCATTTCCAGAATTTAAAAATAATGACATTTCCTTGTTTATATATTTATGAGGTAGCTATTTTTGTTAAAACTAATAATAAGATGTTCGCAAAACCGCAATCCAGGCGAAATGCGCTAAAAATTAGTTCGTTACCTCATAAAACCGCGCTTTTTGATAAAAGTTTTTTTAGCATGTCTACCAGAATATATAATAAGTTACCTGTAAAAATTTTGAAAACTTTAGATTTAAATGATTTTAAGAAAAAATTGCAAGCATTTTTAATTGATAAGGCTTATTATTCAATTTCGGAATATTTAGATGATAGTTTTAGTTAATTTTTTTGTTATGTTTTATTATTAGTTTAGTAGAGTTATTATAAGTTTAGTAGAGTCATTAAAAGTTTAGTTGGATTTATTATAGTTTTAGTAAGATTTGTTATTGTTTACTCAACATATTACAAAGATAATGTAAATAACCATTTAGATTTTACCTAGTATTAGGTACCTACTAAGTATATCTGTACGCTCTACGAGCAGGGCATAGTGAAACATTATATTTACTACCACCTTGTAACCTACCTATGTTCACAGAATAAAGAGCTTTGACTTTGACTTTGACTTTGACTATGTACGTTCCACTGTCAGTACCCTCCAGAAACCTCATCATGTTTGTGTTTTGTAAGTAGTTGCGAGGTATTTCATCGTCCGCCACATGTGACCGCTACCAGGCGAGCATGAAACCGCAACAGTACTCAAAAGCTTTTTGTGAAACACCGAGAATGCTTTGTGCTCAGTTTTTTGAGTTCCTGCCCTTTGACAGAATGTTTTAAACAATTACCTGTGTAGCTCATTTTAGTTTTAAATTTTACTTGTAGTTTGTAATTTAAGTAAGTTTGTGTAGTTAGTCATAAAAGTGTCCCTACAATATTATATGGAACTAGCAGGTTTTCTAGCTGCCTGAAATATTTACCAGAATGCAAACAATTACAAAGTAAATGGTACAGAAGATTGGAATTGGAATTTATGTTTCCATTTGTGTGGACAAACAAACGTAATCCAAACATACGTATGTACAAACACGGTCGTGCATGTAGGCTAAGCACTAAGCACACAGGCGACCCGCGTGGGAATCGAACCCCACACACCGCGCGACCGTGACTCGCGTCGAGTACAGTCGCGCTATACATATATAGTGTACTCCTAGATCAGGGAGTGAGTAGGAAAAGGAGCCGAACGCTCCAGCGATAGCCGATTCAATAGATGCTTATCGGCGCAGAAGCGAACCCACTGGGTTTGTGATACATTTCGTTACATTAACATTTATGAGAGAAATAGTTCTACCCGGTATTTTGGAGGTCAGTTTTAAGCTTTCAACATTTTTGAAGCTATAAGTGAAGGCTCACAAAAACACACGATACTTGATGTTCCTATCGCGTCTGGTTGAGCTAAGCGTGCATACTTGTTGAGAGTTACAACGTTACATCGTGTAGCTGAACTAATGTTCGGTTCGGTACATATGTAGTTACTCATTAAGTTGACAAGGTCATGTCGTGTAATGGCGATGACAGCCGCGAGTTAGTCGTGGTCGGTAATTGCATTACACTCGTCACCTCGCCGCTAATTGAGTACGAACCACTATTTCGCTAATTGATATTAAAGCATTAAGTATACGACCAACTGCCAATTACTTCCCATTTCAAGTGAAATTGCACTTTATTTAATAACATGTCAAATATGTATATTGTACACAAACATGAGCGTATAGCTGCTTCTGAATTTAGAACAGGCAAATCGTAAGCGCGCTTAGTTCTCAATCATTATTTCCAACCATTCTGTGACAGATACATATTGTACGCCTTTGTTTGTCACTCGACATTGTCCGATGAATAAAAAACCCGCTTCACGCGAGATTTATTTCCAAAAAATTGTCGCAAACGTTACGTAGGTACCTACTTATCTACGGCACGTGTTTCAAATTACATCCACGTTATCTGAGATTGAGTTCCCGCCCTCCGACTCGCGGGGACGGTGGAGGCTCTTAGCGGCCGGAGAGAGGTGTAATGGCATTGTGAAGGAGATGATATAATGCTCTGTAAAGATGCGTGATTGTTGCGCGGCGCCTGCATCGGACGCGCGGCAACTTGTCGCCGATATCCGACGCGCACTCAGCGCATTGTGCGCTCGGCGGCTCCAAGCTTTTGTAAAACCTCACTCAACACTCAAGCATCAGGCTGTATTGTACGTTTGACTTTGAGCTGTATACTATACGTGTTACGAGCTCCCCTACTTTATGTTTATTGTCCACTCGCGGCGCACAGACATACCCTCTTACTGTTACTGTAATAGTTCTGAGGAATTGTGACTATGTTCTAGATTCCGATTACCGCTTTTAAGTGTTATTCTTGCAGTAGCTTCAAAAGTTCAGAATTCCGCACATTATAGTGTTCCGAGAGGAAATTCTTACGTTACATTCACGTCAAAAGGGAATTAGTTTATATTATTTGCGCGATTTGTTTGAATGTACGGCAATGTACGGCAAAGCCCGACGAACAAGTAACTAATGTATTTACGTGTCACGTATGTTTGCTATTAGCGTAGCGCCGGGAACGTGCCGCTACGCGCTACGCGTTCGGCGTAGCGCGTAGCCACTTTGCTACGAGACAGTCATCTTTACCTCCGGAACCTTTTACTGAATCCTTGCAGAATGATTTATCATTTTCTATTTATAAAACACAACATTTGTTATATTTTAAGCAAAGATTTCGTTTGCAGTGTGTTTACACGTAATGCTCAACAGAAGTCGTCGCGAGCTGCTCGATCAATTTTATTAAAGTGTCACGATAAATTACCTCGTTAATGAATGCCGTTCGACGTAATTACTTATTAACCTGCTTGCTAATATAATATACCTTCCCAGCCCAGAAAGAGTGAAACAAGCTTCAAGTCACAAACGATGTTCGGCATCATGGATAAATAAGAAATAATTAGGTAATGCTAAATAAATCTTAAGAACTTTATTTATTTTATGAGTAATAATTTTATAAACCATCCCTCAGTCAAGGCGTTGCTCACAGTAGAGCGCGCTGCTGTGAGAAGGACACGCGGAGACCTTACAGCGATGGCGTCCTTCTCGAAGGCCATGTGCGTACCCGGCGCGTGAGAGCGCACGATATTATTATATTATACGCCACTACTAATAAATACAACTGGAGTTTGTTGGTCAGCTTGTTTGCATGAGCTTACTTTAAGAAGTTCTTGTCGAATTTGAGTAGGTAATGCTGCATTTAGAAACCTACACTTCATGAGGCAAGTTAAACATGTGAATGTGTCGGGTGTACCCGCGACGCGTGACTAGTACGCGGTCAGCACTATGTGAGTATTTACATGGTGTTGAAGCGCGTATGTGTCCCGCGAGAGCGCCGCGCCGTGTCTGTGTCAATACTCACTTATTTAGCTTTACATTCCACTAGCCTTACTTACAGTGCTCAATAGTTTCATTTACTTTTGCATAATTACCGCATTGTGGTTGTTACATGTTAATTAAAAATTGTCCTTCGACAAAACAGCGTTATTAACTCAAAAGAGTGATCGAGTTTCCCTATGATTACAAAGTTGTAGTTATACAACAAATTGTTGTATGTATGTATATTTAATTGTATAATTTTCAACACTTACTTTGTAAGACTTTATCCCCCTAAGTTAATTAGTGTGTTATTTCCCATAGCGGCCCCCGTGAGACACGTTACTGGCGGTAACACCAGACAAGAGCTATAAACTTAAGAGTAGCGTCGGTACTACTTCCAGGTGTTTCATATTTGGGTATTCTATGTTTCACGCTAGTTTTATAATTTAATAAACATTTAATTATGCAAAAGATATATACCTACCTACTTGTAATCAAAGAACTTTATTTATAGTCCATACCAATTTAGGAGCGGATGGTATTATTGTCCGTCAAACATCCCTCTATTGAAATATCATTGTGTTCGTGTGTCGTGTAGTGCGCGGGTGTCGCACAATGCCACTCGGAACATCCGATACTGAAGGGAATATATCTATCAATAGCCTCCGGAGGCTTTGTGCCTTCTCCGTACGAAACCCGAGCAGACGGCGTAATTATTTGAAAATATACAACGAAAAATATGAATATTCATTGTGTTTATTTTTATCTATGAAATACGATTCTCATTATAAGAAGCCGTAATTATTCCCCTCTGAGACAGAAATTATAATGCTCCACAATACTGTTGGCGCCGGAATCTGAATTCTAAATAAGTAAGGGTTGAACAGAGCTAACGTTTGCGATAGTCACGTGTTTAGCACAAAACATCGCGCTGTCACCGAGACATGGGTCTGACGGTCTGACGGTCAGACGGTCAGGCGGTCTGACACGTCGCTGTTACAACGATATACATCTGCATTTGTAAGCGACCAAAAAACAGTAACACGTACCTGTAATATGTTTTGTGTATACTAGTGCCGCAGGTAAATGTCTTCAAGTCAGTAAAAACTATTGATACGTTAAGGCGATTTACTTTGTATGAGCTATTCTCGACAAAGCTTTTGCTTTTGTTTCATTTTCGTAAATTCTGAATTGTATTATAGATTCAAATGCTGTAACGGGTACAATGTTGGTATTCAGCGGTGTGTGCAGTTATTGTTTAAGTTCGCATCGGAACCGGATGACTCACATATATCATACAAATTAATTGTAAGCCACTTTGTTGCCGAAATACAATAATGTAGCAACATAAATACGTACTAGAAACAAAATTATATGTATTACACTAGCCGTTTTCTCGCGGTTTCACCCGCGTCCAGTGGGAATTACTGCCCAAACCGGGATAAAATTTTGCCTTTGTTACTCGGGAAGAGTTTAGCTTTCCAACAGAGAAAATATTTTTTCAAATTGGTTTAGTACCTACTTTCGGAGCTTTTTAGGTACAAAAATTGTCTTTATATGTGTAAGCATAGATTTACTTTTCTTCTCGCCTCCACAAACGTGGGGTATGTTTCACTAAAGGTTTCACTAAATAACACCTATTAGATATATGTATGTAGGTAAATCAATCGACGATAACGACTTCCTGGTATATTCAGCTAGTTCAAACATGTAAAACTTTCCAGAAACAGGTCTCCTTTTTTGCCACAAACAAGTTCCAATATGTTTGTATAAAGTGTATGTGCTTGAGTTGTGCGATGAATATTATCAAAGCATTCCTCAGCTTGCGGAGTATCGCCGGAAAATTCATTTTCATTAAAATGTATTTAAACGCTGAGTAACTGCGTTGGCGCACTGCTTGTGTACCCAATGTAAATCACGTTCCCTTCCAACAAGTTTACAGAATAATTTCGTTTCAAACATCCATTTAATGTAGAATTTCATCGTTCGAGAGCGCTGCGAGGATTGCCTTCAAATCATTTAAAATGTGTTAAAAAGTTAACTCATTACTGAAACGTGATTTAGTCAACATTTTCAATTTCCCGAGTGCGGCTAATTTACCAGTTTCGCTGGAATTACTGACGGAATTAGAATTAAAATGCAATTTCCCGGGATTGTCGTTGTCTGGGTGAGCACTTGAACAGGCCTCTCAACCGACGGATAATCACGTTAATAGTGGCGGACGTCGTTGAGGAGCGCTCCGGCGTATTTACCAACAACTTGTGTACATTGTGACAACTCGATTACACCGGCTGTATCGACACGCGTATTCTAATGTATTAATTAAGTCGCGCGGCACTCCACGCGGCAGTAGTAACGCAGGTAAGTTATACGCTCTTAGATCAACACGCCTCAAATAGTTTACGATCAGTTGCTCGCGTTCAACGGAAAGGTTAAAGGTTGTGTTATATTTCATATCTCAGTAAACAATAGCGGTGTTTTACTCAAATATCGCAATGTAACTTCTGTGCAATATTTGTATCGATATTGTATTTGCATTTACATTCTCATATAGATAGATTAAAATGCCGAGAATTTTCTCAAATTAAAATTCTGGATACCAAATGCTCTGTTTCATTTTCTAAGAAGAAAACTAATAGCCTTAAATATCACAAAGACGTCTGAAACACACAAGTATAACATAATTTTCATCTCCTCTTGAGAAGACATTCGTCAAGATCACGTTTCTTATAAAAAGTATTATTAACGCAACCTTATCAAGTTATGTGCGCCTAGTACTTGTAATGAGTATGTAGTGAAGTAAACATGTGTGTAGGGCTTGTATCGAGTGCGTCGTACCTGTGCATCTCCCGCGCGCTGTGCAGCCCTGGTACGCGTGGTGGCGCGCGCTCGCTCGGCCGCACACTGCGCGCTCGCGGCGCCTCGACGCGCGCTCACAGAGCTGCGACCACCCACCCCTCTATATTCAACCCTACGAGATGTTTGTACAGTGTGTTTGTGCGTGTACCCTTGACGTACTGGTTGCCTCTTCTAACCAGGAATTAGCTGCTAGATTAACGATTGATTGATTGATCACAAACTGTCATTTCATTGGTAGTTAATAACCGGTACTTTTCGTAAATGACGAAACTAAAAGTCATGCTCTTGTAAACAGTATTTAAAGAGTGTCACAGTTCCCTCCATCTTTTAACATTTCTATACATCTCTGCCTGCCCTTGATATTATTGTATATCTTATGATCCTAACCAACAAAAATAATTATTTAATTTACAAAAAATACTGTTTAAGTGCTAATGTGATGTCTAAAAGCTATCGCATTCCACGAGTCAAACATTTTTGAATCTCGAAGAAAATGAAAATGTTTTTAAAACTGGTATTATCAGCTCTGTGCTTGTGAGCCGCGGCGGGCGGGAGCCACTTGCCGCCCAGCAACAGTTATCGCGCGGTGTTGCCACTCGCGCCCGCACACACTACAATATTCATAGCTCTAACACTTCACCACTCACTCACTACTCACTACTACACTTCACTTGTCACTAACATGGTTATAACGTCATGTGTAACGTCAGTAAATGCAAGTATCTGTATGTGAAATAGAAAACTACGGGAAATGGCTCGTCTAGAAAATAAATAGCGTCAGTTAATAACCAAGTATTTTCATTTGAAAAATGAATTTACCAGAGACGATTACAAACCCCGTCAATTACTAAATGATGGACGTTGGGTAGTTTTGTACATAGCTGTGCCAATGTTCTCTCTTCTTTACTAGGATAATATTACCCAAAAAATATGGCTCTAACTTCAGTACTTCACAAAATAAAATGCAAAGTTGAATTTACCAAAGCAAAGGTAAACTTTCAAACACGAGCAACACTGGCGGTCGAAGCTGTAACGTTTAGGTTAGTGGTAGGTAGACTAATAGGTAGAAAAATAAAAAGAGTAATTTAGAAAATTTGTATAGTCTATATTACACAAAAAGATCGGCAGAGCTGGGAGTGGGTTTAGAATAATCGAGCTCGCGTTAAGTTCTGGCCCGCTAAAGAACACTACTACCCTGTATAGTCAGGCAGCTCGGCAGCGGTCAGGCGGGGTAAGTGTGCAGCGCGCTAGTAGATGCCGGACGCGCAGGTAGATGCAGGACACGTAGATAGGCGCGGCACGTAGGTAGACACAGGCACGTAGGTAGACACAGGCACGTAGGTAGACAGGTGCGTAGGTAGGTGCACTTAGGGTAGGTGCACTACGGTAGGTGCACTGGAGGTAGTCAGGTACTTGAACCCTGGAATGTCCGTTATGTTCCGTCTTAGTTACGGTCCGGTTATATTCCAGCCACGACTGCAACATCCCGATTTCCACTTACTCACTACCTAACTAGATGGAAAGCAGTGATCAAGCACTAGATAGCATCGAGATGAGGCAGCCTAGGCAGCGTGACAAATCATAATTACAGCTAACAAAATGTAATCTGAATGCAAGTGATGAAGGTAAGTATTTGCATGATTTACAAAGCACAGCACTAGTTTAAATGAAGTTAATGAAATTAATAAATAGGTAGACACTATAAGAAATTATTTAAAAGGAAGATATGGAAAAATAATTGTAGGGCGTGGCCCTCATGACACGGTCTAAGTGCACCGGTCATGTAAGGTCAAATACCACATGATATTTTTTTTAAAAGCGTTATGGCAATACACAGGTTATAATATTCCACAAGAACAGCAACAAAGGCGTGGTCGTAGCATGAAATAACATAATGAGTGCACAATGAAATTAGCAAGTCATCCTACGACACGTTACGTACTCACGTATAACTTTTCTAGATGCACATAATAAGCAATATTTTGCAACACTCACCCGATCTGGGGTATACACTGACTTTAAAAGTTATTTTAAAAGCACAATAGTTTATTAAAGATTAAATTATTTGCAATAAAATCGCGAGTTAAAAATGTACATAGACCAGTAGTAGTAGTAGACTGTATCGGCTCGCGGCGTCGTGCTAGTGCCCGTCTCGCGATTGACCGCCGGCTCTGCTCGCGTCGCCTCATAGGAGGGATAGTTCGCCGAACCGGTTTCCGTCACCCGTCAACGGCTCACGGCTCGCGGCGCGCGGCCGAGATATAGCAAGTCTAGTATTTTTAAATATTCAAAATATAACGTACAACGTTACAGTACCCCCCTTTTTAGCGTAGGATTTTTCCTAGGAAAAATCCGCTGCTTTCGCTCTTGCTAACAACTGATCTGAGTTTCTCTTTCATTCGTCTTCATTCATAATGTAATCATCCCTCACCTTCCATTCTTCCTTACATTAAATAGCCGACATCACACTAGACATCTGTGCGTCAGCGTCCTTTCGACCTGAGTATTCTGCCTATAGTGCACAGAACACTCACCCAGTTCAGTCATGGCTGGAAGAGGATAAGGTAGAAATCGAGCGATTACTAACTACACATAACTATTATTGATAGATTGAATATTAGAAAGGATAAATACATAAGTTATATTTGTGATTTTAAGGCTTACTTATAGAGTAATCAACCGCTCTTGCAAAGGCTTATTTAAGGAGTTGCACCGCTCCGTAGAATACCAAAGGTGTAGGGCCTTTAGCATACAGAAGGGATCTATGGGGTAGAACCACGATCAAGTTCGTTTATAACCATCGGTGTAGGGCCGATAGTCATAATATATTTAATATGATAGTAATACGATGTATGGGGTAGACCATCATCATATAAACTATTGGGGTAGGCCAATAATTGAAAAATAGAAAAGCAATAGTTATGGGTAGTAGTAGTAAGTGGGTGTAGTTTACGTTATTTAGTTTAGTTTTTTAGTTTATATTATTTAATTCAGTTTTTTAGTTTATATTATTTAGTTTAGTTTATATTATGTATATGTTTTAGTTATATTTAGTGCATTTAGTTTTAGTTTTTTTTTTTTTTTTTAATTGTTATATAATTTTAATTACAGTTATAGAATTTTAGTTGAACTAAGAAATTATTCTTTGTAGTTTATTAGTTTTATATTATTAAGTTTAGTTTTTATTATTTAGTTTAGTTTATATTATGTATTAGTGCATTTAGTTTTAGGTGATTTTTTAAAATTTGTTTAAAATTAAATATATTTAGCCATAATCAACGAAGTTTAAGTATTAACAATTTTAATTATTTTACCTAGCCGTAGTAACATCCTGATAAAATTAGTTTAAGTTATTCTTTATAGTTAATTAATTTAATAGTTTAAAATACTTTATGTACCATTTCATTAACGCTTAAATTGTATATTTCGTGTAGGGTTCTATTAGAAGTAATTTTAGGTTTAGTGTAGTGATTATAGTGTTTGGAATAGATAGGTACGATTAAAATTATAAGTTTGTAATTTGTACTATAGGAGGTAATTTAACTATCCGTTTCCGAAGTTCGCTAACCGAATCTCCCCCAGTACCACCACGAACAGTAACTTCATAGTCTAGTTCAGCTTTTTGTAGCGATAAAAACTTAATAGGGTAAGACATGATAGAAAATTAAAACCGCAGTTAGGAGTGTGTTGCAAAATAAGGACAAAAAAAATAAAGATGCAAAATCAGCACGTTTGTGGTCAGTCTAACCATATGTGAAAATATATTTAAGGTATGTAAACTTTGAATTTAAATGTGAAGAAAAAACTAAAATTTGGGGGTAGAAAAATATTGACGGTAGGTCAAGTAAAATTGGACGGTTAAATTTAAATATTAGAGAGAATTTTTTTTTTTTTTTTTTAATATGTGGGTAGATTCACATTTGGTAGGCTGTGATTAAATTCAACACACTGACAGACAACCAACACCAGGACAACTACAAAATGCTTAGCAAACAAGAACTAAACACGGCTCGATATATTCTACCTTTATTGGGCGCCACTGTAACGTTTAGGTTAGTGGTAGGTAGACTAATAGGTAGAAAAATAAAAAGAGTAATTTAGAAAATTTGTATAGTCTATATTACACAAAAAGATCGGCAGAGCTGGGAGTGGGTTTAGAATAATCGAGCTCGCGTTAAGTTCTGGCCCGCTAAAGAACACTACTACCCTGTATAGTCAGGCAGCTCGGCAGCGGTCAGGCGGGGTAAGTGTGCAGCGCGCTAGTAGATGCCGGACGCGCAGGTAGATGCAGGACACGTAGATAGGCGCGGCACGTAGGTAGACACAGGCACGTAGGTAGACACAGGCACGTAGGTAGACAGGTGCGTAGGTAGGTGCACTTAGGGTAGGTGCACTACGGTAGGTGCACTGGAGGTAGTCAGGTACTTGAACCCTGGAATGTCCGTTATGTTCCGTCTTAGTTACGGTCCGGTTATATTCCAGCCACGACTGCAACATCCCGATTTCCACTTACTCACTACCTAACTAGATGGAAAGCAGTGATCAAGCACTAGATAGCATCGAGATGAGGCAGCCTAGGCAGCGTGACAAATCATAATTACAGCTAACAAAATGTAATCTGAATGCAAGTGATGAAGGTAAGTATTTGCATGATTTACAAAGCACAGCACTAGTTTAAATGAAGTTAATGAAATTAATAAATAGGTAGACACTATAAGAAATTATTTAAAAGGAAGATATGGAAAAATAATTGTAGGGCGTGGCCCTCATGACACGGTCTAAGTGCACCGGTCATGTAAGGTCAAATACCACATGATATTTTTTTTAAAAGCGTTATGGCAATACACAGGTTATAATATTCCACAAGAACAGCAACAAAGGCGTGGTCGTAGCATGAAATAACATAATGAGTGCACAATGAAATTAGCAAGTCATCCTACGACACGTTACGTACTCACGTATAACTTTTCTAGATGCACATAATAAGCAATATTTTGCAACACTCACCCGATCTGGGGTATACACTGACTTTAAAAGTTATTTTAAAAGCACAATAGTTTATTAAAGATTAAATTATTTGCAATAAAATCGCGAGTTAAAAATGTACATAGACCAGTAGTAGTAGTAGACTGTATCGGCTCGCGGCGTCGTGCTAGTGCCCGTCTCGCGATTGACCGCCGGCTCTGCTCGCGTCGCCTCATAGGAGGGATAGTTCGCCGAACCGGTTTCCGTCACCCGTCAACGGCTCACGGCTCGCGGCGCGCGGCCGAGATATAGCAAGTCTAGTATTTTTAAATATTCAAAATATAACGTACAACGTTACAAAGCAAAAAGCTTCTATTATCCGTCCAATATACGTTGTCACTCAGACTTATACAATTACCTCAGTGACAGAGGCAACCCATCTTTGTCGCTTTACATTGGATGCTGTGGGAACAAATACAATTTGTGAACCCTCCATTGCGAATTGAACTGTATTCCTGCGCATTTAAAGTCGTGATTAAATTGAGAGGTGTGCAAAAGCAAAGTGACCCATATAGGTTTGATCGGTTGTTTTAGAAAGTCGTTTGATGGACGACATCGATTTAGTTTTTTTAATTGTTGTGACTGGAGCACGGCTCGCTTCACACAGCGTTCGTGTAAGGCGGAGATCACACCTGACAATTTCTCTTGGTTACGAAAACCTTGATAATTACACCCTTTTAATTCCAATTCAGTAAAGTAATCTAGATAGGCTTTTTTCAACGACGTTGTTTTAAATTTATAATTGTCATAGAGTATGATAGGTATAATTGAGTATAATCAACATCGTATCTACTTTAATTTGCAACCCATAAACGTCACCGGAGCCGGGTACTAGGAGAGCATATCGACGGAAGGGGTAGTTTGAACAGCGACTGTCGTCCATGATAATTGATAATGCTAATTGTCGCGGCTCGCCCAGCCCCGAGCAAACACAGTTAATTTCCGCTCCACTATGGTTAGCCGCTACTGTGTAACCACACATGCAACAAACATGAAGCTTTTATTGTGAAAAGGGGAAAATAATAATGTGAAGTATGGTGAGACCATACATAATGTGTCTCCAGTCGGCTAAAGTAAAAGCCTGGAATTATTAACGCAGCGGTGTAATTGGGGACTCAGGAAATAAACGCTGTTTTACCAAAGCGATTAGAGCAGTGTCCCTGCGTACCCATGTTATAATTAGTTCAATTCCGTTAACACACGTTTTTACACAAATCTATAGACAATTTATATTTTTTGTGGTAGTCGGATAATCTATTCTCTAAATCCAAGTCCATGTTTATAACTAAATCTGTGAGACATGATAAAAAAACGCAATTTTTAAAGTTGCAATTTCTGATTTCAATATTTCGTGTAATGTTGGTAGGTGAGCGCGAAATTAGTCAGCCATTTAATAATAATAATTAATAATAATAATAATTCTTTATTGAACACCAATGGATTTGTACATTGCTTTTGTCTAGAACTAAGGTACAGAATTGGTAGTACAAATTACTTGTTAAACCCTGATTTCCAAACTAGGCAGACCTGTATTTTGGAAGTCAGTGTTCGACCGTATTTTTAACTTAAGAAAACAAAAGCTAAGGCTAGTAGATTAAAAGTAAAATTACAAGAAAACAGAAGGAGCATGTAACTATATATATACATGTTTGAAATACTGTTTGTGACAAATGCAAGCAATAAAAGATTTAAAGTGAGTGAGTGTTATGAGTGTTATGAAAAAGTTGTGTGTGTTTTTATGAATGTTAGTGTGGTGTGTTACTTATTGTTGGGTAATAATTTTTCAGTGTCTTCGTAATTCTGTTTTAGAAGCCATGTAGTGAGTCTTTTTTTAACCTCATGTTTATTTAATTTGATAATGTTTAAGATTTTATTAATTTTGTTATAAATAATAGAGCCAGAGATATAAAATTGTCGAGAGGCAAAGACAGTTTTGTGACGGGGGACTACACAGGCCCTGTGGGGTTTCCGTTTGGAAGCATCAGGCGGTGGCAACTTAGTATGTAGACGTAGGATAGCTCTGAGCACAAAGAGTTGCCTTACTGTGACAACAGAAGCCAGAGAGTAAAGTTCAAAAGTAGGAAACCTTAGAGGCTTGTAGTGCATAACTTTGAGCACAGCTCTTTGTGCTCTTTCGACCTTGATCAGTCTAGTCTTTGCCGCACATCCCCATGCTGTTACACAATAATTTAGAACAGATTGACATAGAGAAGAGTAGACCAGGTTTAGGGTTTCAGGATCGGCTGATTGTCTGAGGGTTTTAAAAAGATGGATTAATCGCCTTACTCTAGTAGTTAGAGCCTCTATTTGGGGATACCAATTTAGGTTTCGGTCAATATAAATACCAAGATATTTAATAAATTGTTTTTGAGTTATGGGAAGGCAGTTGCATTTATCATTGGGATTACGACAAGAATGGATAAATAGTTTATAATCAGACGGTGGTTGTGTGCTGTTTCGAATGGAAAAGGGAATGAAATAGGTTTTAGACTGATTGAGTGTTAGGAGATTCTGAGACAACCAGCTATTAATTATCGTCAGGTTTTGTTCTGCTTTAGATTTGATATCTGACCAATCCGAGCCATGTACCACTATGGCGGTATCATCCGCATAAGTAAAAATTTTGCAGTGAGGCAAGGAAATATTACATAGCTGGTTAATATACAGCAGAAAGAGGGTTGGTCCGATGATTGATCCCTGCGGAACGCCGTATTCTATGGGAATCTCAGCACTAGTGTGGCCGCTGATTGTAACGCTTTGTCGACGGTTAGAGAGGTAGTCACAGAAAATGTCGTAAGCAACCCCTCTAATACCGAGATTAGGGAGCTTATTCAGAAGTGTAGGCACATCGACGGTGTCGAAAGCCTTTTGAAGGTCTAAAAAGATGCCAAGACATTTTTGTTCCTGATCCAGCTTAGTGGTAATATGCGTAACAAGATCCACAACCGCGTCCTCCGTAGAGATGCCTGAGCGAAAACCATATTGTCGGTCTGATAGTACCTTATTTTTTATTAAAAAGTTTGTAAGCCGCTTATTGAGGAGCTTTTCAAGTATCTTAGACAGGGACGTTAAGACTGAGATGGGCCTATAATTAGTAACGTTGCCCTTATCACCGCTTTTGTGGATTGGGTGGAGTAATGCCTTTTTGAAGGCATTGGGAAAAACGCCTGTGTGAAACGCCGTATTGCAGATGTGGGTTAACACGGGGATAAGGACATGACGATTAGATTTTAGTACCGAACATGGAATTCCGTCCCATCCAATAGCTGAATCAGATCGCAGGCTCATGAGAATAGATTCCACTTCAGCATCATCTGCATCAAGAAGCACCATTGAGTTCCTGGTCGGCATTTGATTGAAATATGTGGCAATATCATTGTCGGATGGGCGTATTCTTGTGGCGAGGGTTTTGCCTATCTCGACGAAGTATTTATTTACTGAATTTAATGAGGATTGAATGTTGCCAGTTAACTTCAATAGTTCTAAGGGAGAGTTGCGAGGTTTTTCAGTGTGTGTGATTTTTTTAATGGTTCTCCACATAGCTTTTAAGTTATTCTTATTTTTAAGTAGTTCGTTTTTTTCATATATTCTTTTAAGTTTACGTAGAAGGGAATTACAAAAATTACGGTACCGGGTATATGTGGTTTTGACAATCTGGTTGTTAGGGGATTTCCTATGTTTAATATGAAGACGATCTCTATTTCTTATGCAGCGAATTAAACCTGGGGTGATCCAGGGTTTTAAAATTCTGTTTTTGTTGGGGACCAAGGTTGATTTTGTGTGTTTAGCGGTAATGTTTGATAGGATTTTTGTTAATGTATCCGCTGCAACGTTCACGTCTTCAATGAAAAGAATATGCGAGAAGTCGGTATTGGAGATTTCTTTCTGAATACTCTCCATATCAATAATATTCTTAGAACGAGTATCATTGCGGGTAATATTTTTGAATTTAAGATTAAGAATTGTAGGCTTGTGGTCAGTAATATGTGATTCAATAACAAGTGTAGTGGAAGGTAATTTTGTTTTTAGTAGTACGTGGTCATAGCACTTGTCTTCTCTAGTAAGAAAGGCATGAGTTGGGGACAAAGCATGTGTAGCATTTAGTATTAAGTAGTCATTTGAGAAAGCATCATTATTATGAGGTTTAATATCAATGTTGAGATCTCCAACAATTGAAATGTTATTGTATGATTTTAATGTAATTAAAAGGGTATTTAAACTGTCAAGAAAGGAATCAAATTGTTCTCGCTTGGAGCAGGAAGGAGACCTATATATTGCTACTATTGCGGTCTTGTTATCAATGACACACGAAAGACAGTCTGCAAATTGTAAATTTGGTTCAGCTACGGTATGCGTGATGGAGGATTTAATATACATTATAACCCCCGCATTTTGATTTGGAGGCTCAGTTGTTGAGTATAAGGTGTACCCTTCCAAAGGTGGAATGTTAGGGTTTTTCTTTAGCCAACACTCTGTTAATACTATAATGTCACATGAGACATTAATTTGAGAGAGGAGAATTCTGAGTTGGTCAAAGTTTTTTCCTACGGAGCGAATGTTTAGTTGGAGAACTGTTAAAGAATTATCACCAGAATATTCTAAAAACAAACCGCATTGATCTGGTTCACATAAGTATGAATTCGAGCTGTCGAGTGTATCTAGCTCTGAGTTTAATTCAAGAACGGTAGCCATTTATATATGTACTAAAATATTCAGACAATAGTGGGCAAGGGGTAGAGAGATATTGGTTACTTATGTGGAATTTGTGTAAAGTTAATAATAAATGTGCAAAGTTGTAGATTTGGCTTCCGGCTATAGGAAGGATACGGGTAAGAACTGAGTTAAAATAAATACTAACACGCGCGAGTGAGAGTAAATTAAAAAGTTTATAAGCTATGTGAGTTACTGAGTGGGTTGTGTATATATGTTTGAAATTTTAACAGTATATATAGTTACTAAAAAACATGGTAGAAAAATTATAAAAACTAAGATAACTGAAATAATATGATGGTAACATAAAGCACACATCGGTAGATTATTTTTCTTGAGAAGTCATTGTTGTTTTTGGAGATCTAGGAGGAATTGTTCAGATTGAACTATAATGTGTCTTGCGCCGTGTTCTTTGCGGAGGAAAACTTTGCCATTAGCGGTCCAACAGAACTCGTATTTATTTAACTTAGCAAATTCTCTTGCTAAGTAAAATAGCCTCTTGGCTGAACTCGGCAGATATTCTGCTACGTATATAGGTTGGGATTTCCCTGGACAGCCAATCAGGCTGGTGCTTAGACGATCTTCACGTGAGCGAGATTTGTTGTAACTTTTTGCAGAGGTAAGCATCTTCTCCTTATCTTGTACCGAGGTTAGTTCAACAACTATCGGTTTAATGTTTCCTTGTTTGCCTGGAATCCGATAGATGTCGCGTACACTGGTGATAGGGGCGCCAAGCACTTTGCCAAGGTTCTGCACAATCTGTGAGAGGTCAGTGGTGGACTCTCGCTCAGAGGAAGGTACGTTACGAATCTCTATAGAGGAGCCACGGGAGGTCTGCCGAAGGTCAGTGACTTGCTTTTCGAGTTCTTGAATGGTATGCAAGTATTCTTTCCTTTCTTTTTGAAGACATTCAATCTGCTTCTTCATATCCTCGTACTGCTGGTTCATGAATGTTAGGGATTTTTCTATCTCAAGATTTGATTTTTGAATAGAGAGATTTTGGATTTTTAACTCAGCTAAGTCAGTAGAGAGCTTCGACATATGAACACTTTGTTCATTTAGGACACGGTTTAGATTGGCTTCCTGCTCGTCCTTCCAGGCTTTTAATATTTCTTTTATATCTGCAGCAACGCCCGGTTGTTCGTCATCCGAAGAGTCAGTATGGCGATATCTTTTGCTGGCGCGATTTGTGATGTTGACATTATTTAAGCCCGTCAAAGAAGGAGATTGACTTATATTTGGTTCCGACTGAGCTTGATTCATAGACGATGGAGGCGTGCGAGTAACAGACATATTGAAAAATGTATAGTTCAAGCTAAATGCAAAGTAGTTACTAGCCAAAGTTAGAAGCCAAAGCGAAGCGCAGAAACAGCAGCGTTTGTAGTATCACACTTTCGTAGCCGGCGCAGGCGCATACATTGCTGTGTTATTGCTATTTCACTCTTAATCCGCTAGGGGAGCACCTTATAGTCCGATTGTGCAGGTGCGAAAGAGGCAGCAGTTTTGAATACCTTAATACCGGAGCAACTGTTCAAACCAATCGTGCGAGACACCGACCGCCCGGGTTAGCGTCCATAAGCGAGAGGTCAATGTCGCTGGATGCCTCGAAAACACTGCTGACCAGGAACCGTAGACACGAGAGTCACACGTAAATGCCGTAAGCGCGGAGGTCTATATTCACTGGTTTGCACTACTAGCCCTCGTGGACACGTCTGTTACGCACGGCGATACGAGCCGAACCCGATTTGTAAGCGAGACGAGTCAACCATTGAAGTTGGAAATTATTCAGCTTTGAGACAGTATCAAAATATATTCTGTGGAGCTAACGAGCGCAGTTTAAATATCAAAATTGTGTAATCACGCTCTTTTTGAAGCTCCCCGAGCTATCTGCGCGGAATGTTCATACGCGGGTACTGTGAATATCCGTATCATAACATTTTTATTTTCGGGTATTAATTTGGATGTTTTGTATTACAAAACAAAGGCATATCTGATGCGGTGGTAAGATTTTAACAATTTTCCCTAACAACACACAGCCTCCAAAACATGTTCTGCCTTTATCCTGAAATGGGAGTCTATTATCAATAATAGCTGTATATGCTTGTGAATACGTAATATAATCATGTGACAATATCATCTGTTGACGATGACGCAGCACACAGTGAACAGGATGGCGTAGCTGAGCAGCTTGAGCGCGACGTCTGCGAACACGCTGCAGCAGCTGGCGTGGCCGCAGCACAGGTGGCACACCAGCCACTCCAGCCCCCACTCCTCCGCCAGGTGCACCAGGATGCGGTCCGCGTTAAGCACCAGGTACTCCTGGACACTCCGCCATATGTAGAACAGGAATGCTTCCAACAACACTATCGACAACGGCACCTGCACCAACATGTGCCCTTCTTAAAGAGCTACTACTCTAATATCAGCAAGATCTTATAACTGATCAAGGTTCAAGGCAGTTAGTTACAAAGAAACGCTTAAAGATTTGAACGTGGCTAAGACTTACTTCGAGCAGTAGACACAGCACGTTGTATTTCCTCCTTAGCTTCGAGGGGAAGAGGTTGACCTCGCGGAAGATCAGGCACACGCTGAGCAAGCACACCAGGTTCGACGTGAAGTACTTGTTGCGGAGTACATTGGCTGAAACAATACATCGTCACTGCAAGTCTTCTAAGTTGTTACTGCTCTCGGCTTTTATGTAATCACCAACTCTATTGCGGAGAAGATTTTGAGTTCCTGTATTCCACCAGTAATCGTACAGGCAGGTAATCAAGTATGTATGCACGAAGCCGTTTCAGACTATCGTAACAACATCCTAACTGATCCTATCTTACATCTCTGTTCACACTACACAAGGATAGACTGAGAGGACTTCCAGTAAGCATAGCATATATAATTCTGAACTACGGCGGTAACTAGACGCACAGTTTAACAGCACGGATACTAACAGTCGAACACTATATGGATTTCGTTGATGAGCAGAGAGAAGGCTATGACGAGGGCGATGGTGCTGGGCATAGAACTGCTATTCATTTCAATAATTCTACAAAAATGTAAACACAAGTGACACGAGTCACGCTGACATTTGTCAAGCCGTTTATGTATGAATTGCTTTGTTGAGCACGACGAGTGTAAGACCTCTTTAGAAAGTTTATCTTAGTTCTTGCGTAGCTCGACTCTCGTTCAGTCAGCGTTAAGTATAAAAGTAATACAGCACATATTGACGAAATGTTTTAAAATGTCTAATATGGCACATTCATAATGAAATTAGAAGTTTTTACTCTAACACCATCAACAAATCAATATCCCTCTCCAGTCATGCTCGCCTGGTACAAAAATAGTAGCTTATGAAATAAATAAACTATAGATATTGATTGTAGGCGTAGTGGAACAATCTTTTATCGTTAAGGACGTTCAACTCGCCTGTTCCTTAATTATTCAATTATGTATTGATTACCTTCCGGACCTCAACGAAAATAAATAGTAGTCACGGTATAATTGTATGTCCAATACCTACAAGATTTTAAGTAGCAATGTTTTAAGTAGCTGATGAATTTTCACAATAACGTTAACTTGCTCATTTACTCAATAGTTAGGAAGTCAAATCAAAACAAATGTAAATCAAATGATAAAATGTCAATCGAAAATATTGTTCCTGTGAATTTGTTGGCAATTGCCTGGATCAGACCAGTCTGCAGTAACACTTATAATGACCCTAGCATAACGGAACACTTCGGAAATATAATAATACATAAACACACATACACAAGGCATTAAATAATAAAACAACAAGCGAACACTCAGCGTTTATAACATCAGTAATCAGTATACAGCTGAAGAAATGCAGGCATTCGCTCACGTTGTGTTTATATAACTTTAGTTTTTATTATTCACTTGATTGAACGTTCGCCTTTACTGGCATGTTTTATGCGTTTCAATTACTAACGTCTAGATTATCCTCACTGAAGCTGTATTCATTTGTTAGTGATTACAAACACAAGTCTTCGATGTTGAAATAGAAATCTTCAAAGATCGGAAGAAAATGATTAATTAAAATCTGCACAAAGACTGCAATAAGCGATACCCATCAGTACAAAAGGGAAAATTCATAACTTCTTAAGAAATCCCATCGGTCTTTACGACGCAATCATAAAATGCACACATAAAACATGTTATCGAAGAAAGCAGAAACTAATTACAATCAGAAATCACGAACTTGGAATATAAATTTAAGATGAAGCCAAAATGATTAAACGCTTTAACGTAGACATAGTTGAAAGTATTCTTATTGCAATAGTGTTGAACAATGTGGTGCCTGCAGCTGCGACCGATATCTCCATGGAGGATGAGCTGGTGCTCGGCAGAGACGATGACTCGGTCGACGGCGTCAACATCTACAGCGAACAACCCTACTCAGTGCAGCAAACTAGTCTACGACAGAACGACGATCGTGACGATGACGAAGATATCAAAGCACTGTTAGAAGAAAAATATAAGTTTAATAATGACGAGACGTCCACGAGATTCAAAGTGGCGCGCGAGGACAGAGGAGATTATACAGGTTCGTTACAACACTTACAATATGTGCCTGCTGTGTGTGTGATACACATATTTAAATATATTTAGCCAGAACTAGGCAAACCCTAAATATATTAAATTAAACACGCTACAAAGAAACAGTTACTTATTGTATTTGACTACATGTCTGCAGAGTTCAAAGCAGCTTATAAGCCAAATAATGGACTCGTTCATAAGTAGCTTCCAAACAGTTTATATAACATAGACTGCAGAACGCTTAGCGACTACCACAGTCACTCGCATACTGAGTGAGCACAGTGGCACTTGCTTGCTATTCTAAAGCTGCTCTTGAAATATGATGACACTAATGAGATAACTAATTACAATGGATCATAGTCAAAGTTTGACATTATTATTAAGAATGATTAGCATGAAATCCTTGTTTATTATTGTTTCCGGTTACTCACGTGTTTGTGTCGGCCTTACCGACAGTGTCTGACTCGAACGCATCCCTTGTGCATGAGCTGATCTTGCGGCGAGGGAGCGAGTCCAACGCCACTCAGACATGTGAGTAACGCTCAATAATACTAAACAAGTATTTCCTAAATTTGCTCTTTGCCCCTTTTTGAACAATGATTTTAAAGTAATGGAAGGTACCAGGAGAATAAAATATATAAATTCTTGTTAAACACGATTATGTCGTGATTTTTTATGCATTTTGAAATCGTTTCGTGTACTGTACCTATGTGTTCGTTATGAGATTTATCTCCTAGCACTTTTCTTGACTGCACTGTACATATCACTTGCCAAATGCTTGAGTAGGGACTCGTGAACTCTTTGCATTTGATGTTGTCCTAGTATTCCCTGAGAATGATGAGCGTCACATAGCTTGGGCGTTCCGGTCGTACGCGGTGCGGCGCATCGTGGGCGGCATGGAGACCAGCATCAGCATGTACCCCTACAACGTGGCCATCTCGCGCAACGCCAAGCACTGGTGCGGCGGCTCCATCATCGACGAGCAGTGGGTGCTCACCGCCGGACACTGCCTCGAGTCGTGAGTACATCATAACATCTGTCATAGCTTAACCCAATCTTTGTCAATCGTTACACAAAACTGTTAAAGTAGCACCCCTGTTGTAGGTTTTAATTTTGATTGATTTACAGGGCCTTCGACGGAGACAAGCGCAAACTTCAGCCGTTTATCATCAGAGCCGGCAGCTCGTTTCACAATCGAGGCGGCTACCAGGCACGGGTCAATAAGGTACTTACAATGAAATATAAACACTAAACAAACTAGAAAAAAACCCATAAGTATTGTTCAGTAGTGATTCTAAGCATAGCTACTATAGTTTATAGTGAAGTGAGTGATATTGTGCAGGTGTTCTTCCCGCACGAGTACGTGCCCGGCAACGCGGACTTCGACTACTCGCTGCTGCGGCTGGACCGGCCGATGCCCATCGGACGCAACATCGCCGTGCTCAACCTGCCCTCCAAGGACTACATGATGCAGGACGGCGACATCCTCATCGTCACCGGCTGGGGCAGCACCGACGTCAGTAATATTTATTTATTCAATACTTCTCACATCACAAACAATGTTAACATTTGTCATTCTCTAACGATCCTATCTTTGTGAGGAAAAGAAACGTAGAAACGAAAATATCGTTCATTTTTTAGGGCAACTCAAACATTTAATAGCTAACTAGGTATTGTTAAATATTCGTTAAAACAGTTGATTGTAATATGACTTGCTCAATTGTTCTGAGAAAACCTATTGGATATGACAACACCGCGTATTCCAAGCTAGGCGTAGTTAAAGGCAAATGCCCATATTTATGCAAGTTTCTGTAGTATAGAAAAGGATGTATAAAACATAGGATGTTTCCTGTTGACAGGAGTCGGGCTACGGGCACATCCCGGAGCGCGTGCGCTTCGTGCCGGTGCCGGTGATGCGGCTGGAGGACTGCCAGAAGTCCTACCGCTTCTACATCACGCCGCGCATGCTGTGCGCCGGCTACGCCACCGGCGGGAAGGATGCCTGCAATGTAACAACGACACATGCATTATAATATACTAGTACACTGCCAAACATAGGGTCATATAAACCGTATGTCCCGCTAGCACGACTCGGGCGGGCCGGCGGTGCGCGACGGCGTGCTGCTGGGCGTGGTGTCGTTCGGCGGCAAGCAGTGCGGCGACCCGCGCTCGCCCGGCGTCTACTCGCGCGTCTCCGAGATCACGGAGTGGGTGGAGGAGACCATCACCCGCAACGAGGCCAGCTCCGTGCCCGAGCTGCAGCCCAAGATCCTCAAAGCCCGCCAGCGAGAGAAGGAGCTGCAGAAGTGAGTGACCTTCGGGCGTATTTACATGGTTTTTGATGTATTCTGATATCTGTTTAGGTCTAGGTACTTAACTAAGTATTCAAAATACACAATAACTGCAATACGACGTACTAAAATTATCAAAATAAAAGGCCAAGTCTCACGTCAATAAAGTTACAATAATGTTATTAAATTAAGGACATAATATCTAGTCCCTTTCAATAACGTGCCTCATGCCCAGCGTTACTCTTACAGATTCAAGGCGCGAGTAGAAGACAAGAAGAATAAGATAAAGAGTTGGCTGCGAGAAACTCTCAAGTCTCCGACATTCATAGAATTAGCCAAAAAGAAACTCAAAGAGGCGGGGTTCCACACGAGAAGGATTAACGATTACGACACAAATGCCAGTAACCTAGACGACAAAACAATCGATGAAATCAATCTAACGAATATGATAAACGACAGGATTATTGAGGAAGGAGACGGCAGCGAGTCCGACAAACTGCTGAGAACATTGGCGCTGCACGAAGTTATGTTAAATGACCGCGAGACGGAGATGTTCCCTCAGAGGGCGACGGACGACGAAGGCAGTGACAGCGGCGAGAGGTTTGTTGCTTATATTAGTGGAAGCTGATAAAAAATATTAAAAATTGTTGTTATTTCATTTTTACTATACTATAACTTGTTAACTGCGCCATCTATCCAGTATCTTCTGAACTACGTCAACCTAGCTGTGTATGTTATATCTTTAGAGGATATACTGGTGCCAATCAAAGTCCCGAATGTTCCAAATATACATTTAATTTAAAAAAAAACGAGATGTTGCACGTACAATGTGTCAAGGGCAAGTGCCCGATGACATTTCATTTTGTATGAGAATAAGAAAACGCCTTCGCAGAACATTGATATTACGACTGAGCGCAACTCGTTGCTATTAACTTTCTTGAAGGCGTTCTGCGCCTGAACAGTGTATATTCTGTATTATTAATATACAAACGTAACTTGTTTTCATTTCAAATTAAATGCAAACAAATCAAACGATTTTATTATACGAAATTGCTTAAACATGAGCGACTTAAAACCAGTTAAATGTGACTTGAGTTGCGTCTTGACTATTCCGTGATAGATGGCGCTCTTGTACAACTAGTTTTGCTATTCAACGAGAGATGGCGCTGAACTACTTTAACTCAATCGTGGGGTGGTCTCGAATCGAGAAAACAATGTCTTTTATTTGAATAAATTAAGGACATGATGACTAATTGTGAACATTATTCAATTAATTTTAGGTAATGATCTATTGTTGGGGGTCATTAGGAACTGAGCATTTATTAATTAATTAAATTCTATGCATTGGATAACAACACAAGTAAGCAACGATTACGAGGTATCTAATTGAACGATTAAAATAACTGATTGTTGCGTCACGGAGGTGACCAGGAGCGCAGAAGATGCGGGAAATGTGCCTACTATTGTCCTTATGACATTCGCAAACACACCTTAGTTGTAGCACATAATAACATATATTTTTTTACTTAGGACAATTTATCAATGTTTCTGAATCTTAGGCAGCCCATTACCTACTAAGAGTACTAACTAATGATACTAACGGAAACTAAAGCTGTTGAATGCATAAAGGTTACTTTTACATAGAGTTAACTCAGTTGAGCCAGAAATTAAGCTTATGGCTTGTATATTGTGGCTCTCAAGTCATTAGACATTAGGTATTAGCTAACATGTGTATATATATACAATAATATTGATATACATTGTGTGTGATGTCTCGAGTCTCGAGTTAATTCGTATCCAGCGGGCTATAATAAGTTCAAGTTTCGTACTCTCGGATGGTCACATTGAAATTCACCACTTTCAAGTCATAGGTAAAAACATATTGCATATTTTCAGCTAGCTACAGGTAAATAGTTACGTGCTGAGAGCTAAGGTCTCAATTATGTAAAACATGATGTCAATGTTTTACATAATGTCATGAAACAGTTATATTCACGTTCACGAGGTGATGTGACAGCTGAACTGTCACAGCTGAGCGGCGGCTGCTGAAGCGTTACGCTTTCAGAATATCTACCTGTTACTAAACTTACTGTTTTTTCACTGAGAATTTCGAAATTGGCAAAGTTTTTGGACCTACAAGTACCTACATAGTTATACTCAAGTGCAGTTAGCAATATCGATTGCTGCCGAGAATTTCCAATGATCTATTTTTAAATCAATTAAAGTTCTTCTTAATTTTATTTAAGTTGTGTTCTTCTTAATTTAAGTCCAAGTTAACCGACGGCATAAACTTCAGTTTTCTTAAAAGAACTGTTTACTTTGAAAATTTATCATGAAAATTTCCTCCTTCTACCTCAGACAAATACAAACACAAGAAAAAAACAGGTAACGAATAAAATTTCACCGAGGTTCAATTACAATGTGTTTTCAACGCTCAAATCCTCTTGTCGGTAAAAATATCAATTTCCCACGGTTCATTTGTGCTTATTTCAATTGGAATCCGTTACAAAAATACTCTCTAATAACTGCTGAAAAAGTTCGTCCGTTTCATAAAAGTATCTTCAATTCATTGAATTAAATATCAATATTCGGTTAAACTCTTAGCTTTTCCACACGAACAGTCGCCAAAATAAAATACTGAGTGCATTGAAGTAGAATGTTTTTGCAAATAGTTGCTACCTGTACTTGTGGTCTAGTTTTTATTCAATTATATAAGGTTTTATAAGAGTTTTATTGGCAAATTAGCCGTTATATAAGTCGATCTGATTCTGTAATCGATTCTTTTCATCTCTGAATCGATTTAGCAAAGTTTGCGAAATATTCGTGCTGCTGTGCATGACGTTTTGCGGGAAAACGTCAACTCGTTTGGTAATCTTTGTTTAAGTGATTTTTTATAATGTTTCTGAATAATTGTTTGATTGACCTTTAGATTCGGTTAAATGGCTATTATTTTTATAAGATTCTATTGTATAATCCTGGATATGGTTTAATCATTATTTGGGCATTTTTAAGGAAACTTATTTTGGTTATTGACCAATTACGTATAATTTTTCGCTTATATTCCCCTACATATTTTTTTGTTAATGATGTCAACAATTCGAAATATAAAACTAAACGAAATAAAGCATCTCGCGTGAACACAAGACAGCGGAAAAATCCATGAAAACAATAAAACAAATAGTAGGTGATTCACTAATTAACATAAGTAGTAAATGTAGTTGACACAGTAACTCCTCAACTTTGGTCCACAATGCTAACAGTGGAGGCGCCCTTTGTATTAGCATCTCATATACATACTCACTGTCACTGCTCTACGATACACAGCTAGCTAGGTAGATAGCAGTTAGCAGTGAGTCTTCTCTTGATGGGGTGACTAGTGAGGCCCGTGGTACCGCCTGACACAAGACCTCACCGAACACGATGGCTCCGGCAGGCAACTACATCGGATTGCACGAAGTTCTCCATTTAGGAACTTACTTTGGAGAACTACCCCTCATAGCTGGAGTTCCTTTGCGTCCTCAACTCTGACGAAGATAGGGGCTCGTGGACATTGAGGTAATGTGGACGTTATCCAGTTCTTTGAAGCAGTTGCAGTTGTCTCCTTGATTGCTAGTTCCCACAAAGTACCAGTCAGGCTTTCTGGATTCGTTGAAAATTGTCTGGAAGGCACACAGGTTTCTGAATGTTTAAGATTGTGTCTAAATAATACTATAATGGGTGTAAAACGAATCGTTCTCACTTTCGTATTTAGATTGTCATTCATACATATGCAGACTTCATTTGCAAGTAAATACAACTCTTACGTGAGAAGATGCTCAAATTGGGGGTTTTTGTTTAATATGCAACATGAATGAGGCTTAATATATCGGAATCAGGACGAAATACCTAATATGACCATTGTCTAACTACACAGGTCTCTACACTCGTTCCTACAGTATCTTCCGGGATAACTCGAGTCCCAACAGAAGGATGAATACAATGAAGAAATGAAGGTACAATATAGAACAATGTATATCTATACTTCTATACTAATATTATAAAGAGGAAAACTTTGTTTGTTTGGTTGTAATGAATAGGCTCAAAAACTACTGGACAAGTTTTAAAAATTCTTTCACCTTTCGAAAGCTATATTATCCACGAGTAACCCCATATTTTATCCCGGTACGGGCAGTAGTTACCACGGGACGCGGGTGAAACCGCGGGAAAACGGCTAGTAGCATATACACTAGCTGTAGGCATACAGCCGACTCGACATTTACAAGTGCGGGTAATTAGCGTGTGATCACTCGATCGCTTTAATTAACGTATGTCTAATGACGTAATTACTGCGCCACCTTTTATGGAAGAAAAAATCATTTTCTCAGAGCCTGCGGATTAGGTTGTCGTTACACTTAAAGCTATAAAATATTTCTTAAGAATATTTAAATCACAATAACATAAAATATATAGGTACAAAAAACAAACGACAGAGATACACGATGAAGAGGTACATTTATGTCATTACCTAAGGACATTTACAATCTATAGATAAAGCAGCTAAGTTGCTTTACCAGATAGAAGAAAGAAGGCCCATTATGACGGTCCGTTTTTCAGGATTTCACTCTTCATATAGGGTTTCAGTGGCGTTTATGTACCTACCCTAACATTAAATTGGTCTCCGAAGTACCAAATGTAACTCGCTTATAGCTTGCAGTGTGGCGCAGGCGACGCGCTGACTCATAGTTCACATAGTTGTAAGTAATTACACGTAAACAAACATTATGTAAACAATCACTCAGTTATGATACCCTGGTACAGATTATCATATTTTTTTCTACAACATATTATTTGCTTTATTTCTTCTTCAGTGCTAGCAGGAACTTCGTTTGTGGTCTATTTTTTGGAGCGATGGTAGAACCTTTTTTACAAAAACATGCGATCCATTCATGTATTATTACCGAATCATAGAGAGAAACTGAAATATTAGAGATTGGTTCAAGTCGAATTCAGCTTAATGGCTATTGCTTATTTATCCAACCAACTTTACAGAGTCAACGAGGTGCTGCCTCTCCGGCTGGAGAAGGTTTAGATGCAACCGCGAAACGAGATGTAAGCAGTAGTGTACCAGCTCCCAGATTAAAATCGAACCCAGAGTGAAATCTAGAAGAAGAATCCGGAAAGCTGACCACATCAACACGTTGTATGCATATCAGGAACGAAATAAATTACCGGCATAACAAAAACAATCAAATTAAAATGAACTAGAACCTTATCAAGTGATTAAAATAATTTAAGAATTATAACAAAAAGACAGCTCGCTTCTGCGTGTACGCACTATCTACTCACACAGACACAGGTCGATGCTACCACTAGACCACACACGCGAGTGCGCCTGTGTGCGCGGCCCTCTGTTGCAATCCCTTAAATAGGTCGAGCAGATACTAATAGAAAGACGCAGGGCCGGCTTACAAGATTTTTATCGATATTCAGTGAGTTATGCGCATTTTAAACATGCCATTTGACTTCGCCTTCCTGGTTGAATGTCCTTTATTTACTACATGTTTGGATTTTCTGTTTGACGACGTGCGATGTTTCTACTAACGACTTCAGCTCAAAAATGCTTTTCTTGAAGAAGCGATGTTGATGTTTGAGGAAGTTCTTCCCAAATAAGTTTGACCGTTGACGTATGCGAGAGGCAACAGTTAATAAACTATCGTCCAGCCTTGTAGCATGGCATAGCAGTTTACTGACGGTAAAAGCACCATATTAAAAATTGATGAATAACCGCAGATCGTTCGGATGCACCTGACATATCCGAGCCTGCCTAATCCGACTCTGCTATAAAAACTTAAAAAGATTGTTTGCATCTTTTCGTTACATTTTTTAGGTCACATACCCTTCGCTGCGCATGTGTGCGTCTGATAACACAAACGCAGCGAATTTTCTTGTGTGAGGCGTCTGTTTATTTGTATCAAGAAATACATTTTGTTGTTGTTATGATTTTTTTAGACGCAGTAGTATTATATGGTTGATACTAGAAACGCGTTAGTGAGTTGAGGTAGTAGAGATTCATTTGGACTGAGATAAATAAAGAGTTAGGCTCTGATATTTAAGGTATACTAAACTTTCTCAATCATAAGTATGTAGATATAACGAAGCGCTAAATATAATAAAGAGAACGTGGTACAATAGGTGTTTCGTTTTTAGATTTCCTTAAAGATGCAAAGGGGTAGAAATGTTATCTTCGCGGTACCAGGCTGGTAGAAGGGCGCAGGAGTGCTATCGTCTGGAGTACGTGTTAACACATATAGAGCACAGTAATGGTAGCAAGGTCGCTGACAATGGCGCCGCCGGGTCAGTGTGTTCGGCGTTGACCAACTAATTATCCCTCACATACGTATATTGTATGCTAATGCTGTCGTCTGCTGGATGAACTCGTATGACTTACTTTGATTTCGTTTTTTTGTTTGTGTACCTACCACTGTTTAGGAGGTTACATCGACAGTTTGTTATATATATCTTGTGCCCTGTATCCTGTGGTGATGATATTCATGTGACCGTTCTTAGAGTTTAGGCTCTGTCCTCTCCAGTCTCTTTCATGACACCTATTTAGATTAAGCGTGTATGTGTTTGAAAGGCACGTGGAAATAATTAACATCTCTGTTGAGACATAAAGCTTCCACATCAAACCCAAACCCAAACAGAGATACGCTTTTTAAGAACCCACATAGAGAAACAGTCAAACAGCTCCCATAAAAAGAACTCTCTACCTATTATACTCTTGTTCTAGGAAATGCTTGGCATTAACAATGTGAATATGAATGATCCACAAATCACCAGGGAGCTATGAATGAATGAAGCTCGCTCCGCGTGTGGGCAGAGATGTAGGTGTATGACTTAATTGGGTAGGCTGGCTTGTCGCGCAAAACGATGTCACTCGATACTTTTCAGTGTGAGGCGAGAAATCGATATAATAGGCATCGAGAGTTTGGCACTCCACTCGTAGGCAGGTATATCTTTTAAAGTCATCAGATGTATGAGAAATGTGACCATTAACCACAAGAATTCCTGGAAGTTCGAATCTATAAATACACTTTTTGAAAAACTTACGACGGAACATAACATTGTTTGGAATTTGAAGACTGCTGTTGTAACGACACTTTCGCCTCTTCTTTCATAAGGTTTCAGCTCGAGTCGTAGTACAGGAGATATTCATGACGTTTTTAGTGTTTTTGCAGAAAATAATACAATAGATAAGGGTTTGGGCTTATCTGCAATTAAGTCGTAGTTGGTTAATGGAAAAGTATTTGTCAACGTTATGCAATGTGCGCTTTCTACTCGGTCACGTCGCGACCTGTCCTTATAAGCTGATTCAGATGCCGACGTTTATATTGATGACCGCTTTTCTTTTCTTTGAAATACACTTATGCAGTATTTATTTATCTCCAAGTATTATGGGTTATTTCAGAGTTCTTGCCAATATCAAAAGCTAGAGCTATCTCAGCATTATGCGGTACAATATAAGGCAACGTGACCATGCTTTCAAGTTCATTTAGTTACATACTTAGATGTTCCTGTGAGAGGGAGTGCCTCAAACAACACAATAACAGTTAAGATATAACTTCACGAACTTTAGTCTTGATTGCATCTATTGTTACTATCACCTTTACGTAGCAGAAGAATTCATATTCAGTTGACATCTTCTTCAAATAACTAATAATGTTTAATGTTTACTTGCCTATAGACGTACAGGATGGTTATTCTGCATCTTTCAGAGCCTTTATCGTATACTATGTCTTACTTAGCACCATCAATAGGTAAGTTATTCAGATGAAATTGCTCAACATCAGACTCAAAAGCTAAAACCTCTTCAGGAACTAGTACAGGACATTAGGACAAGCCCTATGTATTATTTTGATATGTTTAATTGATCGTGTGATGACAGCAGTGGGAAATACCACCTCCCTCCTCCACCCCTCCACCTCGGGCGGCGGCGTGGGCATATGACACACTTTCGCTCAAACGAATCGTGTTGCCTATGTATTGTTTGTGCCTTCTAGATTTGGATACAAGGGGATTTGATATCATTTCTTTGTTTATAATTTGCAGGACGAAATTCTGGTTTAATTGGTTATGATACATTTCTTACCGAAGTAGTTGGAAAAAAAATATATTTTTAGTTAATAAGAAGGGATCAATGACATTTAAAAGGTTGAAGATGTTGTTTAAAGTAAGAGTTAATCATAAGTTTAATTCAGTATGTTGGTAAGTAAAACTGAACGAGCTCTGAGCAGCCGTTAACATTTAAGTTATACCTCTCGCCATATTGACTTAAGTTAATCATTGTAAAGTTGACATTTAATAGAAGATATCAATTTATTTGAATTAAAGTAAATGACCAATAAACTAATCCACACACAGAAAGGCTAATTTAGACAGTTATTAATTGATATTTCAAATTAGTACGAAGGTAATTTGTTGAGTTTGGAATAATCTAATCATAGTGTTATTGGGATTTCATGGAGAATAATTTAATCTCTGCTGTTGAGTTAGTATATGTAATTAATTAGTTCACTGATCATACTAAGGCGCATGCTATAAATCACAACTATTTATTTTTAAACAGCCTACCTTGAAGTGCTAATAAGTTAATAACTGAATGATCCTAACTGCTTTCAATAATAACTTTACTTTTTATATTATAACTTTACTGTGATGAAGAGTTGCTGACTCTCAAACTTTTTTTTGTATTATTATTGGCAGGTGAGCAAAATACCAGGCAATCAGCGCGCAGCAGTAGGTCGCAGTAGATGATGTTAGGCCCGGCGAGGCGGCACAAAGCTCGGCGCGGCCTCAGCTCGCGAAAGTGAGAGTGGGCCGGTTGCGTAACGCCGTTCGACTCATGACGCCCTAGTACTCGACGTGGTTACCTACATTCAAGTTCTTTTTGTCTAAAACTATTTCGATGTCTTACTTAGGTTTTTGCTCCTGTCAAGTTTTTGTTTGCATCGTTAGTTAACATTTTTGACTAAAAATAGACTTTCAGTTTTCTTTCAGTGCACCTAAAGTAATTGGAACAATTCTTTAGTTTCGCCATTTCTTAGGAATCTTACTACTTTTTGCATTTATTTAATGAAGCGATACAAAGAAACAAAAATGGATTATTTGGTTTAAAGAAGACTTGACAAGTTTTTGTTACCTATGTGTTGAAGCAGAAAATTAAACTCTGTTAAAAATCACCGTCCATGCACTGTAATTATTTATATGTCACGTCCCAAAAAATTGGTAAAAACCCCGAGCAGGAGCACTTTCTATAATTTCTGGCGATTACACAACTTGCTGACGTGTCGTGGTATCCGTTTAGGCTCAGATTCATCGCTCAAACAGTTATGATCCGCTTTTAAGTTAAATATATCCTAAGGACATGATCAAACTCACGACACAAGAATTTATATTTTTCAGGATAAATAACCCATTCGTGTTCGTCAAAATGTTATATGCATTGTTTGTGAGTTTGCCACACTTTCAATCTTTCAAAAGTCAAAACTTTATGTATGCAGCTTTACATTGTGTGGATTTTCGATTTACTACAAGAAATAACTTGGGTGAACTTTCTTTCTGGGCCACAAAGCGCCTTTTCAATATAAAGAGTTAGCAGTTATACCAAGAGGGCATGATGTGTCGGAGGTATGTGCACTAGATGTCAAAGGTCACGTACGCACTGCACGCGGAGGTGACAACTAGCACCGCATCAACGATGAACGGAGATGGAGCTATTAGGAAACCTTTTTGCGTTTTTGCACTTTTGTGCTGTTTATCGTCAAAACTATATTGCTAAGATATGAAATATTCTCTGAAATACATTTTGGGTAGGACACATTTGTGAGAGAGATTTTCATTCGTCATCTTTCTCAAATTCAAGTCATGCCCTTGAGTCACACTTTCATAGAAGTAATATAATATCACGGATGCCCGTTTGCGGAACTTTTCCAACAGTTGAACGTGATTTAAGTCACATGGATGCTATTAGACCCATCACTACTTGCTGCAATAGGGGGTAACTTAACAGCCAAAGCTTATATAGTCCTGGATATGATTTCCTAAGATCTGAAGAAATAATTGCATCCGTGAAACGATACGTGTACCATCTAAGTTGGTACCTTGTTTTTCCTTAACCTCTTTCTGATGAACTCCATCAGGTTTCCCGCGTACGGTCACGAGAGGTTCCCAAGATAAATGTATTCACCGTACAGCCTACTTATGAAACAAAAAGGCATAGAAAATAATATATAATGCCGAGCCATGTAACAGCCCACACGGGGAGGATCAACTTGCCAAGCTTACAATTAGTCCCTAACTTAAAAGTTTGAACGTGGAGAATGAGTCTTCTGCCTTCTTCCATTCCTACGATATCCTGTAGGACCTCATCCTCAGCTCGCAGCCTCGGATGGGCTCCCCCCCTGGCGCGGTGGTTGCCGTCTGGTAAGGCACGGTGACTGGGTTACCGGCGCGGTTGCGTCACTCGACCACTTTCTGCTGTCGCTCGCCTACTTATCCACTCACTGAGACATTCGCACAAGTACCATTGGCCGTTGATACTATATTTGCAAATATTTTGCGATGATTTTGTACTTCACCCTTTCTTTTGTTTTTGCCTATAAAATACAGGGTGATTTACATTATGATAAATTTCTTGATACTACAAACTATCGACTATAGGTTGATTAATTTGGCATAATGTGCTGAACATAATCATATACCCTTGACCTGTTTTAAGTAAAAGGAAGAGGGACATATAAACTTAAAACTAAATACATAAAATAAAACAATGCTTAAATATTGATGATCAAACATAAATAATTATTCCAAAGACGTAGTTAACATGATGATGTGCAATATTTATCGACATCAGCTATATGAACTGCTTATAACGTTGTATTGTTCACGCTGACTCTGCAGGTCACTAACTTGCAAATAATGAAAAGTGTTGTGTTTGATTTCAATAATAAATAGTCTACGTATTTACCCGTTGTATATTTTGTTGTTAAGCTGTCGGGTATAGCTACAAAAAAAATAGAGCTATTGGTTCTTATTGGCATATAACAAGAGATCTACAATCTACTTAAAGTCATAACAGTTGCAGTTTCGTTTATGACTTTTGAAGCAAAATGTCATTACTAATTATAGACTCTATGAAATACCTATGTGTACCTCTCGTCAAATAACTTTGCTGTCAAATGACTTCACGACTGTCTAGGTGTAAGTAACATGACAGCTCTCATCATAATTAGAGGTATAACTCTGCTGCTCTATGGTCATATTTTTGCACAAGTTCCGTTCATACATTTTGATGGTAACACAGTCACTGATAGACCCCTTCAGGGCAGTGTTTACAAGAGCTGTAGTTGATGATTCTTCAAGAAATTCTGCAGCTTGTGGCACTACTCGTCAGTAGGCCACTCCTCGGTGAGCGCAGTACATAGCGCTGGCGCAGGGTTGCGTCACGTCGCGCCGCTCACTACCCCCACCGCCGGGGTGGCGGGTGGAGGGGCACTGTTACTAGGGCTCCGCCGAGTACTACCAACATGCCGCGCAGAATCATGTCTAATGCCTTCGTACAGTTTGCTAGCTTTAACTTCGTAGTAAGAACTTTGGTTCACATTTACTATGGTTATAAGGCTTCTTCTTTTCCAGCTATATATCTCCCATGGTTGTGGGTTTAGTTTTCTTTATCACTCTCCTGCACTTTGTATCCATGACACCTGCATCCTGGCATTTCATGTCATTTGTCATTTCAACACTCCAGCTCGTCTGTAGCCGCCCCCTAGATCTGCATATATTTATGGTTGTAAGGCACTTATTTATTGGTTAAAAGGAAAACTTTTCTTGACATTATAACCATTTTAGATCTAAGTAAGAATGTTATTTGCGAATGCCTCCGAAAGTAAGAGGGGGCAGCAGAACAATAGTACTTTGACCTCAGGAGCAAAGTGCAGCAAAGTTTGGCTGTGGCGTTGTATAAGCACGAGTGTTGAGTTTGTAAGGCAATGTTATCCAGATTAACCGATTAATTATTAGAGCTTTATTAGGCCAGAAGTAATGCCCCAATACTCGCTGTGAGGCTAACACCCTGCATTACTCGTGCAGTGTGGTTAATTGACCTGTAACATCAGAAAAGCCACTACAAAGTTATAAATATTTTTCTCCATCAAATCCTCACTCCGATACATACAGTTCTCAGTTGTTGGCACTAGTCCAAGGGTACTAAGTGAAGAGTTTTTCTCCAGCAGAGCAGTGATTGTGTTACCCCGCTGTGCAGTGTGAGACAATGGCCCACTGAGCACTGGTGTTTTTACCGCAGTCGCTGCGCTCGCGCTGCGCCGGCGCCGGTCGCGCAGTGTGAACGATAACCTCACACGTGATGACATATTACAGCACGTTTAGCACGAACTACTACAACAAACTATTTATATCCAAATACCTACACATGTAGGCATTTTTCTAAATGCAGCTTGCATCTAAAAACATAGTATTTCTGATTGAAGTTGCGGTCGAAGGTTTAAGACCTATTTACCTGTGTACTACAAATAAATGATTTGATTTACAGGTTCTAGTAAGATGTCAGAACCTGGTGCACGGCTTCGAAAGTTGGTCTCGGGGAGATGGACCCTGTATGGACATAAATTCATGTCAATAGTCACAATGTTGATGCCCAAGATAGAAATAGTGCCCAAACAGTTACTTACCAAAAAAAAGTTTTTTAACTGCAGACGTAGGTAATTATAATAAATATATGGAAAAATACCTATATTTGTAACCCGATCGTAATACCTACCAGAAAATGATCGCTTAATAAGCAATATTTCGCGAACTACATCGGATGTCGGTTTGTATGTGAGTGTCAGCATTTTGTACTGAGTCACTTTGTCAACGTCAATCCATGTATTATGGTATTTTAATTATTTATGTAATGAAATAATTCTGTCTGTCCATCAAGCTTTGATGGGAAGGAGGCGTAGATAAAAGAACTACAACATAAAGTATACTTGGCTCCTTTACCTATTCTGTTTCATCATGGTTCTTCAACCAATACAGACAGAATTCTGTTGCTGGGGAGTTTGTTCCACCATTTCTTCTTCCCAGCTGAAACACACAGGAAGTGAAGGGCGAGCATTTTTGGGAGATTTTAAGCCTGCTTTGAATAAATGAGTTTTTGTTAGGACTTAATTTTTAGCAGTGGCAACTATTTAGTAATCTGTATCGTAGGAGGGAAAGCCGCCGATCACAACTGTAGTGAAGTGATGGTCTACCCGCGACATTACGTACGCCAACATTCCGTCAGCTAAGTGTAACCACTGATCAGATCACCCTTATCATAGTGCCTGCGTCTGATAAACTTCACGAGGGGAAGTCCCAACGGAGCAGCACTGTCCAATGGCTAATCTAGTAAAAATATAAGCTAGCTGGGTAGACACGATAGCAACAATATGACCAAATTACGCATGTTTGCATTACATTGAAATAAATAGCGTGACATTAATAGTCTAGGTATTACTTCAATCAATTTACATAAAAGATATTGTCGTTTGTAAATAACATAGCACATTCTTATGGGAATGAATGACTAACGCTAAGAAGTAAATTCTTTACTTTGTTACAGCCTTTTTATCGTCCCACTGATGGGCACAGGCCTAGATCCGGTTAGACTGGAGGATGATGCTAGGCACAGGTCGCCTCTCACACGAAGAAGGATTGAGCATTAATCAATAATCATAATTCCTTACTTAAGAAAACTTAAGTTCCTAAGATACCACAAGCAACAGATAACTAATTAACATTCAGTGGAATTTCGTCACTGGGCTGTCAGTTATCACGGTTCTGGTAATCGCTGCACATGTGCGCTCGTCCACGTGAGGAAGATCAGCCGCACGCTATCGGCACGAACGCGCTATCACTGGCCATCGGCAATCGATGCTGCATCGAGATGTCACAATCGATACTACGTGGACTATCGATTGTTGAGCGATGATACCACACGAGCAATGAGGGGTGGGGTCCTAGATGTGATTAGTTTTTAATAGTCT
Organism: Helicoverpa armigera; assembly: GCF_030705265.1. Classification (NCBI taxonomy): domain Eukaryota; kingdom Metazoa; phylum Arthropoda; class Insecta; order Lepidoptera; family Noctuidae; genus Helicoverpa; species Helicoverpa armigera. The sequence continues at coordinate 104,908 of NC_087144.1, forward strand.
TTAATTTTAATTAGTTTTTCAGTATGGTTTACTCACATAGAAAATTAGATCTGCGAAATAGGTAACAAACTTGTTTCGCATCTTCTGCTTTTAATGCCTCTTCATTCCTGAAAGTTGGCCGTCAGCTATTTGTATTGTCTTTATGTCTATGAAGAACCGCTTGACGGCGCCATGCAGTTCCACTACTGTATGTTCCGAAGCCACGACATTTGTTTCGCATAATGTTTCGGTATCTCTTATTTTTGGTCAGGATACAAGAAATGGGAGAAAAAATTATGATGACACAATATTTTATACAATTTCTGATTATTCATTACCGACCTACTTAGTTCTAACTTGACTTACTGCTAACTTTAAGTTATTGTTTTGATAGCTGGTAAACAGAAAACAAAAAAAGGTCTATCACGATGATGTTATGAACATGATATGCATTTAGCGTTCCCGCGGTTTTACCCGTGATCTGGGGGAACTTTTTACTTTTTCCGTATAAAATAATGCCTGTCTATCATCCAGGGATAGTGTAGCTTTCTAGCAGTTAAATATTTAATCAAATCGCTTCAGTAGCTCCGGAGTCTTCAGTCTCAGTATTTGTAATATTAGTTTAGACTCAGCTGTAGTCACTGCATACATAATACAAGGAGGATATCTACAGTTTACAGTTAAACTCTGTGGCAAAGAAGACATTCACATTGAAAAAAAAAAATGTCTTAGTTGTCAAAATCTGCCAAAAGTGCATATATTAATTCACAAAATCAGTAATGCTTCCTTTAAAAAAAATACATTTGACATAGATTTCGACGTGCAACAAATGAAAAGATAAATAAGAGCGACCTGTACATACAAAACTGACCAAACATAATATTAAAATCAAAAAGTTTCACAATAAGAGTGCGACCCTTGTGCTTATTCTCCGCCTACAACAAACTGTATCATACCTAAAATTAAAAAGAAGCCGAACAAGACAACAACACAACAACTGACGAATTTCTTACGGAATTACAAATAAAGGATTCTTAACTTTTATTTGATAAGCATTTGAACTTGTAAAGCTAAAATAAAGAGTTTAAAAATAAAGTAACAATTCAAGTACAATTTGGTTCGTTGCTCCATATCGCTTGTTCGAAGAATCAATACAATCCGCCAATATTCTCGATCGATGTTTTTATGCTTAATGATTTTTAAATTGTTGCTATCTCTTTAGGAATTTTATTTTAAATGATAGAGTGAAGCCTGCTCACAAAAAATCTTAAATTATGTTTTATTCACCTCAAAAACTTACGACTTTCTAATAGTATTCATTAAGCTATCCAGCTAATTATGATAGAAGCACAACAGTAATTATACGATTACTTAACGGACATCTAATAAGCGCAAGCGTTTAACTAATGAATGACTCTGCGGTAATCACGGCAGCTATTAGAATATCTATAATGTTATAATGAAATGACAAGTGTACCTCGTAAATACCATTGTTTTTTTTTTATTTAAAAAAAAAAACAATGCCATTATCAAATTAATTCAGTACATTTTTTATTCTGCAATCAGTAATTTATTATCTTGGTATCTACTTAGAAAGCACATGCTTAGATTTTCAAACATTTTATAAAACCAAAAATAAATCCCAGCGTCATGTGGAGTAGCAGCAATATTGTTGTTATTTAATACACGAACTCTACTACCACCAGTCCAAGCTTGACACAAAAACTCTAAAAATAAAACCTTAGCGCACGCGTTAAGTTATCGGGGTAGGCAGCGCGAAACTTTTACCGCGAACTTAGAGCGCGGCTTCAGCGCTTCCTTCCGGGCAACCTTGCGAGGCGTGCGCGGGCGGCGCGCCGGCCAGTCCGCGCCCGACGCCCGCCGCGCCCGCACGCGTCACTCGCGCCCGCCACACGCCGCGACACGCGCACGCGATACCACGGTGCATGTGCTTTAGTGACGGCTTCTCAGTGCTTTGAAGTGGAGCCACGGGCTACCGGCGCCGCTGGGCCCGTCATAGGCCCGGGCGGCGGGATGGAGTCCCCGCAGATGTACGACGCGGCCGCAGCGCCACCGCCTCCTCCGCAGCCAGACCTCAAGAAGACGGTAGAAGACAAGCGACAGACCTTCCCTCCGCCAGACTTAGACGAGCTCAATGGACAGGAAATCAGTTTGGACTTACAGCACCTCATCGAGGACCAGTTCCGAAGTGAGGAGAGCATGGCCCTCTTCCAGGAGATACTTCCTGGCGGCAAGTCGCCGCAGCCGCGGTACAACCGCACGACGCTGGCGTACATGCCGCAGCCGGTGCACTCGGGCGCGTCCTACGCCCCCGTGCAGCCCAGCCAGGGCCACGACCAGGCGCCCCCCATCAAGGAGGAGCCGCCCGAGCCCCACGACTACAGGCGATCCGTGACCTGTGCGCAGTACACCGGCCAGTACAACCCTCAGCCGACCGTCGGCGTCAGTGGACCCTACGGCGGGGGATTCACGCCGCTACCTCCTCTGGGAGCTCCTCTCCTCCCGCCGCTACTCAAACACAAGCCTGCTCCAGTGAGGCGCTCATCTGGGAAAGTGCTGGACAAAGGTACAGACGAGTACAGAAGGCGACGCGAGCGAAATAACATAGCGGTGAGGAAGTCGCGTGAGAAAGCAAAAGTGCGCTCCCGAGAGGTGGAGGAGAAGGTGAAGACGCTCCTGAGAGAGAAGGAGGTGTTGCTGAAGAGGCTGGAGGCGGTGTCAGGCGAGCTGAGCCTGCACAAGCAGATGTACGTGCATCTGATCAACCTGAACCACCCGGAGATCACGGAGCTGTGCCGCTCCATGCTGCAGCTGGGCGCGCCGCAAGCGCCTGATCACTCACTTTGACCATTATAGGTGAGTACTCATAGTGCGCCTGCATCGTGCTGTGTTGTGTTCTGTGATTATTTTGGTGCGAGCATGGAAACTCATAAATCACACGGTGGAAAGGAAAAAGGTTTCTTGTATTTTATGAGTTCGTTACGCAATTTGTTTATTGTAGTAGTTGAGAGTTGTCGTTCAGTTGGAGTGTTTGATTGTAAACCGGCTGAATTTGGGGCATCGCCGTCTGTGGAACTGAAACGCACGCTGTGTTGACTTGTATTATGTTATTTTCTTTTATTATTGTTTTATCGGGACTATTCTTGTTGTTTTTGATATTTCAGCTTTCATTTTGTGTTATTGTTTTTCTTTCTATATTCTATCTTGTATTTGTGTCCTAGCTGACTTTCTTCGATAGTGTAATTTGACTTATCATCTATCCTTATTACACTGTGAGTTAGTGGTTAATTATGACTTTTGGCTTTTTGGCCCACACTATTGGTTTTGGTTAAAGTGAATTGGGATGGCCTAGTTTTACCTAAGTGTTTGCATATTATCGTGAAGTTAATTCTTGGCTATTTCAAGCACATTGTACTTAAAGTCTGTTAGTAACTTATGTTTTGCGTTGTTTTCTATCAGTGTACCAAGTGATGGTACAGTAGCATGTTTGTGTTGCAATAATGTCCCGTGTGGTGCAAGCCTAAGTGATAGATTGCTAATCGTCTCTCAGTTAAGTTTTTTCCTTGAGTTGACCGATAAGTAGCGCCGACTACGATGTACATAAACGATGTTCCGACATGCGTCTCACTTGAAATCGATTGATTGATTACTCGTTAAAGTATGTCAAATGAAGAAAGAAGCCATTCATTATTTTGATTTTTTTTTTTTTTTTTTTTACAGGTAAATAGTTTTATTTTGTTATTTTGATTGCATTTATTCCAAGATTAGCACACATTTCTACTTTTTTGAGAAAACTCTCTTAAAATCATAAGTAGGTAGGTCCTTCGAGTCAGGATGTTATGATGAAGTAAGAGTAAACTCGTATTAGTAAGATTTTCTGGTCACGTGTTCCTGAAGCATAATGTTTTTTCAAAACTCAAGTTATTATAGTTCGTTTACTATTGTTACGTTAGGTTGCACGTGATTTTCAATAATAAGCTCACGTTTCATCTGAATCATTGAGAAAGTTATGTTTAGCATTAGCTTATGGATATCAAAGACGTGGCTCAGTTCACATTTATTTACAGCGGCGGATCAACTTGTCTCTTGCATAATATTCGTATCATGAGGTACTAGGGTCGCATCACTTCTTAGAAGACGTCTTTGAACTTTACTGCAGATTACGATCTCTGGCTTTTGCAGTACCGTGCTGGATTCAAATCTCTATAAAATTTATGACAGCCTGGTATGTTTCCTAACGGTAGCCAGTTTACGTTGGTGTTGCCAGATCCATTCATGCAGACTTAGTATTCATGTCTGACAGAATACTATCAAAGTTAATAAAATTGTTGCTGAAATGACTAAACTGGAATTAAGAAAATTCAAAACTTGGCTGGGGCACTGCCGTGCCCTCAGATACTTCTATTTAGTTAGAATATTGTCAAAAATGATGAAAGGTTCAAGAGAAAAGTTTGCATCCTTATCTAACTGCATAGAGAGAAAAAGGACCGCATTCATTTTGTGAAAGGACCGCGCGACCCACTTCGAGTGTTTATTTTTCCAATCTTACGATGTGATGAAAATCACGCGCCCTTTTAATTATTTATTTTGGTTCTTATTATAATGGATTAAGGTTGAATATTAACTTGTACGTTGTGTAGTACGCGCTTTGCTAACCAAATGAAGTTACTGTCACTTTCGAAGCGACCATATGTCAGTGTATGTGATTGGGTTACGATATACGTCCATTAGATGATTATCAGTGTGAGACATAATGAACACCCTGTATAACCACACTTCGCAAAACTCCGGCCATTCGGCAGAGGTTTGCTATCTCTTGAAATTTTAGTTGGCTTGGCAGAGATAGTAGAAAAAGTATTTTCCTCGACATATAAGGAATGCTCAATCGTTTAACAAAATATCGTCGTGTATGACCGTGCACAAAACATAATAAATTGACGTAGGTACATAGTATCCGTAATCGGTAGCTGATACAAAAATAATCGCACTTCCTTCAGAAGTGGCCTTAACCCTACATAGATAAGTTTCGCGGTATTACATAAATGATAACGTGAATATTTGCAAAAAAGATTATCTTTACTTAAATGGCAATGGCCGAATGATTGCTTTCAGATAACTGCGGAAACTCAACTAAAGCCGAGGAAAGTTACGTTTGTTTGCTCAAAGATAATGTAAAAATAGCCAATGCTCAAATACGGACTGAAACTGTACAATAACAGTCTCACTTATTCTAATCATGCTTAGGACTGCCTTTTTTGAGAACTAGAATTAGGTGATCTTTGACACCATCGCTGATAACTCCCTAATCTAATTAAGAAAAAAATATTCCAAAAAATAAAATATTTTGATTACTCAATTTTCTTCAAAATATGGTAATTGTGTAGCATACGCGATACAGATATCAATAATTAATTTATCATAAGCTGCTGCCACGGAGACCTTTGGCTTTTAACATTAACATTGTAAATTATACGAATTTTAATGTATTCCGGTTCTAGCCAATTTGAATTCTAACTTCAGTTCCTTGCTGCCTATATTGTCCTGGTACTTAGGCATTATACTTGGGTACTAACTGCACTAAAACCTGTTTTATGTTGTGTACCAAAAGTTCAAAAAGCAAGAAGATTTTTATTAATGTAATGCTTATCTTTCGGCAATTTTACAGTATATTAAAAAGTCGCTTAGTATCCCCAAGGGATCTTTTTCGATCTAACACAGCAGGTGTTTAGAATTCTAATAAAAGTTAGTACCTAAATGTTACGTAATTAACGAGTTTATAATTATCTTGCAATATTAATAATTTTCTTTCTGACCTTTAGTAAGTTTTCCTGTAAGATTTTCAATAGGTACTTTAGTTAAACCTTAATGACTGTTTAAAACTTATATTGAAATGTTTAATATTTATGTAATGTAAAGTTGACATTATTTCTGTGCTAGATGTGCTTAATTAACGATTTTCTAATATTGACCGCGTTGTGCCTGAGTGACGTCAAGAGTGTGCCGATTATGTGTTTTGTGTGAATAAGCCTAATTGCCGGCTAATTATAGATCACCAGTACCTTTTGTTTTACTCACTTTATTCAATATTTGAGGCATTTTACATCATGCTTAGTAAGATCAGGCAAAAAATCGTCATTAAAAGGGATAGCCTACTCTTAAAACAGTGAGCAAACGAATTTGTGTTTGTTACAAGAAGTGGACAAAAGCCGTGTATCTGAGAGCGTCGTAGTTAATGCATGCGGTTGCTAACAAACTATCTAGGTTACTAAATACATTTGTTTGTTTGCTTCTCACCGTCGCGTTTGCTATTTTTGTTGCTATCGTATAGTTTCACTTAAGTTTAACTGAACTAAAACCGACATTTTTATCCCTTGAGGCTGATAAACTTAAGGATTTTTTTTAATTGATCCGATTTTATTTAAGCCATCACATTGCAAGATTTAAAGGACAACATTTAAAAGTCGAAGGTTCTAATGTTTTTTGTGAGTTTACGTGTTTCAGTGCCTTTATTTATACCTATAAAGAGAACACACATCATAGTTTTATTTAGTTTACATTGCTTTGATAAGTGATCTTTGTCCTTGAAATTCAGGAAGTAATAGGAAGAAGGAATCTCACCAGCATGTGTGTTCAGGATATAGTGAAGCAGCGTGAACAGTAGTCAGCAGGCCTCTTGGAAAAGGAGCATAACTCTTTTTGCCGGATCGAAATATTTAGTATTCAAATTCGTTTGTGCAAAACGTTGTCTGACGGCGACTTTCGTTTTCACCGATGCGTCATCGCCGCAGGAAACTCTACCTTATCGCCGACAAATTAAGTCACTTTTTGGGCTGTCAAAGTTGAAATTTTCGCCTCTCGTGCCCTACTTAACGGCTTCCGTCGGTTTGACTTGTTGATTTTAACTATTTTATGTTTGCACGCTTATGGAACAATAGTTCGCGAGGTTTTCAATGTATTTGAAATTTAGAAACTGAACACTAGTAGCAGAGTTCAGGCGTAGACGCTAATTACGTAGCTTCTACTTGATAAACTCCGTGTAAAATTTCGGCGAACCGGTTTCCCTCCGGTGTCGGCGAAACTCTGTTGTCGTTGTGCGCTCCTGGTACATGGCTCGATTCGCTACGAAGCCTTCTTTTCTGTGCATGGCCTTTGATCCTTTATTAAGTTCAAAAGTTCACATTTTCAGTTTCAAATATTCAATGGTATTTTATGTTGCTGACCCACATATTTCAGTTAACGATGTTAAAAGATCATCGGATAAGTTCTAGAGGCACTTTCTTCAACTTATGATGATTTATGTATTCCTAGTGCTTTAGACAATAATGACCTTCCACGTAGTATTTTTGCTGTTTTCACTTTCCTATAACGGGTGCATTTGGATAGACCTCGACAGTCTTTAAGTAAATTCTTCAATTTTGGACAGGAATCCTTGAAAGCTCTAAAAGCATAAACCAGTCAAGAAGTTCCAAAGCAAGATTCACGTAATTAAAGTGAAGGTTTATGTTTCGCGAGTTTAATAACAGAATTGTTGTGGTAGGTCGGCAACGAGCAAAACATCTTGTAAACACTGAGTATTGCCGAAATATCACTCAGTTGTAATATAAAAACATTTGCGTGGGCGAATCTCAACAAGCTCTACTTTCGACTATGCATTCAAGATATCGCTTTCGTATTTAGTTTTGATTTTTGATGTTCACGATTTCCAAAATGTGACCATTGAATAAATTTCGATTGTCATCATAACTGTGCTGGAGTATAAAAAATCTGGAATCTTATTTTGAATGTTTCCATAAATTGAAATGTGCGGAATAAAATGGACCTGAGATCAGAAAGTACGTAATTTGAATAATTAAATAAAGTCAACAAGCACAATTAATTAATTATTATAGTGATTAACAAACACCAACTTAAAAGCTTGGATTTCCTCGGCTTACAGTAGCTCAGTAATGGATTTTCTCACATAATGTTGGGTTGATTAGACGAACAGATTCGAACATTTGCATTGACATATAATATTTGTGAGCAGCCAGCCTACTGCCTACACCGCGATGAATCAACGGGAGATTAACGCGCTGCGCATGTGGGCGTGCGCTGTGCGTGTGTGCGTGAGCTCGCTTCACTTTCACTTTTTTTCGTTAATATGCCTTTTGTGTTTTTGGATGATGTTATGCTGTAAAGAATCATCATGCACCAACTTATTCTTGGGCTAATATAAGATGTAGTTTTGAATGGTCTTTTCATCTATAAGTTATGTTCTCCGCAGTAGCTAAATTACGTGTAACGACAACTTAATTTACCAATATAAACTTGCAATAACTTTTAACATGACTATGGGCTGTCAAGTTATGATTTTTTCAAGCCAATTTAGATTCTAGAATCCACCAGACATCCGTTTGCAACTTACAAAATGGCTAAGCAGAACAGAGCCCCGCGGTGCCAACCGGCGCGCGCGCCGCTTTGCGCAACCCGCCGTATGTGTGTCAAACGATCGACGAACGACTTATGTCATGCAAGAGAATGTTGCCTTTATTTGTTTTCATTGTTTTTCTATTATTAATGGATATTTTTCCCTCAAATCAAGCATAAACAAAACGTTTTTGACACCATTTTTAAGGTTCATAGGTTCACTTGAAATGACTAATATTGATTTCAGTTTCTATATGTTAGTAGGTTATGTTATCGGATGTATAAGATATTGACAAGCGGTTGGTTTACGAGTATCGCCTACGACTTACCACGACTGAGTAATATCTTATTCTCGAATTAAATTTACTTTGACGTCTAACAAGAATAGTGTCAAATTCACTGTCTTTACATTGTCTGTTTATTCAGAAATGTATTGTTTAGCTTACAATCAATTTATACGAACGAAACAATTAATATTCAAACAATAAATCTTTGTACTCTAATTAACACTGTCCTACTTTGCAGAAACACAACAGTAACTTAATTGACCACAAAAATAAATCACAAAAATTCAAATCGGATAAAAATATATTGTAGCGTCGTGGTTCAGGTATTGCATGACGCGTCACTCAGGCGCAGGAGCGGCCGCCATGTTGGAAAGTTTTCGGCAATGTCCGGGGAAATCTGTGACGCGCACTATACGATTATATTTGTATACGCCTTTAATTTGCCGAACTTGCCTACTTCTTTTCCTAAAATTAACAATTTGAATTTTGGCAAAATTACCAATTTGAAGTTTTAGCTTTAAGTAGATCAGAAGAGGAAATAAAGATACTAGACATTAAAAGCTTGGTCTCTAACCTGTTAATTGTATCAGGAGTACATTGGATATAGGAGCTTTAATCTCAGAGCTTAGCATCTGGTCCTAGCTTCCAAACAAAACGTAAAGAGTAAGATAGAATTGGGTTAAGCAGCCAGAAATATTTTTAGTTATTCAATGTAATACATAGCTCCCATTACACTACAGCAAAATAAATTAGTCAATACTCCATTCATGAACACCTTAGGGAAAACAGAGATTTTACTATGGGAAATCCTATTAAAGTAAAATCAATAAGTCCAAGTGAACAATGTTAAAACAAGATGATTCACGACTAATTATACATTCCACGCTTCAATGAACCACTGATAAGGAACAGGAAGGACGATAATATTAGTTACAGTATGAAATAATTCCGTCACACGCGAATTTCAATGGCCCTATTAATTAAATATCATTGTCATAGTTAAAATAGTTCACGATGATAAAACAACAAAGCGTAATTACAATTTCAATGTGACCCACATCTGTAACCTAAAAACTCTTATTGTACTTCTCCAACCTTTAGGTATACCTTCTTTACATTGCTGCAAGCCTGGTAACTAAAATCTCCAGATAAATGGCCGACCCGCTGCTGGCCACGTGTTTTTACTGAGAAAATTCCTTGTCAAGTTATCAGTTTGTGTTGTTGAAGTAGATAATAAAATAGACCAGTGTAGTTTCGTGCAGATACTTATTTTATTTTACAGTCAAAGAGAGTTCATATGCCGTGGTGGAAAAGCAATTGACTCCGAGCCCTTTCAAGGCCACTTAATGTAGTAAAATAGGTCGCGAGATTGAATGCGATAGGCTATCAACTGGCCGCTTCCCAGTACATGCCTGTGTCATGTAATCAGCGCTTACAATAGGCCTGATGGGCTTTTTATCATCGTTGCTTCAGTGTTCAGGATTGTTTTTTTACCTTTCTTAGCTCTTTTGTCAAAAATTGATGTAACTAGATTTTAAACCATTTTTTAAAGGCTACTTCCTGAGATACTTAGATCCTTAGATTTATTTCGAAGTCTTAGGAATTTTAAGTGTTCCTCAGTATTCCGGAACTGAACCAACTAGTTTTGCTATTAAAATATTACGTAGAATTTTGTAAGCGAAAATCGATAGAAGTTTCCGCAAAACATAAACAGTTGAAACGAATCGAGAAAAAATGTTAGGTAAGTAAAACCTTACGCAGTCGAGTTTGCAAGTATTCACGTGGGTTCAGCGGTGACTTTCAGCTACGAGGAAACTGGAAATATTGATCAAGTCTCGACGTTACGAGATTTTTCCTTATGAGCTAACCTTCTTCTAAAGAAGAATTCTTCTTATTACAAACTGCAATTTACTGCAAATTAGTACAGTTGCAATATTTCTTACTTTAAATTCACATTTATGACCGAGCTCCCTAAAAAAAATTACTTGAAACGGTTCCTACGAGCTACTCTTTATATTTTTGCTTGTTCCTTTTGCCCCCATGCAGCTGGTCGCTAAAACAAAGCGAGCTGAGCTTACAAAAGGTCGTAACATTCGCCCACCTGTTCGCGTCACACGATTCCTTTGAGGAGTTCCCGAGCACTGGTCACGTGAGCCGACCCGCCTTCCTTCCCCCTAACTGTTATTGTTGTTCTGGACTCAGTATTTCGTAACCGCTTTCTTTAGAGGGTATGCTTTTTGGATGCTTGAGCAAATTTAAGCTCTTTGATCATCTACCTGGAAGAACTAGGTAGGAACTAAGGAATTAGTTTTATTTTTTCCATCCTGTTTATTTAATAATGCAAGATCAGATCGAAAGTCTTCCGAAAAATAAACAAAGACCTATATTGCTAAAGTGAAATGTGTTCCGGTAACGCCGAGAAAATCCTATTAATCCTATATAAGCAATCGATCCCACATAATAAATCAACAAAAATACGCAAATAATTCTCGAATAATCCAGTATTTACGAAATGAAATCAACAAGGGCACAAATGTTTTGAAATTTTAGCTTTTTGCTCGCAAACTCTTTGCTGGGCTTCTCTTTGTGGGCTGCCCAAAAGAATTTTCTCCCCTCGAGCCACGTTTTTTTGCACATTTCGAGTCACGTGGCTTTGTTTGGGCGCACCACGCTCCGCTCCTGCGAGTCACATGTTCCTCGCTGTGGGACCGAGGGGTCGAAGGTGCACGTTTAAGATATTATTATTTTTTAATGTTTTGGAAACAATAGGCTTTTCAATTTGTTCCGAGTTTGGGCAACAAATGCCGAATTACGGCAAGCTTGAGGAAGTTGAGGACAGGTGGGCAAAACTGTAACATTATTAGATCATTCCTGTGAGGTAACTTCATCACAAACAGTTCTGTTAAACTTTAATTCTCTTTGAGTTTTCACTTTTGTTTATTTACGTATGAAAGTTTCAGTGTTCCTATTTTTGATTTTATTCGGTGATTGTTACTGCAATTATATTGAAAAGGGGTTGTTAGTTTCGTCAACATTGTGTTATTTATTTCATTTATTTTGTAACTAAGGGTTAATAAATTTTAATACAATTGAACTGGTACTTGTTAGCCTTTTATATGTAAGACACCAACTATCTTAAGAAGTATTCGCTGTGTCAACAAATTGAAAACCTTTACTACAATTGTAAGTACGCACTCATTCATAGCTAGTTGAGTATTTAGGGCACGCAGATAATAATGACACACATTCCTTATCAAATCACTAAACAAACAAACAAACATATCTGATAGATCGCCGATAGATATTTGGGTTCAGTAACGTACAAGTAGATTGCGACTAGAAGGACCGGTCTACAAAATAGTTATACATAGAAAAAAAACTTTATCATAGCGAACCTCTAGGTACTAGGAGTGTATAAATGATATGAGATATCTAATAGCAGAAGCGATGATATGGCATGCGTAATAGAGGCTAACTACTCACCTGCTTATTTGTTCTCACATGAACTAGTCTGTTCTTAGCTATGACGCCCTGGTACTCAGATACTGTATGAATACCTACTTCTGTGTTTGTTTACTATGCTTTTCGTATGTGTGTAGTGAGTGAGTAGTGGTCATTCGTACTTGTCGGCAGAACACCAATTTTTTAAAAGTCATTGTAAAGTATTGTCCAACACATTCCAAGAGGCAAATATTGTGTTGTATTAGTCAGAGTGTGAGAATTCCATCCGTTTATCTTCGGTACTATCTTTAGATTACTCTTACTTGTATCTGTCGATTCAATTCTTTTAAAAGCGGTTTGTTTGACTTAAAATTTGGTATCTTTTGCGTTTTCAGAGTTTCCTTTTTTTGCAATTTTCCTGCTTTTCTGAAGGTATTTCTCATATGAGGTCTGTTTACACAGAATGTATTATGCTTTGCTATTCTTATATAAAAGGTCAAACGCCGTAGTTAGAAATGCATCAGTGGACAGTACACGTTACGTACTAAGATATGCAGTTGATTTGATATGCGCTGTTTTTGTTCCATTCAACGATATGTTATCAATGATTTTAAGGAATTTGTCATTGGATAGCAGAAGATCATGTACATACATTGTTTATTTATGAATCACTATGTTTGTATCGTAGTATTTTGTTCAAGTGTTTTTAGTTATTTTTTTCTTGTCATGTTTATTTAAAAATAGATTCGAATGATCAAGTTTCGATATTTTAACCAATTCAAATGCGTTAGGTAACAAAGATTATAAAACAGCAATTACTTATATAATTTGAGCAGCATACTTTTGTTCCCCCAAAACATTGACCTCTCAAATCATAACGAGCGTGCGTCCGCGTGGCCGGCCGCATTCAAAATGACAATCGGCTCGGTTTGAGCTGCGCAAGCGCCGGTCGGACGCACTTTCACTGCGGGTTCGTGTGCGTGAGCTACCGGAGTGGGCGGGGCCATGTTTTTTTATTAATTTGGCCCACATTTGGGATTCTGTTACGTCAGCGTGCATCGCACTTGCATCGAACTGGATGTAGGAAGCGTCACGCGAATGCGCGCGCGCACCCAATGTCATTATTGTATAAGTAACGTAATGTGCTGTAAGACTCGTAGCGTCGCATGCTTGTTTGTTTACTTTCTGAAATGCATGCATCTTGTGCTCCTTTTGTTTATGATGTTCTAGTAAAACTGCATTTATCCTATGTAATATTCTTTCTCGTTGATTCAGATCGCCGCTGCATTCGATTTATTTCACGCGCATGTGCTACTTATCTTTAACATTAAACGTTGAGATTGACTTAACTTTCCTTCCTGTTTCAGTTTAGGCCAGTCCTTTCCTACTGAAGCATTAAATAATTTATGTTATTAGTACCTAAACTTCACTTAAACAAAAAACTTATTTGGTCCTTTGATCCGCAGACTTGATCACTCTATGCACATTACCACCTCCATTTCTATCGCTTACCTTATTTATTCTACGTTATGGAGTTGAATGCATTGACATCAAAAATAATTCTCGTTCTTTGTAATCGCTTAGTAGTAAATATAACCATTTTCGTTTTGTTTGTTTTGAAACTAGTTTTATATCGAGTAGTAGTAGTGTTGTTAATATGCTGTAGTTGAAAGCAAGCCAGATGTTATCTGCTGCTTACCATTCTACTCGGCTTGTGGGAGTACCGGGGAAACATGTCACGATGATGTGTTTGATAACTAGTTCCCGGATTTTCTATACTTAAGTAGGTACTACTAGAAGTTTTATCTTTGGTCTATGGGATACTTTCTACTTAATTCACTTAAAAAGAAGCTGTCACTGATTGTTCTATGGGGTGTACATGTTCTGGTGTATGTTATCCTGGTAAGCTTATGCGAATGATAAGGAGGATAAAATATTTGCATGTCTGCCGTTTTTCAGCAACTATCGTCGACATTCGGTAAATATTTTATTATGTCGAGACTCAGGGCTACTAACTAGGTAACTGAAAATTCAATATGTTTGCATCTATTTAGTGAATCAACCTATTTAACTTGCAACGCCGACATTCAGTCTAACCAGGAGCAACTAAATACAGTACTATGTCGACCTAAATTAATTGATGTGTGCGTCACACACACTGGCGCACTTCACGACTTCACCAAACACAAAAAACTCACAATCTATTTCCGAGGTCACATGAGTCCCAAGCTAGTATCATAAAAAAATCACACAGTGAGGTCAACGACCCGGCCGCCGAAACGCATCGGGTAATGCACTCGCCGGCGCGGGATACCACGGTACTACTTGCTACTTTGACTTTTGATTGCTTTAATCTTTTTATGATCGAATTGAACTGTTGGGCTCTTTGTGTTCCTGGTACTTCGTGTGGAATTCTTTAATGAAGAGACAATATTTAATGTTAATAAATAAGACGCAGTTTGTTCAATAGGTCAACTAACTAAATATATGGTCACTTACTATAAGAATTTAAAACATCCGTTGGTGCCTACATGTAACCATAATGAATTCTAAATTCTAAGAGCAGTTGTCTGTGACACGTCTTTTCCATTAATGAGATTTCCTATGAGATTTAAATCGACTGCACCGATGGTCCATCCATCCAAGTGATCCAGAATTGATTGCTTTACTTCTTGTTCTACTTTAAATGTTATAAAGTAAATAATAGTATATTCTATGTAAAGTACTGAGGAACACATACAAATAATGCATAATGTTCCATTAACTTTCCACGTGTGTGTTGAAAATGAAAAGTATGAAAACTCAGTAACTGCACTGAAGGTCAGTTAGGTAATAATCGCTCTGTAGAATATATTGTATATAGGCTTACCTACATTAGTTATATATAAGTTATAGCAGTTGTGAACGTCGGTAACCTTTTCCTATGACATAAGCTTCCTCGAGTCGATGCTCATCCGTTGCCTAGTTTACAATATTAAGTAACCGAGCCGTTGCCTGGTGTACGAAAATGTCGAACACCTATTCTATCTTAGCGAACGAACCTTTTACCATTTTGGAGAAGGAAATTGCTTGAGGCAAAGCTATACATCCTCTAGAAAAACTTATTTCTATCTTTCTTTCTTTTTTACACTGGGTGCTTGACACTCTTATGAAGTTCTTATCTTTGTGAGTCATAAAGACCAAGTATCAGCCCTGTCTATTAACATCACGAAACAATGAAATTCGAGCTTTCTATCCCATTCGAGCTAGTTTCGACAAAGATAGGGTTGGCATACACAATTTAATTATTATGGTCCTTGTTTAATTTTGTTGGTCCTTCTGTCCTTATACTCGCATAAGAGTTGATGTTTTTGGTAGATTCCATAGTGCTGTCACCCAAGTCAGAACAATACCACATAATGATGATCCGGAGTGATGATGATCTACAAGAATCCGTGCCAATGTTGAATAGTGTTATTAGTGTTGACATTTCGCACGTCCCACTTTCTACTAACATTCAACTTCAAAAATGAGTGTGACGTAACAATATTAGTGGGACATTGGGTCTTGGGGTCTTATGTAAGCTGAATTTGGCGTTGCATAACCTGTGAAAGTCGGTCGGCAAGCTTCCGTGGTGATGCAATGCTTCTCAAGTGGTGGCACACTTGTCTGGACCATGAAACCGTTTTTAAACGATTTGGTTGCGGTCATGTGAACATTGAAAGTTGTTTTTGGGTTAGGAGTCTATACTTCAGGTTGAAACGTGATTGGACAGATTTTTTCGACCTATGAGGAAAATTATACGTTTATTTAAAAGAGATACTTTCCTTACATAATTATTTGTATTTTGTACTAATGTGTTTCTTTCTGTTTGTTGCAGATGGTGTAAAAATCGGCAAACCGGCCCGTGTGATACTGTGCATTAACTAAACTTAACAAAAATGTGACGCCTCTATTTACTAAGTTTAGTTAGCAGAATTACTATGTGATTTTTACAGTTTACTTTTTTATAAATATACACGGATAGTTTAGATTTTAAGCTAAATAACGTAAGATTAGAAGAATACGTAACAAAACATAGATGCATACGATTGTACTAGATACAGTCGACTCGTGGCGTAACGCGTACACCTAAATATTTAATTAACTTACGGTTTTAACTTTATTTTTGTGGAAAGTTTTCAAATAAATACGAGTTTTGTATCGCGGTGACTTTTGCCGCTGGAGATTTTTTGACAACAGTACCGCCGGTAGGGTTGTCAGTGGAACTTGTTTACGTGTATAATTTAAAATGTTTTATTATTTATTGAAGTATAGTATATCTATGTGCTTACGTGTTGTTATAGTCTTACGTGCAATACCTATCATCTGACGTTAGTGGCGCGTCCCGGCCGCCAAGAAGTGATCTCAAACGTAGGCAGGGGCGCTCAGCGAACACGATCACTGCCATTGTTGTCTCGAAAATGTACTCTAAAATCATTACAGTAAAGTCTAAGTTTACTTAAAGGCTGCATCATAGTTTTCGTTTGTTCATTGTCATGATATTCCATCACTTTTCATCGACTTCTGTTAACATGACACCCCATTAATGAAGATGTCGTTTCCAAAAAATGTTCATGAAATGTGAAGGATGTTAAAAAATCCTGTTGATTTCACGCATGAATATTAACTTGTTAACTGTGGTTATTCCTTATCCTACACATTTGGTGCCCTGGAGGTGAACGACATCTGAAGACATTCATTAAACTCATACAAATACGACTGATCAGATTGTATACCTTGAAGACAATAATTATTTGATGTTTTTCTTACGTTTCGTTAACAATTATGATAGTTTACTGTAATATATAGAATAGTATAGAGTTTTAATGTAAATTGGTTGTATATAATTTTGAATGAGTAATCAAATATATAGTTATACATAATTGTAATTGTTTTCCATAACTCCTTGAGCGCGTGCTCGGGACAGGCGAGTACTGCGCTGTGCTAGCTGAGTACTGGTTACTGTTGGTTCGTATTCGCCTGTTCTGACGCTAAATTTTATTGATTGTTGAGAAAAACAACTATTTTTCTTATTAAAATATTTAATGTGTACATAATGTGTAGTAGGCGTAGCGCTAAGCGTTTAGGTTTAATGTTTCTTTGGGT
The DNA here is from genome assembly GCF_030705265.1 of Helicoverpa armigera. Taxonomy (NCBI): domain Eukaryota; kingdom Metazoa; phylum Arthropoda; class Insecta; order Lepidoptera; family Noctuidae; genus Helicoverpa; species Helicoverpa armigera. The sequence continues at coordinate 122,169 of NC_087144.1, forward strand.
TAATATTATTTGTTGAGTCTAAAATTTTTATTCCTATTAAAGTACCTTTAACTTCTTTTTTGTTAGATATGTTTCTTGTCTACTTACTTTAAGTTTAAGTGATGTTTAAATGATAAAATCATGATCTACGACGGCGTCGCCTGGAGGCAAGTACAAGGAGTTATTTATGTTAACATACTTATTGATGTAAATGTTGCGCTACTTAATATTGTTTAACGGTAGCTACAAGCACGGGTTACAGGCTGCTGCTCACAGTATACTAATTATACGACAAACGCAAACAACAACACTGAGTGCCAACCCTCACGCAGCGAACTAAGTAAACGGATATTTTGTAATGTGATTTTAGCTGAGGTCGGGGATGGCAGTCATTGTCAAACGGGTCTCGAAACAGATAGTTACCAGATTGAATCCTACATGTAATAATGAATATAAGAGAAATGGCATCTACACACGTCAAGTTTGTACATTTCATATTTTATTAAACCGTATTTTAATATAATCGCTATTTCTATACACATGCGTATTTTTTTAAACTAACTTTTCATAAAATTTTGCAAAACCAACCTATTTATTATAACAATTTTGAATAATATATTTATTTTTCACAATTATTTTTACAAAATGTATATTTATATGTTGTAGGTAAGAATGTTGTGTGTAGACGTCATGATACACTATAGTCCGTCCCGTTTTTACCTGCTTTTATTTAAAATAAATGTAAAATAAGCCTATGCACGAAATATCTTTCAAATACTTGTGTAAATTAAGAAACTATATGTACTAGACATTGGCTTCAGTTCGTAAGTACGACAGCTCGCAGTGGGCGCGCGGAGGGCCGCTAGTTTCACTTGTTTTCTTATGCTTGATGTTAAAAAAAATGTTGTTTTTATTTTTAAAGTTTTTTTCTACGTCTCGTCCAGATGGTGCTACATGATCAAATCTTTCTATACTTCTAGAGCCAAAGACTATTGTTTTTCCTTAATATTTTGTTATTGTGCCCGACAATGTTATATGTCGATAGAAATGTAAATATGATATCAATGCAAGCAATTATTGCACAAACAGAAGTACAGAGTTGAATATATTTTACAAGTTATATTTCTATCAACAAATAACGAATATTTTTTATATAATTTTGGAATGATTTTCGAATATGTATATGATTTGGATCCTACTGTACATGTCGCTTTAAAGTCCTATTTGGAAGGAATGAGGCCTTGGTATATTTCTCTGACAATAATGCTAGTGGTTATAAAACCACGTAACTTCGATGTTATAGGTGCAATTAAATTTAATATATACCTATTTAATAGAAAAATATTCGTTTTCTTTCTTTGACAACCCTATCTTGTACAGTCACCGTGAAATGATTTAGTTAAATATTTCGCATGTGACTGTTCTTTATTACTTCAGCAACGTTGTTCCTAAAAACCCCTCTGAACAACCTGCATAGAATATTATATACAGTGACTATACAATACCTTCACATTGACGACCCCTATCTGCAAGGAAAGCAGATTCAACAGGTGATCCAACCGTCGGCTCTGCACAGCCGGTTATGTGGTATCAAAATGTGTTAGTAAGTATTGTCTTCTTTTCTATGTAGGCATTGCAATTAAGGAAGGATGAACTGTTAAAAAGACCGAAAAGAAAAAAAACTGTGAGAGCCAAAATTTTAAATTCTGACTGTGGATCAACCCAGAAGATTTCTTGACCACAACGGGTCTATTCTCAAGTAATCTTCGAAACTAGGAAACTAGCGTAAGTACCCTAAAACTAATAGGAACTATTATATCCATAAATCAATTGTGTCCCAAGTCAGCTTGGACTGCAATAGTGTGCATAGCTCAGCAATGAATAAGACCTGTCTAGATGTGTCGAATGCCTTGGCATATCCGGTGCCAATTGCAGGCTGGCCCAACACGCCAATAGGCTGGCCAATATTGGCCGCGGGTTGGGGGATAATTTTCTATTCTATATTTGTAAATAAAGGCGTGGCAGCCTGATAAATGTGATCATCCAAGGTAGGTCAAGATTCATTAATTGATAAAAAAAAAACTTCAGATTGCTACCTGTGGAATGTCCTGTAGTTTTGGAGTATACGTTAATATAACTTTTCTTTATAGTAGTATCTTAAATGAGTTAAACTTTTTGTCCTCCTATTAGTTAGACGGAATTATCAATGTACGCATAATGGATACAAGAGTACTGATTACTTGCTCAAGTTTGCAAAAACTTCCATGTTTCCTCTAGCCGTTTTCCTTTACAGGAATGAAACTTATAAGGTATACTTACTCTATGAATCTATGATGACGACTTGAGAAGTGGCTGGCTTTAGGACAGCAAGACCTTCATCATACCTAGGACAAACAGGGTTACGAATCCTCAAGCTCTCCTGGTGTTCAAACCGTCAATGTGTCACCGCAGTCCAGGCCATATGGGCGGGGATCCCAATCATCAGTCTTATGCAACGTTGGGCCAACATTGGCGGCACACCTGGCGTCAACTGTTGGCAGTAGACTGCTCCCGAAATACTGCGCTCCCTGATCACCTTGACAGACATTTATTTATACTGTCAATTAGAGCCACTCGTAATTATAGAAAGCGATACTTTCTTGTATGTTGACTAATTGATTACGCGTATCTATACAAGGTAAGTATCTGTCTACGTATTTCCATTTCTGCGCATTTAGTTTTCTTTGTGAAGTGCAGAACTTATGTCCAGCAAACTGTAGACCGTCTTGTGACAGCTATATAGGGTAGGATAGCAGTTGGATACGTCAAGTTGACAATTATTAAGGGTGACTGATAAGGGTCACATTAGAAAAGGCCTTCGCACAGCCGTATGATGATAATGGCATAAAAGTGCGATGGAGAAATATAAGTGGTATGTTATAAATATGTTAAAAAGAATGAATAACAATGGTAACCCCAAGTTACCAAAATGGAGAATCACTGTATTCACAATTCTATTTTAACAAAAAAGTTTCTAATTAAATATTTATATTGACATTAAAACCAAAAAATACTAACTCCAATCGATTGTCTCGTAAGTTGACACCGACCGACGTTTGGTGTCAAATGATGCGCAAGAGCAGCGATTTCCGCGGATTGCCAACATCGACGATATCGTAGGGCCGACACCTGTGGCTCACGTCAGCACTGTGGAGCCACTCCGAATGTATTAAATAAAACGTCTGTTTGAGGCTAATGACTTCTGTGGTCAAAATATAGGATTAAGAAAAGGTCACAAAAACCATTTCCATACAGCCTACTGAAAATATTATACTAAACAAGTATGAGTAGTGATTTTTCCACGATTTTCCTAGCACAGAAGAAAAACTTTCCAACTAACATTAACTCTTCCTTTATTGTAGTTGAAACCTGGAGAATTTGTTTGGAAAAACTTGTTACATACAGCATTGAATGATTTTTGAACCAAAAAATATCCCATACAACTTGATGATTTCGGACTGGAACTAAAAAGCATGGCACGGTTCAGCACGAAGATGCACTACAACACAGAAACTCCGTTTATTATTTCCATATTTTTCTAGTTAACCTTACAACGACATTTGCATCGCGTGACGAACGTAGGAAAAAAACTGTAGTTTCCATTGTTTTAGCAGCATTCAATAATTTATAGGGCGTTATTACAATTAATGTAGAAGCAAGGCTGTTCGTCTTCCGGGTGCTATGAGCCTTCCTGTTGCGTGACCTACTGAAACGTCGCTCACTTCATCATTCTATCTACTCTTGACATGAATGAGGTACCTGGTTTTATACCTTATAAATGATGTCTTAATAAACCTATCTTAGAAACTGCGAACATAGTGTAATCTCTGCCAGAAATAAGTCATCTTATCAATAAGGGAAGCCTTCAAGTAGAACAATCTATCGATCGGTAGAAAAATTAATCATGTGCAATCAAGTAATGTTTGTTATTATCGAATTTCAACTCAATTGGTTCTTTCAATTCGAAAGAACCGAGCAATCGATAGATACGACTCGAATCGTAGCAATCTATCGATAAATGGTCGCCAGGTACCAGGAGTACATAAGGCGGAGAGATGTATACGAGGGATACGCAGGGCTGGCCCACAAACGCATCCCACTTTAGAATTTGGGCCGATATAAATACGCACTGCACTTGCACCGTCGCGTCAGGTAGGGCTGGCATTACAGGGAAGTTTATCCTTTATAAAATCTTACTGCCTATATGTATTGGCGACTCCATTTTGAACTATATTTTAACACTAGTTAGTATAAAAATAATTTTAATTTGGTCTTTTAAAATACTAAAAGAGATTCTTCAAATATAATTTTGAACTCTGTCTTCAAAAGAACTCTTGTGAGTAAATAACCTCTGCAAAGCTAAAAAAGTGTGTAAATAATACACGCTAATATTGGACCCTTCAGTAGTTTCAGGAAGTAAAAATGTTCTCCCTTGCAATACACAATTTCACTTGTTGTCAGCCCTAGTGGGCATGAGGCCGGACGTTACGCGTGCACAACCGTGCCGATCGTAATACTTATAACAGCTCCATTATATTATTGACATTATATCATATTATTATATGTAATGGCCGTTTAGATGACCGGCTGATTTTGCTCACAAAACTATGGGAAAATTGCCCAGGGCCTACTATCTTACCGTGGACCAGCCTACACAGTCTACACACACAGAAAAAAATGTAAAAGGTACAGACAATTCACGTGTTGGAGATTAAAGTGAAACTCAGTTTTTGCGGTTATATTTGTGCCTAAATTACATTAAGCCGCCAGCCTAAGCAATAAACAATCTCGCGTCATAAAATCATTTTAGATCTTTTTTATAAAAATTTAGAAAGTATTTCCAAAATGAAGTGCTAATGTAATACCTGTATAAATATGGAAAGCATGCATAGAATGTGATTTTCTAATAATCTTCAGAAAAAGAAGAATCAGAAGAAGTCTTTTTATTCAAATAAATCCCAACATACATGGCCAGCACATCATAGACCCACAAGTACCAGGAGAGCATAACATACGAGGTGGTCCACAACTCGCCCTCTCGACAAAAGGTCGCCAGATGACCAACGACGCTACATTCTACACCCTGAACCGATCAGGGTTAACCATTTGGCAAAAGCGGCGCGCTAACTGAGACGGGAATGTTAGCCGGTATTTTTAACTGGCCCAGTTATACGACAACGTGCGGTTAGACGGAAACTAACCCGTCTGCATCACTTTCAGTTTTAGCTGATATTTTCATCTATCAACTTCTAATATAGTTAACCGCTTTCAGTATGGAAGGACAACCTCACTCCAAATCGTAGAATGTCTGTCCTCATTTCTAATACTCTTGGATGTCTGTAAAGTTAGAACCGAGGCTGTAAAATGTACTGAAAATTTCAAGGCTTATGCAAATAGCGCATAACAGCCATTATCTTGATTTACATATATTTCGATTTAAATTCTTGTATTTTCCCGATTGAAAAACTAGATCGATAGCAATAAAATTTTGACAAGTAGCGAGCAGTGTAATGAGATGCCAGCCAATAAAACAATTCGCAATAAAAATAAAACTTAATCTATACCGGTTGGTTTTACAGGCTGTGAACCAATTTGACTTATCGCTGCTTGCATGATGATGGCCTGGTGCTAGGAGATATAGCCACTTCTTGCAAGGTTTCTGGTATGTTATGCGACATCATGAAACCCTGGTATCATAATCTCAAAATGTTCTATTCAGTGTTTAAATTTTTTTCATTCATGTTGTTTTTCTTCCAAATTATTTTCAGGTAAGCTAACGGGGAATTTACGGGGAAATATAGGCCTTACATGCCACTGAAAAAGTTAGTTAAACATTGGTAACTAGTTATCGAAAGACCTACCCTTATTATTTCACAAGAGATAAGAGAGATAAGAGATCTTCTTTCAGGAAGACATTTCAGGCAATTAAATTAGGATCAACGTGAGTGAGTAAGCACTATCAAATGCTCTACAATTCTCAGTATTTTCCTATAATAGAAGTTCAGGCTAGAAAAATTTTGTGCGGTCTACTTTGTGTTTAGTTTGTATGTATGTATATGACTATGTATAAGAGAAGGAAACATTGCAACTTTGTTTAATAAAGTTATGATCTAATTTCCGGGTTATTTTGTAATACTTGCAGTTTAGTTCTGCTATTAACTATGTAGCTCTTCAGAGGTCAGTACTGATCCTGATACCTGATAATTTCATGTATACAGTTCATCGTAAATGGCCCGACACTTTTCACAGTAAAATAGATCAAATAATAAAGAAAATGTTCATGCCTTTTTATCAAAGAAAAGTATGTGACTCACACACATGCACAGTACCTAATTTGTACGTCACACACACATAGACAGCACCACCGTCCACATCCGTGTATCTATAGATACATAGACATGAAATTATGTGTTGACGTTTGTACAGATATTTCAGTTTTACAGTAATATTCAAGAAATTGAGAACTCTTTGCAATATGGTAAATTGGATTCATATAAAGATCTAAGAAGACGAACTTATATCATAGGATCTGGATCCCAAAAAAATCACTTTCGTTTATTGTGGAAGTCTGGACTGGGGTCGCGGTAACTCGAATTACCTGCAGGCTTCGGACTAAGAAAGTACCTACCTTCCTATGTATTTATTTCCTCATACAGTATAGATCAACGATCTCCTACTGAGGGATTTTCTATCCTATACCGCGGGATCGAAACAGTACACAAACACAGTATATAAAAGGAATACAGTGTTTCAGTCTTATTTTGATGATTTTGTATCAAAAGCTAACACAAGTAAAGTAAGATTTAAGTATAAGCAGGAGGCTAATGTTTCAAGGTGTTCGCAAGTTAGTGCAGTCCTCACTTAGATGACGCATGCGCCCTTCTCGACTGATTTGATGAGGATTTTATTGTAGTCGTGGGCTTAACATGATGGAAGACCAATTGCAGTGAGAGGATTTTTTGGAACAAAAGACTTCTAAAGTGTACGGTTGGAATTGGCTGGGAGGAAATAATAGAAAAGCGTTTTTGAGAAATTATTTTTTTAATAAAAACAAGTAAAGCTTTCATAAGTTTCATTATGCATATTCTTCTATATAAAAAAAATAGTTGCGACGACCGAATCCACAGTGCGGACACAGTAATCCTAGATAAACTCACACGAGCGCAGTGTTTACTCCAAATTTCACTCACACACTAACGCCGGCGAATGCATACTAATGCACCGGCGTGTACGCACGCAGCCCACGCACGCACACATGCAGGGAACTGTGTCTGTGTGCGTAAGTGGGTCACAAAGATAGGAGGGACACGTGTTGGAGGGCTGGCCCTTTATTGCTGTGCTGTTGAGGTTTTTTTAAACACCTATAAAGTTGAGGTTTTGGGATCTGTCTTTACGTTCGGCATAGTATCCCCATTATCGTGCTATGATTATCATCTCACCATCATCTGTCGTGCTATGATGATACGATATAATAATTAGAATATAATAAAATAGGTCTTTATTTGCTTGGAATGCAGGTACATCCAAAATAGGACCGTAAATAACATAATATGATCCGTGTACAATCTGCCTTAAATTCTTTGAATTTTCATCGTCCAGTTTTTCAGTTCAAATATTTCGTTCATTAAACTTGCAAGAATATGAGGTTAATTTTCTCAACACTTAGTAGTGCTGGTAAACTGACTTTTAATGAAACAGTATAATATGTTTAGAAAAAAATCAACAAATATTAAAAGAAAATAAAAATTGCCGGCTGCCCTTCTCGCACACTAAAAAAGCTTGTTGCGCGCGCGCACGGCGGATGATAGCGTGGAATGGAGAGCGTTCACCCGCCTCTGCCCCGCCTCGCGGCGCCGGAAAATTCGGTTTTCTCACACGAATATTGAATAATACATTTATATGCAGGATATTGAGTGCTTTACAACTGAATTGCAATGAGTCAATATAATATTGTCGATCGATGTATTGTTAAAAGCTCTGAGGAAGTTGTGAATGAACGGCTAAAATATTGAAACTAGGTTTTTACTTCAAAGGCTACCCAGAGGTATGACAGGAGTTACCGTCTTAAAACATAGATATAAAGAAAAATAACAGGACGTAGAATAATACTGGATGTGAAGAGTGCAGTGATTGCCAATCCAAGTTGACTCTAAAAGGCTGAATTTTAGGCTTAAACAAGAAATGACTGTCAGGATAACTTTACGCCTTCGCATGACCAGAATCAATCTACATTTGTATTCAGAGCTTTGTAAACAGATTAGTGGTAAGTAGTATTTTCACACGTATTATAATAGTTTAGCTGGCGGACGGAAATAAGTAGCCTATATGAATCATACTGCAGTAACCGGTCCCGATTAATTTATGCAGTGCGGTCTATTCATGCACTATTGACTATTTATGTATTAGGCACTGTAAAACTGGTTACATATTAATTCATGGTAAAATAGTACCCACAAACTCACAAAAATCATAACAAAACATTAAAATTCTCATAACGACCTAAAAGAAATATAATATAATTTTCTGGGTCCCATAAAAACTGAATCACCATTTTTTATTGTAAACAAAGCAGAGCCACATTTTTTTGTGCATACTAAGTGAAATAAAGTACTAGGCGAACAGAAAACGAAGGTAGTGTACAATGGAAAGCGGCGTGAAGGCCGCCGGGTACCGCATAGCGCCGAATTTCACTGCGGACAACGCCCTCTGCCGAACTTCTTGACTCCTAGTGACGTAGCGAGTTTCGGTTGACTTGCAGTTAAATTTTAACTGTCCGACCACATCTTCCGGCTTGATTTACGATTAAAAATGTATTTGTTTGTTTATTAAACTCGTTTCTTGAAAACTGATGCGTTGCATTTGATGGTGTGATATAATTTTTGTTTATTTACAGTATGCAGTGGATAATGAAAATTTGAAATTAACTTTATTTACTTAGCCATAAAAACTGAGTAAGTAATTAAATAAAAAAGCCTAAACATTTGGGGCCTTACTACAAAAACTTTAAACCCTGTTTTACACTTGTCTAATAAAATTTTGGCTGCAAAATGAACCATATGTCAACGTCACAATTTGACATTTTTTTAGACAAGGCATAAACTGACGTTTAAAAGTTTTTGTGGTAAGACGGTTGTAATTTTAATTCAAACTTAATTAAGTTATGTAGCAGTGGCCAAATTCTCGAATTATAGTAATAACACGCAAAGCTACGTTTACGGTACAAAACTGTAGTTAATTAAAAACTGTGTGACCGCACGCGCACACACATTATATAATATGTACAAACTGTAGTGTTGCACAAGTCACCCACTGACATAGTGCTTACAGATATATTTATAGCGTTTAGCATACTTTTATTCCGTTTTTTTTATTCGATACCTGTTCCAATAACATATTTTTACGTGAATAAATTTAAACTTCCGTATAGTTAACTTTATTAGGTGCTTTACTAAAGCCCTTACTAAATTAATTTATTAATCAGACATTTTGCTGAAGAAAACAATTGTTTTTTTGGAAAGTAGTATTTTTTTTAGTTGAGAATGAATTTTTGTTTAAAACCATATTGGCTTTACTACAAAAACTTAAACGTCTGTTTTACACTTGTCTGTAAAAAAATTGTGGCTGCAAAATGAACCATATGTCAACGTCATAATTTGTCATTTTTTTAGACAAGTCTTAAACTGACGTTTAGAAGTTTTTGTGGTAAGACGGTGTCTTTTTATCCATTTACCTAATTTAGTTCAGAACTTATGCTTGAAACAACAGTCAAACAAACACTGTGCCAGTGAATATGCCTGTTTTCCCTAATAAGGTAGTAGTTAGAATGAATTCTACTGATTTTCTTCATGTTTTAGATCCATCTTCATCTTAGGTTCAAAGATATTTTATTCTCAAAAAAGACACAGTCACTTACTTGAGAACAATAAACAACTTATATCTAATATAAAAAAAACATCGAGTTCGTCTTTACATAATAGCCTATTGAGTGTTGCATTCATTCAAGACATTCAAATAATTTGGTCAAATGCTTTGCTATTCTTTATCAAATGTTGGGCCAGCTGATTCTTGAATGCATTAAATGACGGCAACCTCTTTATATTAGTAGGAATTTTGTTGTAGAACTGTACTCCTTCAAAAGTTACATTTTTCTTACCGAAGTTTGTTCTTATTTTTGGCAAGACGAGCAAACTAGCTCGACGAGTGCTGCGTTGGGTTACATTTTTTACTGTGGTAAATGATAAGTTTGTCTGTATATTGTTACCGAGAGCTTTATGGATGAAAATGCACGTGTTGTATATGTATAGCTGTTTTATATTCATTATTTTCGTTTCCTCATATATCTTCTTAGTTGAAGTTCGATATGGATAATTGAATATCAGTTTTATCAATTTATTTTGTGCCACTTGTATATGATCCAGCTTCGTTTTTGCCGCACTGCCCCAGACTTCAACCAGATAAAGTAGATGAGATTTCACTAGGGCGTTGTAGATGGTTAGTCGCAGTTTATGCGGAATACTTCGAACAATATTTCTAAGAGTTCCAAGCAATGAAGCAAGCTTTGTTCTAATGTGTTCTAGGTGATTTTTCCACGATAGCGAACTGTCCAATCTTAATCCTAGATATTTTTCGCAAGTCTTTTGTTGTAAGGTAATATTGTTGATATTTAAGGGTTCGTGCTGAGGTATTGTTTTATTTTTAGCTTTGAATATGACGTAGCATGTCTTAGATATATTAATAGTTAATAGATTATACTGAAACCAATAAAATAAAGTATTTAAATCTTCTTGGGCCTGGAAAATTAAATCATGAATAGATGATCCGAAATAGAATAAGCAAGTATCATCTGCATATAGGGTAAGATGACCATATAGTTGTAGTTCTTGTAAGTTATTGATATATATTAAAAAGAGAAGAGGACCCAGGATGGATCCCTGAGGTACTCCACAAGTTATTGGTAAGGCATCACTTTTGTAATTATCAATTTTAACTAGTTGTGACCTGTTTTTTAAATAGGATTTAAACATATTTAAGGCGCTGCCTGTGATTTTTATTGTTTCCAGCTTTTTAAGAAGCAATTCATGACTAACAGTATCGAACGCCTTTTTGAGGTCTATAAAGACTCCAAGGACTATATTTTTACTATCTATGTTTTTTTTTATTTGAGTAACAAGATCGATCGTAGCGGCAAGTGTACTGCTTTTTGGTCTAAACCCATATTGTCTATCTGAAAGAAATTTGAATGATTGTAGATGTTTGTCTAGTCGACTATGCAAGATTTTTTCTAGTACCTTCGACAGTACAGGTAGTACTGAGATTGGCCGGTAGTTGCCTGGTTCAGTCTTCGATCCTGATTTGTGTATAGGGGTTACTTTTGCCATTTTAAGCGAATCGGGAAAATTTCCTTCATTCAACAGTTTGTTGAAACATTTACTTAGGTTGTTCGCTATTATGTTACTTATGCATTTAATTGATTTGGTACTAATACCATCTAATCCTGTACTGCAATTAGAGTCAAGTTTATTAATTATCTTTGTAATTTCTGTGGCAGAACATGGCTCAAAATTTGAAAGCACAGGAGTGTTTTCAGGGGGAGTTTTTGGTAAAGCACGTGTATAATCAACATGAAAAGATTTGGGTATATTATTTGCTAAGAGAGGGGCAATAGTCGAAAAGTACTCGTTAAAATTTTGGCAAATCTCTTTAGGGTCATTGATATTCTTTGAATCGATTAGTAGTTCTGAAGGAACACAGTTCTGTTTTATTTTATTAGCTGCTAGAAAATTCATTAAATTCCACATTTTCTTGGGCTTGTTAATACAAGCGTTGAATTTGTTATAGTAGTATGTGTGTTTTGTTTCTTGCATATTTTCCGCTACCCGTTTCCTTATTGCGAGAAAGTCTGCCTCCAGATTGGTATCATTTGGGTTCTTCCTCAATTCTGTCCACAATACATTCCTTCGGTTGATTTCGTCAATAATGTTTTTGTTAATCCAGTCTTTCTTGGGTAGGTTTAAAATTTTGGTTTTTCTTGTTTTGCTCTCTTCCACTGCTGATTTGATTATATTTTCCATTTGTGCATAGCTTTCACCCAGTTCTTCTTGGTTCGTGCTTTCTAGAATATTATGAAGTTTTATGAAGTCAATTGCTTCATATTGGGTTGTCATTCTTCGAGGGGGCTTAGATTTTTTAATTTCAATATATATTTGTTTATGGTCGGACATTGAAGAGTCTACTATTGCCATATGGAAGAAATCGTCTTTCAGGTTGGTGCTGACATGGTCTAAAATTGACTTTCTAGTGTTTGATTCTCTCGTACAATATTTTTTATTTATTTTATTTAGTATTTTATGCCCAGTTCCCTTCAGGAGTTCACTGTATTGTTTAGTTTTTTTGTCTTTATTTAACAAATCGATATTAAAATCTCCGAACGCGATTGCCCTCTTTCTTTGCTGTAGCTGTTCCTCGTATACCTCCAGGAAGTCACCGTAGTTAGTATCGCCAGGGTTATAGACAACGCCTACTTCTAGTGCATATCTCTCTAGCTGTATCCATAAGTAATTGTTTCCGCCTGTGTATTTGGATTCTGTTAGCTTATGTTTTAGGTCATTATGGACATATGCTGAAACGCCGCCGCCTCTTGTATCAGTTCTGTAGTTGTAGTAGTGTGAGTAATTATTAATTTGCAGTTCCATGGCTTGTGTTTCAGTTCTAATCCAAGTTTCAGTCAATAAAATGACATGAATTGTGTAAGGTAATGCTTGTAGTATGCACTTAAGCTCGTCGAATTTCCCGCTTTTACGTATGCTTCGGGCATTAAGGTAGAAAAATCTGAGGCGTGATTTATTAGTCGTTATATTTTGGTAGTTGTCAATTACTTGATAGGTATTTTCGAGAAATTCAGGTGTTGTTTTATTTATTGTTTGTAGTTTTTTGAAGAGATTTTTATTATTGTTGGTGTGCCGTTAATATATTTTATGGTAAGTTCATTCTCGCCGTCGTTTTGGCGTCGTTTTAATTCGTCTTTTATATTCTGAAAATATTTTTGCTGAGTTGGGGTTTGGTCTGAAAATATTTTTATGTTTTCTGGCAATTTTTCTTTGTTGCGCAGGAGAAGTTTCACGGGTGCAGAGGTATCATAGCAAACTTTAACTCTGCGATTTTTTCCTGGTGAGTATTTGCCGATTCTAAATATTTTGATCGGGGTAGGAAGGTCTTGGCTCACCAATTTGGTAATTTTCAGAATTTCTGATTCCTCTAAGAATGTTCTTTCTTTCGCAGTAGCACCAGATTGTTCTGGTAGACCAGTTACTATAATATTTTTCTCTCTATTATTGCGATCGGCTATCTCCTTAATAATGTTTTCGTTCAGACATAGCTGGTTTTGAAAGTTATAGCCTGTATTTTCATCAGTCGGTTTAGTTGCCGAAAGTGTTAATTGTGTTTCTAATTGTGCCACATTTTTCTTTAATTTTGTGTGTTCGGCTATAATGTCTGAAGTCGATGATTTAATCGCATCAATTTCTATTCTGTTTTCTCGAATCATGCCTGCGGTTTGCTCGTTGCATGATTTCAATTCAACAATCTCAGCTTTAACTTCAGCTATACTTTCTTGCATTTTAATTAAAATCTGCTGATTTGAGTCTACATATTGTTCTAGCAATGAACTTATACGCGATAATTCCGACCGAATATTTTTATTCTCGGTAGCGCAGTCACATTGTGTTTTTTTCCCGGCTGTTTTCTTTCGGCTGGTAACTTGTGGTTCTACTGATGTATGCAACATGTTTAGTTTTGATAAATCCGGCTGTGACCCGCCCGTGATGGCCGTATGGCTCGGTGGAGATCGTTGTACACTCATAACTGTTTTTTAATATTTGGTTTGATGTTTATGCAACGAAGATAGGTGGATAAATAGTCCCAAAAATAGAAACCCAACGTCGATTCCGAACTCGGGGCACCCGGTGTATTCGACTTGGCAGGTAGGTTGTTTACCGCATGCGCCACCGAGTCACTTGAACGGCGATGCGAATTTGTTGATCAGTATGTTCTTCTGCACAAAATGTCAAATGAAAAGAGGGTGGCAGTAAAAATAAAAATTGTGATTTCATCACTAAGTTTCAAATTAGTGTTTTGTCCAATATTTCGGTGTCCTTTACATTTATACACTATGCACAATTGTTTTTTATGTTATTAAATGTGTTTGTCACCAATAAATCACTACAAAACGGGCACAAGAACTGGTTTCTCTCAAGAAAAAACTGTCAACAAAGAAAGTCACTTTTAGTCAATTCACAGTGAACAATTTGTTAAGATAACATTTTCACACACGCATAGTACTGTTCACAACACTCAGAATAAGGATTGGTGAAGATACAGTTCATTAGTGTTTTGTTAAGATTTTTTTAGACGGGAGCCCAATGTTTGCTGACGGCGAGCGCCACTACCCACTACTACTATTACTATCTTCAGTCTGTTTATAGCTAATACCAATCTAATGATTAAAATAATTCTAAGCCAGCTTCCAGATTTAAATACATTAAAAACAGACGACAGACCAATAAGCTTAGTTACTTTTGCACCTTGATTTTTTTTTTTTTGTTGTACAACTCTGCATGACAGAAACCGTGACATCGAAACTGAAAGATACAAAAAGCACAAAAGAGCAGCATTTAACACGTAACACAGATGTAATTAAAAAGTATATCAGCGCAGTTATGCAACGCTCTCACCCACTAACACAGTAGCTCGGATCACTTCCATTTTATCACTGATCTGTGTTTGCGTCACACGGGGAAACTACATTTTGTTTATATAATATTTTGGCTTCACACGAGAATGTTAAATGGGCTTTGAGCTCAATGGCGTCGTGGACCGAGAAATTAATTAATTTAGTCTCGTATGATATAACTCGGAATCTAGTTCTTTAAGTTTCTTCTTTATTTTGAAGTGATGTTCAATGTTTATTTCCACGTGCTTCAAAAATCGACAGAAAAATAACTTGTCAATCAAAACTTAAATGTAACCCAGAGCTCAAATTATTTAGTTCGAAATGTTTGCGAATCTAAGAAGAATCACCAGTATACGATACAAATACTATTATTTTTGGGAAACTACTTATTACGCTAATGTTAAAAGATGCATTTTCCGATTTCCCAAAGCGTCGTCTTCACACTCTCATCGTCTTAAAACCTCTAAAATGCGTCATTCTACCTTTTTTATTGCTTTTCCAGCGACAAGAACATCCTTTATCTTCCTCCTGAAAAGTTAAGTCTCTTACACTTATGAAGTTTTCACTCTAAAGCGGCAATATAAGACTGAATATGAGACCTGATATAGCTAAGTTACTGGAACTTATTTTTACTTAGGAAAACCTGCTCTGAAACATAAATAGTATGTTCTGAAATATCAATGAACTCTTAAAACTAATTATAAATCTCAGTTAACAGGGGGTAACCCATTGTCCCGGTGAGCTATTAACTTAAATGTCTCTCACAACTGTTGGCTTAACGAGTCCTACAAGCGCCCTTTGTATAACCTACTTCATTAATACATTTGATATTTCACTTCCAGAATAATTATCTTTCATTTTATTTTCATTCCGATTTGTCCGAGAGAAAATAAATGAGGAAATCTGATTGTGAAATTGCTTTGTCTACAGAAGCAGACACAAAAAACATAAATAATTAAGCTCTTGAATAAAAATAATTTCATTTTAAATATACTACGCGGGAAAAGTTTTATCGTCATTTTGAAACTGAATTACGTGTCTACTTATCTACGTATTTTTGGTAGTAAAGTAATAAAATTATGTAAAACAATTTAATACGCAATAAACGCATAAATTAGCAAAAACTTAGCATAATATTTTTTTTATCTCCATCTTAATTTAAGCCCAAAATCCTCTCTTTTACATAGAGAATAATATCTTGCTTATTAATTACAATTTATGCACAATCTAAGTATTATTATGAAATTACTATAGTTTAATGACTTTTGAATACAATCCGTGAATAAAGCACAGCATCATACGGCTTAGTTTAAAATCGCCACAAAAGGGAGGGGAACAAAGACTTAAGGCGCAACCTACATACATCCCCTCTTCCGATCGCGAGATTGTCAAAGGATCGCAGAAGCGAAAGTTGGTAGATTCGTTCTACTATCTCAGTAAGGACTGAATCACATACTCTGTAACGTTATGGAGCCCTGGTATGTTATACGGTATTATTACAAAGTAACGGGTACCAGGTGGAGTTTGCACGGCGGCGCGTCTCTTTCAATTTATGATGTCCTAGTACTTTTCGTGACGCAACAATATGGACATTGTTGCGCTGCAATCTTCGGTGCCAAATTATTGGCGTTATATTGAGTTAAGTATTTTATGACTTGCACACCTATAGCACTAATTTCATGCATAAAATCGTACATACTAGAAGGATAAAATGCAGAAAAAATATTCCAATAAAAACTTGAAGCATCAAGCTCCTTTATCAGTCAGGCATATTTCAATACCAAATTCAATATAATTTCTTCATAGTTTTCCCCACGTAATTTTCATGGTTTATCAATAATTCGTTAGAAATGCGTAATGAGCGATAGTGACGTTGCATAAGACAGATACTGCACGAACTGCTTATCAGCTTGCATGCAACGCGCTACGTGTCCGAGCTCACTCGTAGATAGGACCTGCTTTTAGGAATCACTCGCGTTTTGTGAAACATTGCTTCATAGAATCGAATCAGCGTCATCTCCGTACTGCTATTTTCCCCTTATAGAACCCTGCCCCCTTGCTGTAGATGAAGCGTAGGGATAATCTGTGCTATTAGGCTTCTATCTTAAGTCCTTTTGTGTTCCAGAGCAGCAGTAATTCTTGCGAACGATCCTGCGGAACCATTTCAAAGATGATTTGGTTTGCGCTATTCCCTCTGGCAATACTTGATGAAGTGTTAAGTAAGGATGTAATGTATTTCATGTAAGTATGTACTCTTAAGAGTAAATTGTGAGTTCCTGCAAATATATCACGTTCATAACGATACACCACATTCGAGACAAATTGTGAAGGTTCTTTTGTGCAGAAACAAATTCTATAATTTGTACTGGACTTTTTGACCGTGTTTTTTTTTTCTTATCTAAGAAATAACTCCTATTTCATGTCTCATATCCTAAACTAATATTCGCAAAATATCTAAGCTTACCACTGCGAAGTTGAGCGGGAGTGGTGTCGTGCGCTCGCGCAAGCACCTCATCTCGCTAAGCCGGCTTATGCAACCTTTCACTATTGCACAACCGACTGACCGACATTCAGCGTTATGCAAGACAATTGTCTTTTTATGCCAATCGACACATTCGCCATCCCACAGGAAGGAACTACATTTACTTTTGCTAAATTGTGTCAGTATTTTAAGTCATGTGGGATTTTCTCAAGTATGTCATAGAGGCTTGTGGGGGTTTCCTTGTGAGATTATTTGGTTCTATACTTATATAAAACATTTTTTTACATAGGTTAAGAGCATTCACCTTCTCGTGTATCAATTAATGTAGGTTGACGCTGCCTCTATCATCATTGAGGTTGTAGTCTTTCTGCGCAAAACTATCCGTAATCATTTAGTTAAATTCTAGCTGCACTAGTTTATTGAAAGAGAATTAGCAAGACAAATAAAATAACCATTAACACGAAGTACTAAAACTAGTGTAGTTGTAGTAAATCGATAATTATTTGTGAGTTTGGTGCCAAATTGGCAGCACAGGCAGTGCCAAGCAACAAATACAAGAAATATAGGCCTGGCTCAGCTGTCCGCAGTTTTACAAAAGGTTTTACAGTTAGTCCTAGACAGTTGCGCAAACCCTACAAGTTCCTGGTCCGTAAATGTATAAATAACAATATGCTTTTGTGTTAACCTTTCCTAAAGACAACAAAAAATATGCGTCGCGTAGATCAGCACTGATATACGAAAGGTGAATGCGGAATAAGGGCCCTTTGTCTAGCCGATGTCTTATATGAAGCGAGTAGGTATTGATACAACTGGTCTTAAAAGCCTCTCATTATGCCTAAAAACAATAAATATTTTATTAGTGGAGCTCATAAACTATTCAGATAAACTTTTCTTTAAGCTCTAAGTGCCAGTTCACCCAAAAATACGGGGAATACTGGTAGCATGATCTACAAACACAAAAAAGTTTACAACTGAAAACAGCATAAAGGAACTAGTATTCAAATAAAATGTACCGCTATCACACGATACCATGTCAAGGTAAAAGTATGAACATTGAAACGAAAGCAAAAGTGTGCGAGATCCTGAATCCGCCATGATACATCCGCGAAACGGCGCGCACGCATCGCGACCGCGCCTCACACCGACGCGAATACGTAGGCTTTATTTAAATCAGTTGAGACGAGTTTAGAAACGTCATTATAATTAGGTACATATAAATAAAGAAAATTGAATTTATGGATTTGTGATACTGGATTTGTGTAGCCAATTCAATAAGGTTTCATTCATAATGTCTCCTTTTTTTACGTAGAAAAATACGAAGCATTACTAGCGTGTTGGCTGGCTCTTATGAAAAACTAATTCCACAGTTATTTATTAGGTAGGTACTCTATATATTTGGAAATAATAAAATACTTGCAATAAATAACAGCCAAAATATATAACAGCTAGTTTGTTTTGTGACTGACTGAGTGCAGTATGATATTTTAAGCGTAACACATCGGTGTGACATGCGGCTAAGTTATAACGGCTTTTTTTTCTGACTCACCCCAATGTGTAAGTAGGACATCTTCGGTTTCCGTTTTAAAATTAACTTTTAATGCATATAGACTGACACCATTACGATCAATCTTTTCCTTGTGAAGATCCTGGATGACCAGGTCATGACGTCACCACGGAACATGCAGAGAATTTAGACAGTGTCAGTGAGACTGTATCAAGTAGATTCCTGAGCTATATGCCCATAGTTGCTTATATGTACCTCTACGAGATCGAGGTCGATCGAAAAGCAAAATCAAAAACATTTTCAAGGGAAATGAATCTTATTCTATAATTATTAAATTCTAGTTAAGTTTCCGTTCAAATTAGTTAAGCCAAACACTTGATTACGAAACTACCCATACATTTCAGTTATTTTAACAAAACGAAAATAACTACATTCAATGCTCAATTTGTCAACTAAATAGGTTCATTGGTGCATTTGATTAAAAAAAGGTTTAGAGAAAAATAACACAAAAGTCGTGTCAATTCTATTTCATAACACAAAACGTGGATCCGTCAAAGGCTCTGAATATCGGAACTCGCGCATCTTCATAGCAAAACATCCTAATAGCATCTTTATGTCATTGTAAAAGAGACCTAAAAGTAATGCAGCAAGAATTACAATTCCACTGAAGTTCGTATCATCACTTTCGACTTTTGTCATTTCAATTCTCAATCGGGACCGAGTTCCAAGTCAAATTCTGATACAGTTAAAGCTCAGCTCTATTTCGAACTACAAACGGTCGAATTTACGTTGTAGCAAAGCTAGCTCGAGCAACTTTGTCACAGTAAATCGTTTGCCCTACAAATGAAAGTGAAAGTTTGTCCGCGCAAGCGCACAGTGGTGGGGAGGCAGCGCACGCGTCGCATGTAAATGCGGATTTAGGCGTTTGATGAAGCGCCGCACGTAGGGCTCAACACTCATATTTATGTACTATTTTTGGACAGCAAGATGAAAGTATCAAGATTAGTAAGGAGTCATACATGACATGTACTCGAAGGGATGGCTGAGTACCTACCGTACCTTTGTCGGTAAGACGACGTGAAGTAGGTATTATAGTAGGTTTAGCTGAGAAACACTCTTTCTATGGATTAAGAATAACTTCTTTTGTATTTTAAAATTTTCACACATTGGGAATATTATACCCTTTATTTTATGGTATTGGGTGTCTTTAATTTCAGGAACAATACGAGTTTAAGCAGAAGCGTTCCAACCAGGTTCCCGAAACGAAGACCCGAAAACTGACTCTAGAAAAATTAAAAACCCTTTGGGAGGTGTGAATATAAACTCATAGATTCGATTCTGCACAATGAGTAAGTAACGTGAGAATCAAGGAGTTATAACAACATAGTAATATAGAACTATGTTAGACGTAATAAATAGTCATTGAAGTTATTAGCGATGTTGCATTCATGTAATAGGAACAACTTCTCTACAGAGAAGGAACTAAGTTTGCAGATTAGACAAAACTGTCGACAAGAAGAGATGAACCATCAAAAACATAAATGCATTTGGTAAATCAAGTTTCATGTATGAAATGGAAGTACTCTATTATGTATTTATCAAAATACTTCGGCTGACGAAATATTGTAATGTAACAAAGTCAGTATTTTACTTTTTTTTTTCAGTTACTTACCTATAAATACGATTATCAATATGAATATATTATGATGAAATGAATGCTGGATTAGTAATTTACTATTTTTATTACTTCACCTAGAAATAAATATCTCGAAATCTGAATCATATTTTTTGTACCAAGTTATGAAAATTATTCTCAGTGCTTTTTTGTCGATATCTAATCGATGATCGATCATCACTAAATAAATCATCAGCAATATCGATATATTCAATCACAAGTACCAGGGTCGCATAATGACCGCAGAGCTCTCGCATCTCGTATTCTCGATACGTAGGCGGTTTACTTATCTAATGGCTATCAGAAAGGCTCGCCTTTAGGGAAATACGTAGATGGAACTCCCACCTATCTAATGGTTAGTTTTAACTAGGCAGTTTCAACCTGACTGAATTAATTAATGTATCTAAAGTTTAAAGTTTAGTTAGTCTTCAGTCGCGGCACCATTAGTCGACTATCTATCTTGTGGTGAAATGCAGCACGCAGTATGTCACTAATAAGAGTTTTTGTTATGTTTGCAGTACAGATTTGTGTAATAGCTAGGTAATTAACTATCGTTGTTTTCACAATGCACAAGATTTATTGTTGAAAAACTGTACAACGTACAAGAACATTCGATAATCCAAATAAATGTCATTTTGACAACAATGTTGATGTTCTTCTTTTGTCTATTTGACCTATATTTTTGAATACATTTTAATAGTTGGCAATCTTGGACATTAATGTCCATTTAATTTTTGTCAAGAATATTTACTAAATAAAGCCACAAGGGCTATTATTGCACATAAGTTTGTAACAAACAGATAGTACCAGGCAAACATAATCGAATAGAAGTAACTAGTATAAAATTCTATTATCTTCTGGGAACTATCCCACGAGATCGGCTCTGAGGCGATAGTATGGGGCAATACAAATTTATCCAACGTCAAAATGAACTCTACATCATTAGAAATAGGGGTTAAATCTATTCGGGACCGACGTGTCTCATTTTTATGGAATCAGATCAGTCGTGAAGGATAGGTCAGATTGAATAGAGAGTAAGATTAAGTAGGTATCCAAAAAATGTTTTTGGTGAAATCTTCCAGTTGACAGTTTTTGATGACGCTTGTAGTGCTGACGTCATTGAATAAGAACTCGTCACTATTGCTACACGCAGCCAGTCAGTAGGTCGGTGGCCCTCCATATTTAATACTTGTGTTCAGCTACGTTAGGAAAACTGGAGGCTACAACAAGATCGAGAAAAAGCTCTTTCAAATACCGTAGTCCTTTACGTTTATAATTAACCTGTACTATTAGTGGTACATCCGTAAATAAACCCGAGTACACAGTCGTGCTAAGTCCTGAAACAATGCACTAATTACCGCGCGTCACCGAGGAAGAACATTGTTTGCTGATCATAATTAGGAGTCCTTAGATTAATGTGCACAGGACACAGATTATACAGTGTTTTATGTGCAGGTGCGTGACTAGGTAGAAAAGTGAAACTATACCTAATCTTTTACAGTATTTACTAGTCACAAACAAAATGCGTCGATGTCAAAAAAAAATGTGGTAAATAAGAATAGAAGAGTAACTTTAACGAACAGATTACTAAGTAGGTTACCTATTAGATAAGCTTTAAGTTCTTTATTTCAGGTAAGTTCCATAAGTGAATTTATTGACACCTAAACCCGGAATTTTACCAAGGAAAAAGTTGATGTGATTGAGAAAAGAATATAGTTGGGAGATTTTAAAACCAGGAGATCCTAAAGAAGATACCTGTACGAGCGAGAACACACGGAAAATACTGAATATAAAATATACCTACGGAACCCAGTTTAAATAATTTCTTTGTGTCATCAACAATAGTATAATTAGTGACATAATTAGTATTATCAGCGGCCCGATCGCTCCTTGACCGTCTATCACGATGATGATGATGACACTGTGATCATCACGGTGACGTCTGTATGGCGCGTTTCATCACTCTTCCGTGTTCGCGTTAACTATTTACATATTTTAATAGATATAAGGAAATAGTAAATCATCCAATATTGCACTTTTTATACGCTGTCTGTCTTTCTGTAAGAAATGTATATTGAGAAATAGACGGGTAAGTACAACGCTTATATACTGCTTATTTCATATAGGTGAGCACTCTCTGACCAAGTATTTTACCCATTTACTGACTTCTCATAAGACATCCTGTATGCCTCTGCTCAGAAATTAGGCATTTGACGAATCGCGCATGCGTAGTAGTGTTTTGTTCGTAAATTATTATGGACTATCGTGATCTTTGATAGCCAACTTCGGATCGGCAAAAATATATCAAAGTTAAAGTCAAATCATTTATTTCCTTTAGGCCTTTACAAGCACTTATCTCAAGAACTGTATTATGCGTTGTAAACGGAATAGAATTGGACTTAATTATATACTAGATATCTATATGAACCCTAAAATTTTCTAACTCAAACTCGATCTAGTTAGCCTAGGGTTTCGTATTGAGGACCTTTCAATCGCCTGTCACGTCCACTGAGTCACTGACACTTGTATGTCTATTAAGTTATTCAAGATCTGGCGATTGATACGAGATCTGTCTCACTATTGTCTGCGCTAGGTTTAATGCTTAATTTAAGTTATTTATTCAAACTTGGCTGGTAATTAATCAGGCAATTTTACACAAATCAGCCCCATAAACGCTCACCCCTCACCACTTGTACTTTCATGAAGTGAGTGAGAATCATGAAAGTACTTGAGTGCTCACCACTGCACAAGTGGTGAAACACGCCTGTCAATCCCTGTCATCCCTGTCGAAGTCTATGTTATACTTTTACAGCTTATCTAGACTGATATTTTTTTATTTGTTTGTTTTACAATAAAGGCTCCGAGAGTCCTGAGCCGATTTGAAAAATTATTTCACTACTGAAAAGCTCCACTACCGATTGACCTTACGATCCACTTTGAGCTTTCGATCTTTCTTTCAATACTTTCAGTACCTACTTCAGATTATTTATATGCCAGTATCCCTTTCAAACATAGACGGGAGCGCAGCTAACCCTTGTAAATGGACAGCATCACAGCTGACAATGCATCCGTCAACATTCTCAACATTTTTCACAAAATCTATAACAAACAACAAAGAATTACTGCGCCACTATTGTACTTTTGACGAGTTATCTTCCAAAGAAATGCCCTGAAGGCGTTGCACTCCCCGCTGGCGCCTGCTGAGGGGGGGAGGAAGGGGGGGGGTGTGAGCACCGCCGAGCATTCCACTGTCGCTTTCCAAGCTTTCTTCCGCCTCTAGCAGCCTTGGAAATTTGGCGCAGGGAACACCGTGGAGACGACGGACTATGATTTTTGTTCTATTTAATAACAAATGAAGTCTTGTATGCCCGGTGCGCAGATCTACGCGAGACACAATTGATTTTCTATTGTTCTCTAATTAGCGGCATATAATAATCAATTAAAGAAACTGTTGACTCATAGTTTTTTATGTTAGTTTATATTGATCTACTCATAATATTTCCTCAATGACTAATTTTATAACGATCATACTATTGATGAAATCTCGAAGAATATTTTTTATAGTACTTAAATAACAATATAATTTCATATAAATCTTATTTTATAATAGTGTTGGCGTAACACCAGTCGATAAAACTGTTTTATATCGCTAATACTTAGTAAACACCATTCTTTAACTAGGTATTTTATATAGACTTCGGTATTAAAAAAATGCATTAAAAAGATGCACATTTTAATTTGTTTTACATAGGTACCTGCCACTTGATAAAAAAAATCTATGTGTAAATAGGTCGAGCGACTCCATTCCCCTGTGCCCTCCAGAGTGAATGAACTAAATAAGCGAGATGGTCTAAAGTCGTACTTTCACCGAGGTTAAGGCCCTGCACTGAGGCCCTTGGCCCTTAGGCCGATGCACTTATCTGCACCAGGGAAAAAAACAAGCCTTTTTGGTAGCAGCGCTCAGGAAGTACTTTGTCAAATTAGGATGGCACGACTACCAGGGGACTAGGACTTGTCAGGAGGTGATCAAACATTGTAGAATGCATACAGGTTCTTCTTAATTAGATGAAGCGCAGGAAAAGTGTTTATAATGAAAATGACTTATTAATGATTGCAGCAAAAGCGAGGGTGGGATACTTTTTTTCTGTTGTTCCTTTTTAGGTACCCATAATTTGATATATTTTGCGTTATAAGAGTGCGGCTTCGATATCTACCTATTGTCCTGAAAAAAGTTTTTTAAAGTCTGTTTTAGTGACAAGTTCATATTTATAAAGATAAATAAATAAAGTACAAGGCCAAGTGAAGATGTTTCCTGAAGATTAAGTAGAGGGTGAGTAATAATATAAACCTGAGTTGTTTATGTTCACTTGACGCGCATTATGACCTACTTTCATACAAACATAGAGAAAGATAAGCAAATAAAATAAATACCTAATGCATTTTATTCTAAGTGCTAGGAGATAGCGATAAAAAATGCATTTTGAAAAACTGGGTCTTGTCGACGTCGCCTTTTTTAATATAATTTAACTAACACAACTGTGTAAGTGAAACACATAGAATGTTTATTTAGCTCTGAAATAAGCCAAGTTTTCAGATGGAAAAGAGAGTATTTTATCCAGCATATCTCAAATATTCTTATGACGTACAAAATGTATTTATTCTGTTCCTTTTCCATCCAAAAAGTTAGAATTTCCTTCAGTAACTTGTCTTCAGCAGGAACAACTCGAGTACCAGGATAGCATATCAGCAAGGAAGCCCTAGGGGAAGGTTTGCTCGCGTTGTTACCGAAACTGCATAGACGAGTGTCAACGCTCCGGTCGTTGTACGCAGCGGTACAGGCGCGGGAGAAACTGACCGCGCGCGTGTTTACTTTTTTTTTAAATAATTTATCATCAAATAGGAACTACTGAAACTAGGACATAATAGAAGTTTAATTTTTACATGTTTATTGATTTAGTTAATGCGTAACACATAACCTAACATCTGGGGTCATTCCCGAACACGGCATGAGTGAGAGTGAGAAATAATATCCTATAATAAATTAACATTAAGATTTTAATTCAATACCACAAATGTTTTAATAAATTACTTGAAAACCAACAACAATTACAGAATACATTTTATTTTTATTGCGAATCTCATTCATATACTTCACAGGTAAAATACTATATGAATAAAAATATTAATTTATATAAACATAGGTACTCTTAACTCGGTGATAAGTTCTAGTGTACCCCGTGACTGTGCAGTCGCACGTGCAAGGCCGCGCTTTGGGTCGGCGACCCACTGCCGCGCAGCCTCCCTGCGCGCCGCTACACAACTACCAGCACCACATACATAGCAAGGGGTTTCAGGAAACGTACTAGGTACGTGGTAAATGGTACGGACAGGTCTCCTCAAATGACTTTGCCGATGTAAAGTTTGCTAATACATACGGAACAGTCAAAATATATGAACAAAATACAATTGTGCATGCGTGAGGCATCTAATGGCTAACAAGAGCGGTAAAGTTATTTGATGCATGCTACAGTATTTTGTTGAAACATTTTTGGAGCGTAATGTCACTAGCAAACTTTAGAGCCGCAAAGTCAAGCGACGAGATGTGTAGAAAATTGTAGTTGTTAGTTAGTTGTAGATGAGCATAGAATTTTCCACATCTGCACCGTCTTTTTGATAGTTTTCCGTCTATCTGTCTGAATGCAGTGTTCAACTGTGACTTCCACTATAGCAAACAAGACCCGACCATGGGATATTCATGCGCAAAACCCTTAACAGTCGACCCAATGGACTCTTAGTGAAAGAAAAATAATTCTAGGTTTTAATTACGACATAACTTTGCAAGTACTTACTTATACAGGAAGGACATTATATGGCATTTACCGAAGACCACCATGAAATACCGCGATAATCCAAACATAATCCCTCGCAGGTGACCCGTGACTAATTTATACAGAAAAACAAACAAATAATGACATTAATTGTAATGAAAACCTTCTGAGAACACCACAATCGGTAGTGTTGTCAGCAAGGTGGTGGCATTCTGCTGCGTCGGCGATCTCAATGATATGTGATTCATTCATTCATTGTAATATTACACTGTTACATTCAATATTTATTTGTCAGTAATTTTAGTGACTGTTTTTATAAACCCAAAATTACAATGTTTTTCATGCATTAATAAAACCTTTTCTGGGATTTTTCTGCTACGCTTTAAAATAGGGATCCACAGCTGATCACATTTTCTCGCACCCACCAGGGCAGCATAACATTAAGGTGTTGTCATTGAAGGAAAACTCACAGAGAACATTTCCAAATAACCCAGCGTAGCATAACCAATTGGCAGAAACCTCGTGACCTAACCGGCAAACATGACCTATGAGAAACAGCTGACTGTAATAGCTACCAGCTACCAGGGTAGCATAAATCAAAGCATCTTCCACTAGAGCAAATGTTTAGACGCGGCTTAACCGGGGAATTATACGAGAAACAGCTGATTATTGCGACTGCTAAGTACTAGGCTGCCATAAACCGAAGGTGTTACCAATAAACCACAAACCGAATTAGTTGTAGATGGCGGGGTACCAATAAAAGTGTCTGGCGGTTGCTACAGGGTGTTACATAACACGGCAACTCGCCGACAACTGGGCAAGTAGACCGGAACGCTGTCATATACAGAATGATCACTTTTTACTCCGCAATCATACAGTTGGTAAGTAGTATGTGCCTTACTATATCTTCCTTTGCAAGCAACGATTAACTTTTGTTACGCTTATGTCATGTTACATTCTTCTTCAACATAGTTTTATACACTACAGAATAAGATCACATCCTCTTCAGTGTTATTAAAATATTTTTTAAATGTTGGCAACCTTTTACTAAACATATTTTCTTTGACACTTTAAATAGTTATTTAGATATAGACAAATTCCTCCATATGAACTTTAAAAACAAAATCGCAAATATTATCCGAATCAAAAACAACAGCCTGTGTAGGAAATCTCAAAGTTGCAGCGAGATTGACGCAACGCCGTGCAAAATGAGAAGAACCGTCTCATTGTGATCATTTCCTCGTGTTATGTCACAGTAACCTAGTTTACTACAAAATATAACAATATTTTAGAAAATTGTGCTCACTTAACCACGAATAAATGAATGATATAGTTTGATTGCGCGGTGCGATTCGAGCCTCCGCGGGCTCTCTCGTGTCTCTGATCTAGTAAAGGCTAGCTATCTAGTATAGGCGGCATTATATCATCGATAAGAAAATTCAAATAACACTTTTGCTTTAACCGAGAATCGAACCCATGACATGCATTTACAGCAATTCAACAAGGATTCCCTTTATCATTATATCGATCTAATCTAATACGCAGTGGTTATAATCAATATTAATCGCAGTTCGTGTACACTGAGGGTGAATGTATGCTAATCTCATGAATAACGCATCAACTTGTGAAATACATGAGCAATCCCGATAGCCTGAGCCGAGGTAATACCCCGCTACTACTAGCGATGCCTCAATCATCAATATCCTTTTGAAAAATCCTACGTCTTCGTTTCCGAAAAGATTAATTTTGTTGGTTAGATCGGGGCTGGTTCGGACTCCCCATGACCTTAAGTTCTGAACAGTACCTAGGTATGTAGGAACTATATTATTAACTTTTTGCCCCCTTGACTCAAAACCAGTATATAATGCAATACTTTTCTGTCTTATCTTTTCGCAAGCAATACTACTTTTAAGATGTTTTTTACCGTTTTTTATCACAGTAGAATTTGGTAGGTTAAGCTAAAAGATGGATGTCCTAATCTTATCGAAGTACTAGGAGCACATAACTAGCATGTAGTGTAAAGGCGAAATCAATTCAGTTCGGCCCACGCGGCCACAACTACTCATTATGCGTAGGAGTCGATCATTTTTCGCGAAAGTCAATCTGAGTGACAAATCATTTGCGACATCGTGATTGATTTAAATTTTATGTTACGTAGTCGCTCATTATCTGCTAAAGTAGGTTTGATGCATCAGAAGCTATTTATAGCTCAATATTGACTTGGCTAGTTTATGATCTTTAATAGAACCTACTTTGGGAGTAACTTTGTTTGTAAACTTATGAATCATGCCTGAATAACGATAAGATTATTGAATATTTGCCCTTTTATTTATTTTTTCGAGTACTGTGTTTCAAACTGAATGACAAGGAAAATCAGACCAGATGTAGCTTCGCAAATTCTGCAATTTCCATACAAAAATATCATGACATTAGTAGGCATATAAAAAGGCTCTGTCGGCAGTGATCCGAGTGAACGACCTCTACAATGATAACCGGCTGCACTTTTATCAGACGATGCAATTTTTATCGTGCAACGATCTATGTGCGCAGTTTTTTTCCTGAAAAACGCATTTACTTTGATAACTCGTGTTTGCTTTGTTAAACAAATACTATCAGGGGTCGCTGGACAGCTAAGAAAACATCAATAATAAAAATCGATTTGTTTGATGGTAACTGTGTGCTACGTTTATGTATGTACAATATGTACCTGTACAATATGTATCTTCATTTTCCACCCAAACACAAATGCACATGGGTGAGCAATATAATTAACTTACTAGTTTTCAGTAAGTTCCTGTGTATTTAGTTACAACTATTATTCTCCTAAAAGAAATTGCCTTCAAAATTGTGCAGGCGCTTTAACGCTCACTTGACAAGAAGGTAAACATGTACTTATTTACTTTACTGTTACAAATATTTAACAGCATTGCACCAACGCATCTTCCTAGCACAGCTGTGCTGGTGCTGCTGCTTCTGCAGAGACCAGCAAGCGGCACAAGTTTACTAACCTTGTTGGTAATATTACTTTTGAGCCGTTTGGGGTCGAAACGCTCGGACCGTTGGGTCCGAATTCATGTGTATTTTTAGATTAGCTATTTAAAAATACAGCACACTTCCCGTTATCAGACCATATAGTATAATGTACTCTGTGTATTAGATTTATTCTTTGACAAAGAATTAGCATTGTAACACCCAGTGTGTTATGCTAGCGACATCTAGCGGTGTGTAGCAAAACTACTTTGGTTATGCACGAAACAACTTGTGGTTCCGACATAGCAATTGATACAACTACTCGCCAATAGGTGGCGCTAAACGTCTTAAGCGTAGAACAAGTTTCTTAGAATTTTGTATTTTTTTGTTGTACTACTTTAATTGCGCATAATCAATTGAAAATACTAATCTTCTAATAACTTTGCGTATTAAAAAACAAATGTGCCAATTATAAATACATAATTATTATCAATAGAAATTAAGATACCGTAAATAAACGAAAACGATAACGTTAATACATCCTTGTGTATTATAATCGTATTTTATATATAAAAAAACAGTTATGTATCGGTTTTTATTAAAACGTAATGATAAATACTTGCAAAAAATACAGAGAACAAAACTATGTTTCCGCCCGGGATCGAACCGGGGGCCTTCTGCGTGTTAGGCAGATGTGATAACCGCTACACCACGGAAACTCATGATTTGCGAAAGAAAAATACCTAAGACATTCAAAGTACCAACCTATTTGTCATCGTGACGTCATTTCAACAATGATTGATATTTTTTTTTAATTTTTATCGTTGCTGATTTTCATAACTCTAGTTCAAAATTTCTTTACAAAATAAACGATTCGCGATTAGATCAAGCAGTTCTGAGCAAGCAATACAAGTCAATGCGCATGACTACAACTCGACAGCACACAATTACAAAAGGAACTAAAAAGGCAAAATCAAATTAGTTCACAAGTTGAGATGTTAGAATTTAAGCCTACCTACTCTGTGTATGACAAATGGTCTGAAACGTATGAAAAGCTGAGGCAATGCAGCATAGTTTCAACATTTTCCTTGTGAAGAATCACATCACCTCATCCTCTTATTTGGCATAGAAGTACGATTACCATGGCCATTACTCCTTAGTAACTAACCCTTAGTCCCATCTTGACTTTACGGTGCCAAGACATGTTAGATTGATGCTGGCAGCTGGACTTGCTTGAATTCTCTTTGACATCTCTACTTAAGAGGAGCCGATTTCTTCCTCATTTTTGCTGTGTCAGGTGCGAAATCCATTTTTTTATGTAACTAATACATTAATTATTAATGATTTATGACGTACATTATGAGAATGAGAACCAGATGATCTGTGCGTCACTGCATCGTCAGCCGTTAGTGTTGTGGATGACGCACGTCACGGCTTGTCGATGAAAAACTTTGGACCTTCGATACGGACCGCCCGGGGGTGTATCACATGTCATACATTTATCTACCTGAGTAACATATTATTATTGTATCTTTACGTTAGTAATATATGCAGTCTTAGACCATTGTAATTAAAGTTGCTAATTCACCACCAATTCTTCGGTAAGCTAGCTTTATATGCCATGTGTTACCATCAGTCTCTCTTAGGTACCTAGGTACTGTAGAGTCTGAATACATAGTTCAGGCACAAAATAAATACATCTTTAAGAGGTTGACAGAAAATCTAATTAGGTACCTATTAAATCCATAAGTGGGCGTAGCCAGAAGTGATGGGCCCTTATTTAAATATCCCCTAGTGAAAAAAAAACTGAAATGTGGTCCCATAACAGTAGACAACCATTTTAATAATTTCCTCATTGATGAAAAAATATCTACACCATCTACTACTTCTTTATCAAAGAACGTGCTTTTTTGTAGCACATCTACTTTTTATCGATGATTTACTTATCGACGTATCGTGCGTCACTGATGACGCGGGAATACGCGCGATGTCGTACGAACGCGCGCCAATACGACAGGCATCATTTGTTACTGACAACTTATTCTTATCATATATTGTGATACCTACATAGCCTCAAAAATGGGTCATATCATCATATGTATCAGTAAATTATAGGTCTTGTAGCAGTCTTTAAGTTATTTTCAGCATTTTATGAGAGACGCGCAGTAATCTCGGTTTCAAACATCTGTTAGCGTGGGCAGCTATATCTAAAGCCTTCCTTGATAAATACCGTGAAAGAATTTAACAAAAAGGATTAGAAGTTTCTGAAATGACGTGGAGGACATACTCGCCGACTTGCATTTTTTAGTCGAACGCACGTGCATTGAAACTATTGAAACTATCATTGAAACTATTCTATTTCCCTGCCCAATGGTGTTGATGGTGATAACTTTTGCTGCAAGCCCAATCCAACAAGAATTCGGTTTCCAATATTCAATACATAATAAGTACTTAATAAATAATCGCTAACAGGCTTTATCATTTCTGCTAGTAACTTATTTACATGTGTCTATTGAGTTCACTTGACATCGCCAATGATATAGACGAATCCTTTTCAATAGAATGTCACACAGTAGATTCCCCAGAAAGTTGCAATATTATCCTAAATGTTTCCAAAGATAAATTCACAGTTCTTACATACAATATAAGAAGCTATCAAAAAAACTTCGACGACTTTAAAGTTGCTTTATATAGGTTGAACTTAAACATTGACGTAATTGTGCTAACAGAGTGCTGGCTGTCTGAAGGCACAATCTTAGAAGAAATGCCAGGGTACTACATATACAGAACCTCTTCCCAAGTTAACAAAAACGGAGGTATTGTTACCTACATCAGAACAGCTTGGAATAACGTTACTAGTACGGAAGCCAATCTAGCTGACGCTGACAGTTTGCTCTTAAACATCACATATGACATTACACTTCTAGCAATATACCGTTCCCCTTCTTTTACTAACGCAGACACCTTCTTCAGTTCCCTTGACACTATACTCTCAGATCTAAAACATAAGCAAACAATCATAGTAGCTGGTGACATTAATATTAACATTATAGACTTAGAAAATAACCAGGCTTCTAGCTATTCATGTCTCATGGCTTCACACGACCTGACTCCTGCGATCACTGCTCCTACGAGATGCGGTTCATGTATTGACCACATATTTGTTAAAACCAACGCAACTGCAGTCGGTCTCGTCTGCAACCTCTCCATCACGGACCATGACTTAGCGCTGTGCAGTGTACATCTTAAGCCGAACACGATACAAACCAAACGCTGGAAAACTAAAACTGATTGGAATGCTGTGGATGCCGAGATCACCCAATCCGACTGGGAACCCATTTACACTTCCTCCTGCGTCAATAACTCGATAAAAATATTTAACAATATTGTCACCGGCGCAATCAACAAGCACACAAAACAAATAAAGATCTCCAGGAAACTTGCTAACATCCAACCATGGGTCACACCCGGCTTAATAAGATGCATGAGACAACGTGACAAACTACATCTAGAATGCAAAGCTAACCCTAGTGATGACATCAAACGCCTAATCTATACACGTTATAGAAACTACCTACACATGTTGCTACGCAATCTTAAAAACACACACAACAAAAAGGAAATACACGTAAATAAAGACAACCCTAAAAGACTCTGGGCGACTATAAAAAACATCTGCGGAAACAAGAGCACCCAAAACAGCGCTACACAACTAATTACATCTAGCGCCTCCCCCACACAAGCACTTGATATCTGCAATCAGCACTTTGTCAACGTAGGAGAACAGCACGCAGCCAAAATCCTCAACAAACTCGGGATACCACACAACACACTAATAGACTCTTACCGGTCACAACAAAACAACTCACAATCATTCTTTATGAGTCCTACTGACGATGAAGAAATCACCAACATTATACGGAATCTAAAAATAGACAGTGCACCTGGTCCCGACCAACTCACAGTTTACTTACTCTCTAAATGCATCAATAGCTTTATCAAACCCTTAACCCACATATTCAATTTAAGTCTAGAAACCGGTGTCTTTCCAGATTCCTGGAAGACGGCATCCGTGACCCCCATTTATAAAACTGGATCTAAAGACGACCCTAAAAATTACAGGCCCATAGCTCTCCTAAGCATAGTCTCAAAAATATTAGAGAAAATAGTTAACAAAAGACTCACAGAATATCTCGATAAAAATCACATCATCTCAGACCGGCAATTCGGCTTCCGTCAAGGCAGATCCACCGAAGACGCAGTGTCACTTCTGACAGATCGAGTTTCCTTCTATATCGAAAACGGACAATACTGCATTGGTGTATTCCTCGATCTGGCAAAAGCTTTCGACACGGTGTCAACGGGACTGCTACTAAAAAAACTCGAGCTCATTGGCATTAGGGGCAACACACTGGAATGGTTCCGCAGCTACCTCACACACCGTAAGCAATACGTCAAAATAGGTGGGCATAAAAGTAAACTCCTTCCAATTAATTATGGAGTACCTCAAGGCAGCACGCTGGGCCCCACCTTGTTCACACTTTACATAAACGACATAGTAAGCCTGCCCCTTAACGGTGCCGAAATTGTCACATACGCCGACGACACAGCCATTGTCTTTCATGGAAGGTCCTGGGACTGTGTACGGGAACTGGCTGAACGCGGACTTTCTGAGATAGCACAATCCCTAGACCATAATCTACTGACACTAAATGTAACCAAAAGCAAGTTCATTACGTTCTGCAAGACAAATTCTACCTGTCCTCCACGCTCATTCACTCTAAAAATACACTCGTGCACACAACCGCAAAATAATGACTCCCAACAACACTGCGCCTGCGAAACAATCGCACGTACTGACACCATTAAGTACCTCGGAGTCATCATAGACCAACACCTAAACTATAAAGCACACATCTACTCACTGTCTGCTAGAGTCCGAAAACTAATTCAGGTCATGAAAAAACTTAGGGACTGCTCTCCACTAGACGTACTGAAGACGGTATACTTCGCTCTCTGCCAATCCGTCATTCAGTACTGCATACGCATATGGGGGAGTGCCGGAAAAAGCACCTTCATAACTTTGGAAAGAGCACAAAGAGCTCTAATTAAGGTAGCCTTAAAACTACCGTTTAAATTTCCTACAGACACATTGTATGGCAAGTTCCGTGTACTAAGGGTTCGACAGCTATTTATACTCATGGCAACTCTTGCTACTCACGCCGTCATCAAAAAACGCGCCGACTACCAGGACTTACTCAGAAAACGGATCTTTAGAATACCTTTACCTAATGCCAACTCTGAATTAGCCAGACGTTGCACCCAATACTCAAATCCTAGCACGTACAACAAGGTCAACAGAATTTGTGACCTTAGAGACTGTACTCACAATATGTGTAAAAAGAAGATAACTGCAGCCCTACTAAAACTGACTTACATCGAAACCGAAGCTCTGCTGTAGTACCTACAAGCCACCAACACCATCAACATACCTACAAAGTCACCCACACCATCAACACTATCACTCTCACACCGACACTACACACCACACACTCTCTCACCTCACACATACACTCATTCACACATGCCCACATCACATACACACCATACTAGCATAAAAGCCCGATTAATTCACCTAGTTTTAATATCATTTTCTTTACATTATGTACCTCAATTTAAGTTCCAACATCCTTAGCTCATAATTTCCTTTACTATTTCATCTCCAAAGATTTGGTACCTATGTAACTTTATAATATAAGCAATATTAAAGCACTCAGAGCCACAAGATACAAGCTGTGCTTAGTTTGTGGCTCAACGGTATCTACCACAATGTAAAGTTGCGTTTTTGATAATAAACATTATTTTATTTTATTTTTATTTTTAGTTTTGTAATAATTTGCTATTTAATTTGACAACTTGATATATGGATATGATCTATGAGCCTCAACAGCAAACAGATCTGGTATTTAGCACCGGTTTTATAGACATATACGTATTGAGGCCCGTTGATTAAAATTCCGGATTATTGTTGCAAATGTGGATAAGTAGAAAATTGTTTGGGATGCTTGTATTCTAGAACATTTCTTTCACTTCTATGCTGACAAATGGCGCAGTAGTCTACAGTACTGGAATATACCTTTAATGAACGATCTTCCTACTATACCTGTCAACACAATAGTGGCGGTACACCGGGCTGCGCCCCAATTACGAACAATTTGCTGCTATTAACTAATCGAACTGTGCGGAACTATTCACTGCCTGCTGACGTATGCGCTCCTGGTAATGTGTGTCACGTGGATGGGATTAAAGGGGGTTTGTATCTTCAAGCTTGTGTCTTCCTGTGTTGGCTGTATTGTTCATAATAGACAAGCTACTTATTGTATACAGGATCAATGGTTCAAGCCCTGTGAAGCATTCATATACAGTTAATTAACCTAATCTTACGCAGGCACTAAGATGTGACAATTAAGATAGGAAGAACAAAATGTTACATACTTCCGTAAAAAAATAGTCTGCTTAAGGGCCATTTTCCAATCATCTGACTTCTATCTGAGGAATAAATATAACGATTTTACTTACATATTTTCTTTACTTACAAATACTGTAAAAAAATCAAACATATCAGTTGAGATAAAAGATATCTAGTTGTTGAAACATAATAAAAAATATCTGTCAGCTGATTTACATAAATTGCAGGTTCCTAATGTACCAGGCAATCAGAACACAGCAGTATGTGATTTTTGTCGAGACGTGTGTAACGTGAGCCCACGGATCGGCGCGACGCTCGAGTGGCGGCGCAAAGGTCTCGCACGCTCTGTCGCCCATAGACGTACTAGGATAACATGATACGTATGCAGAATTCAATATATTGCTCTTTCACTTACTGGGAAAGCATAGCCGACAATTTGTCTTTACTTGCACATTTACAATGTACCTAAGTGCTGTCATAAACGAAGAAATTAATTTGCACGGTTAAAAGCGCTCATTCTCCGGAACTATGGGTCCAATTTCGCCAATTTGAATAATTACCATAATGTTAGATAGGTAGCCAGTTTTTAGAGAGACTATGGGGGATGTTTGGATACACTCCGCTATACTTATATGCGGGAGCACGAAATTCTAACGTTTACCAAGAAAAAGTAAAAATGTACCTATTAACTTCCCTATCAATCTAACTTTTATAAATATCCAAATAGAGCGTTCCTCAGCCTATTCAAGCGTATTGGTGCATTTTTATCTGTAACAACAAAAACAACACCCCCGCATTGTGGAATACGTTGTACATTTCTCGATATGTTTTAATCAGAATTTTTATGACATAAGAATTATGATATAGTCTCCTGGAAACACTAATAATTCACTATACAGTTAACGATAAAATAGCATGTTTAGTACTTCTAAACTCTTTTCCTTAAGAGCTCGGAGTTGTCCGCAACGCAACTAGATGGCGTTGGCGTCGAGTTAGCTCGCGCTATGGTTTCGTTACATGCGTTTGCTTAATACGTACGTGTGAACTGTTCAACGCATTCATAACTAAATAAAAATCAGTACATAGTCCATTTAGAGAGCAGAGCCTCGAAAAATGGATATTTTTGAAAACAGCACAGTAGTCCGAAAGGCTACTATGTTGATAATTTGATGAATTTAGATTTTAGTTTCTAGTTAGACGCCAGTAGAGGAAGGATGGGGATATGAAGTGAGCTGCAGGATTGTCCTTGCGAGTTCCGCGGCCATGGCACTCAAAGGGCTCTAGAAATTGAAAAGAAGTCTCATATTTCTCCTTAGGAGCAATATAATTCTACGTAATTTACACAGACTGGCTCAATTCCTATACAGACACCACATACAGCCATAATGTCTGCTATAAATAGCATGAACTGATAAACAAAGCAATCGATAGTAATAAACCTGCAGATCATAACATTATAGAAATGTGTGATACGTTAGCCGCATCTGTTTTCTATGAGACGCTTAGAGCATCGAAACTACCGGAACTGATATGAGCACAAATACCTAGCAGCCCGTGCCTATGCGAAAATGTGACGCAATTTACGCTCTCCTGCAGATGGCGAGGCAAGTAAAAAAATATTGATTACCTTACTTATGTACGATCGCAAAAACACAATCTTTAACTTGATAGGAGGATGAGCAGCGCTCTAGTACTTTTGGTACGCGGCAATGGTGTCTCCACATAGTTCAATGTTCTAAGGTTTTCCTATGATCCGCCTTTGATTTGTACTAAAAGCCCGCGCTCACGGTTGCCAAAAAAATAATGGATATCTATTTGGAACGATGACCCACAGACTAACCGCTTTCATTCACATTCGCTTTTATTTCCAGTAAACAATAAACACAGTGCTTTAATAATTACGTTTGTATGTTTGACAAGTCCCTAATGTATCCGGATTGCGATTCATTCATGTATGATGTAATTCATCTTTTGTCGACAAGTCTCGACTCTACAGAATTTACGGAAGGAACGTAGATGGAAGCATATGAGCGCAAGTAGGATCTTAGAACTGCAATGTGTGGGAAAGCAATTTCACCTGCTTTTTTCTTTAAAGGAGTCAAATCACCCATACAAATGATAAGGTGTAGAAACATAGTTCTCAGACAGACTTGTGGTTGGAGGAAAAATGGAGGTTTTAAAGGCTTATGCAGTTTTTGACATTCCAAGAAAGATGTTTTGCTTAGCTAATATCTGTGGTAAATAAGTAAGTCATATATGGCACTATTCCAATAATAGATAACACCATATTCAATCTCAGCTATTTGGTGAGCCTATTGCGTCGTGAACTTATCTAATAAGATTATACATTACCGAGGTGGTTATCAGTCGTACGATAGTCAATGAATCAATGTAATCGCCATTTGTACTGAAGGGATTATGTTCTACGTTCCGATCTAATGGATGGTATGAGTCACACGTTTCCGCCAGAGGTCTCGAACGCGAACTGCGGTAACTCCTAAGCACAGCCGCATAAAACGTCTTCAATAGCCTGACTCGTTACATAAGCTATCTAACACTTAAAGAATACAGTCGTTCCAATGGTTCCTGAGTGCGTCGAAGCAAATACTTAAAGATTAGCATAGATATCTCTCCATTTTCTATCTGCGTAGGTACCTACATTCCGTTTCCCACAGAGTAACGCTCAGCATAAACCATAAAGTAATGAATCCTCGTATTTGGCACATGGCAAGACATAAATAATTCAATTCGAAGAACATGGACCCTCCGTAGGAACTCCGCAATTGCTTTCGAGCTAAATTATGTTCAAACATCCGTATAGTGCAGTGGTTCTTAACCTTTTTGGCATGAGGGACCACTTTACCAAAAGTTTGCTTTGCGGGGACCACCACATTGGTTTACCTAAATTGAGTGTTCTTTGATAAAGAATACAAGCATACTTTATAATTAGCACTCATTTCTTTATTATTTAGCTAAAAACAAAAATGAACAGATTTTAATGTAATGAGAATTTTGTGATAACAATAGTCCATATGCAGCAAGTTTCCAAAAGCGCGAGCGAAGCGAGCGCGAAATTTTTTCGAACTCAAAACCAAAAATTACGTAAAATGTGGCCCAAAACACTCAACTCTTTGTTTGTTGACAAACGCGAATATAAGGGCACACGCGAGCCAAGCGAGCGCGAAATTTTTTTCGGGCTCAAACCAAAAATTAGGTAAAAAGTGGCCCAAACGTACTTAACTTTTTGTTTGTCGACAAACGCGAATATAAGGGCACACGCGAGCGAAGCGAGCGCAAAATTTTAATTATTTTTTACGACTCAAAGCCAAAATTACCTAAAATGTAGCCCAAACATATTTTTTTTCTGTTAGACAAGTAAGATGGATATCTTATATACGTCCATTCGAAAACCCCTGTTCGCATAGATAAGTCGTATAGCAACGTATAGCAACGTCGCGAAGCCAAGCTTCGCGGACCACTTGGAATGAATCCTGGGACCACCAGTGGTCCGCGGACCACCGGTTAAGAACCACTGGTATAGTGGGTTTGTTTGCTCATACAACTGGCCTGTTTGCGAGCGATGGAGGAACTGTTAACTCCTGTTTACTTATGCTATCCTGGTAGTTGGAGTCCATCCTCATTATGACAACTATGATAAATAAATAATCGATTTCACGAAGAAAAACGGAAAAAATTATTAACGTATATGAATGTATAGTTTGAAGCTTGAATCCGATTAAAAAAGGTACTATTAATTGTTTTTTCTTTCAGGTTACGAATGAAACCGTAGGAAAGATTCAGTAAAGCGTTCCTATTTGCTACCGCTGAAAAATATATAGTTCTAAATACCTAGGTACGTCATTATTTTTAATAGTGTTTCATGGCTTCTTTATAAAACAAACAACAAAACAAATAAAACAAAGATCTATTTAATTTATGACACTGTTATTGTATTGGATTTACACATGTGCCATTAAACTCGTGTGCTCAGACACAAAAAATTATTGTTATGATTGTAGTGCACCTATAATTCAATTATTATTCATTTTACATAAGTATTACCTACTTGTCATATTTTTTTACAGTGCATACGTACTCAGAAGATATTGAGTAGCCTATTACAGATTTTTAATATTCGAGCGTACCTAGTAAAGTTCGAAGTCTCGCTGCGGTAAAAAAGAATGGTCACTGTACTGCTTCGGTAGTCTAGTAGTTGCAAAGAGCACGTGGTCTCTGGTTCGATTATCGGGTAGCACCGAAATGGTCCTGTTGGTTTTTAAGCTTTCACAAAAAGAGTCTGGAAGGTGGTGACTGACACACCCGTGCATCGGAGAGCACGTAAATGTCGGTCCAAATCTTTCTCCGGTCGTGTCGGATTGCCGTCCCGTCGTGCTATAAGAGTGAACGAAAAGAGAGTGCACATTTGTCCGCGGAACTGCTTGCGTTCTACATATATTGTA
Source organism: Helicoverpa armigera (assembly GCF_030705265.1). Taxonomy (NCBI): domain Eukaryota; kingdom Metazoa; phylum Arthropoda; class Insecta; order Lepidoptera; family Noctuidae; genus Helicoverpa; species Helicoverpa armigera. The sequence goes on from NC_087144.1 coordinate 162,303, forward strand.
GAATCATCGCCGTAACAAATAAAACAAAACATAATCAATGTTTGTTCAGGTTTTAACTCGCTACAACATACTTAGATATTAATCACAAAATTATAGCTACGCAAAATAATTGCGCAAATTACAGTAATCGAACCGTCGAGCGAAGTATAATAGCTAATTTAATTGATTATCAATATCATAATGGGCATCGTGGTAAACTAGTTGTAATCTATAAATACATTCATGTGTTATCTGCTTCAAAACAGGTCTAAATCTTGATTTGAAAGCGCCACGAGATAAGGGTACGGTCTCACTGTCAACGAGTCAAAAAATAAAATTAAGATAAAATAAAAAGAAAACTGTTTTGAGATATTCAATAAATATTGTGTTAGTTGCTAAGGAAAATGATCTTTGCAAATAAAGACGATGATATTTGGAAGTTCCAACCGCAAACAGTGGTATGGTATTAAGATAATTGCATGCTAAATGTCAGAGTAATCAATGAGGCGTGAACAAGGTTATTCCCCTCTGTAACTCGATATACTTAGATATTACTTCTAATTTATCCTCAAGCCGATAAAATAAGACAACAATAATCATAGTACGTCTTCAAATATAATTTGCGACCTGATACAATAGAAGTGAAGTCTGAAGTGACGCATGCGCACACGTCACGTAACCACAGACACACGCGTCTGTTGAGCATAATATCTGTTATGTCTATCATGATAATAACTAGGGTTTCCCCGTGACTTTGTGATTAGTATTATTTTGAGCTGTAGTGTGTGTACCCTAGTAAGTAAGTACTTCATTATATTCCTGTGCATGTATGTTTAAGCTTAGTAATGTACTTTAGTAATGTACCATTTAAGTGTGAAAAACACACAATAAAGTGGACCGTTAACGCGAACACATGTCTTTGATTTTACCCGACACTTCATGGCGACCCTGCCACACAAAGTCATATCGCGAGTGAAATTGTTTAAGATGTTTTGAAGAACTATATCAAGTTAATATGGACAATATATAAAGTGAATTTGGACAATAAATGTATATACGTATCCAGCTCAAATCGGTGTGACAATATCATTATTTTCAACATGGGTACTACCCAATCAAGGGAGGAAACCATAATTGCGCAAACGGCAGCAGGTGATGGAAAGAACAGCGCTACTGCAAACCAGGGAACCGGTTACTCCAGCATCAGCACGACCAACATTCTTCTGACGCTCATCGCGATCGTACTACTGGCAGCCGCGTGCTACGCATTCTGTCATTTTTATAAGAAGATGCATAACAAGTGGATGGAGAGGCAGATGAACCGCAGGTCCATTCGTCGCAGGCAAGCCTCGGCGTTCTTCGAGAAACGCGCTACCCGTGATGGTACCGACATGCCCGTGTAAGTGCGAAATAAAAAGTGATAGTGCTTAAAATATAATATAGTAGTGCTGAGTTAGGTACCTATGAATAAAACCGTGTTCTACTTCATATATGACTGTTGATGCTCATTAGAGACATTATTTAATTAACAAACAAGTAGCAAATCAAAATAGTGTTTTAAGTAAATAACCTTGAAAGTTTTATAACATTAACGCTCATAAATCGTGCACGGAGACACACCGAACTCGATACCTTGCGCCGTATATGTAATGTTATCGCTTATTGTTTTCTTGGAAGATAGTAATTGAAGAATCGTAGGAAATTATTATTTTAGTAGTTAGAAAGATAACTTAGTATTTCTTTATGTTCTATTTTTAGATTATGGCAGATGATTTTATTAAAATATATGGCGATTTGGTGGATATTCGTAAATATTTGATAAAGAAAGGGCAAGCCAGATTTACGGGTTCAATTGCACAGAATAAGTTAAAAGAGGCTAACGATTTATTTATTAAAGCGCAATTATTATATACTAAGTTATCGCACGATTTAAAGCCGGAGTTGGTGACGCAATTATCTACTACTTTTGACAACATAAAAGGTATATTTTTAAAGATAACTGAACTATGTAATTTGCCACCAAGTGAAATAAAATTTGACAAAATGGAATTTGACATAAAAACGGCGTGTAATTTAATCCCTCTTATGGACGGTAAAGAAGAGACTACGAAACGATTGATTGATGCTGTTGAAATGTATGCGGATATGTTGAACGAATCGGGAAAAAATCTCTTAGTAAAATTTGTGCTTAAAGGTCGTCTATCCGAAAATGCTAAGCTCCGTTTATTGAAAAGCTATGACACGGTTCCCACCCTAATACAAGATATAAGAAAACATTTATTAGTTGTAAAGTCTTTTACTGCTATTCAGTCTCGTATTCAAAACCTAAACCAAGGTTTTAGGTCAATTGACGAGTACGGTTCTGAGCTAGAACAACTTTTTACAGACTTGACCATCTCGCAGGCAGACGGAGATTCGTCCAAGTTCGCGGTTTTAAAACCATTAAATGAAAAAATGGCCATTAAAAGGTTTTCAGATGGGTTGAAAAATTCTAGGCTGAGTACCATCGTGGCTGCTCGCAACTATGACAGCCTCAAGGACGCCATACAGGGTGCAAAGGACGAGGAGGTGTCTACGCCCTCTACGTCCGCTAAACTGGACGTCATGCAGTTTTCCAGAAGAAGTCGAGGTAGGTTTACACCTGCTACTGGATCTAGAGGTCAAGGTCAACGTGGCCGTAATTTCTTTTCTTTTAATAATTATAACCACCGGGGTTACGGAAGAGCTTTTCAGAATTCCCACCGCGGTAGATCTTATTCTCAGGCAAATTTTAACAATACTCGATATTACCAGCGTGGTAATAGGCGAGGAAATAATTATAGGCGGAATAATATTTTTTCCGCGCAGCCTGTGCAACCCGCGCAGGAACCAGCACCAGGTCCTGTTTCCCAGAATTTGAGCGACAATACTCAAAATATAAATAGCAAGCAGTTTTTTCGATTTTAACCATTATATTTTAGCTTGCAAGGGACGATGTCAATTCGTAACATTTAATTGTAACGATAAAAAATATTCCTTTTTAGTAGACACGGGAGCATCAATATCCATTATTAGAAAGAATGAATTACCAGATTCGATACGCATATGTTATAATAGTACTACTATCAACGGAATAGGTGGCCAGATCAACTCCTTAGGATATGTAACCTTGAAACTTGTGTCAGAAAATAATGACGTTTTTTTTCATAGATTTTATGTTTTTGAAAATTTGCCCTTTCAGGCAACTGGTATTTTAGGCTTAGATTTTCTCTCTACTTATGGTTGTAACGTTGATTTGGCCTCCAACGTATTAGTTATTAATGATGGAGGTAAATTAATTTACTTACCTATCTCGTCTAGACCAGGATTAACGTTTGTTAATAATAATTGCATAGTATTACCGGCTCGAAGTGAATCGGTTCATTATGTGAATTTAGGTACTGATATAAATGCCGATTGTGTTGTTTGCTCAAGAGAGATAGAGAAAGATGTTTTTCTGGCAGGTGCTATAGTCAAGCCTAAGAACGGTAGGATTCCAGTTAAAATACTTAACGTTACAGATACGGAAATCAGATTAGAAAATTTTATTCCTGAAGTTAACTTATTAAACGAATATTATATTTTTTCTTTTGACAAGAGTAACGCAAATGCGAATAGAGCCGAAACTTTACTGTCCTTGTTAGAACTAAAGCATCTTAATAGTGAAGAAAAGAGTTCAATCGAATTGATTTGCACAAAATATTCTGACTTATTCTTTTTGCCAGGAGATAAGTTAACAACCACCAACGTCTACGAGCAATCTATAACACTTAGACCAAACGTTACTTCCACGTATGTAAAACCCTATAGACTGCCTCAATCAATGAAACCTGAAATTGATAGACAAGTAAAACAAATGCTCAAGGACGATATAATAGAAGAGTCTTCAAGCGAATGGAACAGTCCAGTATTACTAGTCCCCAAAAAGTCTGAAGGCTGTAAAAAGTGGCGTTTAGTAGTGGACTATAGAAAACTTAACGAGGTAATAGTTGACGATAAGTTTCCACTACCGAACATCACAGACATCTTAGACTCACTCTCAGGCTCAATTTATTTCACTCATTTAGACCTATATCAAGGTTATTTTCAGGTTAAACTAAGCCCTGATAGTCGCAAATATACTGCTTTTTCCACTAGTTCTGGTCAGTATCAACTAAAGCGTCTTCCTATGGGACTTAAAACTTCCTGTAGCAACTTTAGTAGGGTTATGTCTATAGCTATGTCGGGACTGACATATGACAAATGTTTTGTGTATCTCGACGATCTAATTATTTTTGGGCGTAACCTAAATTCCCATAATAAAAATTTGATTGATGTTCTCGAAAGATTAAGAAAAGTAAACTTAAAATTAAATCCAAGCAAATGCCAATTTTTAAAAAAGGAGATATTATATCTTGGACATTTAGTTTCTGCAGACGGGGTGTTACCCGATCCAGAAAAGACAATAGTTTTACAAAATTACCCGGTACCAAAAAATGTAGATGAGGTGAAACGCTTTGTAGCTTTCTGCAACTACTATCGTAAATTCGTACCATCTTTTGCTGACATAACACTACCATTAAATCGATTATGCAGAAAAAATGTAATTTTTGATTGGACAGTAGAATGTCAAAAGTCTTTCGACGCCCTTAAACAGAAATTAATTAGCCCGCCCATACTTCAATACCCAGACTTCTCAGAATCAAATGAATTTATCTTGCAGACAGATGCGTCGGGTGTAGCTATCGGTGCAGTGTTATGCAACAAGGACTTAAGACCCGTAGCTTATGCTAGTAGACCACTGAACAAGGGAGAATTAAACTACCCCACAATACAAAAAGAACTTACCGCTATAGTCTGGGCAGTAAAATACTTTAGACCATATTTATATGGCAGACATTTTACTATAATGACCGACCATAAGCCACTTATTTATCTGTTTGGGATGAAAGATCCCTCTAGCAGGCTGTTGAAGTTTCGTTTAGTGCTTGAGGAGTATGATTTTAAAATAACGTATGTGCAAGGGAAGGATAACGTAGTCGCAGATGCATTATCCAGAGTGATTGTGACTTCTCGCGACTTAAAATGTATGAATGAGAAACTTTCAGAAGTTAATGTCATGACTAGAGCGCAAAAAATTAAAATTAATGAGAGGAGTAAGAATGAATCACTGCCAATTAGTAAATTTACCGACGACGGGTCTGATCAGCCTAGAGTTGTAGAGTTACTAAGAAAGCCGAGTGATGTTGTGGAGATGATTTTGTTAGAGAAGGATGAAGTAGATAAGTATAGAAGAGATAATATGATAAGTGATGAAGACGAGTGTCTCGCTTATATTCCTAATAAAATGATGTTATGTGTAAACCTCGACTTTAGGACACATTTCTCGCGAGCCGAATTTGTGACTAAGTTGGAGAAGTTTAGTAAGTACATACAAATAAAAGAAGTATGCATAGTGAAAAATAATGAGAATGAAGAGTTTATAAAAGGTTTGTGTCATGAAATACAAACACTAAAAGATTGGAGGGGACCGAGAGTATGCATATTGAGAGGAATAGAAAGAATCGATGACGATAATGAAAAACAATTTATATTAAATGACTTTCACTTACTGCCCACCAGTGGACATGCTGGTGTGCGCAGGATGACTAACAACATTAAAAGACGATATTTCTGGCCAGGCATCTATAAAGACGTTCTTGATTTTGTAAAAAAATGTCCTACATGTCAGAAGACCAAATATAGTAGGTACACAAAACAGCCGATGACAATCACGACGACTGCGTCATCAGGTTTTGAAAAAATATTTTTAGACCTTGTAGGCCCTTTAGATAAAGATGAGGAAGGAAATTGTTATCTCTTAACTATTCAGTGTGAATTAACAAAATTTATAGAAGCTTATCCTATCGCAAATAAGGAAGCAGCAACAGTAGCTAAATCATTTGTACAAAATTTTGTTTTACGTTTTGGTATACCGAAAGTAATAGCCACCGACAGAGGTTCAGAATTTATTTCACACACTATGGTTGAAGTTTGCAAATTGTTAAACATCGAGAAAATAATGTCAACAGCATACCATCATCAATCAATCGGTTCACTCGAAAATGCTCACAAGCACCTAGGCGCTTTTCTAAGGACCTATACAGGCAATAACGGTTACGACTGGTCACACTGGATACCGTTTTGGTGTTTCAGTTATAACAATACCGTTCATTCAGAGACGAAGTACACGCCCTTTGAACTTATTTTCGGTAGGTCGTGTAATATACCTACTAATATTAAGAATTGTAGTAAGATAGATCCATTATATAACCCAAATGACTATTCTTTAGATTTAAGATATAGGCTACAGACTGCACTTAAAGATGCTAAACATAATTTAGAGATAAGTAAGGAAAATAGAAAACTAGTATATGATAAGAAGTGTAATCCTGTTACTTATAATATAAACGATTTAGTGTTAGTTAAAAGTGAAGGAAGAAGGAAATTAGATTATATTTTTGAAGGCCCTTATGTTGTAATTGAGGATATGGGTCCCAATGTCAAAATTTTAAAACAAAATAAAATTAAGTTAATTCATAAGGATAGAACTAAATTGTTCCATAACTAGTAATAAATCTTATTTTTAATAATCTTGTGTAATATTAACAAAAAAAAAAAATCAAAGAGCTCTGATTTTTTTTTTCCTCACCGCCGGAGGTGTAGTGTGTGTACCCTAGTAAGTAAGTACTTCATTATATTCCTGTGCATGTATGTTTAAGCTTAGTAATGTACTTTAGTAATGTACCATTTAAGTGTGAAAAACACACAATAAAGTGGACCGTTAACGCGAACACATGTCTTTGATTTTACCCGACACTTCAGAGCTTATCCTTAAATACATAGTCGTACAAAGATCTGTGGAGATATAGGTACCAACTTATCTACCATTTGTTTTACTTAAAAGCTAGACTGTCTTGTAGGTTTGTTTTAAAATCTGAAGATTTAAATAAACTTCATATATTGAGGTAACTACAAGGTACATTTAATGGATGATGTTTTCAAAATACCTATACAATATTTTTTTGCTCCATCTATTCTAATTTAATTGAGTGCACTCGCTGTGAGAGGCACCCCACCCTAATAGAATTGCTTCTGATATGACATACTTTACTATCAAAACTCTTCTAGTTATCATTTAATTAATCAGATTTATAGGCACTAAACAATATAATTTTTAATCGATGTAATATTTTGTGAGGCTTTATGTTATTTGATGACTTAACATGGTTCATTTTCATTCAAAAGTCTTTTCGGAGTCCACCATGATACTCAGCAAGCCTATGAAATTGTGTATTCCAATACCTATAATATTTTCTTATTAAAAGAAGCGAAAGCGGATGATTATAACTATGTTAACTTTTTAATTAATAACTTTGTCCTATACTAAATTCGTTTGTTTACAGTGTGCAAATTACAGGCGACTTTAAAATGAGAACAAACAAAATAGTACTCGATCAGTCTGCTCTATCGATATTACGCTGCCAAATAAAAACAACACACAATTTGCTATTGTCTTCAGCGAATATACGGCAACCGCGCGCGGCCGGGTTACCTGCCCTGGTCAGCCTCATCGGCGCGAGAACGTTTAGTATGACTTCAAGAGTCTGACAAACACACGCGTGTCAATAAATCAATATTCATCCAAAAACATATCGTAAAATAATATCACAAACACAGCAAAAATATATAAAGTTTCGGAGTGCTTTTGTAATAAAAAAAATATTTTGCATACGAAATAAAAATTAATTCGGCTATTATTATATTAAAAATTCAAACAAGGATAATAAATAATAAAAAATATCCCAATAAATCAGAAACATTTTAACACAAACAGACAATTAAAATCGACATAAGTGCCAATTATAATAAAATAAAAATAAAACGCAAAAAATAAAATACAAAAACCGCTTCAATAAATAAAGGAGAACAAGTTCAATAAATAATAGAAACAGGTCTAATATATAGTTGGGGGGAATAAGACGATGTGTTGGTGGTGGGGGGTGGGGAGTGGTTCCAGTCTGGTGATGAAGACGGAGAGGTGACCATGACGTGGACGAAGGAGCTGGACGAGGCAGCCATCCTGGCCACCAAGTCAGGACACTGGCATATTGTTCTTTTCTACCTGCTGTGTGGACTCGCAGCTATACCTACTTCGTTTCTGGTGTTTTCGCAGGTAAGTTCTTCAGTAGCTTGTAGGTTTTCTGGCTAAAAGTTTGCATTTTATGTAGTACTTGGCATGTATGGTATGGTATCATAAAGTGGGTACGTGAAGAAACTTTTAAAATTAAAATTAGAAAGGGCTGAAACTGCAAAAAGTTTATTGCTAATATTTTTTAAAATCGTCATGGAACATGGCAAATATCTGTAGCATAGAATGATGAGCATACGCTATCATATGTCCTAAGTAATCCGGTAGGGTTCCCGAAGAAAATAAGAAAAATTTATTGCATGAAAATAATCATCCCCAAACCGTATTATGCATGATAAATTATTACACATTCCATTGAGCTTCATTCTCAATCACCTTTGGAACACAAATAGGCCGTCAGCATTGTGCTTGTTAATCCTAAACAGTGCCTTTGGTCCGTGCGTAGTTATTATCTTGTGAGTTGAGAGTCCTACTATCACCGCTTCATAAGTTCAAGCTTGTGTACTTTCTCTTGATAACCAGGCTTCTTGACCTAAAGCGAACCCAGATTCATTCGTGGAAAAATCCTCAGGATTTGCAAATCTTTTTCTGTGATTTATCATCCCTCAAAATTGCTCAGACTCACGGAACAGGGCCGAGATGTTTTGTCTCTAACCTTATAAATTCCTCACTCACTCAGAGGATCCTACTGAATATAGTAAAATTCTATTACTTGTTTAATAACTTCTCTGCTCCATATAGGACATTTCAACAGTGAATTGGTGGAAAATATCGTTATTTTACCTTAAACTATATGATTAACAGCAATATCAAGTTTAAAATTTAATCACCTGTTTCGGGGACTTTTTTTGACGACGTTTCATTTCCCGCTAAGCCGAGATCGATCCAAGCCTAATCCCTCTGTATTAATTAGTATAATCTAATCACACGATATTTGATTATTTACATTTGTTGTGGCTTTGAATTCCTTAACTATCTTAATTTGGATGAAATTCAGAAGGCTTTTTGATAAGGACCACACGTACGTCTTGTAGTGATATGCAATCCCCAAGGGCCATTGCCTGTCGTGACTGCGGGATTGGCCAAACTGATGTTGTGGCACCAAGCAGGATAATCTTTCATTTCTAAGAGCTTGTCCGTCGTTCCCATAGATAGCGAAAAAAGAGCGACAGTTGGGAATAAGTTGATGTCTCTTAAAATTCTCTCTTTGTCATCCGTTTTTCAAGAAGGATCTTACTAACTAATGTAATGATAACTTGTATTTCTTAAAACAAAGATTTGTCGTACATACGTATGAAGTATTTTATAGTTCCCACATTCTATGCACTATTTTACCTACTTGAAGTGTATTTATTTCCATATTCACACTGCATAAGCATTCTTTGGTCTTTGCTGCCTACAGTAAAGGATCCTTAGCCTGAGTCAGCAATTTTTAAGTGTTTAATCCTTAAAATCTACCTTCTGATTGATGTATACAAAATGTAAAATATCACATTCTCTCAAACACGGAACTATATCCAAACTGTACTCAAAATATTTGTTTCCCAAAACGTTTAGTGGTCGAAAAGGTCATCCGTTTTATAGTTATAAGTATTTAGTACAAACAACAATATTGAGAGAAAGTTCAACGACTTCATACTACAATGTTGTTTTGATGGACAATTTTAAATTTGTACTGGTTTTATTGCTGACAGCTTTACTTATAGGATTGGCTGAGACTACAATGAACATTATTAAAAATGTAACTTTCCTTAAAATTACAAAAACCGTGCAAAAACCACTCTAGTTCATATAGATTTCAAACGCTTTTGCGGATCCAAATAAATTATGTGATATGCTACCATTTGCTTGGTAAAGCTAAACTTTTTCCTCGAATATACCTCTCACCATTACTATGTACAGAGTCTGTACCTACACTATATGTAAGCTAGCTTATTATTTTGTGAGAGTATTTGACAAGAGAAAGTTCTTGCATCTAGTCAGAGAAAGGATTAATAACGACGGTAAAAAGGCAAAAGGGGTCAAGCGCCACATTTTGCGATTTTAACTTTTTTATTGACCCCAACTCCACTATTTTTTCTCTTTCGAATGGTCGTAATATTGTTTTCCTAGCATGAAAAAAAGTCGCTTGTACCAAAGAATTATTTGTACTGAAGTGCCAAATCGATACTTGCCAAAAGTGCTCAAGCGACACCAACTTTACCTTGCTTGGTTGAGGGACCATTTTGTGTATTACGTTTTTGTATCGCCTTGTCATTTGGCATAATTTTAAAAAACAATATTAGAAATAAATATGTCGTTTGTATCCATTTTTCTTTCATTTGTTTAACAACTATAACGTCGCTTACACCAATAGTAAAAATTGTCAACTAAACATAATTGGCGCTTGGCCCCTTTCTTAAATAATTTTATTTTCATTACGTTGCATTTGATCCACTCAGCGCGCGCCAGCGCCTGGAGCTTAGGCCAAAATCGAAATATTCCAACATTATATATTGGTGCTTGACCCCTCGCGAAATCGAGAAACATGGTTAAAACCTGGGGTCAAGCGACATCTATCTTTGAAACTATTAATCTCAGGCTTATTTTGATGTAAAATTATTAAAGAACATTGTATTTTAGTAAACTTTTCTGAAGATTGTGATTTGATTCAATAAAGCAATAAAGAGATATTATTTTTTTAAACTTTCTTTTTACTCTCCTGAACAATATGATCTGTGGTGCTTGACCCCTTTTGCCTTTTACCCGTCGATAAATAATGATCCGGCGCCTCCGTCTTACATTATGTAGCTCATGTAGGTACACTTTCAAACGCACTGAGATTGTCGATCAGATACAACTGATTAGCTCTTTCAAGTCGGTTAGCTACTTGTTTATCATTGATTACTGATAACTCATTATTAGTTCTTGTTGTTACATAATTACTATCTTCTCTATATGAAACAATATTAAAACATTATAACACGCTGAGCATACAAACATTTCTAGACACATTTCGTTCTATCAAGTACGATCTTCATACAAGTGCTTATGTATATCAAGGGTTTTGCACCCAGTGAGACAGAAAACTCCAGTGCATTCAAAAACTATGCTCATATACAGACTTCTATCGAATATGCCTACGTCATGAATTTGGAGTACGTAGTATTATCGTCAAACAAAGACAGGGGACCTCGTTCATAAATCACAATCCCAGCACCGTGTCCACTGTGACTGGAATGAGACGAACACTCTCTAGGTCAGTCTCAGTCGGGTCTGACCATGTGGCCAATATCATCTCTATGTCATTTTGATTGATCGGTTCGCCTGATATGTAGATTACTGGGCTATTCTTTAAGTACGGTATTTATTTAACCTATCCCACGTTTGCTGAATCAGAATACCGTTAAATACCATTTCGCTGATCTTGTTCTGGTATGTACCTGATATTGTTCTGGTATGTACCTGTTTAACTTCTCTAGCCTTTATTGATCATCATCCCTGTATTTCCCCCCTTACTCGCCGTCTTCATAATGATATATTTACCAACTAAACCAATTCGTTAACAACGAGATACAAAAAGTTATCTACCATTAATCCTACCCCCATAAATCAGTCTAAAGAGGCGTTGACAGCAAACACCCACGAAGTGTCACAATTACCACCAGCACCAGTAACAGTAGTACTGGTAGTACTACTCGCTGGTGATAAGATAGCAGCGCCTCCCAGACAGCTGTGACACATTTAGTCAACAGTCATTATCGCGTGGCACCGATAACGAGAGCTAACGATGTTTATTCAATACGTGTGGTAATGGCAATTTTTTTCGCATTATTTATTTGAGGAAAGGGGTGGTGAGGTAAAGATAGTGTCAACTATATTAAGAAAGTCATCGTTAGCCTACAGTACACCTGTACTACTTAGAAACCGTATGTGCTTGTCTATTGATCCAACAGATTTATAGTCTAATAGAGTTTAAGATGTAATCGAAAAGTAAAATACAAAACAGAATATAGCTGTTCCGAAAAGACCAAAAAATAAGGAATACCATTAAATGAGATTAACTAAAAGTCATGGTGGTTTAGTGTTTAAAGCCATTTTAGAGGATACCTGGACTATATTATGGTCAGAAATCAGCAACCCGCACTGAGTATGCGTGGTTGAAGCTCAATCCTTCTCCAAGTGAGAGGCGGCTGTGCCTAGCAGTGGGGCGATGAAAATGCTGATGATGATGGTGGAAATAAACTAACATTCATGCATGTCGGTTTGATGAACTTTTATGTGAAATTGGACTAAAGTTGATACAAACGCGTCAATCAAAAGGCAAGGAAAGAAACTATAATAAACGTCGGTATACTTTATTGAACCGGACGAGAATAATCGTACAGTTTGGAATAACAACTAACAAATATGTGATAATGACATGTTTTGCAGCCAGAAATAGAAACTGTAGGTACCGGAGTTACTGATTTACTTCAGCATATAGTTATTTTATTAAACCAATACATACAAACTTTGTTTTAGTAACAAGTAGATAATTTTGAATGTCCCAATCCAAAAAATCATCTTGTTGGTAAGAATTGAGATACCTAATTACTTACAAATAATTTTAATGACGTAACTGCACCAGCGTCGTACAAAATGCACCCATTACCTATTGATTAACAAGTCAAGAATTTGGTCTGAAGTGCTGATTACCTCAGCCAGCACTCACGACTCCTTTATTCTTCACCCACTAAGACTTAATGAGCACTGGAGTTGTGAGCACGATCACCATTCTACTATTGTCATACAAATCTCTTCGGCGTAATATTTAGCTTTATTTACTCGATGATTGCGTCGTAAGGTATGAAAGGGTGACACAGATTTACAGGAATTTAGAGTCAAGGAATATTGTTGTAACACACAATAATTTTTAAAAGCTTTTTGAATTCTAATTATACACGTCTTTGCCCTGTTTCCAATATTGTTTGGGTTCAGCGTAATATGTTTCCCCTTTCCATTCCTCTCCGTCATCAGTAATATCCACTCTCTCCTTATTAATATCATATTTCAGGCCATCAATCCATCTTTTCCTTGATCTACCTTTACGGTTTATAGCAATCAATTGTAAGTACCTATTTATGTTTTATCTATTACTTAATCCCACGGAGGCTTTAAGAGCATCAATTGACTTATCAAAAGTATTTTGTTTATTAATCCATCCAACATTAGTACCAGATATTCATGGTCTTCAAAAATTGCTTTGCTGTTTTATATCTCGTCAAGTGCTATAAGCCTAACATACGTTTATTCAAACAGTTATTATTGCTGAGTACTTGAACAGTGATTATACTGTTAGTGGCTCATGTCTATAGGCAGATATTCTACATCGCAATAATAAAATAAGATAAAAACTTCGATGTCAGGCAATTGAAACGGTTTTAAAGGTTTAGGAGATAATTGATTTCGATTACTTGATATCCGTAACTGCTACCGATCAATTGAAACCTCTTGAAGCCTTGTTTATTACTCATAGATTATACTTTCCGAGTTTTTTCTGGCGATGAGCCAAAATGTATCTGAACCTTTGTATTATAAGATCCCTTTACCATTTACGCAGAAACAGCAACAATATCCTCTGTTCTCACTTCCAGGTGTTCACGAACGCAACCCCCGAGCACTGGTGTGCCCCGCCGCCGCAGCTGCAGCACCTGGGCCTGCCGGACGAGTTGCTGCGAACCCTCACGGTACCAGGAGAGCATGGCGTGTATGAGTCTTGTCGCGCGTACGATATTGATGGGGAAGAGTTGCGGGAGGCGCTCGAGCATTATGTTGAGGAAAGGTGAGGAGGACATCATGATCTAGGTAGTCTTTTGAGAGGTCAGCTACCAGTCTGAGTACTAATTAGGAAAGTTAGCCGTCAGATTTTTGCCTACTAACTCTCCCCAAAGACTAAAATATGGCGACAACTACAGCCTATTGCTTTACGGTCTCCTCGGGGTGTTAAAATACTCCGCAAGAAGTAGATAGTCATCTAAGTACAAACCACGATAGGCGTAGCTCGATCTACGATCAGTTGTTGTTTTGGTCAATAAGCAAAAATAATATATTAGCAATTTCAAATATTATCCTATGCGAAGGTTCACAACTATCAAGAAGTTGGCATTGAGTGTTTGCGTGTAATCAGGCTTAAACCTGATACTTTACATATGATTACTGAATACAGGTTCATTTGTATGTGTTTCTAGCGTGTCAACAAGCTTAAAATTATTCGAGTCTAGCATTTCTTCTACTGGGTGAAGGTCAACGTGATTTGAATTAAATATTTTAGCCATAAGATTAATATTTAATGCAACTGTGGGAAAGTCAATAATGAGTACCTATCTGTTTAACAATCTATGCGCTTGTAATGCTATACTATGCTACTATACTAGTTTTTAGTTTTTCTTAGAGTGTTCAATATTAGTGACGTAGTAAATTAAATATTTACGCAAATCGTTTTTATCCTTTTTTTATTTGTATAGCAACAAAAACTAGTCCTATACCACGTAACGGCGCGGGCGCCACTATTTTATGCATTTTTTGTCGCACTTTAATAAATTATACTTATTATGTCCTTACTACGTCTGTTCTCTAAATAAACATGCAAAACAACAACTTTATTAGCTTTGTCAAAATATCAACAAGTGTTGTAGCTAGTTAGTTCCCGCGGTATAACTTGCAATATATGTAATAATGCGAGGGATTTAACTTCGCTTGGTCTCCTTGGATTTAATTCTGCAAATTAGTGTTGAATTTTGTCACATTCGCTTTTATAATTAAATGATTGGAGAGATATGGTTAGATAAACCCTGAATAATTTAGCCATTTCAAATATATCTCACCTACCACTTATACTTACAACCCAACGTAAACACAGACTTCATCACAGTAGACTACTGCTACATTTACAAGTTCATCAGTATTAATAATCCTAATAATATCTCGTAACGAGTCTTTTAAAACCTCATCAATCAATTGTGGACAAAAAACCATAAACACACATACTTCAATTAAAGTGCCAGACATCTGGGATCTAAGAGTTATGACATCTCAAATTATAATACCTACGGCAAAAACTAGTCTACGGCTTACGATGCCTTGTGGCTTTGCTTGCATAGAACTATTGTGTTTTATCATCATTCTCCCGTCCATATACTGAATTTTATTGGTTGTCTCTGTCTGATGTCGTTTCACGAACATATTCTCTAGTCATTATCGTCTTTCGCATAATCCATCCATAGTTTCTTTATAAAAAATTTTCTCAGTTGACATCTTCCACTTGAACTAGAGAGTCTGTGAGTAAGGATTTGAAATGGTTATTGGAACATTCATTTGTTTAAGCATAGCACGCATTTTCGATGTCGCTATGTATTTGGTCCTTTAGCTAGCGCTACTTCAACTTCAACTGTAGTAAAGGAAACTTATTACTTTATTATATTACGATCATTTTATAAAGCAATTATTTTATAGTATATTAAAAGTAGGCTAATGGTTTCCCAAGGGTGGTGTCAAAGTAAAGTAATTAATTACATTTAATGACCCCGAGAGTGAATAGGACAGCTGTTAGCGTATTGCATACAAAACATACTTCATAACAA
Organism: Helicoverpa armigera; assembly: GCF_030705265.1. Classification (NCBI taxonomy): domain Eukaryota; kingdom Metazoa; phylum Arthropoda; class Insecta; order Lepidoptera; family Noctuidae; genus Helicoverpa; species Helicoverpa armigera. The sequence goes on from NC_087144.1 coordinate 178,071, forward strand.
ATTAAAAGACAATATCTTTAATGGACACCATTCAATTGCGACGTAACTTCAGAAATAAGGCTCAGTTTCAAAATCTAGGAGTATTAAACCTAGATCTAAAACTTGTATTGTTTTTGATTGACAGAACGGTGACGATAAAAGAGGGGAACGCTTTCCAGTCGGTGAAGATATACCAGCCGATAGCAGTCACTAAAGGAAAGGAGAAGGACTTGGTAAGCAACAAATATATTGCTTCATAATTAATGTCAATGCATGTAAAACAGTTGCTTCCCTAAGAAGAGTTTCCTGTGCTCCATCATCAGCTTGTGAGTGGATTTCTTTAATCTATCCATCTGTCTCACATTGCAGATTGCCAACATATCAAGCGCAGTGCTGTCGGTAAGGAAGAACACCACGTCACCATGCGCACATGGATGGAGATTCAGCTCTCAGCAGTACCAGGATACACTGGTCACTGATGTGAGTAGCATTTTCTTTTCCTGTTTTTATTTCATAATCAGTACCACGTTATTTACTTCCTTTCTGTTCACGTCATCTCCCGTAAAACTTTTTTTGTTTTATCCTGTAATTAATCCATCTTGTTTTCATAATTACTTGTGCCTTTTTAAACGAGTTAAACCAAACAAACCCTAGCACTTCAGAGCTGATTCTTCATTATTATTCATATCAGTAACCACTAGTAGCTTACTTCCCTGTATAACTTCCAGTTCTCTCTGGTGTGCGACATGGACTGGCTGCCGCGCATGTGCAACACGCTGTTCTGGGTCGGCTCTATCTTCGGCAACGTGTTCTTTGGCTGGATGTCTGACAGGTAAACTAACATCTCCTACAATATATCCTTGGTCACTAGAGGATAGTTGCTTTTTCACCAGCATCGTGAAGGAATTACTTTACGTCCTATCTCAATAGATAAAACTTGCTGGTCGTGCTACTAAAATGTTGGTCTGTAGGTCAAAAAGGAAGGCAGCATTAGATAGCAACATGTTTGGTACAACACAGAGCAGCGCTGCTCGTCTTTTATCTCAATCCCTTTTGTACTGCATCAATTAACAGGTATTTCCTTCTATTTTAAAAATCCTTTATTTCCCTTTTAGATACGGCCGTCGTCCCACAATCCTCCTGATGGTGTTCCTAGAAGTACCGCTGGCTATAGCGTCATCATTCGCCAAGTCGTACTGGGCATATGTGGCGCTTAGGGTGGCCGGGGGACTGTTCTTCCCGGCGCTATATCAACTGCCCTTTATCCTGGCGTTGGAGCTCATGCCGCCGGGACACAGGAATCATACGGGTAAGGAGATAGTTTTGTAAATAATAATACGATACAGTAACGATACAGCAAAGTAAAAGAGTCAATTGATGTCAGGTACCACTTCTTTAGAAAGTTATCTGTGGAAATCCGTTAAGAAGCGTTTACTGTTCGTTCGACGACTAAACAAGGTTATTTACAGATGTCACTACTAGACTATGTACGCTTAACATAACTGTCTCGCAGGTATCGTAGTGGGCATGCTGTTCGCGGGTGGAATGTGTCTCCTGTCACTCCTGGCGTATGCTGTGCAGGACTGGTATCATCTCTCACTCGTCACCACGTTCCCGTTTATACTGCTATACGGGTGAGTTTGTAGTTTTCTTACTTTCGAAGACTTCAAGGTCCTGGATCTTTACACTAATCACAGAGAGAAGAGAACACAGCTAATTTATGTCTCTAATGTTGCAGGTATTACTGGCTGATACCGGAATCTCCAAGATGGCTTGTTGGCAGAGGCCGAATAGCAGAAGCTGAAAAAGTATTCAGGAATCTCGCTAGAAAGAATGGTATTCACTTACAAAGAGGCTTTTTACTAGAGTTGCATGTAAGTACAAATTAATACCTACACTAACATGAAATTGATTGAAAAGAAACATTAATTACAGGACTATTGTTAATCTTTACAGAAGAAAATTAAAGAAGAGGAAGACGAGGCCGCACAAGAAGAACTAGCAACATTATCAAACATGAACGGCCACGTCGCGGGGTACACAGGACTACCAGAGAAAGATGAAAACCTAGACAGGAGAATAAGCAATATGCTAACATTCAAACCAGACCTCTCAAAAATATCTGAAGTTGAAGAATCTAATAAAAACAGCTTAGAAAAGATTATAGCTCTAGAAGTAGCAGAAATAGTCAGCAAGAAATCTCGACTAAAGAAGGAGGATAGAGATGAAGATAAAGATCAGAATATTACTGAAGCCACCAACTTGAATGCTGATCATCAGCAGAAAGCCACACAGACAGATTATAAATCTCCAGCGAGCACACTCAGAAGGAAATCCCTACAGTTAGTCAGTAAAATATTTATTCAAGAAGATGTAGAGGAAGATGTAATGGAGAACAAAAGGATGGATGATCAGAACTCTGAGGGGGATTGCAAAGCTTCTCCACTCGACGTGTTCAGATATCCCAATATAAGGAAGAAGTTCTTCATTCTGACATTCGATTGGGTAGCATTAGGAGTTGTTTATAATAGTATGAGTTATAATACGCCTAATCTAGGAGTCAATGATTACTTGGCGTTTTTCATAGGTGAGTTACAATACTACTTTACATGCTTATCTGCCCACAGTTAACATTTCACCTGGATTTAAAGTTGAATCTATTCTTCCATGACATGTTACCAGTCTGTACAAAATGTTAAATAAGATAAGTTTTCTATTCTATTTGTTTGTATTTCAGGTGGTGCAGTAGAAATACCGTCATACTTCATGGCGTGGCGCTGCATGGAGCGGTTCGGCCGGCGCTGGGTGCTCTGCATCTTCATGTGTGTCGGCGGAGTCGCCTGCATCAGCTGTGTCCTGGTGCCTGAATGTTAGTACTCACTTCTTCATTATAACTTGTTACATTAAATGTTCCATTTACATAGATGTTTCTACTAACGTTTTTTATATTGCTGGACTATTGGATGCATCAAAGTCCTGTTTGCAATCAAAAACAGCCTTTCTATATAACAGCGTTCCATTCTTCGTTTGCTTTTCTTATAGTCTCCACTCCATCATTTAAGACTAAAGACAATAACTAAATGTTAGTTCTTTAGTTACCAGTATTTAAATTTCTTTTTTTTTGTTTCAGCTTGGCCATGGATAACAGTAGCACTCTCAATGTTCGGGCGACTGTTTGCCGCGTCATCGTTCGCTGTGTTCTACGTGCTGATAGGAGAACTGTTGCCGACTGTGCTGAGGGCACAGGCTATGGGGGCAGCATCGTTCATAGCTGGACTAGGACTGTTGGCGTGCCCGTATATTGTCCATCTGGTGAGTCTATCATCAACTTACACAATGTACCAAACAAGCTATATGATCTTCTTTTTCATTTTGAGCAATATTTACTAATTTCATTGTTCATCCTTTCAGGCCGTTTACTCCAGAGCCCTACCACTAACAATAATGGGAGTCCTGAGCGTGATGGGCGGAGTCACGTCCTTGTTCCTGCCAGAAACCCTCAACCAGCCTCTACCGCAGACCCTGGGAGATGGAGAGATGTTCGGCAGAGACTTCAAGATATTGAGCTGTGTTGAGAGGCAGAGTGATAAGTGAATGAGAATAATCGAGAGACATTTAGTTGGGACTTGAAAATTTTATCGAAAGTGATCATTAAAGTTGAATGGATTCATATATTAAAAAAGTTAATGTAAAAGAAGGTATAGAGCGAGATGATGAAGTTTCAGTGTATAACTTTGAACCAACCAGTGTCACAAAAGAACCAGTGCTTATGGATGATATAATACTTTAAAGTGTCAAGTGACAAACAGAATAGTCAAGCTGTCATGCGAAGTGTAAATAATTTAGTGCATACAAGAGATAACAACATGGAAAATAGTTTAAAATGTAAATGTGCTAAGAGCAAAATGTTCGTGAATAGTTGGGAAAGTAAACTTTATTGTATTTATGTAGTTGATGTTGTGTATGTCTTATTGTTGTGTGTTGTCAATGAAATACTTAAAACCACCTCTTAATTAATTGTTGTATTTATAACACTACAAAAACTCAGTTGATGTATTTCCATTTCTCTTAACAAGGCCCACAATGAACGATATCTCATAAACTGTAAGATTTTTGTCACAAAATAGAAATATAAGTTAGAAGTAGGAAAACAAAGTTGTTATAATCGATGTCCCAGTGTCTGTGAATAAAACGCCTGTAACCAGGTTAACTGTAAATAACACAAATAATGTTGTAAATATTAAACTGACTTTTTATTAGAAATAAGTTTTATTTTAAATTCACCTAATGGCTAATACGGATACTCTAATACCTCCATCGTCATAGTTAAATTCGCCTGATTTACAAGAAGAAAGACTGCAGCATGATGACGATGTAGTTGGTGAGGAGGCCGATGAGGTCGAGCGGCAACGTGGCGTCGATGTCGAACAGGCCGCACGCGCTCATCTTGCAGTACGAAGTCCTGTTGGCCTGGAGCACGCTGCTGCACAGGCGCTCTTCGGCAGCTGAACATAAAACCAGGTGAACTCTAATATTGTCCCTGTCGTTATATGGATAGGTGATAATGTATGATATAATGAATTCCACCTAACTTACAAAGGCGCGTTAAATATGGGTGCCACCTGGCATATGTCACGGCTAGTCAAAAACCAGAAATTCTGCCTTATCAAGGGATTTTTTCCCAAGCATCTCGGATTAAGATCAGACAGAATGTCACTTCATGTAAAACACTGGTAGCCATCTACTGTATTATCCTGGAAACTGACCACAACATAATTAGGAAACGGTTATAGAAAGACTGTGATGAACTTGAGTCTAAAGTACTTGACAACTCACCGAGATGATGTTTTTTCTTCAAGCGCTGTATGCAGGTGGTCTCGACGTCTTCCACAGCCATGTAGAACTTCTCACATTCGATGCACTGCATCACCACCAGCAGAACGTCCTTTATCTGCCACACCGCAGCCACCACCTTCACCACCGTGTACTGCACCATTTGCTGGAAGATTCAAACCTTTGAAGCACGATACACTCCCTCTAAAGCTTTATCTTATTCTAACACAACGTCTTACAAAGCTTATAATATCATATAGTATAGTATAATAAATTATGGATCTAAAACGAAATGCGCACACAAAACAAACTGATTTTAGGACAGTCATTTTAAAATGGTGTTCAGTAAAAGAATTGTAAGCATGACACTTACTTCATAAACCATTGAATCTGGCATCTGCAAGATTTGCAATATAATAGCGAAGTAGCATAAGCAGCGGAAGAAGGTATCGGCAGTATGGAATAGTACCTGAAGAAAGTTGACAACTGAATAAGAAACAACAAGAAATAAGAATAAGAAATAAATAATTGAACTCAAATAAAAGGAAAAAAAAACCTTACCAGTAACTGAAAAAGAGTCTTATAACAATTATAAGCATTCAGAATGTTTCTGTATACTTGAAAGTACTCGCTATAAAACTCTTCATCACCATCCTCAAATGCGAGCACATCCTCTATCCATTTCTGAAGAATCTTTCTGAGCCAAGTTATAACCAGAATGCCGTACACAAGGTTAATGTCAAAAGTGATGAACATAATGTCCATGACCAGGTCAACAGGGTTGAAATCGTGGTAAGTCACGTAGTACAACATGTACAGAAAGACGTTGGTACCAAAAGCGATACAGATAGCAAACCAGTTCCAGCGAGTGATGGCCACAATCTTATCACTGAAATCCAAGCTGTTGAAGACTTTCTGAAGCGTCAGAATAAGAGAGATGCTGCAGTCACTGTGAATGATGTTTAGTACGAAGATGAGAGTAAACCCGATGCTGTAGAACACGAAGGCGAAAGAAAAGATAATGGTAACGATATCACGGTTGTCAGTTCCCATAGTATCTTCTATATCTTCGAAGAACACACGATTGATGCCCAACCCGTACAAAAGCAGGATAAAGAAAAAGGTCGCTATATAGAACTTTTTTCCCTTCGGAGTGATATAGTCGTCTTTGATGGTATACTTCGACGATAGAAACAGAGAAAGTATTAAATTCACCGGATAGAGCATTCTCTGAATGTCTTTTCCTAATCTATTATCAAGCAACACTTCTGGTTCTCTAGTTTTAGCACTTATTTTATTATTCGTAAAAATCATTTTTCTATTGACAGCTTATCTGTTTACAAGTTACACAGTAAATGAATGAAGTAACAATAAAGTCAAAACGAAATATTTCGTGAGAGGTATTATTTTCGTAATCCATTTAATGGAGTAAGTAATAGATACAATGGTATCAATTGAATTGCAATTCTGAATAATAACGGACAATTACTACGAATACATAAAAAGGTCATTGATATTAGAAATAGACGATTAGGTTACGATACGAGTAATATTTTCTTTTGTAGATTCAAATCAATCAGTTTGTTTTGATACTGTTACTTTAAGTAAATAAACGGCAAAAGCTCATTTCTTATACATAGAAATATAAATAACAAACCGAATAAATTGCAAACTATAATCAACTTCACACTTCGTTAGAACAACAGCCGAGCGTAAAAAACCTTTTAACAAATGAAACTACTGTAAACAGTGAAATTACTATTACTTTATCAGACCACGTATCATTTAAATAACAGACGTGAACATGGACAGGTCAAGAACTTTCCGCTCAAAGTTAAACGTTAAACGAGGAACTAAATTATATCCTATTTTTACAAAAAATCTACACAGTGAAGTTTTGCTCGACAATTTTATCGAAAAAGATTTACAATCTCTTTTAAAACCACTCAATATAATGTATTCCGTTTTCATCTGCGCCAAGTATAGTATTCGTGATAACTTCATCACTTCTAACAACTTTCTCTATAACTTCACTGGAGTATTCACCACCGGTCTGTTTCTGTGCATCAGTGTCTATCGCATATGTTCCACCCTCTCGTCGAAGCGCATCGAATATGTTATCTTTGAGTGGAATACGATTTTCAACTTTATGAGTTACTCGCTTGGGTTGATTATGAATTACATCATTAATATCAGGTTCAGTGACAAGAATATTCAGCTAGTCGTAAAGGTTCAAAGTGTCCTTAGAGTTTTGAAGATGAACCGCAAAGATCTCACGTGTTTACTTGTTTACAATTGGAGTGGTGTCTTAGCTATAAATGCTCTTATCGTAGGGTCTATCGCCTACATGATGTATATTTTCTTTCCACACGTTGACATTTTAGATGTGATTTATTTCTATTCGACCATTGTTTTTGACGTCAATATAATGTATTCTCTATTTGTCACCAACTTCAGTCGCAAAGCGTTGTGTTCGTGGATTAATGATGTTCTTCAGTCGGGGGATGATTCCGATTTCTATTGGAATCGAATATTTAATGTTTATTTGAACATGTTAGATATTTACACGACACTTGAGGTGGTATTTCAATATTCGGTGAGATTCCACTACCTAGAAATCTTTTTAAACTACTAAATTTCCTTATACCTTGAAAGTTATATTCTAATAATAATGGAATATTTCAGATTTTATTTAACACAGTATTTTCCGTGGCACATGGTCTAACTAACATAGCTGTAGTATTACAAATGAGGACCGTTAATGACGACCAGACAGTAAGTACCATCGAATCTCTTTTCATAATTGATACCAAGTTCTCTCAACTGATTCTTATACTTGTTCTCTTTCAAGTCTCTTTGCCAAATTTTGATATCATATCTTTCTTCCAGATAGCCATTTTCATTGTCATGGCTCAAATATGGTTCTTAAAAGACATCATATTGCTCGCATGTTTGAGCATTGCTTGTGAAAGATTGTATGTGACAGCAAAGGAACTTCAGAGTACGCTGGTCGTGCTCATACAGAGACCAGGATGCTCAGGTAACAAACAACGTAGCAGAGTATATTTGGGTCCCCAATGATGCAGTTTATTCAAAAGATTATATAGAAAATCCAAAAGATTGTCCCAATTATTTCTGTTTCCTTCCAGAAGCCCGAAGAAGAGTGTGCAAGAATATAAAGCGCTTCCAAAAAGCAGGCTTCAGCAAGTTGAGCGCGTGCGGCGTGTTCATGATCGACGCCACGCTGCCGCTGCGGCTGTTCAGCTTCATCACCACTCACACCATCGTGCTGCTGCAGTTCTCCTTGTAGAGCTATACATAGGTGATGTGATGAACATCAAGCGCGGGCAAATGGCAGGCTTCAGCAAGTTGAGCGCGTGCGGCGTGTTCATCATCGACGCCACGCTGCCGCTGCGCCTGTTCAGCTTCATCACCACGCACACCATCGTGCTGCTGCAGTTCTCCTTGTAGAGCTATACATAGGTGATGAATCATAATCATCACCTGGTAATGATTTTAGTCGCGTAGTCCAAAACTTGATTACTCGAAAATAGCATTATAGTCTTATTGAGATGTTGAACTAAATTGCCATCTTTATAGTCCACTTATATACGGATAATGTCACGTAGGTAATAAAGAGAAAGACAATCTATGCTTTTCCTTTCCCTCATCTATTTATTTACTTCAATAACATCGCCCACTTATAAAATAACAAACTGTAACAAAACAACAGCGTAGTTAGTGACAGCTCCCATCAAACACATGGCCAACGCAGCGTCGATGTAGAACAGGCCGCACGCCGACATCTTACTGAACGAACGGTTTATACGAATCACAGCCTTGCACAGGCGATGATGGCTCTCTGTAAGTAAGGACATAAGTTTAATGTTATTAATTCTGAACTCAAAAGTAAAGTTATTAGAAAACCGCCAGCAAATGAAATCAATGTAGAGCAGAGAAATGGGAGGAAAAGAACAATCATAAAGGTCAATGACTGGAACCTGTAAGATACTTACTTGGGCAGTTCCTGTTTATTACAAGTTGTATACACGTTGATTCTGCTTCCTCGACAGTTATGTAGAATCTCTCACAATAAATGCTGTATATGATCACAAAGGCCACACTCTTTGACATCCAAACAATTAAATCTATGACGTACATCGGCGAAACCTGTGAAATCAACAACATTATTTAAAGAATTATCTTACCACTATACAGATTCAATAGATAGGTATCTTTAAAATTACACCATTTAACTCACCCTACTGCTCACCAGTGCATTCTTCTTAAGGTTCATGATTATCAGATAAAAGAACGTTAAACTGCGTAAAAATGTGTCCAATACGTGACTTGCTGTCTGCAGAAATGAAACATTCATGAAGTAATGTCACTGGAAGATTTAGAAATAAATTATTCATCAATGAACTTACCAGCAATTGATAAATAGATTTATACAAGTCAAATGCTTTCATAATATCTTTGTACACTCTAATTAAGTGACACACTTCATCTCCATCAAGCCCGTTGCTCAGATTTCTAATATTCAATATCCATTCATCGAAATAGACTTTCAATAAAATAATAACTCTGATAGCAATAATATAATTGATGTAGAATGTGATAAACATAACATCACAGAGACAGTCACTTATATTTTCTATAAGACTAAAGCGAGCAAAGAATCCGTAATACATGACATAGATAAACAGATCAATACAAATAGTTGTACACAATGTAATCCAATTCCAAATAATAAACCTGCTGACTATCTTACTGCAATCAATGCTTCTATTAATAACTTTGAATATAGAAACAAGAATGATATGGTTGTGTGAATGCACAATGTCCAATATGTAACACAAGATAAAACCAAGCAAATAATCAGTGTAATAGAGACCACTAAGGAATCTAAGGAAGCAGTTTTCAGAATAAGACATAAGAGCATCTCTGATGTCTGCAGTGATGATCCTATAGATACACAACAACCCCATGATGATCGTGTAGCAGGACGTTAATAATCGATATTTGATTCCTCTAGCTTCGATGCGATTATTTTGCACGTAATATTTTGAAGAGAAGCAGAGATTTAGAGCAAAGTTAAAAGAATTCACGATTTGGTGGAGCTCATTATCGAGTTGATGATCGACTCGTATCCGATTAGGCTGGTCGAAGGATCTTTCGCGTTTTTGGGTTATTGCTTTTATCTTCAGCATCTTTTTTGGTTGTCTATACATGTATTTCTTGCTACTAATTTTGCATTATTATTATTTGAAGATACAGTTTACGTTCAAATGTTTATTATGACCATCACTTCAATCTTGTTCGAGTACTTTCGTAGCTGGTTACATTAGTGAAATTAAATGGTGCTTAAAGTGGACATAGTAAACTAATGGTAAACTTTAACTACCTATAATTGAGTAATTAATTGCATGCATAACTAGCAATTTGCCCGTGACTTTGTCTGCAGACTTTTCACCATAGGTACTTTTCGCCTGTTGGCTACTTAATGAATGAGTTTTAGATCTTGCTGAATCTTGTTCCAAGAATACAAAAACCGAACTTTTTACTACGTGCCTACTGTTTGTTCAATATAAACAAAACGAAGATAGATGTAGAAAATACCAATCATTATTCAAAATGTAATAATAGAACTATCTACTAGTGGTCGGAACAATGACATGATCGATGCTCCTGTAACACGCTTATTTATGATCCACTCCTGATATAAGTTCATAAAACTATAAAATAATTTACTAAGGTGCAATTTGAATTCATGGTCATCATCATCAGTCGGTCATGCTTGATCATCACCGAGTTTTGGGAGATCCAGAAATTCCCACGCAACTGGAGCTATTCTACACTGGCTATCCTGTTCAAATCATTTTGAGAATAGCATGTTCCTGATAATTCATCATCATAGTCATCATATCCATCATCTAGCAGTATAAACTGGAACAGCATAACGACGAAGTCGGTCAAGCATTCTGCGAGACATATTGCTATGAACGCTTCCACGTAGAACAGGCCGCACGCGCTGATCTTGCTGAAAGTGCGATTTGAGTGCAATACGGCCTTGCAGAATTGCTTTTGGCTTACTGGAAAGAAATAAAGCAGTTACAGAGTAAATATTCTTATGTCATGATCTAACGCTATAAAAAGATATTGATTTGAAAACAATCCTTAAGCGTAACACTAACACTAACACACTACTAAACATAACATAAGTTAAAAACTGGTATTACAAAAACTTCTATAGAGTGATTAAGATACAATTTAAGACATCCGTGACTGGATGGATGTGTGTGAAAGAAAGTGGTTTGATTCTTACTGGAACAGTTCGTATTCTTCATAAGTTGTAAACACGCTGACCGAGCTTCTTCTACTCGTATGTAGAACCTTTCACTACATATGCAGTGGATCAGAAGAGCTAACATGTTCTTTGACAGCCAAGCGACAACAGTCATCCAGTAGATTACAGACGAGACCTGGAAAAGTAAATGAAGATAAAATACAAGAAAAGAGTTTCATACCTGTCCAATCATTTCTTAGAATACGCACTGCAATATCTTTTTTATCTACATATTTAGCCTTTCCAAAGCCGACGTTATTTTAAAACTGATGACTTCATATTTACATACCTCAATTTGTTCAGCCTCATCGTTTTCAGACTTGACTATGGACAGATACAAAAAAATAATACTCTTTATGAATGTGTCCAGTGTGTGACAAACAATCTAAAAGAAAAATAAAATATTAATCGTATGGGTAAACAACAACTTTTGCAAGTTTTAAGCAAATTATTTTAAACATACCAAATACTGGAAAATTGTTTTATACAAGTCATAAACGTCCATAATGTTGTGGTAAATTTTGAGTAATTTTCGACGCTGTTCAACATTTTCTTTTTCTGCGTTCATCTTTAAAACTTCTTTGGTCCATATTTCCAGATATTTTTCTATCAGTCTTATAAAACTTACAGCGACGGCATAGTTGACATCAAGCGAGATATACAATATGTCCAATAAAAAAGCGATAAATGTTGTCATGTTACTCAAATCATCAAGGAAGATGTAATAAATAATATGAATAATCAGGTTTACACAGAGAACACTGAATAATGAAATCCAATTCCAAATGACAAAACTTCTGAATTCAGAACTGCAGCCGATGCCTCGGTGTATAACTTGGATCATCAAGATAAAGGAAACGATATTTTGTGTCTGCACATTATCCAGAACGAACCAAGTCAAAAACTGTACAACATAGAGGGTGAAGTAAACAATGTGAAGGAATTTCACCAAAATCTTCTGATAGTCAAACGCAGCCTCGACCAAGTTGTCAAAGGTGAATATTTCATAGATACAGAAAATAATCATGATCATCGTGTAGCAGAATGTCAGTAATCGATACTTTGTTCCCATCGGATAAATATGATTGTATCGAACGTCAAATTTTGAAGAGAAAAACAAATGAAGTGCGAAATTAATTGGACGCACGATGTGTTGAAGTTCTTTATCAAGTCGGTCATCCTTAAGAACACGGAATGATGAATCTGGTTCAGTTATAGGTTGTTTAACCATTTGAGTTATTTTAGTAATCATTGTTACAAGACCTACAGGCGGTCACCTACCTACAGTTTCACGTGGACTGTTGAACGATCGCTTTTATGTCTTAATGTGACTAGTGATCTTATCGGGGTTTCCTATGTAATGCCTTATTATTATAGTCGTAATACTGCATAACTTAAAGGTACATTATTCAAATTAATAGGTCAATAACCAAGTAGGAAGTCTTATAAAAGTATTGATCAATGAAGATACATCGACTAACGGTGAACGAAAACATCAGTGATGTTTTCAAACTTGTATTATGATCTTCTAAAAGGGCTGTTGCAACATACGGCTTCTATCAACTAATGACTACGCAAAACTTTTAGAACAGCGAACAATATTTGATCAGAACTGCTAATGGGATTACAAGAGAACTTGACAAGCATACAAAGTCAAATTTAATTTTGCAAATTGGGTTTCGCAACGTGAGTTGTACCTTGAGGTACGTGGTGACTGCAGCGTATAATTTCATAATTCAAAGGACTTCCCAACTGTGTTAGGGCCGGCTCCCAGTCTAACCGGATGCAGCTGAGTACCAGTGTTTTTTAAGGAGCCACTGCCCTTCTTAACCCGGTTACCCCGGCAACCCAATACCCATTGGGGGAAACTGGTTGTCAAACTTTCTGGTTTCTGACTACCTACACCCGGTATCGAACGATTCAAAAGAAAGACAGAAATAATGAAACTAGCCCAAATCCTTTATTTTCTTCTAGTATCGTATTACAATAAGTTGAACTGCAGTATAATAATGCTGTACTGGGTGACTGTAGCGAGGAGGCTGATGGCGAGCGTGGCGCCGACACTGAACAGGCCACATGCGTTCATCCTGCTGAACATGCGGTTAGTCGCCAACACGTTCCTGCACAGGTGCTGCTGGCTATCTGGAATATTATAAATGAAGATAAATATTACAAAAATGGCACATTGATAATTGGGAACAATTCAAAGATGAGCGTTGCGACACTTAACATAGTTGAAACATATTGGGTGAAATCAACACCTTTCACGCCGAAGATGTAACGAGATAAGGCCAGAATTCTTGAGCCACTACAGCAAAGTCAAAGTGTGTAGCCCTTTAAGTCCAGTCATAAATTACTATGCCGTAGATGAGTTAAGGAGGCTGAAATCTAAAGCAAAATGATTGTAACTTTATCCTCACGTGAGTAATTCCTGTTGTTGACAAGTTGTATGCACGCCGACTGCGCGTCCTCGATCCTGATGTAGAATCTCTCACAGCACACGCTATGCATTACTGCTAGTGATGAGTTTTTGAAAAACCAAAAAAATAAATCGAAAGTATAAAACTTCGACACCTGGAAATTAGGGAAATAATTGAAATCATCTTAAAACAATTTGCATGTTCCTAATAGCTAAGAGCCTCAGCGATGCTGTCGCTAGACAGATTAAAAGAACTTTATTTTACTTTACCCTTCCTTTTTTACTTTCCTCGAGGAGGGATAGAAAAAATTTAATAACCGATCCCAGTTCTTGAGCCAAGGTCTTAAGCTTCTGTTCATAAATTGTATGGTATTTGCAAAATTCTTAGTTTATTTTAGTATGTATTAACTTACTGCAGAGGAAATAGAGTTGATACCGGAGTACACAAGAACCAAGCTTTGACTCACGGACACCAGTATGTGAGTTAAAATCTGAAACGTAATAGCAACTATATATTACTTGCTTGATCCTATTCAAAAAATATATATTATATAATGCAGGTAAAAGTGTAATCAACCTACCAATTTCTCGAAAATAGTTGCATGCAAATTGTACGCCTCAATTATAGTTTGATACATCTTTAGTAATTTGATATATTGCTCATCATCCTTCTTTCCCACATCCCTAAGGACTTCGTTGGTCCATTCTTCAAGATATAATTTTAACAAATCCAAAATTCTCATAGAAATAACATAATTGATGTTAAATGATAAGATCATAATATCACAGTAGCAAGTGGTTATTATGTCAAACCAATAGAGAGTATCAAAGAACATGCAGAAGGCAACAATGATGAGAGAATCTATACAGATAGTAAATATTACTCCGAAATAGGTGAATATGACATAACTCCTGATCTTCTCACTGCAATCGATATATCCGTGAATTTCTTGGATCTTCAAAATGAGAACAACGTAATTGTTCTGTTGCACTACATCGTTAATGAATATAAATGTGTAACAAATAAAATACGTCACGTAGAATACCACATTTAAAATCTTCATGCATTCGTCTTCATAATGCCCCATGCTCCCGAGTGTATTTATATTAATAGTGAACATGCGATAGATACACAGTGTGTTAGTGAATAGGATATGGAAGATCTTAAACAACAGAAAGGTCCTTTCTCTGGGATAAATATGATTATCTTTCACATAATATTTTGAAGAAACAAACACGAACAGAGCGATGTTGTAAGAATTGGCTATCATTTGAACTTCTTTGTCGAGCCTGTTATTAGGTAGAACTTGACAAGGCTTTGATTTTGGATACTTTGGTCTCATATTTATCTGGTTGTTGGTTTGACCGTCATCGTTGGTGGCTGTCATTTTGAGGAACTTGCTCAATAGGGAGACTTTCAGAGAAACCTGTCGTCTCTATATAAACAAAATTTTGTGATTTGACGTTTTCAGTATTTTATAGAACTTTAATGTGGGTTAAATCCAATCCTTGCATGAAATAACCGCACAAATATTAACTCGAAAGTCTAATGTACGAGTAAACTACGGTCAAGAAGGTCAGTAGTTTCAATAAAACTAAAGATCTAAAAGCATCAAAACAAATGTGTGTTGATTGTATTAGTGTTAATTCTGTTATTGAATTACCAAACTGAAAACGTAACCTTTAAACTGACAGATACAAATGACATAGGACTGAGTTCCTGTATCAATCCATTTGATTAAGACCCAGAAGTGTTTTGAAAAATGACAACAAATTATATGTGTAAACAATAATAAAAAAAATAACTACAGAGCATGATTTAGAGACTGTATTTATTTCCTTTATTTACAAGAAAGTAAACTGTAACATGACAATAGCATAGTTGGTGACAGCTCCGAAGAAACATATTGCCAGCGAAGCGTCGATGTAGAACAGTCCACACGCCGTCATCTTACTGAACGAGCGATTTATACGAATCACCGCCTTGCACAGATACTTATGGCTTTCTGAAAGAAAGATACAAAATAGATCATTTTAGACGGTCTTTGAAAAGGACCCTCATTGTAAGTCTTGGCTGCCATTGGCAGTCGGTAGTCGTTATAGGTAGTTCAAAAAGTCAGAAGATCTTATCACAACGATTGTATGTTTTATGGACAAAAGTCGCGTGCTAAGTATAAATGTCATCTTTCCAAAGATAGATTCTACAAACGACAATATGCTTATCTTCAAACATTTCACTGAGATGATCTTACTGGGACAGTTGATATTCTTAATGAGCTGTATACAGGCGCACTCAGCTTCCTCGACACTGATGTAGAATCTCTCGCAGTAGGCGCAGTGTACGAGCGAGAGCAACATCGTCTTCGTCACCCAGAAGAACAAATCTAACGTGTGAGACACCGAGATCTAGAAATAACAAACAAACAAAAAAACATATAAAGCATTTATTATTATAAAACAGATAAATGAAATAGAAAAGCAACATATGCTGAAAACACTATTGATACCTAGAAATTTGAATGAAATATTTAAGACTCACTAACAGATCTAGATGAAATATTTTAAATACTTGCCTCAGCCTTCAAGCTGTAGATAGTGATGTAGAAAAATATCACCGATTGGGAAAATGATACCAGTATGTGGCTGAATATCTGCAAAAAATTAATGTAAATTCAATAAACGATGAAGTTGCAGATGAAACTTAAATTACATGAATCATACATACCAAATTTTTAAAAACCGTTTTAGCCAAATTGTAGGCTTGCATTATATTTTGATAAATCTCCAATAACTTGAGACAATACTCATTGTTTTCCTCTCTCTCATTCAAAATCAAAATGAATTTGACCCATTCATCGAGATAGATTTTCAACAGTATTATTATTCTGGTAGCAAAAATATAGTTGACATTGAAAGAAATGAACATAAAGTCACAAATGCAGTCAGGGATAACGTCAGAAAACCTGGAGTGAGCGTAAATGGCGTAGTAAACAATATGCATGTAAGACTCCAAGCATAAAGTAATGAAGAGAACAATCCAATTCCATATTATGAAACTCCTGATGCTCTTGCTGAGGTCAAAGCTCCTGTTAATAGTTTGGATCGCAAGAATAAGTAAGACGTGGTTTTGTTTGTGCACAAAGTCCAAGATGAACAACAAAATAAAAGCGTACATTTGGACGAAATCGTAACAGCAATTCATAATCCTCATAAAGTCATTTACGGTAACACCTATATTTGAGTCTCTGTATACTCGGAACACATTCAATGCATTCAGTAACGATGTGTGCAATACCGTCATGAATCTATATTTAGATCCCCGAGGATAAACGTGATTACGACGTAAACAATATTTTGATGAGAAAAACAAATGAAGTACAAAATTAAATGATTTCACAATTCCTTGCATTTCTTTGTCAATTTCAGTATTGGGTAGCATTTGGCTGGAGTATGGTACAATTTTGCGTTTTTCCCTCATAGCTTAGTTTCAAATCAAATATCTTCTATTTGACTATTATGTTTTATGTCGTTCTTTAAACTTCGAGACTAGTGTAGTATTTCAGTGATTTCAATAAACTAGATCAATATTTTTGTACCTATGATATCGACAAATCAATTGAACAGTTTCAGACTAATACATTTTTATAATATCACCCAAAAAAATCATTAATTATGGCCAAAGAAATTATTATACTCGTAGAAACCCTTTCAACTTGATTGATTCTTACGACAAGTATGTAACTCGTTATTCACCAGTTTGACAACCTAAGTTTGTATTTCTCGGACTCAACAAAGTAATAACTTGGCAGAAGATGTCTTTAGAAATAGAAAAAAAGCATTTGATTTTTAAATCAAGCTTCTTCGTCTATCACATGTCAATTTCTCTTACTACATCACGTCTTTCATGTGATAATTTTTTTCATTTTGTAGAATTCCAAAACTTCTCAGCATTCCGAAAATTGTTCATCATGACAGCCAGAACCTCAGATTGTTTGATGATATCAACAGTTTCTTGGTGCTGACCAGTTTCTTCATCTTTTACTGCATTAACACTGTTCATAATGTACAGCAAATGTACATCGTGGGCAATAAACCTAGTGAATTAAAGCTTTAGTATATTTATACTACTCAGCCAAATCTAAAAGTATATGTATTTTTTATGAAATCGCCATCGTCATAATTAATGAAAAACTTTTGGCTTTGCTAAGAACTACCTTGCTTTTTACACACTGTCTACATCTATTTTATTATTTTTCCTTTCGCAGGTATGCTGGAAGAGATTTCTTTAGAAATAAGCATTACCTTTGTAAATTCTTTCTTTCCTGTCATCTTTCTTTATTATGTGTGTGTACAAAAATTTGAAAATAAATAAATAAACTAATGCAGATAGGGAAAATTGTAAAGAAATATTAGTGAGTCAGACTTATCTAATTTGTTTATTTTATGTTCTTGAGATCAATAAGAGCTAGTTTTATCTCAAGAGACGCCTCTCGTGGTGCGTCATTCTTATCTGAGATCTTTATCAAATGTCATCATGTGACAATATTACCTATATGATTGTCAAAACTAGGAATTAACTCCTCCTCTTTAACCTGATAAAAATCACAAGAGATTTAAATAGGGAAATAATAAGTGTAGCCACAAAATTATTTATTGGACTCATGATTAAACTTCTAATTTTAGAACTAAGCAACGGGGAAATGACATGGCCTAATACATGGCACGTCAGAACATTTCAAGAGATCTTCAGGCTTCAGTTTTCATACAAAATTGTTGGATAAAATAAAATAAATAAACTACAAAAAGACAGGCATATATTTTCAAGTGGCATTACATAATGCTTATCACGGATGATCTTTTATCTAAACGTGACACAGATGATGACTTGTTGCTCGGAGGCAATGCAGACAGAGTAAATAAATATCAGTGAATACAAGTACCTTCATCACTCAAGATTGTACCTTTACATCGACAGTGCATGCTTAAAAGATGTAGTGAAAAGTTATATTTGTGATTAAATAAAAACTTTAATAGAAAATAAGCATATAGGAACTGCTAAAATTATAATTTTAACGCAATCACGATTGGCTAGCAAAGATAATGGCATTGTATATAATTAAGTCGCTGGTGATATTATCGGTACTATCAGTACCGACGCTGGCCATGGTACAAGTGCGGGTGAACGAGGGCGTGTTGGAGGGAGAGCGCGTGCGCAATGAGTATGGCGGGGAGTACTACAGCTTCAAAGGGATCCCGTACGCGCAGCCGCCGCTCGGGGACCTCCGGTTCAAGGTAAAAGGCTGCAAATGTTTCAATTTCTTAAGGTCACGCTACATTCATAGATTCAAAATTGAAGTACATGTATCAGTTTTTTTATTCTTACGATCTTATTTTTCCAGGCTCCACAACCACCGCAACCTTGGGAAAACGTTCGCAGCGCAAAGGAATTCGGTCCTAAATGTTACCAGTATGACTTGTTCATGGAAAAAGGAAAGCGCGACGGCAGCGAAGACTGTTTATATCTCAACGTGTACACACCAGACATCAAACCCGACAAACCTTTGCCTGTCATGTTCTGGATACACGGTGGAGGTTTTGTTTCTGGTGCTGGTGATGATGATGAATACGGACCCAAGCTACTCATAAGGAAAGATGTTGTCGTCGTCACAATTAACTACCGATTAGAAGTTCTTGGCTTTTTGTGCTTGGACACAGAAGATGTGCCTGGTAATGCTGGTATGAAGGATCAAGTGGCAGCGCTCCGGTGGGTCAATAAGAATATCGCAATCTTCGGCGGAGATCCTGACAATGTTACTATATTTGGAGAAAGTGCCGGCGGGGTCAGCGTTTCCTACCAAGTTATTTCGCCAATGTCTAAAGGTTTATTTAAAAGAGCGATCGCTCAGAGTGGCGTCAGTTTATGTTATTGGGCACAAGCATACAGACCACGAGAGAGAGCATTCGCGTTAGGAAGAAAGTTGGGCTTTTATTCAGACGACGTCAATGAATTGTACGAATTTCTGAAAAAGCAACCAGTGGAGTCACTTATACAAGCTAAGGCTTCTATAACCTTCGCCGAAAATCAAAGAACTCATGAAGAGGTATATTTTAGTGTAGCCGATGAAAAACAATTCGGCAACAACGAGAGATTCTACTACGGAGATATGGTGGATGCAGTGTCGAACAATGTCCATGAAGGTATAGAAATTATGACAGGATACACGGCAGATGAAGGTCTAATGGGTGTTGCTATTTTTGGTGACATTGAAAGAAATCTGGATCAAGCTAGAAACTTTCCACAATTTTTCGTTTCTTACCCAATGTCGCTCAATTTGCCAGTTGATGATCAATTGGAACTTGGAAAGAAAATCAGAGATTATTATTTCGACAATCCTATTGCAATTCCTGATGACTGGGAGAAATTAGGGAGATATTACGGCATGGATATATTTGTGTTTGCCACTATGAGATGGATTAAAATAATTGCTCGTACAAATAAGAACAAGGTATATCTATACAAGTTTACAGTTAAAACTGAGTTGAACAAGGCTGCTCATATGATGGGACTAGCAGAAGTTCTCGGAGACAAGGAAGTCGTCGCTCACAGTGATGATTTAGGGTATCTCTTCAATATGAAAGAATTACCTCTGATTGATATGAACTCCACCACGTTTGAACATGTTGAGAAGGTTACACAACTATGGACCAATTTTGCTAAATATGGGTAAGTGTTTCAGATATTTGTTTCTGTATATCGTTTTAGTTTGTTTTGTAAATAAATATTTTGGGGCTCATAAAATAGAACCTTCACTTTTGCGGTACAGATGTTTACGGTTGTTTTGCATTTTTCTCAAAGTTCTATATTTTGATTTTTTTTTGTATTTATTTTTATTGTTTTTTGTTTTGTAAATATCTAGATTAGGTAGTATATGTAGGTATGTAGAGAATGTGTGTATAAATAGGATAATTATTTACTTTTATTTTTTTGTTTTAGAAACCCCACACCTGACAATTCTTTGGGCGTCGAATGGACTCCATATTCAAGTGACAAGCAAGATTATCTGGACATTGGCAACGAACTCACAACTGGGAAGGCACCTGATGAAGAAGAGCTTCAGTTCTGGGAGGATCTCCTGACAGAATACGGACAAAAATTGTACTGATTTTTAGTTTAAAATTAAAAACGATAATCCCATAAACTTTTTTCGAGTTAGGCCCAATTTGTCATTTTCAATTTATTTTCTTGTTTGTGAATATTTTTATGTATACAATCTCTTTGCTAGTTATGGGCTTCTGGTACTTTTGTTACCGGTACAAAAAGTATCGAGTCACATTTTCGGGTTTATAAAATGCCCTATGTTGTCTTCACCTGTGTTTTATTCTACATTTTATTATATGTACAATCTCTTTGCTAGTTATGGGCTCCTGGTACTTTTGTTACCGGTACAAAAAGTATCGAGTCACATTTTCGGGTTTATAAAATGCTCTATGTTGTCTTCACCTGTGTTTTATTCTACATCTTCTTCTACTATATAAAAATAAGTCCGGTTTTCCTCCCTGACGCTATAACTCCAGAACGCACGAACCGATTTCCACGGTTTTGCATTCGTTGGAAAGGTCTCGGGCTCCGTGAGGTTTATAGTAAAGAAAATTCAGGAATAATCAGGAATAATTCAACAGAAAAGTGGGTAAATCGTTTTTCACATACAGCGCCATCTGTGATACATAGCATGTACTACAAACCAATATCCAACACTTCAAGTAGATGGCGCCGAGTGTTTGACAGCTACTCATTGTCTCTGCTCAGTTAATTTCATTCAAGCTCAGTGTAAATTATGTGGATCGTGCATTTGAGGTTAAATTCAACACTCTGTCCATTGTCCAAAATGCCTAGACAACGACGTGCGAGCATCGGCCGCCGCACAAGACACAAGAAACTAGGGTCGCAGAAGACAGAAGGAGTTAGATAGTAACCTGTATGGGCATCATGGTAATGCGTGCGTGCTGGGGTGCGGACGACTGAGAGCTGCGTTGGTCGAGTACTAGGCGCGCAGAAGACGGTAGGAACTCGGAAAACGAATCTGGTGGCGAAACGGAGTTCGCCGGGTCTGCTAGTTTTATTATATTTATATGAGAGCTATTTAAACCTCTACCTACATCGAAGTGTTTCATTTAAAATTTCTTCTAACACTTTTATTTCTGACGGTACTCTGCTGCGTGAAATTTTATGCGGGTGACGAAACGGAACTCAAAATTTTAATATTAAATTATTTATTTTGCTCGAATGACCAATTGGGCCTTGGTGTATGGAAAAAATAGTTGGTGACCAATCGGTACTAATGACAAATTGGGAATAACTCCTTTTTTCTTCGTTAAAGTTACTTTTGGATACTTTCTGAAGATAGACTTTATTCACCAATTGAAAGATTTTTTTCCCTAAAGCAAAAAAATAACAATTGCTATATATTACTCGTCATCTTCATAACGGCTATGTGATAGCGGAAACATTCTGGACCGACTGTAAAAGAGGGTTTTAATTGGAAGATCATGATGAATGTTTCTACCTACATTAACAGTCGTCAATAGTCAACAGATGCTAGTCATCGTTATTTTCAAGTTTTTGTTTTCCTCGTCACACTCATCATATTTTGATAAATACTAACATATGTAGAATCTTATCCAACAATTTTATTTGATGAAAGCAATACTTTCAATAATTACATCATTAATTAAAATATTTTTGTTGATTATCTTATCAATATAATTCACAAGCTACTGTCAGCGGTTTTACCTGCTTCTCGAGGGAACCACTTCCCGAATCCGGATAAAAACTAGCCCATTTATTATATGGACCTACTGTAAGGTATACTGCTAGTGTCAACTTTCGATCAAATACATTCCGTTGTGTTTGCGTGAAAAAGGAACAAGCATTTATACATACATACAAACAAACAACTTCTTCTCTTAACATTTATAATTTTGAAAGGATTAGTTTTGATATTGTCACTATATTCATTTATCTGTGTAGGTAATATATCATCAATTTACATCAACAAATGACTCATCTGGGATAAACACAGACTTTACCAGGTAAGTATTAGGCATACATATCCCTAGAATATGTAGAAAAGCTATTGATGACATCATCGTCATCTTCCTCTCCATCATAGGACGTCCACAGCTGAACATAGGCTTCCCATATGAGTTTCTTTGCTATATTTTGTACTTACATGGATCTAACGGAGGTATTTGGCATTTCTACAGCATTCCAGGATTATTGTGGCCGGCAAGTTTACCAACAGATCACGGTTGACATAGATTTTTTTAAAATTAACAACGACTGATATCAGTGTCCTGGCGCTTATAGGCCGGGGGTAAAATGACAACCTGACTCAGGGCTTGCTTTCACCATCATGAAATCTGTAAATAAAATAATTGTAACTGGTTTGTGCGAGATTTTATATCTACGTGTTTGGGGAACAATGATAAGGCTACACGTGTATATCGTTATAAGTAAGTTGATTGTAGTCAATGACTGTCCGGAATTGTCTTGCAGTGATTGTTGCTAGTTCGATATCTGTTTTCTTCAAGATTTTTTTTGATAAATATTAGTATTTCTGAAGGGTTATTCCGAGAATCCGCGTGGGTGCTAATCTTTTGTTCAAATAAATGATAAGAAGGTGTAGGTAGCAAACCAACATCTGGCGATCATAATCTGGTTTATAAATACGACTGCCTTCATAGTTACAAGTTCGAACAAATACGATATTAGGTAACAAAATAGACAACAGATTTCAAAATAAATTTTAATATTGACAGCGTTTTTTGAAAAAGACCTGTTAAAAAGGATTCAGATGAGATCGCAAGCAAAGTAGATCAAAACAGTCCAAAACAGAGCAGAGTGGAAATTGTTGATAAAGTCCTGTAGGATATTGGTAGCAATAGTTTAAAATGATGATGATGATGAAGTTTTACAGGAAGGCGAACTGCAGTAAGATGATAGTGTAGTGTGTGATGAGCGACATGACGTTGAGCGGCAGTGCGGCGTGCACGGAGAACAGCCCGCACGCAGACATCTTGCTGAACGTCGCCTCGTGTGAGCGACGCACGTTCTTACACAAGTGGCGAACTGCCTCTGAAACCATGTTCGTCTTGTAAGACATCTACTACATCTAGCTTATATGCCTAACTACTTATAGACTCTCTTCTTTGTATCTCTATTAGCAATCATTTCACCATTCATCGCGTATTTCATGTCTTCTTTTACAATGAAGCCAGTATGTATTTCATAGTTTAATTGATCACACAAATGACATTACCAAGCATTATAAAGTCATCAAATACCTGTACAGTTAGAATTCAGTACTATCGCACAAGAATCCAAAGAGTTTCTAGCAGACGTGTAAAACTTCTCGAACTGTGCGTTCAGAGCGACCTGCATCACCACGTTCGTTGTTATCCACATGTGGATAGCAGCTATCATTATCAAGCTTTGAATCTGTAAACACATTATTAACATACTCATAAGAAGCTTCACCATGACTGACATACTTCATTTATAACTTAAAAGAACAACTTACATTTTTTTCATGATCAATAGTCATCTGTATGTAAATTAACGTCCGAAAAAAGAAGTCTATGCAATAGAACAGAACCTGTAATTAAATAATTAATAGCAATTCACATAGCTGTGTTATTCATAAAACAAGATTGTTTTATTTAGAAATCTTCCAATAGCAAACCGCCAAGTGCATTAAATTCTGGCAAATTCTTAAAATTATTTGATGGCCTGACTTGTATTGAAGAATTCTATACTTTGATTAGGTAATTTCAACTTACCTTCATTTGAAAAGAAAGCTTATGGATATCATAGCACTCCATTATATCAATATACTTCTGATATAGTTTTTGGCAATAATCTTCTGTATCGGAGTTAGATTCCATACCTTCTAATTGAAGAACTCGATCATTCCAGAGATTTAGTTTATCTTGTAATAGCACAATAAGTCTGGTCGCATTAACAATATTCACGTTAAAAGACATAGATGCGGCTCCACACAAGACATCCATATACGAGAGCTTCAGTAATGTATTAACGCTAATCCACCCAAAAACTTCATAACATATTATCGAGATGACAAATATCCAATTTCTATAAATGAAGCGCTTGAATACTTTGCTATCATTAAGAAAGGCATGAACATCTTGGATCTTCAATACAAACTTGACATTCAACTTTGATTGTAAAGCTGAGATAAAGTTTGAGAGTACCCCAAAACAGCTGATGAGAACAAGCACATAAGAATTAATAGTATGAAAAGCAACATTTCTGCGTTGCTGTCTGATGTATCTGTGGTCGTAGCAGCGGTACGCGAAGAGAAACATGAAGAACATTGTAACACAAAAAGACAATAACTTGGAACAAAGACTGTTTGGTAGAATTAAATTCCCTTTTAGTCTATAATAGGGACAGAAGGAAAAGAAATGTATCAAGCGGAGAGGTCGGAGCATACGCTTAACGTCATTGTCAATAAAGTCGCCTGGTAAGGCTTTCACGGGCTGGTCTGGTCTGGTGATGGAATTCTTTTTCACACAGCTCTCGACCGTCATTACAACTATTTAAATTACACCTTCCAACACCAGTCTTCAGACAATGATAGAACTAAGTAATGGTAATTTTTACTCAGGTGTTACGGTAGATTAATTTGGAAGTCACATATTCGTTTACTTGGGCTGAGTAGTAATAACATATCCGGAAACTAATATAACTAAATGTCACTAATGTAGTGGAATAAACCTTGAATAAGTTCAACTGCCCACACACATAAATTATATCTACGAGTAGGATAAATTACATTTGAAATCATATTTAACTGGAGGAATGAGAAAATAATGATAGCAAATAAATATTACAGAAGGTATTTGAAAAGTCTTTTGTCGATAAGTTGAAGAAAAAGTGCATTACTTAGTACCTAATCCGAAAGCGAATATCTTCTGGTAAGTTATGTCACCCTAGTACTTGTGACAAAAAATGATTCGATTTCAAGACCATTATTTTAGTGTAGAAAATTATTACAAGTTGGTAATGCATCTGGCTTCATTGCACCTATGATTTCCTAGTACTTGTAGTAAGTAGTTTGGGAGTGGGGAGCGTGAGGTTTTTTCGTTACGGAATTTCTGGATTTGGTCCCCGCGCTCAAGGCCTGCGATAGAAGCTATGCAATAGCTTAAAAACAATAGAAATCATAGGAGGCAGAGACATAATTAATATAACAAATAATTTCACAATGGGTTAGTGAATAATATACAAGCAAAGTAGGCACCTATTTAATGTAAGTAATTTTTTTACCAACAGATTGTTTACTAGGTGCAGTCATTTATTTGCTAGAAAAGGTGTACTTTTAATAGCACAAGTGTTACACGAAAGAGAATTGTAAGAAGACGACAATGTAAGCAGTGATGAGTGAAGCAAATCGTAATGGCTGAGCCGCATCCAATGTGAACACATATAAAACGTTCATTTTGTGAAACTTGGTTCTGTACAGTCGTCGGATGTTCCTGCAAACTCTTCTTTGTTTTTCTGCAAACGATAAGCTTATATAGGTGACATTGCATGACTTGATTGGCTATGAACGAAATGGTAACTGGGAACCCTCTTAGCTGAAGATCGATCTACCATTGCAGGTATTGCTAAATGCAGGTAAATAATTGTATCCCTTCTAATAATATCTGTACATTTACCTGATGTATCTCTTGATGTCGATATCCAGATACATGTAGTTTGAATTTCTGCCATCGTTAAATAAAATCTTTCGCATTCTGAGCTTAATTTTATTATTAAAATAATACTTTTTAAGAACCACAGTTGAGACGTTAGGATCCGTAGGAAAAACTATAAAAATATTAAACAAATTAGAGTTTTCCACCCACCGATACTTATGTAATTATGTTTACTTATTTAATTTTGTTTAAATAATGTACACAGAAAGAATATAAAAGAAGTAGAGATAGCATAAAATAGTACAAAGGTGTATGTTTATGTACCTCTCTTTAATAAAAATTAAAAAGGTACATTCAACTTGATCCCTTCTAGTGCACCAAAATACGTACATTGGTTCCACAATCAATGGTAATCTTCCTCGTTCGTATATGAATCGCTATATCCGCTAAGGCGTTGGAAAATATGTATACGTAAAAAAATAATATCTGAAATATCCATGAAATATATTAGTTAACGTTATCTCTTTTATTTATTGGTGTAATTACAAGCAACAAATAGGTAAGCTAACCAAATACTGAAAAGTCTTTTCGATCAATTGATAAGATTTTAGTATTTCTAAATATGCCTTGAACAAATTATTCGTATCACAATGCACTGTATTTCCAACACTCTGCTGAATTCTTTCAATCCATATTTGAGCAGTTTTTCTGTTTATTTCCAAGAGCTTGGCAGCATAGATGACGTTGATATCGAAGCAGATATGTAAGTAACTCGTGAAAATATCGCGAATGCTAATATCATCGAAGGTGTAACAGTAATAAAAAAGCCAAAATATATGAAAACTGTTCAAGGCTATAACGTAGATCCAGTTGAATATAAGAGAACGCTTGAAAACCATTCCATTGATGTTAAGCATTCTGTGAGCATTTTGAATGCTACAGATTAGTAAGACGTTGTTATTTTTCTGCATAATGTTTACGAAGTAGTTCAAAATACTTCCAATGGCAAAAACAACCAAATCTAAAAGTAGATTATGTATTTTGTTGAATGAAGACGATATCAAATAGAAGCTGAGTGAGACATAAAGTATCGTCCCTATTGCCGAGACAACGTCGTATTTCAAATCATTTGAATGAATGAAATCGTTTTTAATCTGGTATTTAGCGCAGAAGAATAATGCTTGCATTAAATTCAGAGGTAGTAATGTCGCTTGCAAGTATTTCTCAATAGCATTTACTGCAAGATTATCAGTATTTATATTACTTGAAGCACATTTTACTTTTCTAACTGTAGTGTGCAGTTTCCGTACAATGTGCAACATTGTGTCTATTATGTTTTTTGTTTTTGTTCTAAAAGTACTATTGGCCCGTCTCTACACCTAATAGATGTACATTGTACAAATAGTCATATTTTGTTGACCTATGTTCTCTTATTGGTCTTTCTTTCTACTTGCGATGTTACACAGTAAAACATACGCAGTTAGTGCTATCTGATATTTTTTATATAATTTCTTGCATTTATTGCAACTTCAAGACAGGCTTTGTGGAAGCATAAAGTCAATTGAATTTCTTTATGTCCCTATCAAAGACTTCTTTCACACAAAAGTTATTTGTGTATACCATTCTCAAACACGAGACCCTGGAGGAGGAGATAAACCTTTACTTAGTTAAACAGTAAAACAAAGAACTAGAACAAATTAACACACAACACATAATGGAGCATTTAGAACCATTACCGTCAAATGGTGATGACTTTATCATTTGGAATTGGAAAGCTAGAAACCATTTACTTTTATTAAAAGAAAATATGGCATTGTCAATGTGTCCATTAACACATGTATGTTATAACCTTGTAGAACAATATTTACTCGATACATTGTTGGTCGTAAATAAAGTTAATGTATCCATAATTTTTTTGTAAAAAAGTTTTTTATTTAAAGCTTTTCAGTGATACGAATAGTTGTCACTATCCATACAAGTGGTAAGTTCTCATGAATACAAAGATTATACATAAGTCCAAATACGAGGTATTTTACATATTCAGTTGTCGAGTTCCCTCGACTTTCTCTGGTCTCCATCATCAGGTCAGTTCCAAACCTTCACTGTTGCAAAGGTCTTGTCAATACAAATTATTTAAGCCCGAACACGAGGTAGGTTACATATTCAGTTGTCGAGTTCCCTCGACTTTCTCTGGTCGCCATCATCGGGTCAGCTCCAAACCTTCACTGTTGTAAAGGTCTTGTCAATACAAATAATTTAAGCCCAAACACGAGGTAGTTTACATATTCAGTTGTCGAGTTCCCTCGACCCTCTCTGGTTTCCATCATCAGATCAGCTCCAAATCTTCACTGTTGAATAGTGCTTTCAGGCGTACACCTGAGTGTCAAGTTTTTACCCTATGTATGCCTACAACTTTCGAAGGTTGCCCTCGATTTCTCAGGGTTTCCATCATCAGATCCTGACCTGATGACTATGGGACCAACTGGCAGCTATTCCGAGTCGAACAAAAAAAGAATCACGTAAATCGGTCTATAAACCTCGGAGTAATCGATGTACATACATAGAAAAAAAAAAAAAAAACATACCGGCCGAATTGATAACCTCCTCCTTTTTGGGAAGTCGGTTAAAAATTGATGATGATGATCCCAAAAGTTTTTTTTTAAATCTTTTTTTATTAGAACACTGACCAATGAAGGCAGGGCGCTGCATTTCACTGTAGCTGGTGGACGCTTTACAAAAGTATAATAATTATATTATGGGCCTCTTTTCTTCAGTACCTATAAAAATTCTGGTAAATATGCTTCCAATTTTTTTACTTAATTAGCTTGAAATCATTTTGCTATTTGGATGATATCAGGCGCACGAACTTAACCTGAAGTAATGGTACTCTGCAGGAAGATTTTTCCAGTTCATCTCCATAAGACCCACTCCTTATACCCAGTTTGACGTTCTCTAGATATTTTCGAATTTGCCTCATGTCAGCTGATAGTTTTGAGTCAGGTTGAAAGTGTTCGTAACATCTGTACAGCAGAATAAAGCACAGTGCCTCCAGTTTTTGATATAGCAATGAAACTTGCTGCTACTTGTGACATTATTTTTAAAGATTTTCATGTGCCATTTAACATGATATTCTTGTCGTCTCCCGGTATGTTTGTGCTTACAATTTTGTGTTAGGGTGCTTACATAAAGAAACAGGTTGCCGGTACGGACAAACCTGTACAGTCTACATTTTGCGTAGTGATTTATCTATGATTTGTGATAATACTTATAGGTGATAAACAAGTAGGTGTCTCTTCTATTCCTACTCCTACGACCTGTCTTCCTTTTGGTTTAGTTACGTAGTACACCCTTCCTCCAGGGATGTATCAAGTCAGTAGTTACAGCAATAGCTTCTGTAGTTACAACCAAAGACTGGGACATGGCATAGCCCATTATTTACATGATGATATACGTAATGTCCAGTATATTGCTTTCTCTATCAACCCTTACCTATTCCAACTTAATAAATAAAATATCTTTCGTTATCGCGCAGGTTTTTTTAATTTTCATTATCACGATTCTCAGCTTATCTCCATAGAGCAGAGATAACAATAATTATTTCACAATAAGGTACTTATTAGCTTCAGTCATTTGAGTGGATATAAACATAGCAATATTTTAGATTTTTAAGACACCAACGCTGAAGTTTTCAAGTAAATTATTTTTGCTGTGTCTGCCAATTTAACAGCGTTGTAAGAAAATCGTCTGTCTGTAGTGTAGCTACACTCGTTATTCCCTAATTCTTGTGATCCCCAGGTAGACAGAGATAGAATCCGCAAGCTGATCCTCGTGACTTAGGTATATACGAGGAAATTATTCACTACTAGGAAAATAGATACGATCCGACCAATAATGGCAAATTCCCAATCTTATCACATAGGCCGTCTGAGAAACTGAATCTTAATTCATTATAGCAATATTATAAAAATAATTAGTCATTTTATCTGTTAAGCTGATGATTATATCAGTAATTAATTATATTAATATCTAGCTATACAAATCATCTGGCTATGCTTACCTCTGGCTGCTGTAAAAGTATTGTTCGGAAGATCTCGTTTAGGCGCAATTTTTAGATCTATATGTAAGAAACACGTGACTACATGTAAAAGGGTAGGACTTATGTGGTTGCGGCATGATTTTTTTCCACGTTCGAAGTTACTCAATAAAGTAGCACAGTTACCTACAATGGTCAAGGTTGTTTGCCTTATTCTGAACTGCAAACTTCAAAACCAATTATTACGGAAAATTTGCAAATAACAAGTGGCTTAACAAAAATTTCGAACAACAGATAAACAGACTTAACGTATTTGTTTAATATCAGAACTTCAAAATTGATTAGTAATCTTAATGACTAATCATCAATATGACGATAAAGATAGTATTCTCTGTATATCGCAACTCGGTCAATAAATATCGTTCTCTGCAAGGCTTTCAGCCACTCTAGCCTGCATCTTCAAAGAAGATGTAGTGAACTGTTTCGTGATAAAACATCAACCTAATTTAGACGTTTGTTTAAAACAAGAATACAAAACAAGAACTAGTAGCAAAGTAACTAGAAGTGACAACCATGACGTCAGTGATACATATCGTGTCACTTCTAGCAGTGTTGTTGGCGCCGGCGCTTGCCGTGCAAGTGAGAGTGAGCGATGGCTTGTTGGAGGGAGAGCGACTGATCAACGAGTATGGCGGTGCTGAGTACTTCAGCTTTAGAGGAATCCCGTATGCGCAGCCACCTCTCGGAAATCTCAGATTCAAGGTACTTTCCTCTCTAATATAATTTATCCTTAGAATGTCGGTACTAGTAAAAAAAGCTTAGCGAAATTTCTCTTACTGTTTACATATACATATTTCTCTAATACAGCAAGAGTCGATTTCAGAACAACATACTTTCTTGATCTTATATTCAAAATGATAATTTGAATTCCACAGGCTCCACAACCTCCGACCCCGTGGAACAATGTCCGCAGCGCCAAGGAGTTTGGTAACAATTGTCTGCAGTACGACTTGTTCATAGACAAAGGAAAGCGAAGTGGCGATGAAGATTGTCTGTATCTCAACGTGTACACTCCTGAGATCACTCCCAGCGAGCCTCTGCCAGTCATGGTCTGGATCCACGGAGGAGGCTTCGTCTCCGGCAGTGGGGATGACAATGTATACGGACCTAAGTTCCTTGTGAGACACGGAGTTATTTTAGTCACGATTAACTACCGACTCGAAGTTCTTGGTTTCCTTTCCTTAGACACAGAAGAAGTCCCTGGAAACGCAGGAATGAAAGATCAAGTGGCCGCGCTCAGGTGGGTCAATAAAAACATCGCCAACTTCGGTGGAGACCCTCACAACGTTACCATATTCGGTGAAAGCGCTGGAGGGGTCAGTGTCTCTTATCAAGTAATCTCACCAATGTCCAAAGGATTATTCAAGAGAGCCATAGCTCAGAGTGGTGTCAGTGTCGGTTATTGGGCGCAGTCATATAGGCCAAGAGAAAGAGGCTTCGCTTTGGCCAGGAGTTTAGGATTACATACTGACAATGTCACTGAAGTTTATGAGTTCCTGAAAGTTCAGCCAGCTGAATCACTCGTACAAATCAAGGCGGCAGTAACTTACTCCGAACACGAAAGACCTAACGTTGAAGTTTACTTTAGCGTGACTGATGAAAAACAATTCGGAAACAATGAGAGATTCTTCTACGGAGATATGGTGAATGCAGTGTCAAAAAACGTCCACGAAGGCGTAGATATTATGACAGGATACACGGCTGACGAAGGACTCATGGGTGTTGCTATCTTCGGTCAAATCAATTCAAGTTTAGAACAAGCTAGAAGTTTCCCACAATTCTTTGTATCCTACCCAATGTCGCTCAATTTGCCAGTTGATGATCAATTGGAACTTGGAATGAAAATCAGGGACTATTATTTTAAAAATCAGATTTCAATACCTGATGATTGGGAAGGTCTATCAAGATACTACGGCATGGATATATTCTCATTCCCCACTGTGTGGTGGATTAGGCTAATCGCTCGCACGAATAAGAACAAGGCATATCTGTACAAGTTCACCGTCAAGTCCGAGCTGAACAAGGCTGCTCACATGATGGGATTAGCCGACATACTCGGAGACAGGCAGGTGGTCGCTCACAGTGACGATTTGTCATACTTGTTCAGTTCAGTTCACATGCCTACTTTTGACATGACCACGACCCCATTCTTATACATTGACCGTGTTTGTAGGCTGTGGGTCAATTTCGCGAAATATGGGTAAGTACGAATTCATTTTCCTGTTGACACTGCTCCACTATTAATAGATTCTAAGAATCCTTTTAAAATAGAACCTAGGTGTTGATAAGACTGCCAATTCATCATGTTTATAATCTAGGAAAAATATTGAACACATTGGAATCAAAGATTTTATTCAATGTAATTAGTGATAAAGCAATAGCTAAAAACCAGTCAAATCAAGTTAGGACGTGATTACATTTCAGTAAAGTAATACCTACATTACTTTTAAATGAAGATTTGCATTATTAAAATTATCCAAATAAGTAATCCATGGTTTAGATCTCACATCTCGTGTGGTGAACTTCTTCAATGTTTTTTTTTAACCCAATGTTTTTTCCTTTCCTAGGGACCCTACTCCTGACGCATCGTTGGGTGTGGAGTGGAAGCCATACTCGCTGGAGAAGCAAGACTACCTGGACCTCGGCAACCAGCTGGTGGCCGGGAACGAGCCAGATGCCGAAGAAATAAAGTTCTGGGAAGATACTCTAACTGAATTCGGGCAGAGACTGTACTTGGATGAAGATGAGGATTCGGTCAACTCATCCCGGTCAGCACTCATCCCGCAGGATAAGTTGTCCGCATTAATATTATTGTTATTTTTCTTTGGCCAATTCCTCCGGCTTTAAAGAAAAGGTTCGTTTTGGGGAAAAAAATATACACAGCTTGGTTAGACTGATATACTTAAAAAAATGC
Organism: Helicoverpa armigera; assembly: GCF_030705265.1. Lineage (NCBI taxonomy): Eukaryota > Metazoa > Arthropoda > Insecta > Lepidoptera > Noctuidae > Helicoverpa > Helicoverpa armigera. The sequence goes on from NC_087144.1 coordinate 211,378, forward strand.
ACTAGGACAATGACCAAAGCCTCGACTGTACTGATTAAAATATGTTGTTATTAAATTCTAATTATTTATTACAAACACATTGTTTATATTATTTTCATCGTACATGCAAACCCTTTGTAGGAACATCAATTTCATGGGTAACTCACACATATTGTATGTCATCACATCCACCCTTTCTTCTGCTATCTAGTCTAACATCAAAATTGGCCAGAAAACCAGCCCAACAATGGCAAATAAAACCAAATTCAAATAACCAACACAGTTTACTGGTACCAGGACTACAGAAACGCGAACTGTAACATCACCACAGTGTAGTTGGTGATTAAGGCCAGCAGCCGCAGCGGCTGACAGATGTCCACACAGAACAGACCACAGGCACGCATCTTCGTATAGGAAGCATTATGTAGACGCTGGACGTTCTTACATAGCTTTATGTCCTCTACTAAAACAAAAGGAATTTGATAAGACAGCTATAAGACAAAAGGTAAACTCGCAAGTATCAAAATTGTATTTGAAGTAATAACCTGTATTGTTTGATGCTAATATCTTGGAGCAGGAATCCTGTGCATGTTTCACAGCTTCATAGAATGCTTCTAAGTGAAGACTTAGGGTTATTTGAAGAACGATTGTCTTAAAGAGCCAGAAGTACAGAAGTATTGATACTAGAGGAGTTTTTACCTGGAAATATAAGTTAAAGAAATTGGTGAATTAATTGTTCTGAGACACTTCTATCAAGTAAATAAATAACATTTTGCTCACCATTATAATTTTTCTGAACTCAATCATCACTTGAATGTTAATTAAACAACGACAAAAGGTTTCAATTGTTTGGTAAACCACCTAAAATAATATCTATCTCATAAAATGTTCAGGATTCAACACTATCTATATAGGTTTCTGAATATGCATTCAGATTGACAACCTGACTCACCTGTTGCTGAAAAACATCTTTACACAAATCATAGCATTTCAAAATTTGCTTATATGCTTCAAACATTTGATAACGATATGTCACATCATTGCCATCAGTGCTAGTCATCAAGACACGAACACTCCAAAGTTCAAGTTTATCTACTAACAACCTCATCAGACTGATTGCGTAAATAATATTGGAGTCAAGACTGGCCAAATACAACAAGTTCAGAGCAAAGTTCCAAGATGCCCGATTGTAAATTGACAAAGAAGAAAACAACATTACAAGGACATAAAATACGAAGATAACAGTAACGTTAGTCCAATTCCTAATGATACTCCGCCTAATGCTACCAGTATTGAGAAACACGTGGATCTTTTGAAAGATAAGTACAAAGGTCACCATTTTACTTGATTGTTTGCAATGAATGATGACATTCATAATGAAGCCTGAGCTATAGAAGACAAAGTCGAAGTAAGACGCGTAATACAGAAAATTAATTGAACCGTATCTTTTGAGATTATCATCAAGTATTATTTCCGTCACTCGATACACGTACCCTGATAAAAAGATTACAAGTCCACACATTAGAATTAACTTTTGCAAGCAATCGTTTGGTTTTACCAAATTCTTCCTGATGTAAAATTTTGGATTCAACACTAGAATTTGTAATAGATTTAGAGGCAAGAATATTGATTGCAAGTCCTTGTCCACTTTGTTGACTGGACATCTTGAATTAACGCTGTGACAACTGTTCCCAGTTCCGACATCATATCTGGTAATGGAACTCATTTAACCCGTTTTTCTGTAGGTAATGTACTCTTCTAACGAACTCTCCAGTAATTTGACATACATGGAAAAGTTATATATAACTGAAGTTACACGTGCTTTCCGTTAATCCTATTAGAAGAACACCCACTTAGAAAATTAATAATGATTGGAAGTATGTCACGACATGCATTAGACACGCAATTAATTTTATTTGTTCTTGTTATCCTAATGAACTTATATTACGCAATGTCTTGTAACCCAATCTCAAAATTGAGGAATTGTTCCAAAGCATGACAAAGACTGAAGTGATAACCAAAGTGAACGTGATTTATTAAACGTTTACAAGATAATGATAATAGCATAAATTAAAGGCTTGTCACTGCCAATCTTAACGTCACACCGAATATAATTGATAAAAATAACAATACATATGAAAACAAGACAATAAACAGAAGAAAACATCACCATTAATAAAGAAAGAAAACATCACCATTAATAAAGAAACCACTTATACAGGGTTATTGTTAAAATCACTAACAACCTTGCAGGACTGTATTACTAACGTAATAAACTACAACTTTTGTTCTATGATTTTTTATAAAACATAATACATTTGCCAAAAACAAACCTACAAGATTTCATTGGTCTATTTAACACATTTCAACTCTATTTTGCTATAGTGATAAAGCACGCCCCTACCATTTCTTCACCAACAAAAGGCCCGATCGAGACCAGTCGAGCGATTAGTCGACCTTAGAGTGTGCGGACGAGTCGAGATTATCACACATTACAATAAATTCGTTTGGTGAAGGGTTTGCATTTTTAGAATGAATGCAAGATCTTTGTCTACCCTACGCCTCCCGCGCACTATTCTCGTACCTAATCATACTTTTGAGTTGGTAACTCGCTACGCTAAGATATCCCGCCTTTTTACGAAAAGGTCAAATAAAAACACAAAATATCGTCTTCTTCACGTACTGTGTGCCTCGGTGGACGATCACTATCCCTGATGGCATGCCGGAATTGCCCGTAATCTCGTAACCGCTGTGTGGCGGCTAGCAATTATTAAAAGTCATAGAACAAAAGTTTTAGTTTATGATATTAGTAATATGGTCCTGAGAGGTTGTTAGGGTTTTACCTATAACCCTGTATTGAAGTAAAAGATACGTTTGTATTACAAGAAGGCGAACTGCAAGCACACGATGATATAAGAGGAGATGAGCCTGGACAGCTGCAGCGGCAGTTCAGCGTCCACTTGAAAGAGACGACATCCGTCCAGCTTACTGAACAATGATCTTCGCGCACGATGGATGTTCTTGTACACTCGCATGTCCAGTTCTGTGAAAGAAAATTTAAATAATATAGCAGCATTATACAGTGTAATAGATTTGTGTTCAAAACAATCGCAAGCTACTGGGAAAGAGCTCAATAGATGTCACTATGCTTATTGATGATCAAGTTTTGTCCATTATAGAGTCACTGTGAAGTGAGTCTCACACTTTCCCGTCCACCTACAGTGAGAGGGGTCATTTGATTAAAATACTAAAAATACAGTATCAGGATACGATCTGGGTCTAACTTCACCTGTTGCATGCTTTTGTCACCGTCGATATACCAAGCACAGGAGGCAAAATGTATACGAGTGTTGCTTACCTGCAAATTGTTCTGAGTTCATGAGCATGATACTGGTATCGTGTACATCCCTCATGGCCGCATAGAACCTCTCACACTCCACGCTCAGGTAGATAAACACCACTATACTCTTCAAAAGCCATGTTTGTGATATAAATACCAGCACAAAATACTGAAAAAAAAACACAAAACCTTATCGATCTTCGAGTTCTTTATCAATCGTCGACTTCCTTTTTAATTTTCATTGATCAAATTGTTATCGATCGAGCTCAATATCAATATTGTGTATGACTTACTTTTATATTTTTGATGGACTCGTAATTCTAGATGAGTAGCATTGTCATTACGTTTTTGATGCTTTGGAAAGTGACGTTAATCGCATAGAAGGCGATCTGAAAGTTGCAAGTAACGAAGTAAAACGTTCAAATTGAAGATAGTCTGGATTACATTAATAACACGTGGAAATATGTGTTTACCTGTATTTGAAAAGTTTTCTCTATAATCTTATAGGCACCTTGGATATTGAAATAAACGTCGAATAACATTTCTAAATGTCGTTCCCTTTCAGAATTATCAATATTCTGTTTTTGAACAGCTTCGATCCAAACACGGAGCGTTTTCTCCAACAATTTGATCAACAGTGAGGCGTAAATGACGTTCACATCAAACAAAATGGTTGGATACTGAGTCAACACATCAGTAATTCGAAGTTCCGAGAAGTAATAACAATAATAGGTTCCAGAAACAATAAAGAATGCATGAATCAAAATGACACTCCACCAACTACTAGCTATTAAACTTTTAAGACACAATCTACTAACGTTCAAATTCCTTAGCACATACTGAATTTTCAAAATCAACAGAATGTTATTGTCACTCTCCTTGAAACAGACGTAGGTATTAATTAAGAAACCAATGGAAAATATCGTAAAATCTAAACAATCAAATAAAGTGAAGAAAATCTTCAAGCCTCCGTGAAAGTCCACGATATAAATACATAAATAGATAACAGTGTACAATGCGAGACACCTGAACGATACGAAATAGAAGACGACGAGGACATTATACAGGAAGCTGTTAGGACAGATGACATTATGTCTTATCCTATACGAGGCGCAGAACAGGAGCCGTGGGACTAAGTTCAGTGGTCTCAACAGAGCTTGCAAATCATTATCAACCAAATTTTTTATTTGCAGTTTATTGAATGGTAATGTTGGAATATCGTCAACTCGACGCACGTACATTTTCCTAAGATATCGACCAGAAGTATATCACTCAAGTAATTCGATTACTAAAATGTATGATACATCATCGTTTGAATCAATTTGTCTAATTTATTTTTTTATGTCAGTAAACACACTAATTTATGTATGAATATTATAATTTGCTTTCTGATATTTTTATTTGAGTAACATATTTTTGTATGACACTACTAATGCATTTTTTATTTATTGGTTACTTTACGGGAACTAGATGATGATTTGAACGCTGACTCAGCCTCTGATCAGAGACTCAATTAAACCATATCTACTACTCAGCCTTTTTCTTACTCAAACTAAAAAGTAGATGAAACTAAAACTCTAGAAGACCTTAGAGATGAAGACTTAAAGGAAGGAGAACTGCATGATAACGATGGTGTAGGTGGTGATGAAGTCGAAGAGTCGCAGTGACATCATGGCGTCCACGGTGAACAAGCCACACGCGCTCATCTTCTCGTAGTCAGCTAGCTGCACACGGTGAATGTTCTTACAAAAAGGCAGCTGACTTTCTGAAAATAATATCAATATGCATTGAAGATATTGTAGAGTGAAAGCCAAAAAAAAAACCAGCTTGTTTCTGTCTGTCTTGCAGACGGTCCTTTTCCATCACAATGTTCTCTTGTACTTAATAGTTGTTCTGGTCTTGCCTCACTCATAAATCATATCCTTCATTCAAGTAACTAAAACTATATAGGTAATCTTTGCTTACCCAAGTATCTGGTAGACTGAATCAGTGGTGTCACTGTGATCTGAACCTTCTTCATGGCCGAGTAGAACTTCTCACATTCCAAGCTCAAAATAATTCCCAATACGACACTTTTACATAACCACGCTTTTGCTATAATTGCTAGAAAAGTGAACTGAAAATACACATGCAAATATATATTTTTTATGATCCACTGAACATTTAAATCAAGCAATAATTTAATGATGTTTACTTACAGCAAGGGGGCCTTTCGTAATACAATCTTTTATCTGTATTAGAGCAGCAACATTTAAAAGCGCATGACACGCTATATTTGCTATGCTGAATGCAATCTGAAAATAATTATATTATCCTCAGCACCTTCCAATAGAAGCCATTACCAGATCGGTATTTGTCACTGATTCACTTATATTAAGAATCAGCTAAAAATCAAATTACATTGCAAATACATGAGACGTGAAATTATTAATACACTAAACGATAATGTCAATGATAAAAACAATACGGTAAAAGATTAGTCAAACAGATGGCTGGACACAAAACTATATCTAAAAAAATAAAGTCACTTACAAGTGCACCAAAACTTTTTTCAACAATCATATACGCTTCCAAAATGCTTATGTACACATCATACATAGTGTTCCAGTAAGACTCTCGCTGCGAATCAAGAATGTTCTTGGATCTCACAACATGATCATTCCACGCGGCTAGGAGCTTCCTCAACAACTTGATGACACACGCAGCGTATAACAGACTTACATCGAAAATAACGGAAGAGTAGAACGAAAGAATTCCGAAAAAGCGTAAGTTTTCAAAGAAGAAGTAAGAGAAAAATGCAATACTAACTAAACAGATACCATTTAGGATGATAATGGATAACCAATTGAAGATCTTTAAGCTCTTGAGTTCATTACTGTTAAACTCGAGAACTTTGATAGCGAACTGAATTTTTAAGACAATCGCTATGTTGTTGCACCGGTGTTTTACATTGTTGATGTAATGTAACATTAAACCGAAGGCGTTGACAAATACTTCAAAGGTGCTGCTCCAGTGGATACGAGGATTGAAATTGTTCTTCAACTGTACCAATTCAATGGATGAACTAACTGTTATATAAATGCTGTATGAGCAGTATATGACCACGCACACAAACCCACAGATATTATAATAAATACCATTCGGGGTGATGAAATTGTAGCGGATGGAGTATTTCGAACAAATGAAGATACCGAGCAAAAGGTTCAACGGTCTTAGAACTGATTGCAAGTCTTTTTCAACCCGGTTGTCAAGCAAGCCCTCACTGTAGGGAATATTGGGTGCCTTCGTTAATACAACTGGGTCACTTTGTTGTTTTCTTTTGAAATTCAATTGTGAGAACATGTTGGCATAGCCTGCCACGGGCCACCGTGTAATGTAGTACGTTGACTATTTGATACACGAGTCAATTTGATAGGAGTATCCTTTAAGTGGCATTGAATTCCATTATCCTTATTAAAAATATGTCTTCGACTTACTCGATGGTCTTAGGGTTAGGTACATACCTTTGGTCTCTGGTTCGACTCCGGCTTTTGCCATGATAACAAAATTTGTATAGCGTATTCGGGTACACGGGCGTCCCATGCTATGATTACCGAGATATTGGTTCTCCGCATTAACGCGATCTGTTTCCCCGCGAAGTCACGGCGTGTCTGTCGCGCTGTCCGGAGCGCGACAGACACCCAAGTCCGATGGGTACCATTACTTACTATTCGCTTTACTATTCATATTTTTAAACGAATGATTATTTAAATGGCTACTTAACATAATTATGATGATTGAATCGACCGTTTCGTGCCCCACCTTGTTTCAATGACAGTTTGCAAGTCTTCTTAAGCAAACATGCCGTTTTATACTATATTCAATAGTCGTATCGCTGCTAGAAGACGTTCCTTAACTACAGCCAATCAAAGACATGAAATAGAAACGAACGAAGGGTTAGGACGTGAAAATGTTGTGGAAAAATATTTACAACGAATATTTCAACCTTTGGATATAATGCAAGCTATATTTCTAAGTACTAAATATAAGATTCGCGATAATATCATCACACCTATCGGTCGAATCTACAGCTTTATTTCAATTAGTGGTGAATTTGGTTTAATGATCGTCTACTATTTCTTATACATTCACACCGACATCTGGACTGATAATATCAACCATTTTATCTTTGGTGTCGTTGATTTTATCTTATACTTTTGTGGAGTCCTCTTGAATCCCTTGGTAAATGTCATCCAGAAACTTAACAATGTGTTATTGGTCCTGAAGTTACAAAACATTCATAGAGTCCTCAACATGAACGAGAATTATTTCAAGCATATTATCATATCGAACTGGATCTTTAGTTTCACAGTTAGTAACTTCCAACTTCTCTGGCTCTGTGGGTACTACTACGCTTTCTATAACATTGGCGTTGATAATATTCTGACAGTCTACATTTGTATACGTTTTGATATGAATGTCGTGTACGCTACGAGAACCATTAAGCTGTTGTGCAAGTCTCTCGAAAAATGGACTGAGGACCTTTGGAGGTCAGGATACTTTGAAGACTCAGATGACCAATACTGGGATAGAATGTTTGAAGCTTTTTTAGATACTATTAAAGCTTTCCATATTATTGAGACCATCTACCAACAAACGGTGGGTTTTCTCAATTCAAATCGTCGATGTTCAATATTCGTAAATAGATTCTCATATTTTTTTTTGTTTTTTTAGATATTATACTACATCATCCACACGTGTATTAATGGATTGCTTGATATTTGGTTTCGGGTAACAATGAGACCAACTATACCAGATAGCGATTTAAAGGTAAGGTTATAATCATTAATTAATCAAAATGATGCATTATTCTTTAAATTAAATGCGTGTTTGAACCAATATATTGAACCAATCAATTTAAGTGGCTATTTTTAGGCAACAAGCTCTTTTAGAGAAAGCATTTAGACATTTTTATTACCAATTTTCAAAGTGAATAAATTCTCCGGTAAAGTTAACTAATCTCCTCATATTTCAGTACGGTTTCCTAACATTTCTGTCCCTCTCCTGGCTGATGAAGAACCTGACTCTGCAAACGTTACTAAGCGTGGAGACTGAGAGGCTGTACGCGGCCATGAGAGAAGTGCAGAGCTCTTGCATACTCATCCCGACTTTAAAACAACCTTCAGGTATGAGCAATAAGGAACCTTTTACAATAAATGATGAATATATCAGAAAAACCATCCCATGTAAGTAGGTCAAACACTCATTCTCTCTACTAATATAGTCAGTACTGAGAAGCTTTATATGTCAGTTGCCTCTAAGATTTTTTGGAATCTAGATTGATTAACGACCAATTTTTTTTACTTTTTACTTCAGACGTCTTTATTCACAGTATATCAAAGAAGATTCTACAAGAACATCCAGCGGGTCCAGGAGATTAGCTTCAAGAAGATGAGCATGTGCAGGCTGGTGACGGTGGACGCTGAGCTGCCGCTGCGAGTTCTGCACACCATCACCACCTTCACCATCGTCATACTGCAGTTTGAGTTCTTGTGAATCAACCTGATGATGATCGATGCCTTGGTCGTTGTGTCTTAAATAAATCTGATAACCTTCCTTCAATCGATTGGAATGTAAATGACTAAATGATTGTAATTGTTATGATTGTAATGGAATCTAATAAAATTATTTTCCATAAATATATATATTTTATTGTTAATTTCCCAAATACATATTTTCGCAAGGAATATCGTCTATAATGGGTGGTCGTCCACCTAGGATGAAGCCAAAAACCATACCGTAATTCAAACCTGACCAGAGAAATGTCTTTCTGGATTACAACCTTCTGGAATACAAGCGCGAAGTTATTATGTTAACCCTTTTACACTTCATCCATCAACACTTAAATACTAGAAACGTTATTTGTTTCAAATAAACAGCCTACGAACCGCTAATGACTTTCATTAATTGCTTTTCCATTAACGTCCATACCTTTTGCAAGACTGAACTATCTAATTAATACCAAAGGGTGCAGTGCAGCGAACATGCTTGCATATTTCAAAAAGAAACCAAAATCTAAAGTCAACGATGTGATCATCAAGACTTTACCGACAGTACAATACAAAGAAGTATTACTAAATAACGTCATTGAAAAGGATTTGCAATCAGTGCTGAAGCCTTTAGATTTAATGCAAAGACTCTTCATTTGTGCCAAGTATTGTATCCAGGACAACTTCATTACATCTAACAGTCGCAGCTATAACATCCTGGGTATCACCCTTGCCATCACTCTCCGATCTCTCTTGTTCTACAATTTGCTACGTATTGTGTCAAGTGAAGATCAAAACAATTATGTTCTAGCTTTCAGCAATATCTTCGATGACGTGTTCTTCTCAATCGGATTCATTCTGAACTACTATTCTAACATCATCCAGTGTAACAACCATGTGTTGTTAGTTTTAAAGATACAAGAAGTGCACAGGATTTTGAGAGTTAACGGCAAACAATTGAAATGTTTAGTTATCATCAATTGGGTTTATGTTATTGTTTTAAATGTCGTCTATATTTTAGGGGCTCTGTTTTACTGCTTAATTGTTTCATTCGCCCGTATTTTGGATCCCGTGTCGAACTATTGCAGCATCGCTTTTGATATTAATATTGTTTACACGGCATTTGTTATGAGCCTACTGAGGAAAACACTGTCTATATGGATTGAAGATATTCGAACGTCAAAGCATGTCGCTATTGAGTCATATTGGACTGTAATGTTTGATGTGTACTCAAATATTCTTGAAGCTTTTAAGATTTTTGAGAAATCATTCAGTCTGTTGGTAAGTTTAGGTTCCTGGTGTTCAGTATTTGTATTTCTGAATGACGTTCTTAGTTACATCCTAATATCTTTGAAGTATTAATTAAAAGCTTAATTTAACTTGTAGGTGTTACACTATACAATGCACACAGTCTGCCACGGCTTAGTGACCGTCATGATACTGTTGGAGATGCGGCACTTTGTGGGAAACGGGCACATTAGCGAGGGTAACATTAAGGTAACACGAATTACAATGATTGAAAAAACGGCCGGCAATACACGGACCGCTTATATAGTACTTCTATAAATACATATTATGAATTTAAGTAAATGATGATGATGATGAATCACTTATGAATACGTGGAAAAAAATAGAATTAAAAAAAGTTTATTTTTGATAGAAATGACGATATGTTTACAGTTCGGTGGGTTTGCAGTAATATCACAGATGTGGCTGGTGAAGAGCTTGGCGCTGCAAATCCTCATGTGCGTGGAGAGTGAGAAGTTGTACGCAACAGTCAAAGAAGTTAATTATTTGTGCACAATGCTGAGGCGGTCCACATGTTCCGGTAAGATTAGATTTTTTATACGATCCCGATTTGATTGATGTTAATGTCCTCGAATATTATCATTAGCTATATGATCGAGACTGTCTCAGTACAGTAACCTAGCCAAGTCGAGCGTAGTGTTATTAGATTTAGTTTTATGGTAATTTGGAAACACTGGATGGCGAAGAATAATAAGTACTTACATGTCACTAAAGCACACAACTGTAGTGCATGAATATGGGATATGTAAAATTAGCATCTAAAGTAGGTAGTTCAGAATTGTTCTTACACACATCTTAACATAGTTTCATTCTCAGCCACAAAAAGGCGTGTCTGCAAGAACATCTGCCGGCTGCAGAACTCGTCGCACCACAAGATGTCGGCGTTCGGCCTGTTCGCTGTTGACGCCACGCTGCCTCTGAGCATCTTCGGCGTTATCACCAACTACACGCTAGCTCTACTAGGGTTTGCTGTATAACCGTCATTGTATTATCTACCTAGTGTTATGTTAACATCTACTTTACCACCTTCCTCAAATCGATAATTTTCCCCAAACTTACGTTCCTACAGATCTTGCAGTATTTAGAAATCCTAGTCTTTGGATCATTTTGGAGATTAAAATGAATGGCTGTAGAAATAACTATAATGAGGTAAGGATGACGATGTGAAACAATTACCTATTTTATTTAAATACTTACCTGGACATGTTAATAAAAGCTGCTTTTGAAATTTTATATTTTTTAAATTTCTAGTTTCACGTGGCATTCCACTAACTGTCTCGTGTCTTAGAATCATCTATTATAAGTATTCAATCTTAATAGCGATATCTATGAAACTGCAAATGAATGTTAATCGAGACTTGCTAGCGGAAGTACCTATTAACTATTCATAGAAAACAATACCACCAAAACAAAGCGACTTAGTTGACTTACCCAAACTCCAGTAGACAAACAATAATTTTATTAATCAATAAGTCATTATCATTGTTCTTTTGTCGTATTACTTCCTGTAACCAGATGGAAAGTAGCTCTACTTTACACGTGTTGATTCCCTTTCTTTATACCTAACATTGTCACCTCAAGCGCCTCATTTGTTTTTCTACGAAAGCATAACAAACAAACTCACATATAATATTAATAACGATAAAAGCAGACGCTTCGAAAACATTGAATTAATTAAATTGATGCCCATAGCGTAAGCGAACAAACGTATCGGATCCAGCAGATATTCCATATATTCATTTTGTGAAACAATTATTGAATCTACAAGACACGATAATGACGGAATCTGGAATTCCCTTGACCAACAAACTTAGTAAAGAAGTGCAGCAGATATTTCAGCCTTTATACCTGATGCAGATGCTCGTGCTGAACCCGAGATACCAGCTCAGCAATAACTTCATTTACCCAAACATGTGGCTCAACAAGTTCATATTGCTGACGAGCTTAGGGATCTATGTGTCATTTTCCTTGTACCGAATATTCGATATTTATCTATACTTTGATCTAACAATGTTCCTTTTGGGTAATTACTTGCAATTCGCATCTTACTTTAACTTGGTGTTCTACTGTGTAGGATTCATCATTAACTTCACCAACCTATTTATTCACTCTAAGAGATACGTCGCGTTTGTTTTAATCTTCCAAAGAATTCATACTTGTATTGGCAACAAAGCTAGTTTTAAAAGCGCAGTCAACATCAGTCGTATTTATGTCAGCATTTTCTTCGGAGCTTACTTCTTAATGTCGTGTTTTGTGATCACAATATTTAAACAAACTTCTTGGGTTATTGTCTTCAACACTGCAATCATGTTAACCATTGATGCGAATGTGATTTATGCTATCACACTAATTCATTTACTGACTAATGAAGTGAAGCTGTGGAATGCTCACATTTCAATGTTCTCAAAGAAAGGTAGTGACGAAGATCAACACAAAATAATGTTTGAGACCTACTTACATATAGCTAAGTGTCACAGGATCTGTAGAACGGTATTTCAATATATGGTAAGATATTTCATTATTCTTAGCCGTAAGTGTTCTAACGGGATTGGGTTAAATTCATCTGTATTTTTGCATGTGCCCAGATCCTGTATCAAACGCTGGAGACATTTTTCAGTAGCTTGGTGAACTGTCAAATGTTGATTGAATTCAGGAAGTTTTACCCTGGTCGAGTGAGTACCTATTATTATATGTATTCAACAAAAAAAAATCTACGGATACTTTTAACGCCTAACATCATAAGTCATCTAGGTACGGCCCACATAATATGACATAGCGTAATATCTTTATTTAGTAGCAAACATAAAGGCATATTACAAGAAATAAAGTTTTCCATCGCGTCTCATTAAAGAGTACCTATTGAATATGAATTAGCAATCAGTAAATCATATTTTATTTAAAAAATATATATTTACAAAGCATTCCTACCAACATGTACACTTATCGTATCCTCTTGTAATGATTTCAGATAGAATTCACCTCCATTTTCATGGTGATCTATGTCTGGACAGCAAAAGCCGTGGTCATACAAATAGCGCTGGGCCTCAGTTTCGATCGCTTCTACCAAGCTATCGGAGATGTACAAGATTCTTGCGTTCTCATCACGACGTCAAACTGCCCTACTGGTAAGGTTCAATTCATTCCAGGTATCTGTGGAGATCAAAGGGGGAGGCCTATGTTCAGTGGTGGACGTCCTAAGGCTAAGATGATGATGGTGATGATTCGTCATTGCCTAAAAACGTCCATTGCAGGACAAAAGCCTGCCCCCTGCTAGAAATGCGTGATTGTAGGCGCAGTGAGGGATATTTTTGGTTTCGGAGGTGGTGATACCCATCTCCGAACAAAGCGTTTAATATCAAACTTGATGTTATGTGAGGTTTTACCGCCACCAATCATCCATTTTTCAACATTGTGCCCCACGGTCAGTTAAGGTCAGCAATTAGGGCAGGACTATTTTAGTTTGCCCCCTTACACTTTACTTATGAACAGAACATTTACAGAATCAGGCCTCTGGTATAGGTTCTCACTTCTTAAGTCTTTAATTTTCTTCCAGATGGTCAAACAAAGTTATGCAAGAACATATTGCGTTTCCACCGTGCCAGTTTCAGCAGGATGAGTGTATGTGGCTTGTTCTCTATGGACATCAATCACCCGCTGCGTTTGGTGGCCCTGCTTACTAACTACATTGTTGTACTACTGCAGATTGCTTTCCTTTAGTCATTAAACATGTTTTCACAGATATACCTACTAACATTTTTTTTTAACTACATTCCCTTATGTACCACCTCTCTACTTCCTCATACAACACCATATTAATATGAATTAATGTACTCCAATTTTGCACTGGTACTCAGCTACATCCGGTTAGACTGGAAGCCGACCCCAACATAGTTGGGAAAAAGGCTCGGAGGATGATGTGTACTCCAATTTTTACTCAAGCAGCGAGACAGGGCGCACTAAAGTCTATATCAAATTTGGTTCAGTTCATCGGTTGTAGTGGTATTGGTAGAATTATTAAACCTCGCATTATTGGCCCCAGATTTAGATTTTTTGCGAAATCGAATGGATGTATCCACAGCTTTATTTAAGGGCTGGATCCGCCCCTTCTGAATACAAAAATCGCACTAAACATAGCGCCGTCGTTATAAATGAATTATTCTGTAACTTAATTTCTCCTAGCTAGTTTGTTCAGGCTTGAAATCAGCAGGTAGTTGTTACAACTTGTGATTATTGTTGTAGATACTGTAATATTTTCATCATCTATTTGGTTATTACCATAATAAGCCGTGCAGTCTGCCGCGATTGGCCGCGATAGTTTGTTACCGAACGAAAATATTTCTGCCTCTATGATGTCAAGTGTCAAAGTCGACACTGACATCTGACAGACCGACAGATGTCAATTCACGTCAACTCCGTGTACTTATTTGTTTTGTTTTGTGTTCATTTCTGTTTGTCGATGGATTTATAATTCCCGCAAGTGCAACCAGTGTGACTCATTGCATTTCTGCATTGGCCAGGCAGAAATCTATTTAGGCATTCTTCGGATGACGCACAGACGATGATAAAAGAACAGTTATCTATACAACCTCGAAGCTGATAGCATACCGACTGATAACTAACTGCCTAGTCGTTAGCTAATTGACTGGTGTATGATGTTGGAAGCCATCGGTAAGTGTCTTCGATTTCACTACAGTTGTAAATATGGCGCGCATAGCAACGTACGTGTTCATCGACTTAGAAACTACCGGGTTACCGCAGTATGAGTATAATAAGACGAGGATCACTGAGCTCAGTATGGTGGTAGCGAGTCGCCGGCACGTGCTGGACACGACGCCGGGCGCCGCGCCGCGCGTGCTCGACAAGCTCACTATGTGCTTCAACCCGCGCAGGATGATCCACCCCGAGAGCACCAAGACCTCAGGACTGTGTAACGACCTGCTCGAGTACAAAACAGACTTCAATATACATGTGTTCAACATTATCAATGGTTTCTTACAATGTCAAGAGAAGCCAGTCTGCTTGGTAGCAGAGAATGGTCTTTATTTTGATTTCCCCATCTTGAAGAATCATTTTGATAAGTTAGGAGTGACTTTATCCGATGATATCCTGTGCACAGATAGTTTATATGCTTTTTACGATATACTTAAAAGCAAACAGCCTGTTAACAGTGTAAGCAACACTAATGGAACTGTTGTTGACAACATAAGCAGTGATTTAAATAGTGATGCGTCTTGTAGCCGAAACAACAATGACCAGACCAGTGTGGAGTCAGAAGACAAATCCTTTACAAGACCTACAGAGTGCATAAGTAATGGGAGTGAAATACAATTGGAAAAGTCAGTAATCGATGCTGTACTACAAGATGAATTCAAAGAATTGGATGCTCAAGCAAAAATGCAACAACAAAACGAAAGAACTCCTCGAAAACGGAAAAATCCCGAGCCGAAAAACAAGTATGAGAAAATCAAACGCAAAATTTTTTTTCAAGGTGACAGTAAGCCAACTGTGTCACATAAGCTAAAGAATATCTATGAGCGAGTGTTGGGGAGGCCGGCCATAGAGGCCCATCGCGCTGAGAATGACTGCATCATGGCCATGGAGATTGCGGTGGCCTTAGCTAAGCAGTTTGTGCAGTGGGTGGACTTGGACGATAACCACTGCAAGTTCAATGATGTTAGACAAATGACTGTTGGTGTTCCGTTATAGTAGTAATCTATGGTGTATGTTATGTTCAGTGTGCATTTAGACTTTTTTTATTGCAGGCTTCGTTTCTGTGTTAAATCATGTAATATTATTTACTGCACATTTTATTATTGAAATCTATAAAAATCGTGTTTTTGTTTCTAATTTGCCTACATAGATGTGTTCTTAGCAAACGTCAAGTACTAATAATATAATTATACTGAAGAAAATGTAATACTATTATTGGCTCGCATTGTTTATATAAACATAACTTGGTGTGGTATTAAATGTAAGTCTCGTAGATTCGTCAGTCAAAATTGATCTCTGTGTGTTAGCCAATCTGGGTAATATCTCGAATTAATAAGATAATTATACAATTGAAATAATATTATTTTCAATAATAAATTTATATTTTATTAAACACTGACTTTTCTTCATTTGTTTGACGTATGCTGGGCTCCTACTATCCAGAAGTTATACTCAAAATAAATCAGTGTATAACCATGTACCTAAAAAAATATCCTCTCATTTTAGCAAAATACTGCTTAAAATATTTTAACTCACATTCCTGAGCTAAAATTAGTAGTACCTAATGTAAAAATATTTTGTTTTTGCCTATATGCATCTCTACTACTATTTATTTCCAAGCCAATTTTCCTGTCAATCAATTCAGCAATTTTTTTGTGAAAGAGGAAGTCATTTTCTCAATTATAATATTCATAGTGATGTTCCCTTATCACCTACCTATGTCCATATCCGTAGGTCTGTTGGTGCTGACTGGCGTGCTATGGGGATGCACCAACCCTTTCATTCGGCAGGGGACGAAGGGCCTCCGTGACGTCACGGCCACAACCCTGATAGGACAGGTCTGGGCTGAAGTTAGCTTCCTGCTCGGCAATTGGAAGGTCAGTTCCTCTAATGTTGCCAAAGACTTACATGCTTTGCAATACCAATACCCACAGCCCGTATAAAAAGGTACTACCCGTTTTCCCGCCGCTTCACCCGCGTCCCGTTGGAACTACTGCCCATACCGGAATAGAATATTGCCTTTGACACTCAGGAACATTTAGCAAACTATCAGTGAAAGAATTTTAGAAATCCGACCATCGGTTCCAAAGATTATCCCCTACTTACAAACTTAGGTACAATACCTCTTTATAATATTGGTAAAGATGACACGCAACTTCACCATGTAATGTAAATAATGAATATCATGCAATAACAAAATTGACACGACTCAGCAGAACAAAATGGGTCACTGTCACTTTTGATCTGATAAAAAGTTTTGCATTGACCGAAATATTTTTATGCGTTCTTATCTTCTCCGTATGAGACAGAGCGCCGCTCACCAGTACAACTTTTAAAAGACCATTGCAAAGATTGTCGTAGTTTTCCCTAGCTGACTTTTTATGGTCTCTCTACTGGGCTGCGGCCTCCTCTCACATTGATAAGGATTGAGCTAATCACCACGCTTGCTCAATGAAGGTTGGTGATTTCAGACTTTATAGACCAGGTTTCCTCAAGATGTCCTTCACCTTTTTATCAGGCTTTGGTGTTTAAGATACACTTAGAAAGTACCTACGTACAAACTTAGAAAAGTTGCATTGTTACTTGCCTGACCTGGAATCGAACCCACACACGCATACATGAGAGGTTGGTGCTTTACCCACTAGGCCACCACGACTTTTTCCCTAACTTGGTCACAAAACGTTTCAGTACGTGGTACCGTGGCTGGTGAACCAGGCAGGGTCACTCAGCTACCTGGCGGCAGTGCAGCGCGCGCCGCTGTCAGTAGCAGTGCCCACTGCCAACAGTCTCGCGTTCGTCTTCACCGCGGTGACTGGCGCGGGCATCGGCGCGGAGGAACCGCTCGATAGAAGTAAGTAGTTGTAGACTGTCCATAAAGCCCTTAGAGTAGATCTTTTAAGTGGCAGTTTTACATAGGTACATCAACATACAACTTAACAGTATGAAAACAAAGTTGCAAGTTCAAACTGTAAATAACTTCGTACAATGAAGTACGTTATAAGTGAGGTATCCGGTATCCATGGGTTACTGACACTAGTGCTTATAGATTACTTAATAGTTACTTCGTAAGTTATCATTAAATACACTTTTCTTATGAATTTAATATGTTTAGCCTCTTTTGTAGCATAGATTCTGTGTAATTACGATAAAATTACGTCTCTTCCTAGTATGAGGGTTGTACCAAAACCTACTGTATCTAATTTCCAGAGTCAATCCTTGGAATAGTCCTGATTATGGCGGGAACTGCACTCTGCTGTATCGACGACACCAGTTGAAGAAGTGTCAGCAGATGTTAGTGGGTAGGTACCTATTTGGTATAAAACCTCACCAAATAATTATGTTTACCACTAAAATTAACTAAAAAATACACTTTTAGTAGGTACAAGACGGTAATCACCATTTACTGTATTTAAACATACATTAAGTAACATAATACAGTACTTAACAAATTAAACAAAATAATGATACTTAAAATAAATAAAACAACAATAAAAAATGTGGATTATCTTTTAATTGTTTCATTTCTTATGAATAGTTTTCGCTTCTCGAATAAATACGTTCGTTATTATTATTATTGCTGATCAGAATGTGTATATTACATTACTAATAAATACTATAAAATAAGAGGCACATTATTACAAGCATTTTATGATAAATGATAATGTAACTTTATAATTAATTTTAGTAATTTTATTGAAATTAAATTGTATACGCATAGCAGTGTATAGGCACCCGCATCTGCCTACTTTCATGTCCATATTTACATTGGGTGCCATTATTATCAAAGAATAATAAGTCCATTACTATTTCTATTTTAGCTGTGTATTTTCGATGCAGTCCTTGTAGCAATGTTCTACGAAAGAATGAGGTAAGCGTATAAAATGCTGGTTGCGCGGTAATTTTCAGACTCATAATTTGTTATATTGGTAATTTCACTGGTGTTTGCAATCCTATTCCCTTCCTTTTCCCGCACGTACCTCAACGCATTCGTTGGAGCGAGAGAAGACACTAGCGCCTTTGAGTCGTGTGTGCAACATAACAAACAAATCAATGGCTGACAACGCGCGCGAGAGCTCACGTCTCTCTCCGATACAAAAATCGATATTGAGTGGAAAATTGGTGTGATTTGTGTTGAACTTTATTTGTGGCAGTGCTCCTCGTACAAGAAATCGCCGTAGAAGACAACAGGTACTGTGCTCCTTTCCTTTAGGCATACTTTCTTGTCTTGTGTCGCCCGCAGTATGCCGATTTTCCCGTCGCATTTGCAATCACCAGTTTTTTAAATTTGTCGCATCTTTACGAACCATATTGCGTTTCCCGCGTAACCAAATGCCATAAAAATACTGCCTACCTATAGTGTGCTTATGCTCATCTTATGATAATTTTTTTGACCTATGAATTTTCAAAATGATATCAATTGCCTTTTGCTTTGTATTTAAAATATACTGAGCACTCTGTAGGTAGGTACGGTAAAAAATGCTAAAATAATATTTCCAACAGAAAAACGGGTAATTAATCTATTATTTAAGAATTATCGTTTACAATAATAAATATTACCTAAAAATATGTGACTAGTTATTTATTATATTACAATTAAATTGACAAAAACATAACCACAATTTTTGGTACAATATCTAAGGTTGGACCTTAGCTCTTAATTAAATATACAAGCAACAAAGATTTGTTAAAAAAATGCATCTACTTAACAAAAATGGACAGTTCTTTCTACATTTACTTGTAATTGTCTAATAGGTAAATTATTTACAACTCATATCTACTCCAATTTTAATTGTTATTGCCTGATTGACTGACTAACGTATGTAAAGTGTTTGAATGATCATTTGAACTGGCTAGGCCACTAGTGATGCAATAATAGATACATTTTAGTACCTAAATATTATATGAAAATAGTTTTTAAACTACTTACTAAAGTTATTTACAATTTCTGCCACGTAGGACTCATCTTGATAGGGAGTCAGTGACTTAAGTAATTTTTGACAGTAGTGTTTGCTATCAGGCATTTTATTTAAAGACTGTTGCTGAATTTATAGGCACCGTGCGTAGCGATGACCCTGCCACCTCGTGACTTATATCCGAAACTTTCCCTCAAGTGTCAAAAATTGTACTATCAAACCATGAAAAAAATTCTGAATATTCGTGTTAAATTTTGCTAATTTCAGTTATCAAAATGTATTGTTGTATTGCTGGATGCTGTAATACATCCAAAAACAACTACAAGGGTGTAAAATTTTACTATTTCCCTACTAATAGTACTCACATACCATGGCTTTGGGATAAAAGAATTAAATGGATAAATGCAGTTGTAAAACACACGTAATACTTTAATACTTATTTGTGGACTTGGAAATAACTCTGCCATTGTCACTCCTTTATCATAACCCAGTAACTGTGGGTACGTTGGTTTGCCCCATTGTTGTGCATAACTGGTTTTCGATTCTGCACTTTCTGCAGAATTTACGTAATGCACTAAGGCACAGACGTGCTTACATTGTCCTGATAGACCTGCCTTGCATTTACAAGTTGCACTTTTAATGTTTCTATTGCAATCGGTTTGTTCCCACTAGTTCTACTGCTTAGTTCTACCGTAGAACTAATGGGAACTTTTTTTCCCACTAGTTCTACTATTTTGTTACACCTCAAATAGTAGAACTAGTGGGAATTATGGTTTTTATAGGTATTCCCACTAGTTCCACTGAACATTGGCAGTAGAACTAATGGGACATAATTTTGTTCTACTAGAGAGAAGAAGTACAGTCGACGGCCGATAGTTGTGATTTTTTTTAGAGCTCAAAATCGATAGCAGTCAGAATAACTTAGATTTTTTTCATTACTTTCAACAAAAATCTAATGTTTTTCTTTATAAAAGTACTAGGATAGCAGAAATGAAGAGGAGCTAGCTATAAAATTAAATAGTCAAATTAAAATTGTATAATACCT
The DNA here is from genome assembly GCF_030705265.1 of Helicoverpa armigera. NCBI lineage: Eukaryota > Metazoa > Arthropoda > Insecta > Lepidoptera > Noctuidae > Helicoverpa > Helicoverpa armigera. The sequence goes on from NC_087144.1 coordinate 232,201, forward strand.
CTATGGTGGTATTTGACACATTGATTTAAAAAAAAACACTTGAGTTAGTTTAGTTAAAAGGTTCTTCTAACCTACAGACAGACATGTGTTGCTGGGGAGTTTGTTGCGCCACTTCTTCTTCCCAGCAAAAACATAGGAAGTGGAGAAGGGTGGGCGTTTTGGGGGCTGTCTATTGTAAATTTCCAACGTTAAAAAAGTGCTATCTTGAAGCCAAGTTTAAATAAATGATTTTTGATTTTGTTAGTTTGATGTTAGTGTTGTGTTTGAAACTAAGTCTTAATACAAAAAGTTAAACATCTGTTGAACACTTGTCTAAAAAAGTGTGGCTACAAAAGGAACCTTAGTTCAACGTCGTTTGTCATTTTTTAGACAAGTGTTCAACAGACGTTTAAAAGTTTTTGTGGTACGACGGTAAATGTCTGAATTATTATGTTTTTTTAAACGATTATTTTTATTTGATATTTTTTTGCCTAAATCATAGGGCTGCAGTTCAAATAGTCAGTCTCTTCAAAGTAATTTTTGCGTTATTGTATACTTACATTCCTATTCAATGTATATTATTATGAACAATGTCTTTTAATTAGTAGTGTTGTAGATGAACATTAATGTCGGATTTTAAACACCACCTAGCTCCTCTTCATTTCTGCTGTCCTAGTACTTTTTGTTCCCCACAAAATTAAATAATTAGTTCTTCAATATCTCGCTGGTGTGGCCAATGGGAACATAAAAGAAAAAGGCTTTCCAAGTGGTAAATAGGTATAAATAACTTTTATTGTAGAAGAAATTATATAAACGTGCTCACAGGAGAAAAAATTTGTACAGAGTAACCGTCATTCTTTTGTTCTTGACAATTAAGAAAAAATAAAATACATCCTCCAATGAGGTTTTATATGTCATGAACATGCTGGGGCCTCAGCCACAAGCTAACCTCATCATTACCAGTATGACAATTAAATTAAAACATTCAAAATAACTACCCAAATGGATTAGTAAAGAAATTAAAGATAAACTAAACCCAAGAGTAATTCTCGCTTTAAAAATAAAGGGTAGATACATTAATTATAATCAATAGGTAATGGACACACTTTCATAACACTTGTTCTTACAATGTGACCTTTACTAGTTTTTACCTCCACTGCACGAACTAAATCATCTTTTCCTGGAATGACCTTTACAATTCTACCTACAGGCCAGTTCAATGGAGATACATTATCAGACTTAAACAATACCATATTGCCTATTTCTAAATTAGGCAGTTGAGTTTTCCATTTAGGTCGACTCTGCAACATAACTAAATATTGTTTATGCCATTGATTCCAAAAATGCTGTTGCATTTGAGAACATTGTTTCCAAAAACTAAGCCTTCCTACATTTACATCAGTCAAATTAAGCTCTGGATATGAAGTCAATGGTGAGCCAGTAAGGAAATGTGCAGGTGTCAGGTAAGACATGTCATCACAATCTCTTGACATGGGAGTTAATGGTCTAGAATTTAAAATACTTTCTATGAGCACTAACACTGTATACAGCTCTTCATAAGTAAGTACACTCTGAGTAATTACACGTTTCATATGATATTTTATACTTTTTACTCCTGCCTCCCACAGGCCACCAAATACAGGGGAATATGAAGGAATAAATTGAAACTGTATTCCCTCTGAACAACCATAATCAAACACTTTGTTTTGATGATCTGTGGAATTCAGTAGCTTATGCAAATCTTTGAGTGCATTATCAGCACCTCTATAATAACTAGCATTATCACAATATATTTTTGTAGGCTTATTTCTACGGCTTATAAACCTTTTTAAACAAGCTAAGAAAGTATTAGTTGTCATGTCTGACGCCAATTCTATGTGAATTGCTTTAGTAATAAAACATATGAAAATAACAACATAAGCCTTGGTTATAACAGGATTTCTTACTCTAGTTTGTTTAACATTGAAAGGACCTGCATAATCAGTGCCTACAATTTGAAAAGGACGTGTAATATTGACTCTGTCAAGCGGTAATGAACCCATAAGTTGACTGGAAGCTTTAGCCTTAAATCCGAAACATAATACACACTTGTGCAATATTAGATGCATCAGCATAACCAACTAACTCTAGCCTTTTATGTGGATATACATTGATATTTCTAGGAACAGATATACAAGACATATTCATCAAACCTTCAACAAATTGTAGAATTTTTTTATTTAAAGCTTCAGGGAGAATATCATCCCACTTTAACTTTTCAAACCAGACTTGTTGCATTAAGTATTTAGCTTGCACCAAAATAGGACCTACCAAACCCAAAGGATCAAAAAATTTGCTAATAAAACTTAACACTTGCCTCTTAGTAGAAGGTTTTTGTATTTCAGCGCTTGGACACTTCATATTTAAAGTATCAGAAGTCACATCATATGACAAGCCTAAAGTTTTCACAAAAGTATTTGTTTTATCAAACTTTAAACCATATGTTACAGTTTGTAACTGAAGACATTGCACACTTTGATCAGCAGAATCTCGCCAAAGAATATTTTGCAAGCAGAAATGGTCTTTACCCATTATTATACCCCTATACATAGCCTTTATATCATTAAGCAAAACATATTTAAAACTCCTAAATAGTGTCAAAATGTCAAATAAATCATTTTGCACAACAGGCCCATTAAGCATCATGTCATTTAGACAAATACCATTATTGGTTTTCATGCTCGCGTCAAAGACAGCTCGAACCGGAGTAGTTTTACTATTTAAATTAATGACTGGGTGGTGAGGTAAGAAATACACATTACCTGCCCTAGGATCATAGTTAGATATATCAAAGTACATGGCATGGCCTTGCTCAAGATAAACATGAATGAACTTCTTATATTGTTGAAATAACTTATCATCTTTAGCGAAACGCCTTTCTAAATTATGAAAACGATGCAATGCCTGATTAAAAGAGTTACCCATCTGGATATCATTTAAATTAAGTTTTAAAGGTAAATCTACACAAAACTTTCCATCAACAAGTTTGACAGAGTTTTGAAAACATTCCTCAGCTAGTTGATGTTCAGTAATACCTTCCTTATAAATTTCAGGTACTTTTTCACATTTCCAAAAATTTGAAATAGTATGTTCAATAGTATCAAGTTGATCATTATGAGAATTATGAGAAATATTATGGGGGGTACCTTGAACTGTTATACACAAATTTGAAGAATGGATGTTCCCAACAGATACCGGTAGACTGCCTGCTACAATATAACCTAGGCTGGTACTAACCAGGTAGGGACCTTGCGGCGTTAGAGGCAGTGATTCCCTCTGAAGCACCTGGAAAAATACATCACACCCTAATAACAAAGAAATTTCACCAGTTTTATTAAAGTTTTTATCTGCCAAATAGACATGCGAAGGAATATTAAACCCAACATTATAAAAACTCTGTTGTGGCAGCTCACAAGTTATATTCTTAGCTATATAACAGTTTAAGGCTAATTTAAAGTTGCTATTAGCAGCATAAATATCAAAATTTGCCCTCTGGTGCCTATTACTAGTGCCTTGTAGAATACCTGTAATGAGCTGATTTGCCGGTGTAATCTTGCAATCAATTTGATCAGCAAGCTTTTCTGTAATAAAAGATACCTGGCTACCCGTGTCCAGCAAAGCGCGTGCATGGATAAAAGTACCATTTTTGGTGATAATACGCACTATAGCGGTAGGTAGCAGCACATCCTTCACAGGCGAGGTACTTGACATAGCTACTGCACTGTCAGACCTTCCAACATCAGCACAGGGCACTGCGGCAGTAGAACTGGCAGTGGCGACATTGCTCGCCTCCTTCTTAGCCATTTCCACACCATGCAGAAGCGTATTGTGCCGTTGCTGACAGATAGAGCATTTCAAACGCAGCTTGCATTTACCACCATGCGCATTCAAACAAACAATGCATAACTTATGTTTTTTAACAAATTGACCCTTGTCATTATCAGCAGCAAGTTTAAATTTGGCACACATGTATAATCTATGATTAGTATTGCAATACTTACATGAGACTGCTGCTGCTGTATTACATGCAGGCTTGCCAGGCTTCACACCACTGGGAGTACTCACAGGCATTGTTTCCATTGCATTCTCCCTGGCCAACGCTCTGGACTCCAAAAACTCTATGAATTCCTGCATAGAAAACACAACCTTTTTATCCCGTCTCAAGTGAAACTCACTGTTTGTCTCAGAATCCACTTTCCGGAGCAAAATATTGACCATTATTGGACCCCAAGCTTCAACTGGCATGTTTAAACTTTTTAGTGCAGTTAAATGCACATTAGCACTTGCTACTAAAAATCTAAGATCAGCAGCGGTGCACTTAGGCAAATCAATCAAAGTATTAATGTGATGGTTAATGATCATTGGCTCATTGTTATAGCGGTTTTCTAACAACTTTAATGCTTCTGAATAATTTACTTCAGTCAAAGGCAAATTTTGAATTAAGCATAAGGCTTCCCCAGTTAAAAATGATCTCAAATAATATAATTTTTGGCACAGACTCAAGCTTGTGTCAGAATCAATGACTGCCTTAAACATATTAATAAAAGGTAGATAATCTAAAATATTGGCACCACTAAATTCTTTTATTGTAATTTGTGGGAGCTTCCTGAAGTTATTTGCATTTTGCCTAGGAGGCTCCGCCTCGGGCTGCCCCGATTTACGACAAGCATTGAGCTGACGATCAATTTTGGATATGCAGGTGAAGTACTTACTTTCATACACAAAAGGGTCTTCATCGTCCTTTGGATTTATGCACAAAATACTCTTGTTAAGGTCCTCGTAAGAGGCAAAGTTTTTCGCCAAGCGACTGCGCCGCTCTGTGAGCAACTCACTAGACGCGATCACAATTTCTTCGCTGTTACAAAAACTTTCTTCACGAGTTATTGCACCCTTTACATAGCCCCTACGGAGCTTTAATTGAGCCAGCTCGTCACTAAGAGCCATGGTGCTATATCCTAAGATGCAAGCCAAAACCCAGATGCAACAAATGTAAGCAACACCTTAACGTTAAGTACACTGTTATAAATAATATACAACTAACAAAATTAACAAAATAAACAGAAACGTGTAAAAAAAAAATGGCGACGCGAAAAAAATGATGAACGCCGACAGTCAATTCATTCACTCGATGTTCGATATTTGGCCGGAAACTCACGGCAAATGTTCATTGTTCGGTCGCTCTTCGCGCGCTCATTGGTTGCGTTTCGTTTTCTTGGGTTGGCAGCGCCTTACCTCGTTTGCACGTTTGGATACGCGCGATGCACGCAGCGAAACTGTTTTCGTAATAGCACGGAAACACCCTTACGCACAATTATTGATGGATGACTCTGAATCCTCCTGTGGCTTTCTTCTTTATAACCACTTTTATAAAGGGATTGCCTTGTAATACGAAGCACCAAATTTCTCCACTTCTATAAGAGTATTATCTTCTTACATATATTTAATTTGAAGGAATAATTCTCTTCTATGTAAGTCGAAGACAATCGAAGGACCAATTTTCCTTATATTCGAAGGACCAGCTTCTCGAAGTCTCGAAGGATTCTTTTTCGAAGGCTCGATAGATCAGGTTCTCGAAAGCTCGAAGGATAACTTTTTTCTCGAAGGACCAATTTTTATGTTCCCCACAAAATTAAATAATTAGTTCTTCAATATCTCGCTGGTGTGGCCAATGGGAACATAAAAGAAAAAGGCTTTCCAAGTGGTAAATAGGTATAAATAACTTTTATTGTAGAAGAAATTATATAAACGTGCTCACAGGAGAAAAAATTTGTACAGAGTAACCGTCATTCTTTTGTTCTTGACAATTAAGAAAAAATAAAATACATCCTCCAATGAGGTTTTATATGTCATGAACACTTTTATAAAGAAAAACATTTAATTTTTGTTGAAATTCATGAAAAAAATCTAAGTTATTCTGACTGCTATCGATTTTGAGCTCTGAAAAAAATCACAACTACAGATAACCACCCAGGCCGTCGACTGTACTTCTTCTGTCTAGTAGAACAAAATGTCCCATTAGTTCTACTGCCAATGTTCAGTGGAACTAGTGGGAATACCAATAAAAACCATAATTCCCACTAGTTCTACTATTTTGTTACACCTCAAATAGTAGAACTAGTGGGAAAAAAAGTTCCCATTAGTTCTACGGTAGAACTAAGCAGTAGAACTAGTGGGAACAAACCTTGCAATCAAGCTGAAAGGACAGAGATAAAAATTAAAAATAGAAATAGAGATTTTCTAAAGATATTGTAATAACAATTAATTTAAAAAAGGTACTTACTGTTATCTTAACATCATAATATACATTTGAAATTTTTGTCTGAGCAACAATTTTGCCAGTTAATATTGTTTCTTGTTCTTGGCCAACTGTTTCTATGACATCAAAAACATGGCCCGACTCGAATAGCTTTTGGCCTTTTGATATATTTTGACCACGCTGCCGATCATTGTTTATTGGTAGAAAACCATATTTTATAATTTTAATCATTGTATTTTATATATTATATTTTTAATCATTGTAAAATCACATTTACAGACTAGACAGTGACAACCAATGGGTTTGGAAAGTTTCTTTTTTTACTCGCACGGTGTCTCTACTGTCGGGATTATAACGCCATCTATAGTTTACGCACGGTGCCTATAGGTCAGATCAATGTAAATAAATTACTTATATCAAAGTAAAAATACTGTAAAACTGTGACTGTAGAGATTCTGAAAATCAATCAACGAATCGTGTTTATATTGATGTCAATCATGGCTGCTTATTTTGCGAGATTAACAAAAAAAATTCGCGACTTTATTTTTAGTTTAACGTGCCTGTTTCAGTAGGTATCAATTGCTCCACGACAGAGGCCGTCAGTGGGATTTGAGAAAACTGACACCAGGGCTTGCTAGGTGATTAGAATACTGTTGTAACTTGTAACGTTACTTTCAGAACTTTTGAAAAACACTGTTAGACACCCTGTACAATATACAAACTCAGGCTCGTAATCTTAACTGTTCCTGATAGCCTCGATGGCTCTCTGCAGCCGCTGCAGCGACAGGCGCAGGTGGTTCTCCTCGCCGGCGAGGTGCTGGCGCTCGGCGAGCAGCGCGCGCGCGGTGTCGGAGTCGCGCGACGCCGAGCGCGTGATGTGAGCGCCCTCTATCTTTAGCGCCGTGTTGCGCTTGTGTAGGTCCGCTATTCTTTTCGACGACAAGAACTCCAATGAAGATTTTGACCAAAACATTGCTTAGTTTTCCATTTATTCACGGATCATTTAATCGCTCGTTCTCTCGTTTCTGCAGCCTCGGCGAAACATTAAAATGTACGTCGAGACTACGCTAGCGTCACCGGTAGCAAAATTGATGCTACGAAGAAGCCCGTGCCCGTAAAGGGACAGAATCGGGCTGACGATGAGGGGTGCGTTACGGTGCAAAGGAGGAAGCGCCGTCAGCGAGCCAACAAGAAGCTAAGGCGGAGGACATCGCGAGTACGTGCGTCAGAAGCCATAACGCCAACTTCAAGGCGTTCGTGGTGCGAGTGCCGACGTGTTTCCTGCACCTCGTGTTGGACGAAAACTTCTGGCCACAGGGCGTGGTGTTCCGTCGCTTCCGCGGACAAGTGCCACAGGACCGCACAGTGACATAGTGCATAAGTGAAGCGCTACTAACATAGTTTTAAGTTTTTATTTACTAACAATTTTGTATAACATATGTATGCTAGTTTTAAGGTATTTATCTATGGGCCTTAGATGCCTGAGAATAAAGATGATTTGATTTGATTTTATTAATCGTTCAGAATGGGAAGAAACCTTTAGATAATTGAAGAGTTATCTAAAAGTACACCAGAATGACCATCGTCGTGTCGTGTTGATTTTGGAGCCGAAATAAGGAAATAAAAAAATTACCTATATCATAATCCCTATAACTCTTGACTAGTGCTTCAACCTCAGGCCACGAAGGTTCGTCTACTTGACAGCAGAAGTCTCTCGTCTTCTCAGAGCTGGTCTTCTCCTCGAACATCTCGGTGACGCCCGCCGCCGAGTTCTGCGGCTCGTCCATAGATGTCGCCTGCGTGGACGTCGCCGACGCACACTCCTGCGTCGATTTCAACGATATTATCTTCGAAATACTCGGAATCTTAATCTTAGGATAGTTCTGGTACGGCTGCTGAATCTTTATATTTGGCTTTTTAATGTTCTCGCTGTCGAAGCCGGGGTTTAGATCTCGTTTCCTCGTGTTCGGAGCTTTGAACAGCTTCACGCTACGGTCCGCCATTTTGGATAGGCGGTTAAGTTCAGAGAAATTCTTCTCTGCTAGCACTTTTATGCTTTCATCGTTAGAATCGACAATGGAAACTGAGTCTAATCTCTTCTTGATAAGGTTGTTATTTTCGTTAACACATTTCTTGATTTCAGTCAGCAGTCGCAGTTGGCAGTTAGGGTCAAACCCGAGACGGGCTTCTTTACAATTCTCTTCTAAGTCTGGGTTGCTGTTCCGTCGTTTCCTTTCTTTTAATATTTCTTGCCACACCTTGTCGTAACCTGAAACATTAACACACATAAAATTAACTATTTAATTTATATAGGCAAAGGACGCAAGCAAATGCCCCGGGCGGCATGTTTTAGGGGGCATTTTTTTTTGCGATTGCTTTTTCAGTTTTCGATCCAAATATACAAAATAAATTCTCAGTTATCACTCTCAAATTATATAATTTCAACTCTCTTTTGCTATCTCACTCCTGGGAGCCAAGGAGACGTGTGGGAGCTGGCTGTCACCTGTCCACCAGGGCCGTGCTTATGCAGGACACCCCTGTACCTACCAAGGCAGCTATTAATCGTCAAATTATAAAGATCAGATAGATATAGTCGCACCGGTGCGGTGCAGTAATAAAATCTACACTTATCAAAATCTGTTCAGTTCATCGGTTGTAGTGGTATTGTCAATTGCAGTTATTTATTTATTGCTTAAAAGGTACATTTTACATTATAGAAAATATGAAATGTCCAACAAAACTGTATACACAGTTTATCTGTTGGATCAGATTTCTAAACTATTGACTTACTATTATAGGTTCTATTAAGTTAAGTTTACAATAATAATAAAATTAATATATTAGTATATATTAGTATTATATTATATATGTATTAGTATTATATATGTAATATTAGTATTATATATGTTAAGTTATATAAGTAGTATTAGGAGGTTAATATTAAGTACGTAAGTATGAAAATCAAAGATTAGATAGATATAATCGGAGTATAGATATAGCATAAGTAAGAAAAGTAGTCGGTAGTTAGGTAGGTAGTAGTAGAAGATAGTAGGATAGTAATACAATAAAAAGTTAAGGCAGTGTACTGAGTAGGTGTTTTTTTAGTTTTATCTTAAATCTATTTTTCCTATTTTCGTTTCTGATGTCGTCTGGTAAGCTATTGAGTACGTATGGGACACGCTTTTCTAGCGTTCGGTCCCCATAAACATTATTAACTCTGGGTACTACATATTTACCAGACGACATCGTTCGGGTGTTATAACTATTGCTAACATTAGTCAACAATGAATTACGCTCTCGATTAGTTATAGTTATAGTTGTTAGCCTTAAACCCAGATTCGGTATTTTCAATCAAATCGGATGTGCCCATAACCTTTACATAATACCTACCCGAGGGGGCAGCAAAATTGTATCCCGCCCCAGGCAGCGGACAGCCACACTACGCCACTGTGGTCTTCCCATGTAACTTACGTCGTCTACCTTTATTTATTAAAACACCGTACATTTACCTTCTTTATACTTCTGCGTGACTTGCGTAAGCTTCAACTTGGACAGAAACAGTTTCTTCCTCTGCGTGGCCGTCCTATTCTCCTGCTGTACATCCTCCAGTAGCTTGTCTTCCTCTGCAGGCGTCTCCACTGCTTCGTCATGAGGAACGTTCAGCAGCACGTCCAGTTTACCCACCGCCGCGTAAGCTGAGGCCACCGAATCGTTCCTCAGAACCTTGTCTTGAAGCTCCAGGTCTTTTTCTGTGAAAAGTAGAATATTGTGTTATTGTTTAGCTCTGTAGTCCCACTAACAGAAATTATGCTTTGGCGTCGTCTATTGTAAGTAATATAAATTGTAATTCAAACTTGATGTACTGTAGCTAAAACTTACATACCTTTATACGCTTCTAATGTCGCTAATCTTAGATTAGCCATGAAATCAATTTTCCCATTATCCTTGTCACCTTTTCCGCCATATTCTTCAATAATTTCGTCATAAGATTTCAGATCTTCTTCTCCGTAGTCATCTGTGTCACTCCCACTGCTGCCTGCATCCATACCTACTTTAGTTTTTGCAAATTCTTTATAAATCTCGTTTTTTACCTTATCAGGTGTAATTACATTACGTATTTCAGTCTTTTCCACTTTCTTCGGATCAGCTTTAACATCCTTGTTTTCTCGATTAGACAAATACTTGAGACGCCTCAATCGTTTTCGTTTTTCATAAACATCCAAAGAACTGACTTCGTCTATTTTATTTATTTTTGGTCGAATATTTGTGATGACAATTTTGGGCTGCAATTTGGAATCCATTTGATAAGGACAGGCTATGTATAATTTGTCATTTGTTTTGGTTTGATCTAGTTTTTTAGGTGCTTCCTTCTTGGGTGCAATGAATTTTGGATAGTCTCGTTTTTTGAACGGTTGGTTAACTTTATCAGTTTCCACGATTGATGTAATCGGTACTTGATACACTATTTGTGGACTTACTATAACTTTTGGATTAGCTTGGATAACAATATCAGGCTTGGTTTTATTTGACAGAGTTTGCAATACGTTGTTACTAGATTTCAATACATGAATTTCTTTACTCACAGTTATATTTGGTTTTGTGGTTTTAATTTCAGAATTACTTTCAGAGCTCTGTACAGCAGTAATTTCAGGTACAGTTTTATTTTCTTTTGGAGCTATTTTTTGAACTTTATTTGAGTCAGATGTTTGTGTGACTTTTGAATTATTTTTGATCATCATCAAGTTAGGAAACTGAACGTTGCTCAAGTATACAAAGTTTGGTTGTAAAACAACATTCTTAGTTTCCGGTGGCGTGACTTTTTCTGTCATCTTTTTCGCTTTTAGATCTTGTTCTTGCAATGTGCCTTGAGATTTCTCCTTCACGACTATCTTGTTACCATAGATTTGATTCTCTGTGATCAAATTCTCGAAATCGTTCTCGTCGCAGTTCTCCTGGTGCAGCCTCTTGAGTGCGACCACTTTCGACGAAGTACTTTCATTGACAACGTCTTCGATACATTTCTTACTTTGGTTTGACAGTCGTGAAGGAGCTTGCAGGTTTTTTGACTCGAAGTTAGTTCTTTGTAATAAAACTTGTGGGTTCTGTTGTTGTATCGTGACCAACATCTTTGAGTTCGAGTTGCTCTTATTTTGTATAAATACTATTTGATTTTTCTGTTCATTATACGGTGGATCTGGAGGTTTACTGAAATTCACTTTGCTGGCTTCTATATTGATGGGGTTAAATAAAGGTCTTTGTATTGCAGGAGGTTCTTTCACTTCAGCTGGTGTATCTACTTTAGGTTCGGGTACACGAAACTGGTTTTCAGTTTTGTTAGCAGTCTCTGCAGTATTGATCAAAGTGCACATGCTGTTACTTGATGAGACGCTCGGTTTCACCTCCTTAACTTCAGGTTCTTTGGTTGCTGTCTTTATCACAATATTACTTTGTATTTCAACTCTCGGTGGATCTTTGGTAAAAGCAGGATTAAAAGTTTTCTTTGCTAAAGAATTTTGAAACGCAGTATCGGGTGGATTACTGACACATTTCATATCGATCTTGCTTATTGGTATACTAGTTTTTAAACTAAACCTTTCAGGTTTCTTCTTAAATTCTTTATTTGGTATTTGCGATGGAATAGTGACCGTGGCTCCTGATCCCTGTGCTAGCGATGTTATGCTCATCTTTGACTCAGTTGTATGTGTTTTGTTGCTCTCAGGGATAGATGTCGCTGTTATTATTTCAGGTGTAAAATGCTCTTCGAAGTCCGTCTGTGGTTTCAGTGTTTCTTTTGGTGGCTCTGCGTCAGTACTTTTTTCTTCAACAACAGGTGTAGGCGTTTCTTTAGGTTTTGTAGGGAAAGGATTAAATTCCTGACTGGGTGTCTCGTTCTGCACTGCGGGAGGCGGTGTCGGCTGGACTATAGGCGGGTACGAAACTGAGCTAATAGGTTGAAATGCAGAGTATCCTGGTATTGAGTAGAGATAACTGCCGAAGTTTGGGTATCCATCCACTTGTTTTGGCGTCATTACACTGGGATTAGGATTGGGGATTGATGATGGAGATATCTTTGGAGAATGTGGGATTGGTTTTGCTGGAAGAAATGCAGGTTTGTCAAATATGGGTTCTTCAGGTTTAAAAGGTTCTGGTGGTTTCGGTGGAATGGGGTCCGGTGGGGGAGCTCTCTCTTGCTCCGGCGGCGCTAGTGGAGTTATCGGTTTGACTGGACGAGCTGCAACATACAAATGGTATATTAGTATAAAAACACATAGTAAACATAGAAATAATATGAAAAAGTTTACAGAATTCCCTATATTTTTCGGGATACACGTAAACGCGTATCATAGTATCTATGAGTTGTTTCAAGAACTTTTGTATTACATACAATACATACCAGGTCAAAGCATACTTTTCCCTGGTAAATTAAGATAAACGTGTGAGGCGACCTCGGACTGCAGTGTTAACAAAAATTACTGTAATCAGTACATGTTTGAAAAACAGAGATGTTCGCGTTAAGAGACGCAATGTCTAATAAGCTAAATGTTATTATTGTTCTAACATCGATATAACTTAGATAAATAGGTAACTTATAAATTATCCTCTTGTATTACTCTACTATGTAATTAAAATAAAATTCATGCTTTGGATAGGAAAAGGTAGGTATGCGTCTAAAACACTACAAAATTTATGCAAAACGAAACTAAGGTGATTGTGTTCCTACTGCATCAGTCTGATTAGCGAAATAATAGTTAGTCTTTTTATTGAGAAATTTATCATTTTAACGTAAATACATTGACTCTGCACTACTGTTTTTTGTCGCCAAAAGTTCGAAATCTTCCGTAGGTGCACTTTAGCTTGTTTTACTACAGTAAGCATTTTTAATGCGTACCTATCTAGCAATTTTTATGTGCACCAAATTACTGTACCTAACTGTTCCGTAACTGCTCATATTTTTCTGAATGTAAAGTTTCTGAGTGCCTTATATAATATATTAAAAAAATATATTAATTTTTAGGTTTTAGGGACCTCCAAGCTCTCGTCAATGGCCCCTTGAGAATTACTCCGCACACGCAGATCAAAATAGCCTCTCTCGATAAATGGACTCCAGCTTTCTAACACTAAAGCACAGTAGTACTTGATTATCTATCATCATTAGCGCGTTCAAGCAAACAAACAGACTTCAGCTTCATAGTATGTATTTGATTTTGGCATTAGGTAGGTACTTAATGCCCTTTGTATTTAAATCATGCCTACATTATAATAGACAGTACATGTTTTTGCTAGTAACAAAAATGGCCTCCACTGGTCACTAGCTACCTAGGTATTCGCTTTCAAAAGATCGCTTCGTTTTGAGCTTGGCCTTTTGTGTGTAAAGTCATTGTTTCATACTTGGGTTTATAATATTATCTTGACGAGGCTGATGTTGTTCTTTGGCTGGGCAATAGACTTTAAAGAATGGAATAATACCTGTCTACTTATAGGCAGACGAGCAGAGATTGATACCATAGGTATGAGTGAGTAGCCAAATATTGAGATCGGAGATAAGATAAAATATTGCTATGAAGATTCTCCACATTATATTATCAGAACTGAGAATAAGATAGAAGGCAGTAGAGGAGGTGGTAGCAACGTTTTATCTCAGATTTAGATTCTGTTCTGAAATATGCATTTATTTTGGAACGAGATTGTACTAGTAATGTATACAATTAGGCCTTAGTCTTTTTCGTCTCCTTTGTTCTATTCATTTATATTGTCACTATTTTTTATACATACTTACGTACCTATCCTTTAAATACAGCACAGCACTACGATTCGACAAAACCCTTAGAGGTCGACAGGCGTTTATAGACTATAGCTATGGAATTACGGGATGTCTAAGGCTTTGAAGATCTCTGCTTCATAGTGCTCGATAAACCCAAACATGCAGTGAAGCTTTTTATATCGTAAAGCTAACTCCTAAGGAAGTATTATCTCACTCAAGAGATTTACAAAGATTATTATGCGACTCCCCTTTTTTTAATTAGGCAAGTACTTAAGTATTATCGGCTTGTAGCATCAGTCTTCACCCTACTTCAGCTTACCTACTTTATGTGATAGACATTAAGGAATGGATATCTCATTCGGTCTGCCCTAGAGTGTTCTAGATTCATAAAGAACATATTTCATTGCGTCCTTATCAATTCATATAATAAATAATAATAATAATAAATTCTTTATTGGAACAAAAACATTTGGCATACATTGCGCATTGATGTGATCGAAAATAGCTGCATTAGTTAAAAACTGTGTCGCAGCTAGTAACACCCACCTCCAATACGGATATAACATCGTTCCTTAACAAGGGTACAAACTTAAAAAGAAATATTAGACTAAGTGAAATTAAAATATACTTAAAATGTTAACAAAAAAAAGTGGGAAATTTAAAATGAATGTGAAGGGTAGGAGTTGAGTGTGATGTGTGAGACTTGTGTAAGTGCAGATGCGTGATTGTGTAGTGCATGGTGTGTTCGTGTGTCCGTGTAGTGAATGTATGAGTATTTGTTGTGGTTGTTGGGGAAAGGAAGACAATTAAGTTTTTACTAAATTTTCCATTTCCTCGTATGTGAGGTTACAGAGCCAGTTGTCCAGAACGCGTTTGCAGTTGATGGAGGAACGCGGATAAATATTTAGCTCTCTGTTAGCTCTGTTGTAAATAACAGCACTGCGGTAGGCAAACTGCTGGCGGACAACTTGTAGTTTCGTCGCAAGTGTCGGGCAGACTCTGTCAGTCCTACGCTTTCCTTTAACTAATTTTGGGTCATACAGCAGACTAGAGTGTTTCCGCAGTACTGCATTCGCTATGTAGCAGTGTCTTACAGAGGGAAGCCTCCAGAAAGCATATACATAGTTCGCTTGTGGGAAAGCGAAAAGGCTTGAAAGCCATAACCTTGAGGATGGCTCGCTGTGCCCTCTCTAAACGAAGGAGTAGGCATTTCCCAGCCCCTCCCCAGACTGCGATACAGTACGTCAAAATGGAATGAGCAAGAGCAAAGTAGACTGTTCTCAGAGTGGAAGTGTTGGCAGAAGATCTTAGGTTTTTAAAGACAAAAATTAATTTTCTCACTCTGGTAACCAGAGAATTTATATGCTCACTCCACTTCAACGCACCATCAACCCAGACCCCCAGGTACTTTATGACGTCTGTACGTAATACTTGTGTGCAGTTGCAGTTGGCGTCTCTAGTAGTAGCACACACATGAGCTATCAAGCGAAGGTTTGGAGCCGGTTGTGGTACACTTCTTGGACTAAACGTCATAAATCTTGTTTTATTTAAATTAAGAGTGAGCAAGTTTCTTGTAAGCCATCTCATGACCGTTCCCAATGCCGTCTCTGCATGCAGTCGAGCCTCCTCCCAGTTACTACCCCGAACGAGAATAACGAGAATTTACAAGGTTAAGTTTGCAGAGCTCGTTAACATAAATTAGGAATAAGGTAGGCCTTAGGACGCTGCCCTGCGGAACGCCATATGAGAGGAATTCCTCTTGACTGATATAATTGTCGATTTTGACACTTTGGGATCGACCTGTTAAGTAATTCTTAAACATATTGAGTGATAGGCCTCTTATACCAATGTTTTCCAACTTGTTGAGCAAGAGGGGGACAGAAACAGTGTCAAAAGCCTTAGAGAGATCGAGGAAGATGGCTATAGATTTATCCTTGTTGTTAAGGTTTTGTGCAACTGAGTTAATTAGTTGTAATATTGCGTCCTCTGTGCTTTTACCTGATCTAAACCCATATTGGTTATCAGTATCAATATCTTTTGTGAATTGAGGTAATCTATGGATGGAGGAGGCGTGGTGGCCTAGAGGAGGCGTGGTGGCCTAGTGGGCAAAGAACCAACCTCTCGAGTATGAGGGCGCGGGTTCGATTCCAGGTCAGGCAAGTACCAATGCAACTTTTCTAAGTTTGTATGTACTTTCTAAGTATATCTTAGACACCAATGACTGTGTTTCGGATGGCACGTTAAACTGTAGGTCCCGGCTGTCATTGAACATCCATGGCAGTCGTTACGGGTAGTCAGAAGCCAGTAAGTCTGACACCAGTCTAACCAAGGGGTATTGGGTTGCCCGGGTAACTGGGTTGAGGGGGTCAGATAGGGCAGTCGCTCCTTGTAAAGCACTGGTACTCAGCTACATCCGGTTAGACTGGAAGCCGACCCCAACGTAGTTTGGGAAAAAGGCTCGGAGGATGGAGGATGGAATTGAGGTAATCTATCAGACGTTTGTTCAATATTTTTTCTAAGAGTTTAGATAGGATTGTTAACACCAATATGGGTCTATAGTTGCTGACACTGTTCCTGGCCCCACTCTTGTGGATTGGGTGTACAACGGCCTTTTTAAACACTGTTGGAAAAATTCCAGAGGTGATGGCAAGATTGAAGACGTGACATATAGCTGGGATAAGGACGCTTCTAGCACTGTATGTATATCACGGTTGCGGGGATACCATCCCAGCCCGTAGCGCTATTGAGGCGAAGCCCTATAATGAGTTGCTCCAACTCTTCGGTGTCTGTATTAAAAATGACCATTAAGTTATGGTGATTGCTTGACGAGCTAGGGGCAGTTACATTTGTAGACATCCATGATGGAGAGGCAATAATTTCAGAAGCTAACCTTGTGCCCACATTAGCAAAATAATGATTAACCGAGTCAATTGCTTGCAATGGGTCTGAACTCGCTGGCAGAAACTTTATTAGTTTGAAGGTTTGAAATAGTTTTAATTAGGTTCCAAGTAGCTTTCGGATTCTTACGGTGTCGCTCAAACTCGCTACGTTCATATTCCCGTTTTAATTTTTTCAATAAATTATTGCAAAAGTTTTTATATCGATAGTAGGTCATCTTTATAGTGTCATTATCAGCATATTTTTTGGTTTTGCGGTACAAATTGTCCCGATTTCGAATACATCTAAGAAGCCCGGGTGTAATCCAGGGCTTCAGAATTCTTTTTCGGCTTGGAACAATTGAGCTACGACTATTGCTATCAACAGCAGTCGAGATAAGATTGACCAAGGTAGACGCCGCCGCTTCAGTATCTTGACAATTTAAAACTGGGGTAAAATCTGTATTTTTAAGGCTCTCAACACATGCAGCAACATCCACACGACGCTGATATTTAGGCAATTTGGGTATATCTATCTTCAGATTGCAAAGGACAACAATAGGAGCATGGTCCGTAATTAGCGAATCGAGAACTAAAGTAATTGCTGATTTATTCGATCTAATAATAACGTGATCAATACAGCTATTAATGCGTGTTGGAAATAGGTGGGCTGGCAACATGGCGTGTGACGCAATAAAATTTAGATATAATTCTGTATTCGGATCAGTGCAATTCGGAACAATATTTATGTTGACATCACCAACTAAAAGAACCGATTTGTATTTATTAAGAGAGTTTAGTATTGCATCTAGGTCTGTTATAAAAGGAAGAAGATTTTTATCAGAGGGCGATCTGTAAATTGCTAAAAGTGCTATTTCATTACCTAGTTTCAAGAGTAAACAATTTGCATCAACAAGTTTTGGCTTCTCCAACACAAACTGAAGATCCACCTTGGTATATACAACAACTCCATCGTTCTGGTTAGAGTGGTCTGAGAAATGAGATACCTACATAGCCTAAGATGGAGGGAAGATGAGGGCATTTGCGTAACCAGCATTCTGTCAAGACCATGACATCAAATTGTATCTTAATTCTATCCAGTAGTATCAGGAGATTGTTGAAATTTGCAATGTTGCCGATGCTTCTTATATTAACGTGGAAAATTTTTAAGCCGTGACCGGCATTATGTAGGAATGAATCTACTAGTTCCGGGGAGCATTTATATGATGCTGAAGCTGAAATTTGTTCAATGTCATCCATTATTGTAACATTGTCATTCATAATAATCAAGGCTATGGACGAACAGGTGATTTAATATTTTGTGCGAAACATAGCATAATCCGAACCTACTAGGAAATGAACAGGTTATAGCAATGAGGTCTATGTGAAGCAAAGTTGAAAAGAAGTTTATCTTCCGTCGTGAGTGTAGTGAATGTGAGTATTTATGTGTGTGTATGCTGTTACAGTGATAATTTGACATTATTGATATATTTACTAGTTTAAAACCATGAATGTGATTTATAGGAAAAGTACAAAATATTAAATCAAATCAAACAAGTGATATACAGGACATGCTGGCCTTACTGCAGTAGATTATAATCAGCTGACGGGTACATAGTCATTGTTTTGGGAGGTCTGACTCATCTTTGATCATGATGTGTTGAGCTCCATCTTTCTCTCGGATAAAAATTTTGCCATTCTTGATCCAGCAGTGTTGGTACTTATTCGTGCTGGCAAAATCACGTGCCAGGAAGAACAAGCGTTTCATTTTGGTGTTAGGTTTTCGGACACAAAATGGGCTTAGAGAGGCCACCAATATGCAAGTGCTCGGTAGACAATTTATTGTTTCCCTTGTTATACTTTTTATACATATGTATGAAGTTTTCTTTCCGTAAGTTACTCGTAAAGTCCACAATAATGGTCCTGGTGTCAGAGTCTTTTGAACCTGTGCGGAAAATATCCTTTATTTCGAGTGGTTGAATGGGGACATTAAGGGTTGATCCTATTTTGATCACGGTATTCACTTAGGCTTCTTTGGATTCCGATTTACTAATAGGTACATTTCTAATTTCCACGCAGGACGATCTCACACCACGCTCAAGGTTCTCCAGTTTATCTTCAAGGGTTTTCAAATAAGCACAGTTATTTTTGCGCTCTGTTTCCAATTGTGACTCCAGTGTTTGAACTTTACTCTTGAGATCATCATAACTTTGTGAAAGGAAGGTAACTGTTGATTGTATAGCAGAATTTTGAAGTTAAATCTCCTCTACAGAGGCATACAATTGGTCAAATTTACTGTTCTGTTCTACCTTGAAGTCAGAAAACATGGTTCTCATTTCCGTTATGAATGAAAATAAAGATAAGTCCATATCCTGGCTAATCCCCGACTCAGTGAATTTACGCTTGCTACTATGGCGGATAACGTTCATAAGTTTACCATCGGTGCTGGCAAGCCTATCGAAGTTAGATATATCAGGTTCAGAGGAGCCATGGTGCAACGTGGTCTTTAGGGGCTCCAGGAGTGATGACGAAGGTGTGGGTGTTGATGGGGGTGATCTGTTTATCGGCATATTTTTAACAAGTAAGTACTAGGGCGCGAGCAATGCGAGGAGGTGGTACCACTTTTTGTATTATAAAGGGCTTATTACATTTGACTAAATTCAGTCGTCTAAATAGGTTTGTCTAATTAGGTTTCTAAATGATTTAATGAAAATTACCTTTCTAAATGCGATTACATTTGACTGAATTTAGTGACTGAATCATTTAGACGACTGAATTTAGTCAAATGTAATAAGCCCTTAATTTGCAAAATACGAAAGCGTAGAAAACACGCAGACACACCCTAGAACTATTGAAATCCTAGTTAGTTTGGGTAGGTTACCGTATTTGATGCTCTTCACTTAAAAGTACTAGGCGCGCATAGCACGCAGCAGTACGATGTAGCGGCGACGTCACTTTCAAGGGCGCCAAGCCAATTACTGCCTTCAAAGATGGTGGTGTGTGTACCTTTTGTCCTTCGCTGGGGGGCGGTGCCATGCGAGAGCGAGATAGCAGTAGTCACGCCGAGAGGGTCATGCGCAGGAGGTGGAGCTCAGACTGGCTCCACCTCCTGCGCATGCCCCTCTCTTCGTTGCTACTGCTATCTCGCTCTCCCTGTGATGGCTGATGTAGTTGATGGTTTGTGATGTTGCTCCTTTGATTTTATGCACTCCTAATTTTCGCGCAATGAGGTCTATGTGAAGCAAAGTTGAAAAGAAGTTTATCTTCTGTCGTGAGTGTAGTGAATGTGAGTATTTATGTGTGTGTATGCTGTTACAGTGATAATTTGACATTATTGATATATTTACTAGTTTAAAACCATGAATGTGATTTATAGGAAAAGTACAAAATATTAAATCAAATCAAACAAGTGATATACAGGACATGCTGGCCTTACTGCAGTAGATTATAATCAGCTGACGGGTACATAGTCATTGTTTTGGGAGGTCTGACTCATCTTTGATCATGATGTGTTGAGCTCCATCTTTCTCTCGGATAAAAATTTTGCCATTCTTGATCCAGCAGTGTTGGTACTTATTCGTGCTGGCAAAATCACGTGCCAGGAAGAACAAGCGTTTCATTTTTGGTGTTAGGTTTTCGGACACAAAAATGGGCTTAGAGAGGCCACCAATATGCAAGTGCTCGGTAGACAATTTATTGTTTCCCTTGTTATACTTTTTATACATATGTATGAAGTTTTCTTTCCGTAAGTTACTCGTAAAGTCCACAATAATGGTCCTGGTGTCAGAGTCTTTTGAACCTGTGCGGAAAATATCCTTTATTTCGAGTGGTTGAATGGGGACATTAAGGGTTGATCCTATTTTGATCACGGTATTCACTTAGGCTTCTTTGGATTCCGATTTACTAATAGGTACATTTCTAATTTCCACGCAGGACGATCTCACACCACGCTCAAGGTTCTCCAGTTTATCTTCAAGGGTTTTCAAATAAGCACAGTTATTTTTGCGCTCTGTTTCCAATTGTGACTCCAGTGTTTGAACTTTACTCTTGAGATCATCATAACTTTGTGAAAGGAAGGTAACTGTTGATTGTATAGCAGAATTTTGAAGTTAAATCTCCTCTACAGAGGCATACAATTGGTCAAATTTACTGTTCTGTTCTACCTTGAAGTCAGAAAACATGGTTCTCATTTCCGTTATGAATGAAAATAAAGATAAGTCCATATCCTGGCTAATCCCCGACTCAGTGAATTTACGCTTGCTACTATGGCGGATAACGTTCATAAGTTTACCATCGGTGCTGGCAAGCCTATCGAAGTTAGATATATCAGGTTCAGAGGAGCCATGGTGCAACGTGGTCTTTAGGGGCTCCAGGAGTGATGACGAAGGTGTGGGTGTTGATGGGGTGATCTGTTTATCGGCATATTTTTAACAAGTAAGTACTAGGGCGCGAGCAATGCGAGGAGGTGGTACCACTTTTTGTATTATAATTTGCAAAATACGAAAGCGTAGAAAACACGCAGACACACCCTAGAACTATTGAAATCCTAGTTAGTTTGGGTAGGTTACCGTATTTGATGCTCTTCACTTAAAAGTACTAGGCGCGCATAGCACGCAGCAGTACGATGTAGCGGCGACGTCACTTTCAAGGGCGCCAAGCCAATTACTGCCTTCAAAGATGGTGGTGTGTGTACCTTTTGTCCTTCGCTGGGGGCGGTGCCATGCGAGCGAGATAGCAGTAGTCACGCCGAGAGGGTCATGCGCAGGAGGTGGAGCTCAGACTGGCTCCACCTCCTGCGCATCCTTCGTTGCTACTGCTATCTCGCTATCATGGCTGATGTAGTTGATGGTTTGTGATGTTGCTCCTTTGATTTTATGCACTCCTAATTTTCGCGCAATGAGGTCTATGTGAAGCAAAGTTGAAAAGAAGTTTATCTTCTGTCGTGAGTGTAGTGAATGTGAGTATTTATGTGTGTGTATGCTGTTACAGTGATAATTTGACATTATTGATATATTTACTAGTTTAAAACCATGAATGTGATTTATAGGAAAAGTACAAAATATTAAATCAAATCAAACAAGTGATATACAGGACATGCTGGCCTTACTGCAGTAGATTATAATCAGCTGACGGGTACATAGTCATTGTTTTGGGAGGTCTGACTCATCTTTGATCATGATGTGTTGAGCTCCATCTTTCTCTCGGATAAAAATTTTGCCATTCTTGATCCAGCAGTGTTGGTACTTATTCGTGCTGGCAAAATCACGTGCCAGGAAGAACAAGCGTTTCATTTTGGTGTTAGGTTTTCGGACACAAAATGGGCTTAGAGAGCCACCAATATGCAAGTGCTCGGTAGACAATTTATTGTTTCCCTTGTTATACTTTTTATACATATGTATGAAGTTTTCTTTCCGTAAGTTACTCGTAAAGTCCACAATAATGGTCCTGGTGTCAGAGTCTTTTGAACCTGTGCGGAAAATATCCTTTATTTCGAGTGGTTGAATGGGGACATTAAGGGTTGATCCTATTTTGATCACGGTATTCACTTAGGCTTCTTTGGATTCCGATTTACTAATAGGTACATTTCTAATTTCCATGCAGGACGATCTCACACCACGCTCAAGGTTCTCCAGTTTATCTTCAAGGGTTTTCAAATAAGCACAGTTATTTTTGCGCTCTGTTTCCAATTGTGACTCCAGTGTTTGAACTTTACTCTTGAGATCATCATAACTTTGTGAAAGGAAGGTAACTGTTGATTGTATAGCAGAATTTTGAAGTTAAATCTCCTCTACAGAGGCATACAATTGGTCAAATTTACTGTTCTGTTCTACCTTGAAGTCAGAAAACATGGTTCTCATTTCCGTTATGAATGAAAATAATGATAAGTCCATATCCTGGCTAATCTCCGACTCAGTGAATTTACGCTTGCTACTATGGCGGATAACGTTCATAAGTTTACCATCGGTGCTGGCAAGCCTATCGAAGTTAGATATATCAGGTTCAGAGGAGCCATGGTGCAACGTGGTCTTTAGGGGCTCCAAAAAAGGATATTACAAAATATCTGATTATTTAAATGATAAAGAAGCTTGGGAATGAGCTGCTCGCTTAGTGAGTGATATCTTTTTAAATGCCTGTGTATTGTTACTTTTGACATTTAAATATTATTATCATCAGATAACATTTTATTAATGACATTCTTTTTATTGACATTTATATGTTATAATTGTATTTTTTTTTTTAAATTTATTATTATTTTTGTGAATGTGAGTATCGTGTATGCGAGCAACATTATATATTCTTATAACATAAATACTGTCTGGCGGGTTTGAGTATTTTTGAATGGCCTACGCAAATGTTCTGCAGATCTGGTATCGTCGTGTGACAGGTCGTTGAGCTCCCTAAGATATGGTTGAGCTACACGACGACTGATGCATGCGTGCCGTCTGTTGGGACTGGTCAGCTCCAGCCTGATGTGGCTCTTTCCTCAAAAGGCCATTCCAGACCGCGTACATGGTGACACTCACACATAATTATTTCATTTATAACATGTTTGGACTTTAAAAGAGACTATGACCCTTGAGTTTGTTTCGGCGTTTCTTCTCAGGGATCAGTCAGTTAGGAAATGCCGGCCTCAGCGTTCTTAAAATGACGTGTAAAAGTGATGTAATGTCCAACTTGCAAAATAAACAATTTCATTTCATTTCATTTCATTTCATTCCAGGAGTGATGACGAAGGTGTGGGTGTTGATGGGGGTGATCTGTTTATCGGCATATTTTTAACAAGTAAGTACTAGGGCGCGAGCAATGCGAGGAGGTGGTACCACTTTTTGTATTATAATTTGCAAAATACGAAAGCGTAGAAAACACGCAGACACACCCTAGAACTATTGAAATCCTAGTTAGTTTGGGTAGGTTACCGTATTTGATGCTCTTCACTTAAAAGTACTAGGCGCGCATAGCACGCAGCAGTACGATGTAGCGGCGACGTCACTTTCAAGGGCGCCAAGCCAATTACTGCCTTTCAAAGATGGTGGTGTGTGTACCTTTTGTCCTTCGCTGGGGGGCGGTGCCATGCGAGAGCGAGATAGCAGTAGCAACGAAGAGAGGGGCATGCGCAGGAGGTGGAGCCAGTCTGAGCTCCACCTCCTGCGCATGACCCTCTCGGCGTGTAGTTGATGGTTTGTGATGTTGCTCCTTTGATTTTATGCACTCCTAATTTTCGCGCAATGAGGTCTATGTGAAGCAAAGTTGAAAAGAAGTTTATCTTCTGTCGTGAGTGTAGTGAATGTGAGTATTTATGTGTGTGTATGCTGTTACAGTGATAATTTGACATTATTGATATATTTACTAGTTTAAAACCATGAATGTGATTTATAGGAAAAGTACAAAATATTAAATCAAATCAAACAAGTGATATACAGGACATGCTGGCCTTACTGCAGTAGATTATAATCAGCTGACGGGTACATAGTCATTGTTTTGGGAGGTCTGACTCATCTTTGATCATGATGTGTTGAGCTCCATCTTTCTCTCGGATAAAAATTTTGCCATTCTTGATCCAGCAGTGTTGGTACTTATTCGTGCTGGCAAAATCACGTGCCAGGAAGAACAAGCGTTTCATTTTTGGTGTTAGGTTTTCGGACACAAAATGGGCTTAGAAGGCCACCAATACGCAAGTGCTCGGTAGACAATTTATTGTTTCCCTTGTTATACTTTTTATACATATGTATGAAGTTTTCTTTCCGTAAGTTACTCGTAAAGTCCACAATAATGGTCCTGGTGTCAGAGTCTTTTGAACCTGTGCGGAAAATATCCTTTATTTCGAGTGGTTGAATGGGGACATTAAGGGTTGATCCTATTTTGATCACGGTATTCACTTAGGCTTCTTTGGATTCCGATTTACTAATAGGTACATTTCTAATTTCCACGCAGGACGATCTCACACCACGCTCAAGGTTCTCCAGTTTATCTTCAAGGGTTTTCAAATAAGCACAGTTATTTTTGCGCTCTGTTTCCAATTGTGACTCCAGTGTTTGAACTTTACTCTTGAGATCATCATAACTTTGTGAAAGGAAGGTAACTGTTGATTGTATAGCAGAATTTTGAAGTTAAATCTCCTCTACAGAGGCATACAATTGGTCAAATTTACTGTTCTGTTCTACCTTGAAGTCAGAAAACATGGTTCTCATTTCCGTTATGAATGAAAATAATGATAAGTCCATATCCTGGCTAATCCCCGACTCAGTGAATTTACGCTTGCTACTATGGCGGATAACGTTCATAAGTTTACCATCGGTGCTGGCAAGCCTATCGAAGTTAGATATATCAGGTTCAGAGGAGCCATGGTGCAACGTGGTCTTTAGGGGCTCCAAAAAAGGATATTACAAAATATCTGATTATTTAAATGATAAAGAAGCTTGGGAATGAGCTGCTCGCTTAGTGAGTGATATCTTTTTAAATGCCTGTGTATTGTTACTTTTGACATTTAAATATTATTATCATCAGATAACATTTTATTAATGACATTCTTTTTATTGACATTTATATGTTATAATTGTATTTTTTTTTTAAATTTATTATTATTTTTGTGAATGTGAGTATCGTGTATGCGAGCAACATTATATATTCTTATAACATAAATACTGTCTGGCGGGTTTGAGTATTTTTGAATGGCCTACGCAAATGTTCTGCAGATCTGGTATCGTCGTGTGACAGGTCGTTGAGCTCCCTAAGATATGGTTGAGCTACACGACGACTGATGCATGCGTGCCGTCTGTTGGGACTGGTCAGCTCCAGCCTGATGTGGCTCTTTCCTCAAAAGGCCATTCCAGACCGCGTACATGGTGACACTCACACATAATTATTTCATTTATAACATGTTTGGACTTTAAAAGAGACTATGACCCTTGAGTTTGTTTCGGCGTTTCTTCTCAGGGATCAGTCAGTTAGGAAATGCCGGCCTCAGCGTTCTTAAAATGACGTGTAAAAGTGATGTAATGTCCAACTTGCAAAATAAACAATTTCATTTCATTTCATTTCATTTCATTCCAGGAGTGATGACGAAGGTGTGGGTGTTGATGGGGGTGATCTGTTTATCGGCATATTTTTAACAAGTAAGTACTAGGGCGCGAGCAATGCGAGGAGGTGGTACCACTTTTTGTATTATAATTTGCAAAATACGAAAGCGTAGAAAACACGCAGACACACCCTAGAACTATTGAAATCCTAGTTAGTTTGGGTAGGTTACCGTATTTGATGCTCTTCACTTAAAAGTACTAGGCGCGCATAGCACGCAGCAGTACGATGTAGCGGCGACGTCACTTTCAAGGGCGCCAAGCCAATTACTGCCTTTCAAAGATGGTGGTGTGTGTACCTTTTGTCCTTCGCTGGGGGGCGGTGCCATGCGAGAGCGAGATAGCAGTAGCCACGCCGAGAGGGTCATGCGCAGGAGGTGGAGCTCAGACTGGCTCCACCTCCTGCGCATGCCCCTCTCTTCGTTGCTACTGCTATCTCGCTCTCCCGATGGCTGATGTAGTTGATGGTTTGTGATGTTGCTCCTTTGATTTTATGCACTCCTAATTTTCGCGCAATGAGGTCTATGTGAAGCAAAGTTGAAAAGAAGTTTATCTTCTGTCGTGAGTGTAGTGAATGTGAGTATTTATGTGTGTGTATGCTGTTACAGTGATAATTTGACATTATTGATATATTTACTAGTTTAAAACCATGAATGTGATTTATAGGAAAAGTACAAAATATTAAATCAAATCAAACAAGTGATATACAGGACATGCTGGCCTTACTGCAGTAGATTATAATCAGCTGACGGGTACATAGTCATTGTTTTGGGAGGTCTGACTCATCTTTGATCATGATGTGTTGAGCTCCATCTTTCTCTCGGATAAAAATTTTGCCATTCTTGATCCAGCAGTGTTGGTACTTATTCGTGCTGGCAAAATCACGTGCCAGGAAGAACAAGCGTTTCATTTTTGGTGTTAGGTTTTCGGACACAAAATGGGCTTAGAGAGGCCACCAATATGCAAGTGCTCGGTAGACAATTTATTGTTTCCCTTGTTATACTTTTATACATATGTATGAAGTTTTCTTTCCGTAAGTTACTCGTAAAGTCCACAATAATGGTCCTGGTGTCAGAGTCTTTTGAACCTGTGCGGAAAATATCCTTTATTTCGAGTGGTTGAATGGGGACATTAAGGGTTGATCCTATTTTGATCACGGTATTCACTTAGGCTTCTTTGGATTCCGATTTACTAATAGGTACATTTCTAATTTCCACGCAGGACGATCTCACACCACGCTCAAGGTTCTCCAGTTTATCTTCAAGGGTTTTCAAATAAGCACAGTCATTTTTGCGCTCTGTTTCCAATTGTGACTCCAGTGTTTGAACTTTACTCTTGAGATCATCATAACTTTGTGAAAGGAAGGTAACTGTTGATTGTATAGCAGAATTTTGAAGTTAAATCTCCTCTACAGAGGCATACAATTGGTCAAATTTACTGTTCTGTTCTACCTTGAAGTCAGAAAACATGGTTCTCATTTCCGTTATGAATGAAAATAAAGATAAGTCCATATCCTGGCTAATCCCCGACTCAGTGAATTTACGCTTGCTACTATGGCGGATAACGTTCATAAGTTTACCATCGGTGCTGGCAAGCCTATCGAAGTTAGCTATATCAGATTCAGAGGAGCCATGGTGCAACGTGGTCTTTAGGGGCTCCAGGAGTGATGACGAAGGTGTGAGTGTTGATGGGGGTGATCTGTTTATCGGCATATTTTTAACAAGTAAGTACTAGGGCGCGAGCAATGCGAGGAGGTGGTACCACTTTTTGTATTATAATTTGCAAAATACGAAAGCGTAGAAAACACGCAGACACACCCTAGAACTATTGAAATCCTAGTAAGTTTGGGTAGGTTACCGTATTTGATGCTCTTCACTTAAAAGTACTAGGCGCGCATAGCACGCAGCAGTACGATGTAGCGGCGACGTCACTTTCAAGGGCGCCAAGCCAATTACTGCCGTCAAAGATGGTGGTGTGTGTACCTTTGTCCTTCGCTGGGGGCGGTGCCATGCGAGCGAGATAGCAGTAGCCACGCCGAGGGTCATGCGCAGGAGGTGGAGCTCAGACTGGCTCCACCTCCTGCTGCTATCTCTCTCTCTCCTCTATGGCTGATGTAGTTGATGGTTTGTGATGTTGCTCCTTTGATTTTATGCACTCCTAATTTTCGCGCGGATTTTACGTGTTTAAATTAGATTTAGGGCTGATTTTTCAATCGCCAGATAACTACTATCTGAGGAGTATTTTTAACGTTTTGACAGCTTTTGTATGGAAAATATGTCAAACCGCCATATTTATTCCTCAGATAGAAGTTAACTGATGATTGAAAAATCAGCCCTAATTATTTTAAAATATTAAGTTGCGTGGATTTAGAACGCGTGTGCTCGTCACCGAGGTCCGGAGGGAAGGGAAGGAATAAAAGAATATTCATAGGAATAAAAGAATGCCTGTGAGGTAATCTAAATTAAGGCCAATAGAATCCTTCAACTAGTTTCAAATATACTTTAAATCAAGTGCTGAATTACTGAACCTTGTTGAGCTCTGTGCGGTTCAATTTATGCATTTTCGATAGTTTCATACTTACACCACTTTGAAGACGAACGTACGCATTAGACAGGCTCCCTCGGCCGGCTGGATCATTCTCGATTACCGGAACGAGTCGCTATGTTCATCGTTTTACCTCTGACGGCGACAGTATTGCCAGTTATGTCTTAGTAGACCCGTGAGTACCGTAACTTTAAAGTCAACTCTGATAGGTATTCCTACGTAAACCTTTTGGGTATTTTTTTCCCCAGTTATAAAAATAAAATGTTTATTTGACTTACATCATAATGGTACCTACCTACGATGCCAATTATTTATACTTACGTCTTCATAATTACAGTTTTTTGTTTAGCTCCTGGGACTAAAATACCTATAGCTGTTACCGAGGGAACACCGCTTTAGTATTTCGCTCTCCAGCGGTCTGTATTGTGTGCACTTTTTGAATAGCCTGTACTTAAATAAGTAGCGCTCGCGGTAGGTTGCCAACCTGTTGCTTCTGTTACCTCTCACTAACAATGAAATAAAATACGATGTGAACGTGAGTACTGTGGGCGATATGCCCAAGTCTAATCTGCAGTTCACTTTTTATTTTGCTCACCTTCCAGTCTAGCTACATAGGTATATAAACCAAAGTACAGCAGTTTTCCCTTCATACATCTCTGTCGCTGCCTGGCCATCTTTAATGGCGCCTTAAGTCCTAATAGCGACATAGGCTCATGAGAAACCGTTGGTAACCTATGTCAAATATT
Organism: Helicoverpa armigera; assembly: GCF_030705265.1. NCBI lineage: Eukaryota > Metazoa > Arthropoda > Insecta > Lepidoptera > Noctuidae > Helicoverpa > Helicoverpa armigera. Next base: position 261,477 of record NC_087144.1, read on the forward strand.
GTTCCAAGTTCTTGGGGTAAACTGTTCTTTAATTATTGTTTTTATGTTAATCGATTGAACGCAACATGGTGAAAAATCCTAGCATAGAAACTGTCCCAAATAAGTCAACTAGAAGATACTTAGTGTATTAGCAAAGTATTAATAAGATATTATTAAATACAATTTTAAAGAATAAGCATGATTTAACTTTTACCTAACATTACGTGGAAGCCACGCCGAAGAAGAAGCCCCCAAAAAATCCGACGGAGAAGCAGCTGTTCCTATTGACGAAGCGGAGAAGTTTCTCCAGACAGGCCTGGCTCTCGCCGGCAGCCTGCTTGACGCGCTCCCAGTTCACGTGCAGGTAGCCGCACTCGCACGCGAAGTGCAGCAGGATGATGCCGCCGCCCAGCCCGAAGGCGGCCACGCGCCCCACCCGCACCACCGCCACGCCCGTCGCCCAGCCCGACGCCGTGCCCACGATCAGGTTCTTGCTTGTGTTACTCTTGATGCTGTCTATCGTCAGGTCGAGGATCGACTGGCTGCCTTTAGGACTGTCATCCTTGTCCTCGTGTTTTACGCTACGGAGTTCGTTGTTCGGGATCGGACGGGCCATTGGCACACATTTTTGTTTTACTATACAGCTTTAGATGCAAAATTGTTGCTTTTGAGTTTGTTTTGACAGGTTTTGATGGATCGTTTGGTGTGACACGCGGTACTCTGTCACACCATAGATTGTTTTGCGAAAATGAATGAATAATTACGCTTTACATTTTGCCGTCTACAAAGACCGTTTAAACGGTCTTCGCCACTTCTGCCCTGTTCAACTGATCCTATAAAAGCTTGGATCACGAATTTGCTCCTTAGTTATTCATTTAAAACTATATAAAATGTACCCACCCACCCCTTCTTTTTGATGTGATTATGATTGTCAATAAGGAGGTTGAATGTCTTCGGAATAAAAGAGACCTACTGCATCAAAGTCGGTAGCTACCTCATACACAGAATGAACTCGCTCTTATCACAATTCTTCGACCATACTTTTTTTTATTCAACAAGCAACGTTTGTTATCGTCTTTCACACAGTCATGTTGGTTTTTTTTCATACATATAGGTACTGAATTGTTATGTGCCGGATAAACCATACGGCAAATTGCTACGGGCCCTGCGCCTAGTCATAAAACTAAAGTTCGAGACTACCGGACCGTCAATTTCTTTTTCGCTTCTCTTTAGTAGAGAGTTGGGAGACTCAGGGGACCCTCGCTATTTTTGCTATGGGGCCCCGCCTTTGCTTAATCCGGCACTGGACATAGGTACTTAACTCGGCTTGAAGATACTGTGGTCTTTAAATATCTGCGAGCATATAGCAGTTATTGTTTTAGGTAAAATTTAATCATGTTTAACAGCCCGATCGTTCGAGCAAACGGTTTCTTTGACGAGAACTCCTATACACAAACCTAGGTCAGATATGTTTCTAGTATTATAGCGGCAATCAGCTTGAAGAAGGAATCATAATAATGCATGTTCAGCGCCGTATGGCAACACTGCTACCACCTCGCCTTGCCATAGCTTCAGCAAAGAATCACACTGTTTGGGATAGTATGTACCCTACATTTGCCAAGGATATTAAAGGGTTATCATAAAATGTAGTCTCTTATGACTATGGAATACTGTATATGATTTGTAGGTTCGCTAAATCCATATGAGGTGTTTTTGGTTATTCGAAGCTCTTGTTATAATGTAGGTAGTATTAAACCATTACTTATTTTCACATTTATAATACCTATTTATATTTGGTCAGATAAACGGTAGGCACACTTACATGTGAGTGTAGAGATTTGATGAGAAACATGAGAATGCCATCTCAGATCATCATAACGTAGAGGCTAACTGGATTTTAGGTTCATAAGTATTTGTACTCGTAGTCAGTATAGTGTCGCATGTGATAAGGTAAGCTGCACAAACACTAGCTACATGCTACAAGCGCGGGGGACAAACAAAATAAAAGTACTACCGTGAGGCGCGGCCGCGACACAGAGCCGGCGTCAGTGCCGGCGCTAGTACCGACGCTACGGTACCGACGCTACGGTACCGACGCTACGGTACCGACGCTACGGTACCGACGCTACGGTACCGACGCTACGGTACCGACGCTACTGTCGCCGCCGCGCCACACGCAAGCATGCACATCTTAATTTCATTGAATGTATTTTTCAATAAAACCATATTTTTTCACTTGTTAGGTATTGTCCATATCATATCTAACTATTAAATATAATATTTACATGACATATCGGACACTGACACTTGGAGCACGACAACACGCCGTCCGCCTAAATGCTGCTCGTGATTCAAAAAAACATTGAAAAATATTGAACACCTATTAAAAGCTAAAATTAATAATAACTATCTAAGTTAACGTATAAAGAGGTTTTTTTGTTATAAAATTTCGTGTTTTGTATTAGAATGTTCGTTAAACACTGCAGTCGTCGGTCGCGCGGGGTCCATCACAGTCGCCCCACGCTACCGAAATTACAAATTAAATTAATAGTCGCGACGCGTCGCCCGGGGCCCGCAGCGGCGCGGGGGCCCGCGAGCCGGGGCCCGACACCGGCCCGGCCCGGGCCCCCGGGCCCCGCAGTAAGTACAGTGGGAGCGGGCGACACGGCGCATGCCTACGTATATAATTCGTGCATTATCGATCGATACATTTGTTTACATCTAAATGTATATATAATTTTAAATAACCGCACATGGTATGTAGTAAGTCTGCGCCGGGCAGTCGTTTATTCGTCAGGGTTTGATCAGCAGACAGTATCATCACGTGTAAGTAAGCGTAGAGGCGCTATATATGTAGGAACTCGGCAGTTCTATCGTTTGGCTTCACTCTGTCGACTCTCTCGTGCACACACAGGAGACAGTTGCACCGTACACACTTCACATAAGGTTGACATTGCAATGTAGTGCCGTCGCAGTGAGGAGCAACAGTTGTGCACTTGTATCGAAACTGACCGCTGTTACATAACTTACAAACGTACAAACATTCGCGTGACAAGCTTCGTCTTACAACTACAGAAGACTGGATATCAGCCTTATTGTAAAATTCATAACAAATAAATACAAAAGAAAATCGATTTTTTGTATACAAAACACTGACGAAAACACATCAGTATCGATATAATGATTGGAAGTGATTTGTGTAGTTAGTAAATTACTAGCAAAAAAAACTTCAAAAACGAATACAATAACAAAATTATTGTCTTTTATATGAAACTCAGCGTTATTGTCAGATTAACAAACAATTCCTGTCACAACACTAAATCAACATTACTTTATCACAAACATACGAATCAGTATTAAAAAATCAATACAAAGTTGTCAAACTATTGGCATAACGATACACTCACTCGGAACACAAATAAACATAACGATTGTTCGATCGGTTTCGATAAAAGCACACAAGTAACAATTTCTCTCAATTAAGTCTCTAGCAATTGGAAGATACAATTATGGAATACAGATACATTTCAAATCAAGTACTTTAAATTACAAAAAAATCAGTCAACAGTCGTGAAACATTATTTACGTGAAACTTAAGCTTCGATAGTATTTCGAGTCTACTAAAATATCGATAAAAAAGTCGATTGGCTTTACCCTTGACTAGTGACGAACTTTCTTATATCTATTAGCGCACCGATTTATATTTTCAAATATGAGTTTTAGGCTACCTAGCAAATTATTTTTTATACAAGTCATTACTTATTTACTTGTAAGTCTCACGTGAATAATGTCTATGTTTAATATTGCATACAATGTCAGCGTTTGCACTGATTTCCCGATGTACATTTATTTCGGTAATACTAAATAAATTAGTACACATAAAACAAGGATGAAGTAACAAAGTAACAGAAATAATGTTAACAATTGTATGTGAAACGACAAAGTTCTTGAAACAACGATTGGCTATTTTCGATTCTTTCAGCGAATGATAAGGGAAATTATAATTATGATACAATTTCTTGTAGATCTATGCAATACGATCGAACCGATAAACTTTCGTCTTATAAGAATTTATGGGACTTGGATTAATTTTAATCATGGAATTTTGAAATTTCAATATAATTAATAATGATAACATTGTAGTGGAAACTGATTTCTATTTAAACATTTTGATATGTGAAAATACTTCTTTTAGAAACTTTTATTGATTAAGTGTTATATTTTAAAATAATGTTGCTGATAGTTTAATTTATGCTATTAGCCTTATCGCTTATCAGTTCGATGCGCAATACATTTGAAAAATTTATAATCGACAAGATCGCAATACGCGTGTCACCCACCGCATGCGGGGACACCGCAGCGTACAAAAGAAACCATGATTTTGTACAATAATATAAGTTGATTGACGCTAGAATATGCAAAAGACGGATATATAGAGTGTGTGTGTGCGTGCGGCGGTCAGGCGGGCGCCTCGTCACCTGCGGGGCGCGGCGGCTCGTCGGGCGGGTCCGCCGGCGCGGGCGGCGCGGGCGGCGCGGGCTGCGGCGCGGGCTCGGGCGGCGGGTACACGCGGTAGGGGCGGTACAGCAGCGGCGGCGGCAGCAGCGCGCGCGGCAGGTAGGGCGGCGGCAGCAGGTGCGGGTGCAGCAGGGCGCGCTCCTTGTCGCGCTGCAGGCGCTCGCGCTCGCGCTGCTCCTTCTCGCGCTGCTCGCGCTCCCGCTCGCGCTCCCTGTGGAGTTTGTACAAACTACGATATAAATTTATGTGTACTTAACAATGCCACGCTCACACTTATCTAAGAATGGAAAATATTAATTACAATCATCCTCCGAGCCTTTTCCCAAACTATGTTGGGGTCGGCTTCCAGTCTAACCGGATTCAGCTGAGTACGAGTCTTTACAAGAAGCGACTGCCTATCTGACCTCCTCAACCCAGTTACCCGGGCAACCCGATACCCCTTGGTTAGACTGGTGTCAGACTTACTGGCTTCTGACTACCCGTAACGACTGCCAAGGATGTTCAATGACAGCCGGGACCTACAGTTTAACGTGCCATCCGAAACACAGTCATTGGTGTCTAAGATATACTTAGAAAGTACATACAAACTTAGAAAAGTTGCATTGGTACTTGCCTGACCTGGAATCGAACCCGCGCCCTCATACTCGAGAGGTTGGTTCTTTGCCCACTAGGCCACCACGACTTTTTTTTTTAATATTAATTACAATACATAACATAATTTAAAATTTTATTTATTAGGAAGATACACGGAGTAAGGAAAAATGAGCGGTGATACCATAATACAAGTAGATCAGACGCCTCCATCTAGATCAAATACGTACAATGAGCATGCCTAAACCAATTGACGCGCTACATTATTAGAAGGTTTTCCGTCATGGTATTACTGCTAGTAATTTAGCTAGTGTGTATGTTTAGGTATAACATCCCATATGGTTACCTCTCGCGCTCGCGGTCGCGGTGCTCCTTGTCGTCGTGGTGCGGGTGCACGAGCGGCAGCGGCGGCGCGAGCGGCGGGTACAGCGCGTAGGGCGGCAGCCAGCCCACCGCGCCGCTGCGGAACACGCGCTCCAGGTACATCTGCTCCTCCGCCGCTAGTCTGATAAACACACAACACAACAATCAGCATTACCTTGCGTTGGAATATACCTACTCAAAGCCGTCAGAACCAAGTGGGACCCTGACCACTGTCATAAGTAGCCTAATACTTGACAGTGGTTTTGGTTGCGCCTTTGATTGCGCGAAAAAGCCCTCAGCTTTACCGTGTGCCCACAAAATAGTCCCAGCAAACTCATTGAATAAGGGGCCACCGAATTTACTAGCCTTGCTAAAATCAAAGCAACATTTTCAGAAAAGTAAAAGATCATAAGGGAGCGATAAGTTTATTGAATATCCCTACTGACATTAGTTTCCTCCTATTAAGTAGCTAGAATTAGGTTGAGAAGGGCAACATCTCTCTCTAGACTTTCAAAGAGACTTGAACCCTTCCTTTTGTTACGCTATGTCTTCTGAAGAAGTTAATGTGAACAAAATAAAGCTGATGTTTACCTGTATTGCAGCGCGGCGCTGGAGTAGATGCTGGGGTGCGCGTAGGGCGAGTACGCACTCGGCTCCAGCAGCGGGAACGACGCCGCCGGGTGCGACAGTCTACAACAGTACCACCACATACATTACACATCATAATACATATCATACATGCCTATAAGAAGGAGCTCCTTTACGGCTACTTAGAGGTAAAACACCGAAAGCCTTCGACCGTAAAGTGGGCCTCATTACCCCACTAGTCCATCGTGCACAATGCATTTCACGTAGAAAATCCAAAAGGGTAGTTGCTGTTTGGTCTCCATTGTTTTTCAATGCAAGCAAACGTCGATTGCTCATAGCATGCACTTGACATGTGGTTTACTGTACAGGTGGACAGAAATCCTTCTTTCTAGTATTGAAAATCTGAAAGTGGGCCAACAAAAACCTTTATAACAAGAGACTCCTAAAATCCCGGTCCATAATATTTAATTGTAGGTACATAATAGTAGTAGTAGTGACCTGTGACCGCGCTAGCTGCGCGTATGTTGTAGTAGGTCAGCGTGGCGCGCAACAGGTGGTCTGCCAGACACGCGCGACTCACTTGTATGGCTACTCACGCTTAACGCAACCCTCACTGTAGGTATAACTAGATTGTAGGTTGTTTTCAAAGTAAGATGATTGAAACGATCTTGACGAAATTTGGTGCCTATGATTAGACATTCAATCCTACAAGCCTCTACTCTTTCATCCTCATATCCCGAGAACGAATCAACCAAAACTTAGATATTATGGGTCTTTCGTCATCTCAACACACTTAACTTATCACGAATGTGTTCAATTGGTGAAACTCAAAATTTTATCATTTATCATGTCGTCAACTCGACACGTCAAGATTTTGATGCGTGTTCAGTTGGTGAAACTTAAATTATTCACCTTTAAGGTTTCACCAAGTCAACACGTTTTATAATTTAACCCGATTTCAAATAAAAAGTACAGTCAACAAATGAATGTATTCATTTTCTGTGTCACAAACATCATCGGCCACTGAACGTCAGCTTAGCAAACGCGAACATGGACTCCCAAACTACTTAGTACAAGTACTAGGAAATCATAAGTGCATTGAAGCCAGATGCATTAGCAACTTTTAATAATTTTCTACAATAAAATAATGGTATTGAAATCGAATCATTGTTTGTCACAAGTACTAGGGTAACAGAACTAGACAAAAGATTTAACAACACCAACAACTCTGCCTATCATATTTTTTCGGCTGAACCATACTTATTACATGGTTCCAAATGGAACTATGAACTTGTAGGAAAAGAACACGTGGGAGCTACTTAGTACCTAATTGCGTGACATATAATAAGTAGAGGTACATACCTGTCATCAGGTCGGTAGGGCTGGAAGCCGCTGGCGGGCAGGTGGTGCGGGCTGGCGCGCTTGGGCGGCGCCGCCGGCTTCTCCTTGTCGGGGGCTGCGGCCGCCGTGCCTGCACACTCGCATCGTCAGCCTACCCGCTATGTACGCGTTTAGCTCTTACAATAACCAACACCTTAGAAGACCAGCTTTTGTCAACAGGCTACTTTGTAATAATAGGGGATGATTTATGTTTGTTGAATCCCCGAATTAGCTTTTACTTTGTCCAACACGGCTGAAGTCTTTGTGAAAAGACTTCTGCATCAACTTGGGGGTATATTTTTTGTTTGTTGAAACCGCGATTGATAGCATTGCTATACTTTTCTGATCTAGGGATACACAACAAAACATATACAAAACAGAGGGCTGATTGATTGATTGATGATGAACTCCTGTAATTATCTCATGAGGTTTATTTTGTTTAGGACAACCTCAAAAAGAGATATTTATATTACTTTCTACGAATAGGCAATTTTGTTACAGTGTTTGGGATCATTAGGAGATTTGTAGTAAGAACAATAAGACGGGAAGTCATGTATGAAGAAAAAATAAAATAAATGAAAACCACTATAAGAGCTAAACGCAGTCAAAATCAATAATAAAAGTTACAAGTTAAAATATTTAAAACATCAATAACAAAATATGAAATCACTATTTTATACAAAACTTCAAAGTTCTTAAAATATCTTAACTCTTAGTAACAATATAATGTTATTTATGAAACAAGCAGTATTTAACAAATTGACAAGAGCAGTTACACCATTCAATAATGTCCATCAACACTTTACCCAGTCAATATATGTTATGAAATTAATCACATTTACCGGTCAAAGTGCTTCGGTAGCTCTGGTCAATCATCACAATCTCATATGTTAAGTAACAACTAAGTTCTAGCGAGACAATTGTATTCCACAACAATGTTGTACACATATGGACAAGTAAACAACCCAACAAGTGCACTCAGAAGCTGAAGAAATAAAAAAGAAAAATTGGGGATCAGCTGACGTATAAGACAGTGGACAGTTACCATACCAAAAATCATGAAAATTTTTTGACCAACTTATTTGCACATGGTCCGGTTAATTTAGAGAATAGCTGGTTGGTTCAGGCACTGTCCAGTGTCCGTCTGTCGTGGAGGCTAGCTAGCTGGACTCACCGTCCTTAGCGTCGGGTCCCGCGTTCTTGGCGAGCGTCCGTAGCGCCGCCGCGAACGGACCGCCCTTGTTCGGGGGGATCTCGGCTCGCTTAGGTATTTTGCTCGCACTCACACCTGTTGACAATGGAGACGATTTTGTTTGAGTATGTGAAAAAGAATTTGTTGTATGTTTTGGTTTAGATTTGGAGGGGTGGCAGAAGCTTAAGGCAGCGTCAATTAAATATTGCTGAAATGTAATGTTCACGACTCATGAACAATACAATCAAAGGCCCCCTTTGCGCTATATCTCAGACGCTTTGTCATGCAACAGACCCGACAAATATCAAGTGTCTGTGATACCTTATAAAACCTTAAAAACGTCTAATACCATGTTGATTTCTGACCGCGATAAAATTCGTAAAAGTAGTTTTATTTAAACTTTTTATACCATTTTACGATACATATTGAAAGGATGATGGGCAATTTTGTATGAACCCTGGCCTGATAACCAATAAAGTTCTAATGTATATTATAGTATTGCTTATACGCTACAGTTACTGAAATAAAACAGTTCATGTCAAGAATCGACCGGAAATAAGTACAGTCGGGCAGAAAAGAGTTATACTTTTTGCACCTATTTTTTTTAGTTAAAATAAAATCTAAAGTGGAAAAATTCATTGTATGACGTATTTTCGTCAACTTATCACTTATTGAAATAAGCCTAGGGTACACTATCAATAAAAATCGGTCTTAACTAGGCATAATTGTTTTAATAGCAAAACAAAACATTGAAACTTTTACTTCTACCACCGTATACTATTTCCATTATTGGAGATAGGATTTCCTCGTTCTGCGGCACCAGGATAGTTGGCCCTGGGTTGTCGAATTATTAGAAAAATGGAGACCCACCCCAGCTTCGCGCGGAAAAGCGGTATTTTCTCACTATTTAACTGATGTTATTACACATACAAACCTTCCTCTTCAGTCACTCTATCTTTGAATATATTATACCTAACCTAACCTAAACTCCCAGCTTTGTCCACATGGATGATACAGGGGGGTGAAATAGCCGCGAAACGCTTCGAGAAAAGGATGGTACGGCCGAGCCCGCTTTGCTCAGACTTGACTGGGGCACTGCTGTGCCTCCAGATATTAAAAAACCGTATCAAAATCCGTTGCGTAGTTTGGAAGAGTTAAGCTTTTAAAGGGACATAGGGATATAATGACTGAAAAAGCGACTTTGTTTTATACTATTTAGTGATACACAAATAGTAGATAGACCAAACGGGTGGTCAGGACCGCAAGGATACATGAGGGGTTTACTCAGTAGAATAAAGTTATTTAAGTTGTTTGTCAGCTCGTCATTTAAGTTGCAGTTATTTAAGTTGTTCTCGTCATATGGCACATCAGGCTTGTTAGCCAGAACAGTCGACAGTCATTGGTGATGATAGATTGATGCCAGCACACCTCCAATTCCACAGGATTATATTTCAAAGCAAGATGTATTATCCTGGCCATTAGATGATGTCTGTGCAAATGGGCACACTTGCTTAACTGAACTGATTTGAAAAATCTTTCAGTGGTGGAAAAGCTACTTACGTTATTTATAATAAGAAGATAGGTTTTCTTTACATACGTGCCAAAGTGGTTTAATTCCATAGGCAGTCGTAGGCTTACAGGACTGATATCTTTTTTCCCCAGTAGTTAACAATGTTCCACCCATAACAAAAATTGAAGTGAATGAATTGAAGGAAAGGCGGAATACCTTACGTTGTGAATACTAACTGTTGTTTTTTTATATGGACACATGCACCTTCTCTGACACGTCCTGACTGATATTGACAATAATATAATGCACTGCTCCCAAACAAAATGTTGTGGTTCAAATCCATAGCTCTCCTATGCTATCAAGTGTCATATCTTCGTTCTCCGGTGGTTTACAATGTTTTGCCCATAATAAAAAATGAAGCTTATGACATAAGCTACCATTTGATGTGCAAATGGTTTTTATTGGATATACCGGTTAGACTCACCGGAATGGCGGAATACGTACATCATAAATACGTTGTAAATACTACCTGCTAAATAATCTTTTTTTTTTATAAGCTTGGAAAATATGGGCACTGACACCTTGTGTGATACGTCCTGACTAATATGGACAATAATATAATGCACTTAAACATCTCTCTCATACAAAATATGTAGTGGTTCGAGTCCATGCGCTGTCCTATGCTATCAAGTGTCATATCTTCGTTCTCCGGTGGTTTACAATGTTTTGCCCATAATAAAAAATGAAGCTTAGAATATAAGCTATCATTTGATATACAAACGGTTTTCATTGGTTATGCCGGTTAGACTCACCAGAACGGCGAAATACGTACACCATACGTTGTAAACACTACCTGCTAAATAATCTTTTTTTTTCAATAAAATTGGAAAATATGGGCACAGATATCTTCTGTGACTCGTTCTAACAATTATTGACAATAATGATGCACTTAAACATCCCTCCCATACAAAATATGTAGTGGTTCAAGTCCATAGGCTATCTTATGCTATCAAGTGTCATATCTTCGTTCTCCGGTGGCTTACAATGTTTTGCCCATAATAAAAAATTAAGCTTAGGGTATAAGCTATCATTTGATATACAAACGGTTTTCATTGGTTCTGCCGGTTAGACTCACCAGAACGGCGAAATACGTACACCATACGTTGTAAATACTACCTGCTAAATAATCTTTTTTTTTTCAATAAAATTGGAAAATATGGGCACAGACACCTTCTGTGACTCGTTCTGAAAATTATTGACAATAATAATGCACTTAATCATCCCTCCCATACTCAATGAAGTGGTTCAAGTCCATGGGCTGTCCTATGCTATCAGGTGTTGTATCTTCGTTCTCCGGTGGTTTACAATGTTTTGCCCATAATAAAAAATGAAGCTTAGGGTATAAGCTATCATTTGATATGCGAATGGTTTTTATTGGATATACCGGCCAATTTTACCCATCATCCTTTCTTATTTTCCATACTACAAAATAGTTCATGACGTTACGTTAGGTTCGGAAACTCATATCCGGATCTTTTTAACACTGTCAAAAAAACTGATCCATTACATCGATTAGTGATAGACAGCTGTGTGTGACGTGCCCCCCACAGCATTACAAACAGTTCGATATAATTACTGGCAGTGCGAACGGGGGCAGCTGTTGCCGCGTGTTTGGACTCAAAACTGCCGCTTCATTGACGTAGAAATATTATATATTTTTACGGAGGCACGTCATCGGCAGGCAGTGTGTGTTCCCATCATTATTCTTCATTCGACAGTAAAGTACAGAAGTCAAACTAGAAACAACTGCAATGCTATTCATACATAAAGCTGCAGGATGAAATAAGTTGTGCGTTGGGTAAATTGGGCAAACCTTCAAAACCCTATTCAAAAAGGACACAAACAGCACCTCTGGCCAGTATCCTAAAAATTACTTAGGATGACTCCTATATTTTTAGACTAGACTTGTAGTCTAGACTTTCCCAAACGTATCTTTCAAATATTAAATAAAAATATATTTTTGACCTGCTGTATGAGTTGACCTACTGCTCTTGTATCGCGTCACAGCGTAACCGCCCGCCGTTCCCACCCTCCGTAATTATGTTCACACTTAGGTAAATACGAGCCGCCGCTGGTATTGACATAGCGTGACGGGAACACACAATATGCCTCAATAATTATTTCCACCCAATTCAAAAATTATAAATTTAAAAAAACCCCCGACCCAAATAAAGTACGCAATAATTATGACAAAAGGTTAAAAACGCTAAACCCTACAAAAAGCAAAAAATAACTTTTAACACTACGTAAACTAAATTTTGTCGTGTCGGGGGACCGCTCTAATTCATTACTTTAGATACTTACATGTTTTTTTTTAAACGAATGTTGTAATTAGGTAGGTATCATTTGATTTATGTAAGTATTTATGAAGGTAAAAAGCGGTCCCCCGACACGTCAAAATTTAGTTTACGTAGTGTTAAAAGTTATTTTTTGCTTTTTGTAGGGTTTAGCGTTTTTAACCTTTTGTCATAATTATTGCGTACTTTATTTGGGTCGGGGGTTTTTTTAAATTTATAATTTAATTTTATTTCATGCTTTTTAAAGGAGCTCCTTAATTTTTCCTTCTTTCATTAATTTTTTTTTATCTTAAGATGGGGTCGCTATTTGCGATCTCGGCCAAAGGAAGCTGTTTAACAATCCTCATGACAAACTGGCTCTGGGAGAATTGCACAGATTGAGAAACAATAAAGATTCACCTTTGGACATTCTAGATTTTCAGCAAAAATATAAATCGGTTTATCCGTTTAATTCCGGCATTCCAGGGTTTCATCCGCCACATCCCATTTCCAGCATCAGGCTCTCGTCAATCAGAAACATGAAGAGAACTCGTCAAGACAAATTCAACGAGCCCAAACTCGATGGGTTTACTAAAAGGCAGTTCAGGGTTACGTCTCCTACCTTCGTGCCCTAACAGCAGACCAGCTCAGTGGTTCCAAAAGACATTAGTGTTTCAAATTTCAGATCCCACATATACCTGCAAGTAAACTGAGCGTGTAACATTCCTATCACATCTAGCAAACGAGCTGATGACCTTGAAGACCTGAACCGATTTCCACCAAACATAGCTAAGAACACTCCCGACTGACATACCTTTTAAATAAAAAAAACCGCATTACAATCGGATCATCCGTTTGGGAGCTACGATGCCACATACACACACACACACACACACACAGACACGTCAAACTTATAACACCCCGTCGTTTTTGCGTCGGGGGTTAAAAACGGTTTCATGTTTAACCGCACGTCTTTGATAAAAACGGGGTGACTTTTTCAATTAATTGAGGAGGAATATTTTGTAATTTTTTTTTTGCATTTTAACTTGTGTTAAGGTGGGCATTACCTATAACATTTTGTTGTCTGTTTCATGGAGTCCCAAAATGAACATTTATTTCAGAAATTACTTCTCTACCATAGAAAACTACATCAACTTCTACCTACAGATTGTGTTCAGAAGACGTTCGTCTTTTTAATGCTCTCATCACGCTCCACATCCTAACATCATGTATGAGGGATCCTAATAGTTGGTTCGGTGCATCTATTAAGCAAGCCGTGGTCGTCGCTCGCAGACCCCGCAATTGACCCCGTGATCAATGTGCCCCCGCTCAATTGTTACTTATGGCGCCACCGACGCCTACGCAATCAGAATCGTGTCTTACTCATCCGTGGCGGAAAGTTATTTTATATTTAGATGTTTAATCATACACTGCGTGCAATAATTTTCTGTGTGAAAGGTCCCCAACTTAAGAAACTCGGCTTCAAACGGTCAGCCATCTTGTAAGTCATTGCAGTCAAAAGCTTTCGAATATCTAAGAAGTTTTTGAAGCGTAAATCTATCTATGATATGGATCCAACTTTACAGTGCAATGCTATCGATAGGCAGGTAGGTACCACAACTTCAGCACTTTCAACCATAAACTTCCAAAAATCGATAAAAGCCCACAAGAAATTACAAATTTTCATCGCAGTAAAGTTTAATGAGTATTCGCCACAGTTCGAGAAGAAAGGCTTATTGGCAGCCACACAGCACCTTCGCGGAAGCCGACATTATACAGGGCGTAGTTTCGCGAATCGTTCATACCACGGCGCTGGCTGGTGGATGTACGCGGAAGCAGGCATGCCTATCACGTTTATAGGCGGCCGTATCCTGTGTAAGGCGAAATTGTATGCCTTTTATGTTGCTATTGGTGATTCTACGAAGTGACCCGTTGGCTTCCAGTAGTTTAGTAGCCATTACTGGTGATTGTCATGCTCGGAAGCTTCTGGAAGTGCAGCCATTGAATTTTCTTCATTCAAGAAGTGCTTGGCTTCCAACATCCTGTAGATATTTAGGTACGTTGATTGTGTGTATAATCCACACCTAAACAGCAAACTACAATACATATAGTAAAGTCTTTACTAAAGTAACGACTTTCGTTTTAGGAGTTTTTATATGGAGTAGAAGTATTTTCAATTGCTTTAATGCTACACTAGCAGATAGTCCCTCCTTTTTTGTAATCTGTTCACAGTTGCAACTTCTGTTGCAAATCTTCCAAAGAAAGCGAGCGATTAGAAAACTAGTACAGGCAGACACAACATAATATTTCTATGTATGTATCTGGTATCCTGTATCGGCGTAATAGCAGCCTCAATGGGCAGCCGTTAGCGTGATCCCACCTGAGCTGCCAACATTAGGGAGTTCACCGCAGCTGGCTCGTTAGCTAAATTAAACACCTGCAGAGATGAATGCCGATACTCTATAAGCATTACAGTTTGGACTTTTAATTGCCAAACGGAATATTTCAACAGTATTAGGACCCATTTTTATTACGGTAATGTTTTTGTAAAAAGCAGTCTTTTGACATCAGATATTATATGATATTACTGTTACACTGCTGGGCACAGGCCTCTTCTCAGACGGAGAAGGATTGAGCATTAATCACCACACGCTTGCTCAATGCGGGTTGCTGATTTCAGACTATATAGTCCAGGTTTCCTCTAGATGTTTTCCTTCACCTTTTTATCAGCCGTTGGTGTCCAAGATATACTTAGAAAGTACATACAAACTCAGAGAAGTTGTATTGGCATTTGCCTGAACTGGAATCGAACCCACTTCCTCTTATTCGAGAGGTTGGTTCTTTAACCACTAGGCCACCACGACGCTCGTGATATTAGTTACCCTTTTATCAGACCTCATTTCCTCAAATACGTTCATTGTTCTCCCGTCAGTTACTTTCCGAAACACGTATTGATAACTTCATATCTTGCACATATGTCCAAAGTTCTTATTCCTAACACAAATAAAATGAATAAGATCAGAACTACAAATTCAATTATTCCTATATTCATGTAGTACACTTAGAGAGCTAACCTTCGCGATTGGACGATGACGGCACTCGTAGAACGCGACCCGGCTCGTATAATAGGCTAGCGCGGGGCACATTAATCTTGGGGTCAATTGGGGGGTCAATAGGAGCTGCGGAACATGAGTAACAGCGTATGTTACTGCGACCAAACGTCTTGATCGGTGGACTAGTAAATGACTGTAGAGCGTACTGACTTTTCGACTATATTCTTGAAAAATAAAATAACTCCTTTAAGAGATTTTTACTGAAAGACTAAAAACTTAAATCGTCAACAGCCTTTTTATCAGAGATCAGAGAAACGTAAAATCTATGGGGTAGAGAGTCACACATATGGCTTGTAATCATGAAGTCAGGGGCATTATCTACGCATTGAAGCCAGCTCATCTGCTTTCCTGAAAGTCCTGATACAACTATATCTTGAAAATATACAGCTGACAGGAAAAAAACTTCGTAGTAAAGTTTCTATTCTCTCTGGTAGTTCAGGTCACGCGAGTGAACCGGCAGCTTTATTCGCGTAAGTAAGTGGCGGGGCACATTAATCTCGCAGGTCAATTGGTGCTCAGGACGCATCACTAGCAGGAATAGAATTCACACATCGCACGTCACTATGCGATCCATATCGCGTCTCTGAAGATATCCGGTTGCAACCGGTTGCCTGGTTAGAGGTTCATTCGTTTTGCTCAATATTGGAGCGCTTACAATTGAGAGGCTATTTATTTAGTTGCTTCTACTGAATTGATTGGGTTTATTATTTCTATAGATGTCAGTTTTATTTCAGCCAGTGAATGGACTTCTTGGGTGCTCACTGCTCGTGTTAGTCATTATTGTCTCTAATTTCTCAACCATTTCATTGTAGTTAGGCCTTACTTTAGATGTCCACAGGCTCGGCCATAATCTACTTTAAATATAAATCGAGTCTTCATTTAACAAGACAAGCAAAGGTGACACAGATCACGATCTCGTCCCGAGCTCGATGTAACCATGGGATTCACAAACACCATCTTATTCACACTGTTCATACACTCTGTACTCGTTCCAAGTATGGCAGGGCAGCCATCAAAGACGTAATGTCTTTGTCAATTACCCCACAGGGCATGGGGTAAAGGGTTAATATGCTACAGACCTGTGACCTGTGGCTATGCGACAGTTTTCCCCGAAGCAGACTCGAAGCTCGTTCAATATCCGAACATTCTAAGATTGCTGATTTTATCCACCTACATCATTGAGTGTAAACTGCCTTTTTGAGCTTTGACGTGAAGCTGCTCTTGATACGAATAAAAGAAGCAGGTTTATTTTAACAGGCTTTTCGTGACCGTTTCCATACCTACATCTCATACGACCCTACAGCAGAATAAGATGTAAAGTTCTAGTAATAAACTCCAGGGTCTAGGGTCATACACAATTACACAAGGCTTAGCCTATTGCTGCAAAGGGCTTCATAAAGATTTTAATACCTGAGGGGTCGCTATAAAACTGATCCGCTCTTAACCCTGTCCTCGCTACCATGTTACGACGAGCCAGGGTTAGACTTGCTAGTAAAAACAAAGCAGTAGCTTTGGTACTTCTATTTTCTGAATGTTTTACCAGATATAATAAATAATGTTATTTGCCAAATATTGTGCATTAGTATATCTATCGGTTTGCCATAACAATTCGTAACGATACCTTCTCCTTTGATCAATTTTCTTTACCCGTTTATTTATCAGCATTCTTACCTGCAACAAGAAAATACAACAATTAAATCACCGTTGTTTACACCAAAAAAACCTTAAATAATATAACAATAAAATCCAACAAGTTATGACTGGGATGAAAGTTTTAATTATGCATTGAAAATGTATAAGTTCGGCAGCCCTGGCGGAGGGTTGTCACCGAAGCGGCGAGCGGCAATTAATTCAGTCTGAAGCGCTAATTTGAGTACAAGTCAACCTCCCGGGGCCGTCTCCTCCACGGCCATAGATTAGATAGCGGCGCCCAGATAGGCAACGTCTCGACAGTGTTAAAGGTGATGGTGTGTTTTGTGCCTACTTTACGATTACTTTTTTCTTGTCATTACCGCGTAAGAAGACTTGTTACTAGTTTTATCAACTTCTGCATAATATCCCGCAAGCTTACGACATAATGTAAGCACCCTTTCCGTTCATATGGCTTGTAGAGTTGTAAACTTATTCTGAAGTAACAAGTTGCCTTTATATGTATGTAATGCCTCACAAATCGTAGTACATGTATGTCGATTTTCATGAAAAACAGACAGCCCTAGTTTTCCGAAATCAGTTATAAAGAAACCGCAGAAGCTAACGTCTCATCACGAAACAGCAATTTGTTTAACTCAGCGTAGAACGAGCCATCTGCCAGTGCTAAATTATTCATGACTTTAACCTAATACCATCGGATGAAGTTACCACTTAATTTATTTACACAATAAAATATTGCTAACTGAAAACTTATCTTGTTTCGACAAAATCTCTTTTATTTCAGTATTTAGGAAATAATAATGATTCGATATCGTAGAGATATTTATCGACAACCCTGTCTGCGAGTCGCGCCGCACTAATTGGCTGAGTACGCGTTTGCGTATGTGTGAGTGATTATTAACACCCCAATGCTTATGTGTTGGTGTTAGGGTTGTGACAGATTTTGTGCTACAAAATAAGAGCTTCTAAATAAAAGGTATTTTTAATAGCGTACTGAGTGTTTTCTTTAATAATGAAGCAGGAAGACCTTGACATATTTTTACCAATTAATGAGTAGCTATAACAAATACATTTGAAAGTGTAGCCATTATTTAAATAAAGCAAACATATCTCGCTGACAATAAATATGTCAGCTGTGACAGGGCTGTTAGTGGCTCATTTGGCCTGAAATCAAGTCCACATGTGGTTCTAATCACGCGTCAAGAAAGCTTTAAACTAACATTTTTATATGTTTTTTAATGCGGCTGAGACCGGTTGTTTTTAGAAATAACCGCGGAGGGCGATGACGATCTAAATATACGTCTATCGTATCATTAGCTGAAGGTACGCCGTGGAGTAATTAATGCTTTCAGATGATGTTCAAGAAGGGGACTGCTTTTGACGTTTTAATAAGAAATTAACGTTTACGTCGAGGTTGCTGGCCGTTAATGAGTGATGCTTATGCGTGATTTCATTTAGGAAGTAAATAGAGCCGCAGATTTATCAAGATTTCTGTTAATTGACGAACATCAAACACAGCAATAGCCATGCAAGATATCTACAGCAACATCCCTATGTACCAGGAAGCATCCCTGCATATATACATGTACGTATGAAAGGACAACACTTTCATTACATCAGCCTGATGATCCGGCATGCAGACGCGAATCAATTAGTAAGTATTACAACATCCCCTGCACAAATACGTCCGTCTGGCTGGCTGTACCATCACAGAGCTATCGACGCAGAACATCCACTAAATGTTTTTAACCACGGTTATCATGATTAACTCAAACCACATGTTTTTTTATATCGGCCAGCGTATTAAGAAGACATTTTGTGAATTTTGACTACAATATATAAATCCTAATTAATTGTGCCAGAAGGTGACGCTCGATATGTAATATCGCTATCAGGCAAACGTATGGAACCTCCTGAATCATGTAAGTATATCGGGACATCGGGGGATATTATTATGAAGCAAAAAGTTCAAAAAAGCGAAATTAGTTTCATGAAAGATTGTTGTAGATTAAACAAGCGACCACAAGTTGAAGTGTCCTTCTAATGAAATTGGCAAGACTGAGGCTCGGCAGTAAGTGGTCCTACTGAGGCGTGTTCACAGTTCAGTGGCTGCGAGTAGCTAGGTGGCGTGGGGGCGACTGATAGAGCCGAGTTGGCTCTCGACCGGGTTGCAACCCGGGTGCGAGGTGAGGGCGGCAGCGGGGTAATGCACGTTGCTGCTGATTTGTTAAGAATAATGGGCATTCAATTTTGTAGACTGTTTACTTGATAAAACTGAGAGTTGGAAGATAATTCGATTACTTACTACTGAATATTACCTATTCGCAAGTCGCCTAAACCTTATTTATTTCTGTTGATGCTCGTGAATCCCTATAAACTTTAGATTTCCGAAACCCTCAGTTTCATATCATATAAGATAAGGATTATGGTGGTTCTATATTCCTACCTAAAAGCACCAAGCCTCTTAGAGGACAACAGTAAAACCGACCAGTTTATTCACGTACCCCGCTATCGCTAGTGACTCGGGACACAAGCTTTATGTAACGTCTGCGGATTTCCATTACAGGCGCGCCTCCCTCCCGCCTACACATGTTACTGTTGCCTCACTGATATTTGGACTCTGTGTATGCTTGCCTCACTAAACACTGCCTAATAACACACAGGAAATTGGATTGATGGTATCTGTAAAGTTAGCTCAACGGGCGCTGCTGTAATTCATGTTGTGTATCAGGTCAACATAATATGCTAGGTAGTAAACATAATAAGCGAAGTCAAATATACGAACAGTGGAGTATAGGCATTATAGTGTGGATGATGATCAAAGATGGATTTATAACAGTAAAAAAAAACCATCTCACTCATCACCTAATTTCAACCAAATACAAGAGTAGTATCTAATAGTGCCTGTAATATAAATAGGCACCGCTCAAAGCGCAAATCAAATGTTGTGGCACAAAGTGTCGTATCTGTTCGTTCGGCGCTTACTCTAAGGGCACAAGGCGCGGCAGTCTGTTACCAACTTCATTGGGATCAAGGCGATTACTGTTAGTAATCGCACACCCTCGCCACTTCGGGAGTACGGAGCCCTCGCTGCCGCAGCGTCATACATACCTAACAAACCCCGGGAATGACTAGCGTAAGCTGAGCTACCGCGTCCCCCGCAGAGCTACTGTAACGCGCCACAGAGGGTGACCGATCCATCCACAGAGAGGTCACGCTAAATCGGTCGGCTCACGAGCCACTTCCGACCTTACGTTTCGGGGCGAATCAATTTCCATTTGGGCGCCTCGCGTCGGCGGCGTCACTTGAAAGTGAACTCAGTGGTGGCAACACTAAAGTATAATTTACACAGGCACGGATTTCATCGAGATTTCTAAGGGTTGTTTGTTGGAGTAATACGTGATTTGCGGCGTCGACTTCAGAGTCGATTTTCGTGGTGTTGCGCATTCTTATTGTTCGGCTGGTAAGGAGTATTTTGGATGGTGGTGCAATTTTTATGTATGGAGAGGTTAAGGTCGGTGCCGGTTGTTCGTCAAACTTTAATTAAAACTTGGGCGGGTGTCGGCTGAGTGGATAAATAAGCGTCACTGTATTATTAGATTGACGCGTCCGCTCAACTGTTTTGATTTGATGACACGGCACTTTTCGATCGGCTCTATGATTTGATTGATAGAGGGGAGCGAGCAGATTGAATTGAGATTCGCTTCGGTTGCGGGAGTGCTCTTTGTGCCGCGGGATCGATTTAAGTGAAGAATTGTATTGTAGACAAATAGCATCTGCCATTAGCGAGGAATACCACTGGGTGCTCAGATTGAAGAACCGTGAGGCAAGAGCTATTCAGCCACATCTGATAAAAAATATGGTTTTCTGAAATATGCAATTAATTTCTTGTATGCCAAGTACACTGGTACTCTTAATTGAATTGAATTTGAAACTGTGCTGTGCTGTCACACAAAAAGTTCTTCTGACTGCACTAATCCTCCCACACAACAAACCAGAAGCCTAAAAAGTGTACTATTTTTATACCATGCACTGCAGACACAAGAACATGGTAGAATAAACTGCTTTAAGTAAAATAAACAATGCGAGTCGCCGCTGACTTGCGGGGGCGAGTCCAACCCCAAGGGATATTTTCATACGGTCGCGATAAGGATATCCGCCACGGTTTATAAGGTTAACCGGACGGGTAGGCCACCGACTACACCAGCGGATCCGGATAATCTTATTCAAATAAGTCCTTAAGTTGAGGTAGCCACTGCTAAGATGGGGAAAGGTTTAGAAGTGTCTTATCTCTTAGTAAGTTTATGTATAAATTACTATGTACTTTCCACGTTTTCCTCGCGTCTTGGTGAACTACTTTACGCACCTGGATAAAAATATTCGAATCCATCTTCATAGTTTCTTTTTAATGTGAAATGGTACTGACATTCATGTGCAAATAAATACTTTGACTTTGACAATGATAACTAGATAATATGTAAATAGCATAATATCGTCACTGAATGGCTCATTATCGATATGAATCGTATATCGGAATGGGACACAACAAACACGGCGTCAATTTAACGAACAATGTGGGACAACAATGGACGCGTTTCTGGGATTCCGATGAAACGCTCGCCGAACGACATTCTGTATGAATGCGATTTGCGAGAGGGTATTTGTGTGGGATTACCGAATCTATGGACTGGATACTGTATAGTTTTGGGGAGGATACTATCGGAGATAGATTTTTGTTCCTTACAAAAGTCTCATCTTATATTGATACCAGACTGATTATAATAGTTCGCGAGGAATATATAAGCAAGGAGGCTACGAGGGTGCACAGGCTATCTCTACTAAACCCAGTCTATTTATGACAAATCAACAGCAACCTGTGTACCCCATAAAATCCCCTTTCTAAAGGTTATCCAGATCGATGAACATAAAAGCATGTATGAGGGATACAGGTTGCACAACCACCGTCAACTTTGATCAGAACCACCAGAGGTCTTAAGAAGGTAACAATTCTCAAAACTGGCGTTACCCACAGCGTAATGATTGCGGTAGGCAGTAAAGTTAGGTATAAATGATCGCGGGGCGGTAATTGGCGGGCTGGCGGGGCGCGACAAATCTGACGGCCATTTCCGACGTGTGCCGTCACACCCTGCCACCCACCGGGGGCACGAGTGTGCCACAAGGTAGAAGATCAAGCGGTAGTATTATCATCATCTTCAGAGCCTATTCCGAACTGTTGGGGTCGGCTTGCAGTCTAACTGGTTGCAGCTGTGTACCAGTGTTTTAAGCGAAGGTATTAGCAAGGTGTTCGAGCGAAAAGAGGTGCTTCATTTCAGCATAAGATGAGAAATAGCCCCTTATTGTCTTACTGCGTGATTTGGTAATTTTTGTCTACATGTCCCAAAGACGACTAGTGTTCTAAAGAGCTCTCGAGAGTGGGGTCACAATTGCTCTGAAACCTTTGTCAAACAAGTAGTTATCAACTTTCCCTTCAAGGAAATAAGAAATAACAAGGAAAAGAAAACCTTGAATATCTACGTCATTATCACATTACTTAATCGCCCACAATGCAATTCAGTGTCCCCGCTAATCGCTTATATCTTAACCACGCGCAACAAGGAGTCGGGCCATTCGCGTGCGCGCGCAACCCGATAGGGTGACGATGGTATCGCGGGGTTACGAGACCGTCCCGGCCGGTCGCAACCCCCGCAGATACTAACTATTTATTGCAAAACTCCAACACTACCGGTACCTACATAAATGCTATGTTTGGGTATTTTTCACTAACGTAATATGTAGAAGTGTTTTCGACTTCTTTTTACGAGTACTTGTGAAAATTATTCTCAATACTTCAATGTGTATAATTTTGTCTTTGAGTTATTTTATTTTGCTATCCAAATATACCGCTTTGTTTTATACTCTATTCCAAGAACTACCCCAAAAAGAAGCTCCAATCCAAATCATTTCCACACAATATGAGAGGTCAAAAGAGCACCGTTCTGTCTCCCCACGTCCAGTGGTGAGGGTCTCAATTGGCGAAGAGTAGGTGAGCACACGGCGCGTCATCCATCACCGGTCCGGTTGATATTTCGCTCTCGAGCCGCTCAATTAACCCGTCTGCGGCGACCCGGGCGCGGGGGACCGACCTTACGCCTGTAATTATCTTTATAGGTAGCACTAAGACTTGTTACGGAACTTATTTGAATTGATATTTGGTGGTCCATAGAACGTAGATGAAAATTTCGCTTATAATTTTCAGAAAATGTGTCCCGATTACGGAATGTGTAGTTGGTAAACATATAATATAAATACACTCTTTTGCAAAAAAAACGGGCACCTTTCCGAAATCTTAGTTTTAAGGACTTTACGTGTATTTCAAAGGGTTTTGATGATTGCAGTATGTTTCTACCGTCAAAAGAGTTAGCCGAGCATGCGTGAGAGTGTATTCTAAATTTGAATTTTGTACAATTGCTAAGAAATTGGTTAAACCTTGTTTTGGACTAATTGCTGACAGAAAGTTCGTCGGTGTTTCGAAAAGTTTTTAAAGTGATTTTCAGGAAAATGATAATGCAGTTTTAATTAATGATTAATGTACTTTTTTGTTAGATCAAAACATTTTTGAAAAACTATGCTTATTTGTTAAAATTTTCACCTGCTCTAAATGGCCTATACTGATGGTTGGTGGCAATGTTAAGAGTTTCGGTATTTTAGTGTAAAGCGTTCTATTGTTTAGATATTGTACCCACGTGTTTTAAAATATCGGTTTTTCATAATTAAACTCTATTTAGAAGAGTATCAGTACCTTTGGCTGCGACAAAACCAATTTAAAGTAAGCGGTGCCGATCACAACTCGTCTCCAATCGGACTTTGACATTTTTAAAAGTCTTGAAATTCTACAAAATACAGAAAATAGCGCATAGACTGTGAGCACGAGGTCTTAAGGTCTCGTAATCACTGATTTTTAAACAACCTCGTCTCTTGGGAAACTCCGTAGACCACTGAAGATCTATGAGTCTGAGCGTTCAAATAGCGTGTTTTTATCCCATGGACATTTTATTAAATAAACTTGCCTACAATGAGATTTTCTGGCATCTACAGCACTTTCCTGCTTAAATCATAACAATAATTGGCTATCTGCTCATTTCTTAAGAAACATACGTTTGGCCAATAATTTTGAATTCTTGACTCCCTTTCTGCTAAATCGTCGTTTAGTAACCCGATACCTATGGAGTTATTGAGACCTTCAACGCGGCAATAATTTGACTTTTCAGATAGCTGTAACCCTCCTCATCATTTTTCATGTGGTTAATTTTAACATTTATCACAAAATTTGGTATTTTTTAAATGTCAAAGTCCGATAGGAGACGAGTTGTGATCGGCACTGCTTACTTTAAATTGGTTTTGTCGCAGCCAAAGGTACTGATACTCTTCTAAATAGAGTTTAATTATGAAAAACCGATATTTTAAAACACGTGGGTACAATATCTAAACAATAGAACGCTTTACACTAAAATACCGAAACTCTTAACATTGCCATCAACCATCAGTATAGCCCATTTAGAGCAGGTGAAAATTTTAACAAATACGCAGAGTTTTTCAAAAATGTTTTGATCTAACAAAAAAGTACATTAATCATTAATTAAAACTGCATTATCATTTTCCTGAAAATCACTTCAAAAACTTTTCGAAACATCGACGAACTTTCTGTCAGCAATTAGTCCAAAACAAGGTTTAACCAATTTCTTAGCAATTGTACAAAATTCAAATTTAGAATACACACTCACGCATGCTCGGCTAACTCTTTTGACGGTAGAAACATACTACAATTATCAAAACCCTTTGAAATACACGTAAAGTCCTTAAAACTAAGATTTCGCACAGGTGCCCGCTTTTTTTGCAAAAGAGTTTAATAGCAGCTTTCAGCACTACAAGATATAGAGCACATGTTTACCTGGGTGCGGGTAGTAGGGCGGGCCGACGCTCATCACGGGGGGAGGCGCGCGGTAATCCATCACGGCGCACTAAACGCACATCACAGGCACAACACTAGCGCTGTTCGCGCGAACACAACACTCAACATTTCCCCCTCGCTTTTCGTTCACCGTTCAATTTCCGAATGTTAAATAAGTTGAACTCTCCTGGAATACAAAGTAGTGATGCGACTGGTATACGCAGGTATCGGTATCGATGCGGGCCATTGTGTCCGCGTCAGAGCATTTTATCTGGTGATGTCAATTGGCGCGTGATTTAGCGCGGCTGTCGGCGGCGGCGCATTCTCCTTCAGTCTCGCGGGGAGCACTTTATGCTCTCGACTCGTAAATAATGCGCGAGGGCGCGGGCGCCAGTGCGCCACGGCCGACGGATGAATCGCGCCCGTACAGAGCGCATTCAACTAATTGATGTAAGTATTCCGGAGTCGGACTGCTTTACACGCACTTGTTGGACTATTTCTGTATTTATGACGCCATTAAACTTAATAATGCGTGATAAGTTTCATTTAATAGTTCAAATAATTTACGTGGAACGCCGTTTATTTGTTTTCATGTCGTTGTGGTTATGCTGACGAGTTTAATAGCCATAATTTATAATCATATGTGTAAATTAGTGGTATGTCTACTAATAAAATTTTATTAAACATCAAGACATGGTATGTTTGGATAAAAACTTTCATTATTACGATTGTACAAATACAACGGTTGATCATTCAACCTTCAAATAGGGATGGGAAATTACATTTCAGATGACATATCGATAAAATTCTCGGATCGGCTGCTCGGAATTGGAATTTCAAAGCTAAGGTTAAAAAAGCGTCAATTAGGTCGTTAGGTATAATTGAATGGGCTCCGCGGCGGCAGCTGTGCCCGCCGCTGGACGCTGAAAAACTGCCCACTCGGTAGGCTCGCTCTAGTGTTTATTTTTATACTAAATCGATTCAAGTTATTAGCAGAGCACGTAGATTTATTGCAGTCATTACACAGTTTCAACAAGCAGGTACTTTAATTTGAGTGTCATGGTTCTACTGGTTTATAAGTAGGTATAGATATTTACTTCGATATAATTAATTAAAGTCATGTTTCAGGTTAAACCCAATGATTTGCAAATACATATAAAATTAGCTATCACACAAACATATAGGTACATAAAGATCACATTTAATCATGCAACATGCCAAACGCGTAATATGCAACATTTTCCTAGTAACTACTTATTTATTAATGACTGACAACCGACAAAACAGGACACATTTATCGATAGACAATCAGGTTAATCGATTTTAATTAACAAAAATGGCTACATCCAGAGTAGCTTTATAACTTAGCGTAGGTACAATTTCCAACGAACCAAACAAAAACCGTTCGCCAATTGCGAGAACGACAGATCAAATGGAAAAGTAATAAACGATATCCGTTTTCATAGACACACGGTGTTCTGGGAAAAAACCGCGGTAGCTGTGCAAAAATACATGTCGTATTCATATGACTGTATTTTTTGGCTGACTTTTTGTATCGAGTCGTGGTCGATATGTTGTATCCGACTTCAATTAAAGAAGTAGCTTTGACATTCCACTGTTGGTTTTTTGGCAAAAACTGTTCTGCTATTGAAATAGCCCTTTCAATACATCCACCACATATCTTCCTATGAGGCAGTAAGTTCCAAAGGTGGCAAAAAAATAAATTTAAAGAACGCCAGTATCATCCAAAAAGATGTAAAACATAATATCAATTTGGGCCACAAAAGAGAACGCAACAATGGCGAGTTAACAGCCGTAGCAACCAGTCCTCGTGCTCACAAAGAGCTCGGCACATTATAGGTGGTCAGGGGACAATTAAAACGCAACAGGCGCAACCACAACCGGGTTCCGTGTATTCCGAGCTCCGATGGAGTGTGAGGGGTTAAGGGGGGTGGAGGGAGGCGAGGAGAGGTGGCAAATTAACAAACACGAAGCTCTTCGCCGCGGCACGCACAGAAAGCCATAAAACCACGTATTGGACGGTCCGGCGAGCTTGTGGCGCTTTCAGCGAGAACTCAGCGGTAAGACATTCTTTGCGCGGTAAAGGGTGTCACTCTTTGTTTTCTTGATTTTTTTTCAAAATGTGAAAGAAAATTTTGGAGTCGGTCTAAAATAAAACACATCGTTACCACATGGTACTCAGAAGAAAATTTTGATACATTTTAGACCTTAGGCAGTGCCAATGCTTAAACTTTTAACTAGAGCGTATATGTAAGCAATCAATACATGGCTTACACGAACTTATGCTGCCGCTTAATCTAACAAATTATATGTAACTATCAAGTAGTAGGTGAAAAAGCGCTGAGCCGCTAAATGTCGCATGGCACATTCACAAACAGTACAAACACAGCTCCCGGGGGAGGTACGGTGCCCGCCTTAATGGAGATGTACGCTAAACTGGATTTTTAAGTGTTGTAATTAAAATAAATTATTTCCAACGCGGTTTAATGCTGTAAATGCTTGTTGAGGATAATGTCCTCAGCGTTATTACTGACCTAGACATTAGCCTCGTGCTATCAGAGATCTAAGTATTTCGTAACACCATTTACCGCTTTTATTTCTACTAACGAAAATAATGTTCCTCCAAATTAAAAAAGGGGCAGACATCTGTTGCTACCGCGTTACGAGGTACATAATAAAATTCAATAAACTGCACTGTTCGAGTTTATAAATAAACCTACATAGCAACTTTTAATACGGCCAACAGCTTCGCAACACTTATGCAGGCTGTAGCATCAAATATGCATCTCTTAATTGTGGAGAGAAAATCAATAAGCTCTGTGTACAGTTTACAGCACTAGTCCATTTAGAAGTTTGCGAACGCAGACCACATCTGTAAAGCGATGTAGACGAGCTCCGAAATTTGTTAATACATCCCAAACTTTCAGAGGAATTTAATAACGCAAATCCTTCAGTGAGATCCCGTGCTTGTGGCTCGGTTCATTCGAAAAGATAATATTGTTTCGTCTGGGTGCCCGATAAATTATTCAGAGAGTACAAATCAAGCGCAGTTGCCCGCCTTCCCATTTATAGCAAAACGACCATGTTTAGGCTGATTGTCAAAAAGTGAAGTATTCTTTACTGCACAATTATTCGGAATGTATGTATTTAAGGTAACGGATTGAAGTAAAGCTAAACAAAATGTCTTAAAATGAAAATTGGCGAGAACCACAAGGCGTGCAATAAAACTGGTCGTATAATGTCATAGTGCAATGGCGTCTATACGGGATATGGGAACCGGCGGCCATCAATCCCGGGCCATTTGTAAACGCAGCTCTAAAATGCTTTATGCGTCGTTCTGCTAACATTTACTGCAATAGGCAATAAAACAGTAATTCTAAACAACTGCAAACAACCGGGTTTGTGCGGAGGCTGCTGTATTTACAGGAAAACGCGGCTTGTGCACGAGCTGCCCGCTGAAGCAAACTGGGATAACGTCAATATATTGAATCAACAAATGTGTTTACTGTTTCTAAATATGGTTTAATAATTACTGTGGCTAATGCTAACTGGAGCTTACATGAGCACATATTACTTAGAGGCTTATATGACTTAGAAAGCTGAATGAGACAAAATCCAATAGAAACCTTTTCCCGCTTTATTTGATAAGAAGCGCGAAACCTAACCTAATCAGTATAACATTTGAAATTAAAGATTACTAATAGCCCTCAATCAATGCAGGTACCCTTTTCTGAAACCTACTATAATTGCTAATATTTCTCATGGAGACATGTTTGCTACAAAACGCAGTGGAGCGAAAGATAATACAGCGAAGAGGCTCGGGGCCGAGGCTAACGTTATTACTTCTGAATGGAGCAGACAATGTGCAGCGGCATCTCATCTCAACATGCTACAACGTTATGAAGGCGCGGAACAAGAGGACACTGAATATTTTCTTGTATATTGCAATTATTGTGAAAAATTTCAATTTTACGAAAATGCTGTTCAATTAAGGGTTTCTCCGAAAGATGGTATTTCTTATTTATGAGGAAATTCGAGTTAAAAGTAGTAAGGTTTAAATGGAAAATCGAACTTCCAAAAATTACATTATATACATAGGTATTATACACATTTTAAGAACTGGTACTGGAGTTAACAAAATACCCATTTGTCATTTCTGGGATATGCCGTATATGTAAATGGTTTTCTGAAATCAAATATATGTAGTTTAGTAGATACATTGTGAGAAAACCCATAATCAAATAAATAAAACATTACTATCCTAAAAATATAACTAACAATCGCAATTTGGGAAAGTGTAAGAACTTTCAAAGTGTGAAAAGAGTGTCCGCGATTTGCGTAATTTGTGGCGACAGTAGTAGCGGCAGAGTGCCGGCGCTCGGCGGGTGACAGCCGCGACGCTAATACCTCCATTATTAAAACATAAACTGTAGCACTCGTCGCCCCAGTCGGAGCCGGCGACACGCGCCGTGGCTACCCTACTCGATATCTTTACCTTACTATTTTATTATATAAAAATAATTATTTAAAATATTTATTAGATACCAAGTTTAATCAACTAACTTTGTATTCCATTCGAATTCATTCATACCCAGAAAAAATATTTTTTAATCACTTTCACATAAATCCACGATCGTATCTACATCGATGTTGCAACTCGTCACATCACTAGTGCAGCACTATCGCGCGATACACGTGCACTCATTAGTGCTCCCGACGCCCGACTGACGACTGACACAACACAAGCGTCCACTGTATTGCGCATGCGCTACAAATTAACTCTGCACCAATCAAAAATAGACTTTGTGACGTGTTAAATAAGGGTGATTATTACGGGGCTGCAGGGTACAGACACCTGTATAAGCGTGTAGGGGTCGGAAGTGCGCGGTGCAGTGTCATTTCCACTCTTTCCACGTTACTTCCCTAATAAAAATGAGATTTGCCCCGCGGCGGGCACGCTTCGGTAACGCGATTACGCTTGCATCGAACGGCTACTGGGCTTGGCTTAGACCGGAGCCGGTAATGCTATCGTAAGCTCACTGATGGGTTAAGCGTGGCTAATATTCATTACATCATTTATCAATTATCTGATAATATTTTTATAAGCTAGCCGTGTTCTAGCAGCGTATAAATTATGACAACGAAAGTTTTGAAAGCTATAAGAACGTGAGTAGAACGATAATATGAACCGGTGCCTATGAAAATATTATGCGTCTGTCGTCGTGGCCACATGCTACGCATTAAAGCTTTCAAAACTTCATGACGATGACAGATGCGCTGCATTTGGCTCACTATACTGTCATAAACTACTCTGTACTGTAATTTTGAGGTTAAAATTGCATTTAATGGTAAAATATACAAAACAAGGAAAATATATGAAGTCTGGTTAAATGTTGTAGTTAAGTTTAGTGAATGCTAATTAAGAACTTATAAAGATCAGTGAAGCGATAACTGCTGTGAAGTTATCCTTTCGTCGTCACAGTCGTAGAGATGGTGTTATCATGACAAACAAACAAATATCGATATCGATACTTTAAGAACGTCTGTCAGAGTCACCAACTTTTTTCTTAAGTATTCAATGTTTCACCATCCGTAACAAATCCTGTCAATTTCTTAAGCATTTACCTACTTATTTTTATATTGTGCTCGAGTAAAATCCTCAAAACTAACTTCAAAGACCACAAAAAACATACCCCAATAAGATAAATACTAAAGTCAAACTTTTTACAGGCCACAGGTTGTCTTTTATAATCATCGATAAAATCGCGGCAAGTGCCAACACTAACGAGCTCGCCGACCTGTTATTGAGTTATAATGTTTCAATTACACACTCTAGATTTATAGATCGAACATTTGCTACCGTAAAACCGTATACAGTATACCGTATAACGTTTGTACGGTTCGTGTACGGTCCGTGGCGACGTGAAAACGTTATAATTCGCAATGTCGAGCATTGGATGCTAGTGCTGCGCTTTTAATGACATTTGAGCTTGCTAGTCGATGCTTTCACGCGGTAATTTGTGTAATGTGAAGTGTTTTAATGTAATTAAATATTATTGAAATTATATCAGTGTAGCAGTGTAGTATGGTGAATAATTAATTAGTTTACTCTAAGCCCACATGCGCTTGTAGCCACATATTCAGTTATTTTGTGAACAGTGAATTCCAAAAACAGACTGTATTGAAACGATGAGTTCCAGTTATGCGATAAAGCGAAAACAATTTCGCGAGAAAATCTAAATTAAACCAACAAACAAAACTGTCACATATTGAAGTGTAGCCAAGATAAATTCGTGGAAGGCTGTGAATACTCCATATTTGATGAAATCCGTTGTTTAAATGGTTCATGTCCACTGCAGTTGAAGTTTTCAATGGAAAACATCCAATGTACCTGATTCTGACTAAAACAAAATATTTCATTTGTTATCAAATGCTTTTCTGCTAAACAGTACTATGTCTAAGTGGAATAATTTCATTTATTGGATTAATTGTTATGTACTCGTAAATAATGTGTTTAAGAAAATTCAAGTATTGAGATCAATTTAAAGGAACTGAATATGCTTAACTTTGATACTAGTCATACGATCCTAATATTTTATTACGCCTACGACGCTAATTGCAATATTTTATTAACATGACCCTAAAATATCACACCCATTCAACATCAATTACCCAAAAAAATCAGCAATTAAACATCGATAAAAGAACCGCACTGTCCCCTCACTACTCGAGCCACTCCGACGGCACTCGTATCATAGCTAGTGCTGCGACACGTATAGCTGCGTATATCGGAACACAGTGAGTACAAAGTGCGGGGCGGATCGCGCACGGTCGCGGGGCCCGTGTAACTAGTGACGCTACGGCCCGACTAACCGCTGCGGTGAGCGCATGCGTTCTCTCAATGGCAAAGAGCTCGAAACTACGCAGAGGCGACAAGGCATTTAAAATGACATTTGTTCCGTATAAGCAGTGTTGTATGTCAAAGAATTACCCACCCTTGCTGCAGGTCCTCAGCTTAAAAAACCGTTGGTTTTGGTTACTTACTTAAAAACAGGATAGGTAGGTATGAAAAAATTACCTGCAACAAAAAACATACAAACGTCAGTATTTTCGAAATATGTAAGCATGTGTCACAAAAAATCACAATCATTACAAGAGTCTTCATCTCATCATCATTTCATTTTCCGAGCCTTTTCCCAATCATGTTGGGGTCGGCTTCCAGTCTAACCGGATTCAGCTGAGTACCAGTGCTTTACAAGAAGCGACTGCCTATCTGACCTCCTCAACCCAGTAACCCGGGCAACCCGATACCCCTTGGTTAGACTGGTGTCAGACTTACTGGCTTCTGGCTACCCGTAACGACTGCCAAGGATGTTCAATGACAGCCGGGACCTATTTTCGAAATATGTAAGCATGTGTCACAAAAAATCACAATCATTACAAGAGTCTTCATCTCTGCCACACAATAAATATTAATATCCAGGCATAATAGACAAATGTTAAAAATAAAACTACACATCCTCCTAGTGACAAATAATAGGCACTTTTATATGAATGGCTAACTGCGAGCTCATCCACTTAGGCTGTAAACTGAAGGCGATGTCACGGCCCCTCTGCCGCAGTTATCATTGGCTCGCCACCCCGACTGTGTGTGATGGCATATACACTGCCTTGTAGGCGCGTGGCCCGAGGGGAAGCGAACGGCGACTCATCATTATCAAGTGCCGGATTTTGTATCGAGGCGTTGACATTCGCAAAGCGAGGATAGAATAGTACGCAGTACAATAGGATTTTTGTTGGTTTTCAGCGTAATCTACTTCGATCAAATCGAGTTCATCACACGCCCATCAATAAATATTGTAATTAAGTACTCTAATTTATTTGTAATGTCTGCTCACATTTACGACATCATAAATAAAATACTTACTAAGTCTGATACTTTACGAGAGCGAAAATCTACTTTGGCATTCAGCCTGTTTCATTGGCAGCAGAATATAAAACTGGCCGAAAATATATCAAAAGAAGAATAGTAAGGTATAGAACAGTATTACATAGAACGTTGTAGAAATCCAATCAGAGTGCACGACAAACAGTTGGGTAAGTATTCAAATATCCGCTGCAGGCGCGTCACGGTGACAGCGCGTCAAATAACCAACCAATAGCCCGGCGCTGTTCCGCGTATCTGCATTGTGTCGTACATACGTGCTAGTGACGTGCCAACACCACGTGAATATCGATAAACTTGCCATAGAGTTTATCCACGTCGACTGAGTAGTAGGTGCTTATTAAAACTTTGAAAACTTCTGCCGTCAGTTAGTTCGGCAGGAGAAGACGCAATTTGATCACTTTAATCCCCTGGCACTTCTCTCATTCGATCACAGATGACATGTATAAATCGATAAACCTATCGAACAATAAGCGTATGCATCAGCGAGTTTTCCTAACTAAGCTGAGCTCAATTAAAGTGTCCCGGTGTAGGTGTGTACAGCAACACATATGCACGCGTGTGCGCCACGCGACAGCGCTCGTCGGCTAATCACGAGGAAACTTTGCGCCACCCCCACCCCCGGGCGTAGTGGCGCGCCGAGTGATATCGATATCAAACTACTTTTAGATTGCTTCCAAATGTATGGTTAGGCATCAATTTATACTCGCTAATGTGCTCTCGTAATTTCGCGAAGGGAGATTAGTGATCGATATGCTTGTGAATTTGGTTGGGATGACAAGCACTAATGTTAGACGAATATTTTATGTTCCTCCTTCAATCCATCGATATATTCTGCAAACCGAATACCTTTGCAGGTATGTCGGCATTTTATTAAACCGCTGTTTTATTGAATTGAGGGTGTTCTAAAATGGCAATCCACGAGGTGGCAGCACCGAGTCGTCAGGTCTAATAACTGTCAAAGTGCTTATCTTTACTATGAATAGTGAACGATTTTAGTGTTTTTTTTTTATTTTATAATTAAAGCACTGCATTATTGTTTTACTATTGCGGTTGAGTAAATAAAAAAAACTAAATCATATTGTGTTAACAAATTTTTCAACAAGCTTTTCCTTAGTACCAGTGACTTTTGCACCCTCTCTCTTAGCTCAATTTTTAGTTCGGAAACCTTATTCTGACCGTAGTCCATAATAAAATCAATAACACTTCCAATATAACAGAATTTCAATAAACAATAAGTTCGGCACCTACAATTCCATACTATTTGACAGCTGTTTGGACCAGACGCATACGTGGCGCCACCCGGTGGCAGAAAAAATTTCAACAAAATTAAAAATTTTGAAAAAACCCCCGACGGTAAAAATCTTATTGAAAAATAATAAAATAACTCAAAACCCCCGACTTAACCCAATTATATAGGAATATCCGTCGGGGGCTGCCATTAACCCAGCTAAAGGATTTCTAGTGTCGTGAATACAATTATTAAAGAATTGTAGATGTTTAACGATGACATAAAATACACGCAATTAATTGTTGAAATTTCATATAGAAAGGCAGCCCCGACGGTTATTCCTATATAATTGTTAAGTCGGGGTTTTGAGTTATTTTATTATTTTCAATAAGATTTTACCGTCGGGTTTTTCAAAATTTTAATTTTGCTTAATTTTATTTCAGACTTTTTAGAGAGCATATACGAATTATAGTCTATATAATATGTTATTGCAATATTATTTTGCACCGATATTGTAGCGCCCTCTAGTGAGTTACAGGCGTAATTTTTATTATTTGGGGACATGCATTAAGCACGTACATTGCTGATGAAAACAGAATTGTAATCGGACGTTTTGATTATATTGCAACATTGTTTGGCACTAATATTGTGGCGCCCCCTAGTGAGTAATAGCCATGACACCTATCTAAGAACATGAAGTCATCGAACACAAAACCGTTATTGAAAACCGCATCAAAATCGGATCATTCGTTTAGAAGGTAGGTGGGAACATTACTTTGCTCTTTTGCACTAATATTGTGGCGCCCCCTAGTGAGTTACAGGCACGACACCTATCTAAGAACATGAACTCATTGAACACAAAAACGTTATTGAAAACTGCATCAAAATCGGATCATTAGCTTAGAAGGTACGTGGGAACATTACTTTGCTGTTTGGACTAATATTGTGGCGCCCCCTAGTGAGTTACAGCCATGACACCTGTCTAAGAACATGAACTGATCGAACACAAACGCTTTATTGAAAACCGCATCAAAATCAGATGATTACTTTAGAAGATATGTGGGAACATTACTTTGCACAAACGCACACACAAACGCACACACAAACGCACATCTCTCACCCTAAACGCATATACCTGCTCCGTTCCGTCGTGGGTAAAAACCCTCATTGGAGCAACAAAGGACACCACTATCGCATATCGGCCGAAACTGGCCGTTGGACAAAAAGGTGGAAATAAAAGCCTCGAATCGAAATCCGCCCTCGACACAAGTACAGCTGTGAGGTATGCACTCCGTCAGAAAGTCTACGTGAATAATTGGGAGCGGAGTGAACGTCGCGCGGCACGATACCGCAGAACGAGGCACAGGACTACAGAAGGACTACTTGATTCTATTAGCTGCTGGAATGATGAAGAACATGTTGTATTTTCAGATTAGTCCTGTTAGGTAGAGCACATAACTTACAATTCACTATCACGTCTAACATAGTTTGTAAATGAAATCAATGATAAGTAATTTTTTTACAGAAGTAGATCCTTTAACTAATGCTTATGCAAAACATAAGTACTGTTTCTGTTTCTACCACACAGATACCAGTCATACAGGATATACCTCCCCGTTTTATGCTTGCAAAACAGATGCAAACTTTTTGAGCGATGCAGCCTGCATCGTGCGAAGCGCACACACTTTGTGTAGCAGATATATTGCGTTCCGTGTTTTTTATCTTGTTGCATGTTGCCTGTCTGCTTTGTGCGAATTTTTACGGTAGCTAGCCGACATTTTTTGATCACCGAAGCACTTCCTAGCGTGGTACAGTCGATATTCGCGTGATAGGGAGTTTCTGATCCTTCTTATTCTGCGTTTATTGCGGACTTTGGAGCTGAATTAATAATAGCACGTCAAGGGGCGAGTTTTATACGTATTTACGGTTGGTACCGCTGTAAAGGGTACTGGTGGTTCGGACAGGCGCGGACAGGTCTCTGGTGGACTATGAACGATCTTGCTCTGAGGCGGCGACAGGGCGAAGCCTCGCTAAATATACAACCCTCGTAAAGTACACCTTCACTGTCTGCTGTATAAACTCTAGACAACGCCAAAACTTTCCAAACGACATTGTTATCAGATGTTTGTATTTGTCTGCGCACATCTGCTGCCTCGAAAACACTGAATGTTATTACAAAATATGCGAACATTTTCATTGAGAAAGTTTGTATATTTGGATAGTTGTTAAGCAATATCTTGAGTAGATTTCTGTTGAATTCAAATAGGATGCCTTTACTTTTGAATCCATACTATCCTACGATTAATTTGTATACAAAAATAACCAAGAAACTCCAAAAATCATTGAGCCTGAAATATGTTTTAAATGGCTTTTAGTCCATACATAAAACCTTCTCTCCCCGAGAGCCGCTGTCAACAGTCCGTGTGATCGCTAATATTCCGACATCCCCCGTAGCTGCTATACTTTTGTACATTTCCTTGAAGCCCCTCCGCACAAATCCGAGCCACTTAACGTCTCAATCGCTACAATAACACTCCGAAACGGCCCAATTAAAATCTGCCCCGGCGCGTTTTCCAACTGCGCTGAAAAAGTGCCCATTTTTCGCAAGGTTCTGCGGTTATATTTACTCTTCTTATTGGAGTTTTAAGCTTTCTTCGACTTTGTGGCTTGAAAAATGTTAAGTTAGCGTTTTATGAGTTTTAGCAGGCGATCTAAACATCTGCGTTGGCTTTAAAACAGACTTTAAAATGTATCCATCGCAATGCAAAATACAGAATCGACCTTCGAAGTAAATAAAGACTTGCAAAGATTGACTGTAAATATAACAAAGCATTTTTTTGAAAGTCAAAATAGACTTTCTTCAGTACAGTTGGTCCCTATATTATATTTCAACTGATGGTTATCATGTGACAACGTTCAACAAAAGGAAAACTCCCCATATAAACATGGCAATCCCATTCTCACATTACTTGCGGAATCTTAAAATTTCAGCTGACGACGTTCATTACCAGGCCGGTCGCCGGGGGTCGAGGAAAAAAACGAATTTCGAGCAACCCCGTAATCTGATGAACGCATAATTTCATTAGACCGGGCCCGGCCGTAAAGCGGGCCGCATTAAATAAACTCCACAGAGATCGTATTTTAGAACAGGACTGCTGCGAAGGATTTAACTTCGATTATACTATGCGGTTTTGGTGAAAGGAGTTTTGGATCTCGTTAAATCTCGCTAAAAGGTTATACTCGTTAATTGAGATAATGATGCAATGAGAGAGAGGCTGGGTTTGAAATCGAAGGAATTATTTGAGCATTTAGAAGTTGGCAAAGCAGAATTTGCTATTTCAGTGACTACAAAGTCTGCATACAATTGATCAGACAGTTCTTCTGATATGATGAGCTATCTTCATAACTGAAAAAAATTGTGCAAACACAAGAACATAATAATCATAGTTCCAAAGAACAAAGAACCCATGCAATCCACAAACAGAGCCACACAATAAGTAAAGAAAGATCTTGCAGTGAGGCAAAGTCAGAGTGGAGCCACATAGTCACACAGCGGCGACGGACATCGCAACAGTCCGCGCCCCGCTTCCGCACCGCAAAGCGCATGCGCCTCGACAACGCGCGTGCCCATTGTACATGTCTACACTAGATTATTTATGGGAAATCTCGTGATAAATGCTGTGGGTATAAAGATTACCTTGGATACAGCCCTTGCCACCGCCCGCCGTCCCTGCACACCCTAAAGAGAACTACTTCTCACACATGACAAAGAAAATTGGGAGAATTGGAGGTTTCTTTCCAATATTACAATACTATGTAGGTATACGAAGACATCATTGTATTTACACATTTATCCACAAACAATAAAAGCAATGAATGGTCACTTAATCAAACTCTTGCTATTTGCACATAGATAACATAATTATGTCATGCTGTGCCTAATTATACATAAGCCTCTACAAGGTTTGCAGGTCAGATAAACCTCGTATTCCCGTACCGTACGTGCAATGAAAACACACCCCCACTACACACAGCGACCTGGGGATTAAGCGCTCGTAAAAAGGGGGTAGCACGGCAATAACGTCTTGATGCACAAACTCGATTTAACCGACACTACCGCGCAAACTAAACTCAACACTACTGCCTAACAATAAGGTTGAAAATAGCGTGGTTGCTCTATTGGCTCTGTTTCAACGATAGTATGACACATGTCCATTTAGTAAGACCTTCAGTAGTTCCGTTTGTTTGGCATCATTTCTTCGGTTATAGAGGGGAGAGTCGAACTGTTTGGTATAATTTACCGCGCCACTGTCCCAGTGTTTACATTTGGGGGAGTCGGGCAAAGTGGACTATCCCGGAGTGCATGACCGGATCGGTTTCCTTGTCGGAAGATAAACAGTATCGTTATAATGTAAGTGGGTGATTTATAATAGGAGGATATCTTTATGGCGATGACACATCGATTATGTGGTGTATTTTTTCTGAAAGCTTTCTCTTAACTTGAGGCATGGCAGGATGTGTATGCGTATATGTAAGTAGCGGACATATTTATGACAAAATTAAAATTTCTATAATAATAATACACCTGTCCAGAGAAAAAATTTAACCGTTACGAGGCTCATTATCATGCGTTACCACGTCATTACCTCTACCTCGCTACAAATGTGGCATAGCCCCTCATTGTAAGTTGTTCATATCAGCATTATGATCTGTTCGCCCCCACGCGTAAAACTGAGGGCATCTACTGAACGCGTATCTAATGGCTTGGACCGGCATCACTTCAGACAAAGCTTAGTTTTTTTTGAGAGGGAGATATCAAAGCTGATTGGATAGCAAATGCACGTCGTTAGCGAAAAACATAAAAAGAAGCAAAATATGCGCAGTAAACTGCCTTATATTTATAACGAGAAAACGAGAGGAATTCTCAAAATACAGCCTGATATTGCGATGCCTGAATATAAATTCTTCTATAAACATCGATATCGTAACTCAAAACGTTCTCCAACGTGTAATAGATACTCAACGAAAAAGCTTTTCGAGAAAATTTAATGAAATAGCCGACCAGCAAACTAAAACGAACCTTATTGATAAATACAAGTCTGGGAACTTCCGACAATATTAAAAACAGAGTTCTTTCAGCATTCAGAAAATGTAGATATAACGAGATTCCCCCCAACAAGTTTCTTGAGCTAATAACAATTTCCCGGCGCTGGCGAGTCACAAAGAAGCTCTCGAGCTAGTGTAGCTACTCGCGCTCGGTACACACCCAGTAAATACTCGGCGGCGAGTCGACACGCCAGCGGAATACTGAGCGGAGTGCCTTTGAGTGGGCGAGTCACTCGACCCAGTCGACAAGCCAGTGGGAATTTCAATGAGAGTTAGTGCAGCTGTGTCTTAGCCTACAGGTTATGACATCAAAGCACCGCACAACTTCGTTATGATAGACGGAAAATTGATTTTTAAGCCAACGTTTGAGATTTCGAAAATATGAGGCATTCGTTTTATAGCCATCAATAGCCGTACGTTTAATGCTTGAGAAATAGTTAAAATGGCACAATGAGTACACAAATAACGTGGCAGTACATTAGTCGTGTCATGGACGAGACGAGACGAACGCTGGGCGCCAACCAGACACGCCGTCTGAATACTGAGTGAAATGTATGTATTTCGTAATTATTAGTTGTACGAATACTTAATATGTGTCAACATAAATATTAATCTTCACAGTACACAAGTAGCAAAGACTTTCAAAGACAACATTTCAAATACCATAAAGCTTATCTATCGAAATTCTAATTTTCCCCTCTTTAAGACCGTGTAATAGAGATTAATTAATCGCCACTCCATTATTTAACTACGATCCCCAAAACCAAATACTTAACAGCAATAAACACAAGCCATCAACGGTTCTATATTTAAAATTCAAAGCGCGTTCGAAGGCGGCTAACGGTCCCCCTCTCGTTAAAGGGTAGCGTGTACAAACTGCGACTACCCTCATACGTCGACTGTTGGCATACGTCGCACACGAGATAACCGCCGGTTTAATGCTGCGCTCGTAATCTTTACATTGTGCTCGCTCTATCTTAAGGTTTAACGTCGTCTTGTTTATGTAAAAGATGTCATGAGATCCGTTAGTTTGAATAAGGCTCCTATAAGTAGGTAGCAATGCACATTGCATCTGTTAAAGTTAAGAACTATATGCCAAATCATAGACCTATATGCCACTAAGACATGGGACAACAAAAATCCGATAGCACGAGTGATCATAAGTACCGCAGAACTAATCTCTTATCTTATTTGTTATTCCATTAACAAGATACTATTTAAATAAAATCTTCATTAGCTTACCAGAAGGCTTAAAACCCCTGTGTAAAATACCAGACAACATTCTGGAACTAAATGACACGCGGTTTAAAACTCATATAAAAGCCACACTTTGTAAGCAAGCATATTATAAATTAGAAGATTACATTCAAGATAAAAATGCTTGGAAACATGCTGGTCCTGCTCCATAGGACATACTGACAATATCGAATTAATTAACAAATTAAAATTACACCAGCAAATAAAATTGTATTCATCTTTTGATTATTTGTTTGTAACTTTGTACCAAAATATAAACCAATTTGTAAATGTGAACACCATGTAGCATTTTAATTGTCACTTTATCCTCATTTGTCTTTGCGATTCTACATGATCTTCGCATGCTTTTACTGTATGTATCAATACATACAAATTGTAATACTATATTATTTTTAAAAAGAGTAACCATGGAGTTTCTTGCCCGTTCTTCTCCATAGGAAGCTACTTTTGGAATGGGCAACTAGAATCAAAGGATGATGGGTAAAATTGGCCGGTATATCCAATAAAAACCATTCGCATATCAAATGATAGCTTAGACCCTAAGCTTCATTTTTTGTTATGGGCACAACCTTGTAAACCACCGGAGAACGAAGATATGACACTTGATAGCATAGGACAGCCCATGGCTTTGAACCACTTCAGTGCGTATGGGAGGGATGTTTAAGTGCATTATTATTGTCAATCATTGTCAGAACGAGTCACAGAAGGTGTCTGTGCCCATATTTTCCAAGTTTATTGAAAAAAAAAAAAGATTATTTAGCAGGTAGTATTTACAACGTATGGTGTACGTATTTCGCCGTTCTGGTGAGTCTAACCGACATAACCAATGAAAATCAATTGCATATCAAATGATAGCTTATGTCATAAGCTTCATTTTTTGTTATGGGCACAACCTTGCAAACCACCGGAGAACGAAGATATGACACTTGATAGCATAGGACAGCCTAAGGACTTCAACCACTTCATTCTGTATGGGAGCGATGTTTAAGTGCATTATATTATTGTCCATATTAGTCAGAACATATCGCACAAGGTGTCTGTGCCCATATTTTCCAAGCTTATAAAAAAAAAATATTGAACAGGTAGAATTTACATCGTATGGTGTACGTATTCCGCCATTCCGGTGAGTCTAACCGGTATATCCAATAAAAACCATTCGCATATCAAATGATAGCTTATACCCTAAGCTTCATTTTTTGTTATGGGCACAACCTTGTAAACCACCGGAGAACGAAGATATGACACTTGATAGGATAGGATAGCCCATGGACTTGAACCATTTCATTTTGTATGGGGGGGCTGTTAAGTGCATTATTATTGTCAATAACTGTCAGAACGAGTCACAGAAGGTATCTGTGCAAATATTTTCCAAGTTTATTTAAAAAAAAAATATTTAGCAGGTAGTATTTACAACGTATGGTGTACGTATTCCGCCGTTCCGCTGAGTCTAACCCTTATATCCAATAAAAACCATTTGCACATCAAATGATAGCTTATGTCATAAGCTTCATTTTTTATTATGGGCAAAATATTGTAAACCACCGGAGAACGAAGATATGACACTTGATAGGATAGGACAGCCCATGGACTTGAACCACTTCATTTTGTATGGGGGGGCTGTTAAGTGCATTATATTATTGTCAATATCAGCCAGGACGTGTCACAGAAGGTGCATGTGCCATATTAAAAAAAAAACAGTTGGTGTAACTATTCCGCTGTTCCAGTGACTTTAACCGGCATAGCCAATAATATCCATTTGCACAATGAAATGATAGCTTATACCCTAAACTTCAATTTTTGTTATGGGTGGAACATTGTTAACCACTGGGGAAAAAAGATATCAGTCCTGTAAGCCTACGACTGCCTAGTGAATTAAACTACTTTGGCACGTATGGTATATAAGGAAAACCTATCTTTTTATTATAAATAACGTAGCTTTTCCACCACTGAAAGATTTTTCAAATCAGTTCAGTCAAGTTCAGAGCCCATTTAATGCAAATACTTGTCGTGAGTACTTGCACAGACATCATCTAATGGCCAGGATAATACATCTTGCTTTGAAATATAATCCTGTGGAATTAGAGATGTGCTGGCATCAATCTATCATCACCAATGACTGTCGACTGTCCTGGCTAACAAGCCTGATGTGCCATATGATGAGAACTCTGTGAAATCTGACAAACAACTTAAATAACTTTATTCTACTGATTAAACCGGACTTGACCACCCGTTTGGATACTATTTGTGCATCACTACATAGTATAAGACTAAGTCGCTTTTTCAGTCCTTATATCCTTACGTCCCTATGAAAGCTTAACTCTTCCAAACTACGCAACAGATTTTGATGCAGTTTTTTAATATATTATTCTATTCAAAGATAGAGTGATTGAAGAGGAAGGTTTGTATGTGTAATAACATTCGTTAAATAGTGAATAAATACTGTTTTCCCGTGCGAAGCTGGGGTGGGTCGCTACTTTTGTAATAATTCGACTACCCAGGGCCGACTATCCCGGTGCCGCAGAACGAGGATATATTATCTTCAACAATGGAAATAATATACGGTGGTAGAAGTAAAAGTTTTTATGTTTTGTTTTGCTATTAAAACAATTATGCCTAGTTAAGACCGATTTTAATTGATAGTCTACCCTAGGCTTATTTAAATAAGTGATGAGTTGACGAAAATACATCATACAATGATTTTTCCTACTATGGATTTTATTTTAACAAAAAAAAATGGTGCAAAAAGTATAAATCTTTTGTGCCCGACTGTACTTATTTCCGGTAGATTCTTGACATGAACTGTTTTATTTCAGTAACTTTAGGGTATAAGCAATAATCTAATATACATTAGAACTTTATTGGTTATCAGGCCAGGGTTCATACAAAATTGCCCATCATCCTTTAGTTATAATTTTGACGTTCATAAGTGCTTGTAAAGGCCTAAATGAAATAAATGATTTGACTTTGACTTTGACTTTGCTCCGTGTTTTATGACGGTGTTTAGTGAGTCTTGCAGTCTTGACTCGAGTATTTTACTCGTAGTTTCTGCACTAATTCTGCGCTCGTAATAGTGTAGTTATTTTGCTATGCGAGCAATTAAATTGTTAGGCTAGCACAGTAAAATTCCTACAATGCCAGTGGTAAGCAAAGCAGCCATATTTAACGTCGTTATTCGCATCAAAGTATGATTGAAACAACACAAATCTGGATACAGGGAACGTGCGACGTCGTGCGGCTCGTCATCGATCGCTGCATCAGCGTTGTACAATAGTGTACATGTACAATATACAACGACACAGTCCCACGTTGGGCGCCAGTTCCCAGAATAGCAGACAACTTCGGGCACAGAGCAGAGAATGCAACGCGACGCTCGCCTAGCGCGAACTGTACCGTGAAACGAAAC
Source organism: Helicoverpa armigera (assembly GCF_030705265.1). Taxonomy (NCBI): domain Eukaryota; kingdom Metazoa; phylum Arthropoda; class Insecta; order Lepidoptera; family Noctuidae; genus Helicoverpa; species Helicoverpa armigera. Next base: position 305,608 of record NC_087144.1, read on the forward strand.
GAAATTAATCAGTTTCGTGTAACAGTTAACATTCTGGGTATAACGAAAATAGGACAAAGATATATCAATTTTGTTTCCACTGAATCGCTTTGACTGTTTAAATTGTTGCTGGTCCCCTTTTTCGCTGAATTATGTATTCCTAAAAGCTAGTGATGGAATTGTGTTGATTCAGGTGTATTGAATTAATGATTAATGATAATTCATGTTTGTTACATATTTTATCTCATTATCAAATCGGCTTTTACTCATTTTTGACTTTCGTGTATAGATAGATAGATGTGCCTGTGATTTTTATGTATGTTAAGAAACGCAGTTTGGCATTCATCATAATTATTGTTCATCGATGTACATACGTACATACAGAAGTTCTACGTAACACTAGGTATTGTACCTGGTTGTGTTCAGCACTAATGCGAGATTGTGGTCGCTGCTTGGCTCGTGACAGCGCCGCTAATGGGCTCCGGGATACACGACACTACACTACAGGTACCAACACACATACATTCGTGTTCAAGACGTTTTTATGTTTGTTTCTTGAGATTATTGTTGGTAAACATTGTGCATAATTTTTGTACTTACACTAACACACGCATACAGGAACACAGGGGCATGATTTTTTTTCTTTCAAAATTTCCTCAATTTTCGAAACTAATATGGCCAATTATATCTAGCCTAAATTATAATAATTCTATTCGCCTTGTGTCGTTTGACCTATTTGACGCACCTGGGTAGAAAGTTCATTGTAAAATTGGTGTAGATTGTAGGGACAGCTGCCGCTACATGTGTCCAAAAAATCTATCTAAACATGAAAATCGGCATTCTAACACGTAATGAGTGCCCACCTACCTTTGTTTTAATTCCAACGTCACCTAAGCTACGGGAACTATACGAGAAGTTATGTTTATGTGTGTTTAGCGCAGTAAGAGTCGTGACGAGGCTGCTAATGGGGCCTGCACTCTTACGGGCAAAGCGAAACTCGAGTGTCGCGGAAAGTACTAATGCTTTACTGAAAGAAAAACTACTGTGTACCGTACTAAAACATACCGTTGTGTTAATCAAGGGAATGATAGCAATACTGTAAACATGCTGACTAATAATTAATGTATTCCTATTACGTATGAATTACACGCGATGTCAAATGCAAACAGCATCATTAAACCAAAGGCCAATATGATGGGAATCAAAACAATTACCGCGCGCGGCTGCATGATGAATGAGTCAGCGGCGAGGGGGGTGAGGGGTGGAGAGGCAGGGGGGAGGGATATAAAAATAAACAAGTCTCTGCCGTTACGACAAATAACCCTCAGACGCGCGCCGCGCATGCGTTCCGCGAACATAAGCGGTAGTACACATTGCGGCTGAAAGTAGACTACAATTAATTAATTTAATTGGTAAGGATTTATAAACCTAATATTTTGTTAAGTAATGTTTTAAACTCATTGATTCAAACACTCTCATTTTAACTCTTGTTACACGGTATATGTAAATCGGCGCGGCGCCACTATTGCATACTGGCACCCAACTGGGACCGAGTTTCTGATATTCATTAAAATATTCCAAGAACCGCGAAAATAAGTTCGTCGAAAATATTTTTAATTAGCAAGCGTATATGCGACGTAGCTTTCATCTGAATCCAATTTCCGACAATGTTCGTGTGTAAGGGTTACATAAATCTGTATGTGTGTATGCTTGCTTGTATGTATGTGTGGTGGCCGTCGCTAGGCACTGATTGGATTGCGTAGGCCTTTGCACGTCAATACGACTGAATGGGCAATGATTTTAACTCGTCATATCATAATTAATGAGATAACGATGTTTTCCAGCCGCTTGTTTATTGAACGTCGAGTACTTTTGAGTGCGTACTTCATACTGTATGTTGGGCTCTAAATAAAAAATGATCTAATCTTGATTGTTTTTTTTTGTACATTATGGAGATAAACGTAGTATTTGCTAAATGCAAAACAACAATGAGTGCATATATGCTCTTATTAAGATGTTGTTTCGCTAGCCACATTCTTAGGAGACGTTTCAGTTCAAAGAGTTGCGCGACAAGTGGTCGCCACAAAGCGTAGCTATCACTAACATCGGTCGCACAAAGCGCACTCGAGTTAAGACAGCAAGACTTTTGTCTTTTGCCGTTTCATGTGTTGTTTGGACGTAGACAGATTTGAACTATTCGAAAATGCAACGAAATTTACTTAACCAGCTTCAGAGTTGAAATACATTATCTTTTCCGTATCTTAATAGGAAAACCTATTAAGAGTTGTCCTTATGTCGCTCGAAAATACAGACTATTTGAATATCCAAACTCAAATACATATTTGTACAATTTTCAAACTTGCTTTATCCAATAACTAACATAAATAAACCTAAAAACCGAACCATTTTTATTACAGTTCACAAACTTTTGTACCACTACCCTCATATCATACATACCCAGATTTGGAGGGTACAAACTATCAAAGATACATCTCACGTACACCAGGGCGCCACATGAGGTGCACACAACTTAGTGCGGGTAGAAACAAAAGCTAAACAAGCCACGACAGCTGGCCCACGGTGGGCGCCAGTAACGCTCCACGCGACCCCACTGTCGGAGCGGGTAGTACGAAGTTAGAAAATGTGGACCTAGTTTATAATAATTGTATTAGTTTTATACTGTTGTAGATTATGATTGTTGGTACGTGTGTAACGCTTATTTTCTAGGAAATTTGGAATAAAAACAGTTACTGTCAGTTTAATAGAAAAAAATCCTAGAAAACCTTTCGTTGTACAGTTTTCAGAATTTATTTGAGAAATATAAGCGTGTATTTCAGCACGAGTAATCAATTACTGGTAATCCGTATTGGATTAACAGTAATAGTTCATTTTTTTAATTTATTCCACTTTTCGACATAGAAACCGGCAATAACGTGATTCCGCTTGTACAGCTTGTCCCCTTTAACCTAAATATCGAATGGTATTTCCTGAAAGGCCATAAAGTTCACTAGTCGACTAATGGATCTGCAATCATAAGGCCGTAACACTCGACACAATTGTTTGTCGCACACAAAGCCGATTTATATCGATTAACTTTATAAGTAGGTATATTTACTACATAACAAACAAATCGCTTTTATTGCACATTGTTAATATGATCGACTATACCCATCCCATTACCGTTTCCGCGTAATGAGCGCAAATAAATGGATATCGGAGAAGTTTTTAATTTTAATTAAGCATGAACTGGAAACGACTCCATTACAGTTTAAATTAATAAAATCTGTTCTTTATTTAAAATAGCCGATTTTCCGCGGTTTTACCCGCGTCCCGTGGGAACTACTGCCCGTGCCGGGATAAAATGGCCTACGTTACCCTGGAAGAGTGTAACTTTCCAACAGATTTTTTTTTCAAATCGGTTCAATAGTTTCGGAGCCTCTACGGTTGAAATAAGCAACACATTTCTTCCTATTTATTATATAAGTATAGATATCAATGATGTTAATACTAACTTCCCTCTACAACAATGCTTGTATTAGTAAACATGTCGGCTCAGACAGGCAGTATGTTCAGAACTGCACGAGTCACGTGCGGTATCCAGCCGTTGTTCTAACTAACAGAACGCTGTCAGATAGACGGCGCCACGGGCCAAACAAATACTCGCAGTTAGGAATTTACTCGACTCGGCACGTGTACACGATATTTTGGTGTAAATTCCATTTATGGACGAACTCTGTTGTATTAAACAGTCAGATTGTTAAAAATCGAGGAGACAGCTGAAGATTTCTCAACATTATTCAGAAAAGTGGTTAACAAAGCCCCACATTACAGGCTAACGTTAACCACGTTCGCAGAAGTGGTCAATAAACGTTTAGTAAATAATGTAGGCCGTCGGCTAAGCGGCGGCCGTGGGAAGCCACACGTGGCTGCGGTTACCTACCCAAGACAGGGAAAACCCTGGAAACGTTTCTTGTTAGTTGTGGATTAATGAAGGGGTAGGTAATTGTTTCACTACTTATACAAGCCTCCTTGTAGGTATAGAGTTAAAACGTTTATGCTGTGTACTATTAACTTATTATGCTGTGCCCGACAGGGTCCATGTAAACTATTTACAAATTACCTAAGAATACATGTGGAAAGCAATAAAAAGCACCTTGTCAAAACGTTGAGTGCCTTGTCAAATCGATACACGAGGTGACCCTATTTCTGCTTCAATCATCAAGCATAACAAATTTAGAGATTATTTCGCAAACAAACTCGCAACAATCCCACTAGACATGCCAGTAACTCGACCGCGCCAGTAGCGAGGCGAGTCGAGTGAAGTTATTTACTGCGTGTATCGGAACGTTTGCGGATACACTAACTGGTTTTGCGGATACGTGACTAGGGGTGAATATCGTTTAAATTCCGCACGTTTTCAGTTTATAATTACTTCTGCCAATCATGTCGCTAGCAAGGGAATCGATGGTCATGTCATTTCTATCCGAGAATTGGATCGGATGGGTATATTAGCCAATTTCTAGTCGTAGTAAATGAGTTTAAATAACCAACGCTATTCCGAAGCAAATCTTTAAGATACCTCTCGATTCAAATCCATTTTTATCTCAGAGAGAATAATCACAAAAACAGGAGATTTCTATTCCAGTATAATTCCATACTTAGCCTATATTTACCTCTAAAGAAATCACTCAACAAATGAAGGTAAGCCAACATTTTGCGTAGATATTCCGTGAATCCGGCTAATTAACAAAATATCTGGTATAATCCCGTCTCAGACTCGTCTCGTCTGTGTGGGCGCGCGGAGAAAACACGCTCGCAATCGGCACATCCATTGTCTATGCCTCACCGTGGGAATGTCAGGTGTAGTGCCAGTGAGAGCGGAGCGGAGAGACGACAATAGTTAGAGGTACCCGAGGTACCGTGAACTCAAGAAGCAAAAGCAAAACAAAACCTTGATGGTGCCACATTTTTTATTGGCAATATTCAAACCCGCACAAAATTATTGGAATGATGATAAGTCTTGTATTTATATTTTTTTAGTAAGTATCATATTAACACGAAACGAGTCTAAGCTAACCTACCAACTACCCATAGGTCTGAATAGCTTACTAATTATTACTATCTTAATTACAAAATGTTGACATATTGAACAAAATCTTCTCTCTCACACCCGCTCAAAAAAGCCCTGTGTTCCCAGTATTATACCCGCTTCCAGTGTGACCGCACATCGCCCCACCTCCCTGTTGACAGAGCGCCACAAATGGCTTTCCAATAATCCTGGCTTTGACGCGACTACAGCAGCCCTCAAATTACTACCAAGCTATTGTCCAATGTACTACAGATGATGCTCTTTTTGGGCACTGAGGATTTTTCATTTACGTATCGGCGAGTGAAGATGACTTATTTATCAGCTCTCTTTAGGTAATGTCTCAAATAATTGTAATGAGTTTGACGAAAAAATATTGATGAAGAAGATATATATTTATGCGAGGTTCATTTGTGTAATCAACGAGAATGGATATGCTCATTCTATCCAAACCTATCAACTTCTTTTACAGACCGATTTCGATATTGAAAGAATGCTTAAATGTTGTTTTAGCTCTTCATGTCTGTTCAGTATGCCTAAACCATTCTTCGACATTAACTCCACATCTACCAAAGTCAATGTACCCTATCTCTATACGTAACTACGTCTATTGCAATAGCATTTGAACATCTAACATTACCCCACTAGTGGCGTGGCTCGGTAGTCAAACGTTTGTCGGCCGCCGAGTGTTGTTGGCGCGGATCAATTCCGTGCCCTCACTTCAGCTAAGGAATAATTTATAGAGGACAGCGGTGGGGTTAGCGAGTCGCAACAGGTGAACTGGCTTGTATTGTTTCCTAGATAAGTTTTAAATTCTATACAATGTACTTTATTCAGTACCTAAGGTAGATTATAATGCATATAAGAACACAGATCATATGTTACATATTCGGGGATCAAGAACAAAGAACTTATTATATTGTCAACTAAAGTCACATAATAGTGGTGAAATTCATAAGCCTCTAGGTATTCCAATAAACTTTACATAGTGTAACATGAAACCAGCTCGTAGCATAACTCAAAATCTGTAGCTCACCTATGCAAAAAGTAAGCTTTGCACAACGCTCCCGCTCAATGGAAACTATCCAAAAAAACATGAGTTGATTTTACATAAAATCGCTGTCAGCTCACAGTTTACACCAAAACAAACACAATATACGCGAAATACCAATATGTAACGTTATCCAGACTTCCCCCCGTCATCACAACACGTCCCGAACACTGCAGACATTATGTCACATCGCTCATACGACAAAACCGACCATATTTCACGGGTATAAGGTTCAATATCGACTTATTGACAAATCTAAATGTGTACTCAAATATTGAAGAGTATATTTGAGCTTTCTGTTTGGTAAGTTTAAATTATCGTTCTCAAACAAAAGGATATGTGAATGATAAGTCATCCGTTCAGGTAAAGCTTGTTCTGTATGGTCCTTCATGATGATAATATTAATTAGCGAGTCAAAGGGGTTGAATTCCGAGGGTGAAGTAATGTAATTACACCTGACGAAGTTACCTAATGCAACAGTGATGTAAGCGTGAAGTCGCAAACTTTTACGGAATATTATCGTAAATTATATCATAAAGCGTTGTAATTGCGTCACTGTAAACCCCCAACAACTGTGTATATTTGAGTTTCCGTAAACACAAATCAACTTACAAACTCCGCCGACCTTTCGTAACCCGAAAAAATCTTAGGATTAAGTAATTTCCCTATTTCGCGGCAGAAAAGGTAATAAAGTGCGCGCTCGGAACTCTTGCGGAGGGGGGCGGGTGGGGCGAGTGGGGCGGCGCGGTGGGGCGGGGTGGGGCGTCGTCAGCGATACCCTCGTGCACTTAAGACGGTGTATTGTTACCGGTGGCTCGATCAGGGGGATAGAACAGCTAGATCGCAGATGGGACAAACGTTTGTTCGTAAATGATTTCTACCTACGGAATTAGAACACAAAACGGAATGTGATTGAAATGCTAGGTATATACGTTTTGTTTTTTGGATTGTGTAAATTAATGATATAATATATACAGGTATATGTATATTATATGACCAGTAAGTATATGTGATGCCAGGGTGATAAAAAAAATGAATACATAGCTGAAAGCTAAGCACTTCAATTAATTTTGAAACCCTATTCTAATGAAAGTTTAGTTTGTCCTTAGCCTCTAAGAGGAAACAAGATGTAGGTAGAAAACTGCGATCGAAGTTATCCGATAGAATCTTTGACGATTCTTGGTAAGGAGGGGTAAGCACTTTATGGACATCCACAGGTGGTTAGCCATTTTAGAGGTTATACAGTTATGCGCCATATTGAAGGCTTTCAATCGTGGGTAGGTTTATACATTGTTAACATTGTGTTTTTGTGAATTCTGGTTTTAAAAATCAATTTTACTGAATTAGTTTAAGAACATCGATTACTGTAAAAAATATTGTTTGAATTCGTTATTTGATAAAAAATCTCTAGTGTCGAAATCCACACTATTTATCTTGACACGTAACAGTGTGGGCAAACGAGCCCAGAATTACAGTTCTTATAATATGAGTATATTGTGCAGTGTGTTACCTTGTTCGTTCTTGTCGAGCTTGTTGGGCGCGAGGCGTCGCTCGGGCGCGGCGGGCTGCTTGGGGCTGTTCCGCTTCGAGCTGCCGCGGGACATCACCAGCGACTGCGGGATCTGCACAGATAAACAGGTTAAGGTCAATTTATACTAGAGTAGAGTCGAAGGGCATCGAAGAGACTTTCCAAAACTGAACATAACCAATTTAACCGTTAAGATAACCACATCGTAACGCACACATTATTTCTGAGATTTTGAAAGCAGTCGAGCGCGTTCTTCGGAATTGGCGGGTCTGCACGAAAAAACGCTGACTGCTGTTAGCGAGCCCTAGCGACATCAATCGGTCTTTGGCCTGCGTCGCCTGGCGAATACGCGCGCATTCGTGCGGCTTCGCTTTAGTTGTAAAGAATTTGACGCTTTGACTCTGCGCTAGGTCAGATAGGCAGTCGCTTCTTGTAAAGCACTGGTACTCAGCTGAATCCGGTTAGACTGGAAGCCGACCCCAACATAGTTTGGGAAAAAGGCTCGGAGGATGACTCTGCGCTAGTATAAATTGATCCTTAACAATAAAGTGTCAGTAAGTTATCTGATATTTAATGTTTTTTGCCAACTAAAGGCTGCAGTTCTGACAGAATTTACTATCTGAGACCTGTGAAATCAAGAGTTACAGTTTACCTGTCTAATAAGATCCCGATAGGCTATCAGATCAAATAAAACATATACATACGAGCTTATCAGACCGGTCCCCGGACGGCAGCCTGGCGATGGTGACGTCGGCGGAGTCCTCTGGCGGCGGCGGCTGCTGCAGCCAGTTGTACTCGCGCTTGTCCACCGGCACCCCGCGCCGGCAGTAGTCCTGCGCCTGCGTCCTGAGATACATACACAGTTGTTATATACTACACTATTGTGCTGATATCGGGTACGACAACGAGAATGAACAGGCGTAATATTTCAATATCTAAGTATTAGATTGTCTTTCTTATTTCAATTTATTATGTTAAAAATCGCTCCTCATCCTCTCCTATAAAAACTAATTTGTTGTGCCCGACTGGGTTCATAATTGTTTCCCTTTAATTTCTTTGACCAGCCTTGTATTATTATGGGATTATGGAACATTATGGGATGCAATAAAGTTATTAAGTACCTGTGCCAATTTTTTTTTTTTAATAGGAAATAATGAGCGTTTTATACTAACGTTTATTTTTTTATATCTTTATATTATAGACAAATATTACATAAATTCTATATTCAATGTATACTAACCTTAAACTTTCATAACAATCTAAACATACTACGGCATAATCGCCATTTTCTAATAATAATGAATTTTCAGTCCGCCTTTGCACTAAGAATGGGAATTCCTGAAACAAAACAATTTTAAATTAATTTCAATATAAACACGTCTACATACAAAACCTACATAGGTAATGGTCGTCTAAGTTGTCATTTATAATTTCACTTTATTATGTCGAGTTCATAAGACATATTGAGTGATGCGTATGTTCGCATTTTCAACAGGGAAAGTTGTAAGCAGAAATAGTGATTAACATTGCGGCGTTCAGCGTCTACAGTGACACACTATCAAAATCAAAATCAAAATCAAAATCAAAATCAAAATCAAAAGTCATTTATTCAAAGTAGGCTGAAAATCAGCACTTTTCGAACGTCAATACAAAAGACAGCCCCCAAAACGCCCGCCCTTCACCACTTCCTATGTGTTTTTGCTGGGAAGAAGAAGTGGTGGAACAAACTCCCCAGCAACACAATTCTGAAGGAACGAATAATAACGCGTATGGAATAAAAGTTATAGTTACTAACTTTAATAGGTAGCGCCCTAACTCGTTTCCTGTAAGTCTTGATGCCGCACAGATGGCAGTGGTAGTCGTGCGTGTTGTACACGCGCCGCTCCGCCGGGTACCCGCCCAGCGCCTCGTACCTGCACAACAATACATTAGTTAAATCGTACTAATGCATACATCATATCTATGCTAGCCTCTGTCAGTGTTTTCACTCGCGTCCTGTAGTAACTACTATGTAAACCGGGATAAAAATAGCTTATGTTTCTCGTATCAGGATAAGAGATCCTGTAAAGATAGTTTAAAGTGTTTTCAAATAAATAACAAATAAATATAAATAAATACATGCGCTATCAAATACTAATTTGAATATCCAAAAGTATTTTTCAAATCGAATTAACTAGCGTGTACAAACAAACAAAACAAAGCTTGTTAGAGAGGGTAAAGTTTACAAAATTATCACAAAAACATAAACCCAGATACAGATAACAGAGTCTATGGAGTTTCTTGACAGTCCTCGTAAGACCAAGTCCTTGGAACCGGTCATCTGACTAGTGACGTTTCGTAACCACCTGTAATAGGTCTATATGAGATGAAAACCTTTGACTTTGGGATAGAGTAAAGCGTTACTGACCTCCGCCACTGACTGAGCAGCGAGTGGTAACAGAAGGTGCACACCAGCGCCGACCCGTTTTCGCGCAGCTGCTCCGCGTTCGGGTGACTCTGCGGAAGCAATAACTTTGTTAATACACATTTACTTTGGTTTTAACACTAATAAATGAAGTTCTCAAGACATTTTGTATCCGTAGGTGACAGTAAAACGTCCCTATATAATGAGGAATATTTGTCAGTAAATGTTTGATAGAGAATTAGTGTCAACGGATTACTTAATGTAATCTGTGTCTTTGGAAGAGTGCTCGAGTAAGTGTGTGAAATACTGCTCGTGTTTATAAGAGTAGTGTCACTCCAGAGTGTGATATAATGCTAGAGTGTGGTGTTACCTGTCGTTTGTGATGAAGAGCTATAGTGCCACCCGCAACTGAAGGTGGTGTGTGACATAGTGCTAGTGTATGTGGAACTAGTGTGACCCGGTGTGTGACATGGTGCTAGTGTGAGCGTTACCTGGTGTGTGAGGAGACAGGGGAAATAGGGCGCGTTGCCCTGCGGCTGGCCGTACAGGATCCGCGCTAACGTGAAGTCCGAGTGCAGCCCGCACAGGAAACAGTAGATTGACGTACACGCTGCAACAACACACACGCATTCTTTACTAACACACTACGTTCTAACTATTACGTCGAAAAAGTAATTGGTCATTTAGATAACTTGGCTGTCCGTATCGAATAGCTAAGTCTGAACCCCGCGAATCGATTGATCAAAAAGTTGACGATCAACGCTTGGTGCGGTCGGTCCGCGGATGGGTGACCATCTTGTGATGACGGATTCTTCCGTATTACGGGTGACACGATAAACCGTAGGTCCCCGCTATAATTTTAACATCTTTCTTTCAATATACATATTTTGCAAAGATATTATATTTTTAACCTTGTCACCACGCCTATAAGAACAGAAATAGTAATCTGTTATCGTTTCGGCGGGAAGACGTCCACTGCTGGACAGAGGCCTCCCCCAAGATTCACCAATTTGCTCAATCTTCAGCAACAAACATCCACTGCTTCCCGGCAATATTGGCTAGATCATCCGTCTGTCAATGTGACTATTGTAGAAGAGTATAGCGACTTACCATTATTACTAGCGACGGTCCGGTCGGACGTCGTCGACGGTGGGGTGGGGATGACTCGCTCGCCGTTCATCGACGAGTTAGCCGGCAGTGGCGACGGGATGTTGTACCTGTAATATACACTACGGTCAATATTTGTGAAAATTGGAACACTGTGACGCAACAAGACGTATATTCTATCTATTGTTTAGGTTCCTGCAGCACTTTGCGCCGGGCGACATAGCGCTAGAGCTGAGTACCTGCGGTGTTCGAGCGGCACGCGCTCGGCGTCGAGCAGCTCCCACTGGCGCGCGAGGTGGCGCACGCAGCGCGAGCACGCCAGCACGCGGCGCCGGGCGACATAGCGCTAGAGCTGAGTACCTGCGGTGTTCGAGCGGCACGCGCTCGGCGTCGAGCAGCTCCCACTGGCGCGCGAGGTGGCGCACGCAGCGCGAGCACGCCAGCACGCGGCGCCGGGCGACATAGCGCTAGAGCTGAGTACCTGCGGTGTTCGAGCGGCACGCGCTCGGCGTCGAGCAGCTCCACTGGCGCGCGAGGTGGCGCACGCAGCGCGAGCACGCCAGCACGCGGCGCCGGGCGACATAGCGCTAGAGCTGAGTACCTGCGGTGTTCGAGCGGCACGCGCTCGGCGTCGAGCAGCCCCACTGGCGCGCGAGGTGGCGCACGCAGCGCGAGCACGCCAGCACGCGGCGCCGGGCGACATAGCGCTAGAGCTGAGTACCTGCGGTGTTCGAGCGGCACGCGCTCGGCGTCGAGCAGCTCCCACTGGCGCGCGAGGTGGCGCACGCAGCGCGAGCACGCCAGCACGCGGCGCCGGGCGACATAGCGCTAGAGCTGAGTACCTGCGGTGTTCGAGCGGCACGCGCTCGGCGTCGAGCAGCTCCCACTGGCGCGCGAGGTGGCGCACGCAGCGCGAGCACGCCAGCACGCGGCCGCCGCGCGCGCCGGCGCCCGCGAGGCACGGGAAGTGCATCGCGTGCGAGTTCATGTACTCCGCCACCGTCGACAGCCACTCCATCGACTGCTGCGGGAACAGCCCCGCGCACACGTAGCATCTACACACGGAAAACACACACAATCAGCTTCTGAGCATAAGTACTTTGACCCCAGTAGATAAGAATGTAAAAGAACTCGCAAAATTTTTGAGCAGGAGTAGACCGTTTGTTTGAGGAGTAGTCCTCGTAAAAAATTGTGGGCTAATATAAGAGAGTGCACAGCGGTATCTTGTAGTAGTATTATATAAGATATTGAACACCATAATATAAGTAGAACAGAAAATGAGAAAATCAGTAGTCAGAAATGAGAAAGTACACCAGTAACTACAACATCTCCGTAAAACCTGCAATGTTCACGTACCTATACAGTCCCATGCCATTCTCCCCCGCCACTATCTGGCTCTGGGGACTGCTGGAGAGCGCGTTCGACGGCCGCTTGCTCGACTGACTCGAACTCGACTTCATGTCGTATGGCTTAAACCTGCGGGCGGGACCGGGTGTTAACCTAGCTATCACAGCTTGGAACTTTCCAAGACTTAATATTTCTTCTTACAGTACATGCTCTTCAAAAACGTGAACCTCATATTTTGTTTAAGTAACTCCTTGAATAACGCTTATAAGAGAACAATATAAAATCAATTACGTCTCGCGTGGATCCTCGCACAAGCATTCAAGGGGTTAAAGGAAGACATAGAACATGTAGATCAAATACCATAATTAATTGCAAAAATTCTTTCTATCCTTGATCGAGATAGCTTCCAAATTTCTTTTGACGATCACCTACATACACTATTGTTTAGGAGGCCAAGAACCTTTATCAGTCCAAGAACATACATCAACGTTGGCGAAATTGGCGACATCATTTGGTCTTCTAACTTACCTAATATTATTGGTGTGTGAGTTATTGTGCGCGGCGTTGGGCTCGCCGTTCTCGCCGTACGCGGGGTACTTGTGGGGTATGCTCTTGTAACACGACGCGCAAATTTGTACCATGCCTGCAATTGTATGTCACATTCTAGCACGGAAACCGACTGTTTCACCACTCTCAGATAGAAGTATCAAATCTTTAAAAAACATGGACCCACTATTGGTGTGAACATTGAACGCATATCTCAAACAACTAAATTGTTTCAGGTGTGATTGTTCCTGTATGTGAAAAATGTTTTGAAACACCCAATATATTATCCCCATAAAAACTGGCAGGTATGTTGCCAACGCATATATCTGGTGGTGGTGAAACCGCCAAAACTGTGCGCAAGAACACAGATCGCAGCAACACAGCAACGCGCTTACCTTGTGGACTAATAGGACTGGCATCGGGATGAGGCTTGAGCGTCGTGATGAAGGGGTAGTAGGGCTCCCGCTCGGGGTTGGGGCAGCAGTACACGAGGCGGAGCTGCGAGCTGGGCGCGCTGACGCCGCACACGTAGCACACGAAGCTGGCGGTGGTGGCGGGCGCCGACGGCTGCGACGCCGGCCGCTCCAGCGACGGCGAGTGCGTGTGCGCCGCCAGCGACTTGTCGCCCGAGCTCGCCAGGCTCAGCGGGGAGGGAGGGAGTAACGACGGCGGTCGAGTTCGAAGTGTGTACACGCGCTCGTTCGCCGGGACCGCACGCATCTGCAACAATGACAAACGCTAGTTAGAAATCCATCCGCACAATTATTAGATTAGGTTGCAAGTCTCATCTTTGGGAAACTTGGTTTCTTGGTTCACGAAATAACTTATTGTTGACTACCTGGAATGCCCAAGTGACACTGAAAAATTTCCCCATACATTGGACATCCCCCTTAAAAGGTTAACCCATTAGGATCCTTAAGAAATCCGTTTCAACATAAACGTGCAATCCCAGCAGTATGAGGGCAAAGTTCTAGAACGTTCGGGCAAGTCACAGCGTCCTAGAAGCACGTGCACGCCGTCACGCAGCCGCCCGGGTTATCGGGGTCGATAGACCGCGCCGGGTCACTAATACGATACGCTACGGACTGGCTGCCGACTAGACTTGGCTTTCGAAGAACTGGCTGAGAAAACTTCAAAGTCACTGTGTTTTCAAAGAACTGATGGTAGGTGTAAAGGTTTAGGTTATCGGGGTCTACTATGATATGTTACTCGTTAGACCACCAACTGGTGTTATATTTCGTCGAATTACTCAAAAGTTTTAAAATTAATTCGTGAGTTCCTGTAGTGTATGTGTGGTGAACGAGTATCAAAGGGCAGAGAAACACTCGATTAATTTTGCTTGAATTTCTGTACTTCTTTGGGGAAACAGTTAATGTATTATACTTAAGTTAACATGAAGTTATTTAACTAAGATAAAAACTTCTCATAAGTTTTTGGGATTTCCAATATTATGTAACAATGTTTTAAAACAAACCTAACAAACGTAAACACGTATAATGTCGGAAGATATTAATAAATGCGTAGGCGTATGGTCTCATTGATAAACATGTTTTCAACGATTTATTCAAAGAAGTAACAATATTCTTAAAACTTGAGATGTCAGATATAAGCGGCAATAGCTCTGTAGCTAAGCATAGGCATTTAAAGATAAAAGAACATTGCATTTTTTCAGAACGGAATACTGAAAGCAACGACTACAAGATGATGATGCAATAGACCAGCGCTTCCCAAATGGGTTCCGCGGAACCCTGAGGTTCCGTGACAGGCCCTCAGGGGTTCCGTGGAAAATTCAAGATTTCCATATGGTAAATCGTTTCACTTTTGACAATATTAAACTATTATTAATTTTCAATTAAATTGTTTTAAATATTGTACCTATTCCAAAATTACATTTAGGCACCATGTAGGTGGGTACCACTCGGGAGTGTAAGTCTCGTACTTTCGCGACAAGTGGCGGGGGAAGGCCACGGCAGCAGATAATTTAATTCCGTTTTTTACAAATTGTAGATTAACTTAATACCTCCAGGTCTTCGGCAATCGGCAAAAGTAGGTAGCGAGTCGGCCAAAAATCACCGCATGTTTTAAGCTTATTTCATCGCCAGGATTATACGTTTTCATACATTTGACAGGACGTGAAATGACACGGCACACGAGTATTTCCAGTGGCTATTTTTACCATGAATCAAAGTGTGACATTATTTCCAATTTTTGCACCTCCGCGAATCTGAAAATTTCGCGCTCGCTTCGCTCGCGACTCCATGTTACGTGTGATGCTTTTATGTTCGTTTAATTGCTCAAGTAACCAACACCGAAAAAATTTTGCGCTCTGCCGTCGAGGTTTCCTTTGCTGTTTATTTTTTATTCCCTCTGGTTCAGAAAAAGCAATAGCGCTTTCTTCGCTAGCTGCTTATTCATTTGCATTTGCTTTTTTGTGTGGATATTGTACTTTTTGAGACCTTATTAATTTACAGTGGTTTTGTTTATTTTGTGTAGGTACTTAAACTAAAAAAAAATCGCGCTCGCTTCGCTCACGATACCGGCTACCGCTGAATGTCTTTCAATGCTAGCGGGTGCTTGGAACTTCTTCTTTTAGTTAAAAAAAATCGCGCTCGCTCGCCTCGCACCTGTATAAACCCAATCTATTTCTTTTTGCGTTTACTTTGTCAGTCTTCAAACTGAAAACTATTCACATAATACACAAAGTCAAGGGCGGCTAAATTGTTTTCTGGCCCGTGTGGCAGATAGTGATAAAAAGGTGAAGGAAAACATCTTGAGGAAACCTGGACTTATTAAGTCTGAAATCACCAACCCGCATTGAGCAAGCGTGGTGATTAATGCTCAATCCTTCTCCATGTGAGAGGAGGCCTGTGCCCAACAGTGGGACGATAAAAAGGCTGTAACAGTAACAGTGACAGATAGCCATGCTACGCCTGAGTATAATGAATATGTCTCTGACCATATAACCATTTGGTGCGCTACCACACCACGAGCCGTACCTAAGTGTATTTACGTCTTTAGTTTACTTCTTTCTTAGGCTAAGGTTCCGCCGAAAAATGTTTAAACGAAAAGGGTTCCGAAGCCAAAAAAATTCGGGAACCGCTGCAATAGACAACTAGGCATATAAAAAGGTGTGACACAATGTGTTATCAGAAACAAATCTGTCACTAAATTGAATCACTGATAACTTTGAAGCTACAAGTAAAAGTACCTACAGTCATTCATTATCGTCGCTTTTATCAGGACTGATGTTAATCTGTTAAATAAAACGACAAATATATTAAAGAGAATTATATTATTATCTATGTTTACTATAACACATGTATAATTAGGTTTTATGATAAACGGCGTTATTTTAAAGCAAGTGATAAGGCGAGCTAGTACAATAAAAATAATGTAGGTCGCTGTATAGCTCCTTGAGGCATGCCTCACTTGATATTTTGGAGAAATAAATTACAGTTATCTCGATATACCCGGTCAAAGGCGCAGAGGCAGGCCAAAACTGCGGTGGTTGAGTGTCGTAAAGAAAGACATGGAAATCTGCGAACTCAAAGAGGAAGATGTCCAGGATAGAGCGAAGTGGAAGAAGAAGATACGGAAAGCGGACCCCGTCACAAGACGGGATAAACGCTAAGAAGAAGAAGAAGAAGAAGAAGAAATTACAGTTATCAAAAATACATTGAACTTTGATAAATAGGTTTATCTATTGGAGCAGTTTCTTAGTTATTTTACCACAGTTATAAGAACAGGAAAAGCTTAATCTATACTTATGACCAATCTGGTTAAGACTCTCAAAGGGCTTAGATAGGTCTTAATCATAACTCATAACACAGAAGTTTAAGACCCTTTATCGTTTGATAAATTGGAATTAAGATTATACGTCAAACATCGTTGGAATATCTATCATGAATTATAGTGCTATCAAATCTGCGACAGTATAATAACATTAGGCTATCGGCCGGCGAGCTGATCTACCCTCTGACCGATGCTCGGGTCACAGGCCACGTCGAAGTTATGTAAACAAACTCCCTACTGATACTGCTCGACCGAAATAAATATAGTCACTCAGCTGTTGTTTAGAAATAACTCTAGAAGGTTCAGTAATTACTGTGTAGTTCCGAGCAAACGAACAGGAATTGAGTTGCGGAAAAAATATTTTCTTTGATAATATGGAGGATTATTTTTTTGCTCACATATAAGCATTCGCCTTCATGCAAGCAAGACTTGATATAAGAAAAAATAAATAAAAAATAAGATCACCATTCCCCGGTTTTCTTTGCTTAAGGACTAAATGAATAATTTTAGCAAATGACTCACATGATATCTCGCTGCGAATGAGCATAATAGTGTGTGTCGATAATTTCTATTACAGTGGCACAATAAGTGTCAGTATTACGAGGGGTCAGCGCGTTATCTAGTGTCAACACTTTTTCAGAGTCCACTGCTCCGAAGAGGTCGCCAGTTCAAATAGGTGCTGCTGATAATACACGCTTTTTATTATTATATATTGCATGTTTAATAGTTTTGTTTTCTTTATTAATTGTTGGTGCATTTGTGATAGTCTGTACTGGATCTGTCCCTTTGCTTATTGTTGCATTTGCAACTATTACTCCATTTCATTATACTCTTGTGTAAGTATTAGATTACGAATGTATGATTTATAAAAAAGTCTGATATGGTTTGTCTCAGGTTTTGTAATCTCTATATTTAGAAAAGTAAACAGTAGTTAATAATTTTAGAAAATTACAACAATACTTTGTCGGTTAGTGAAGTGGGTATTTTCAATAAACAAAATAACGATACAAAAGTGGACAAGCTGAGTCCTGCGCAACATTTAGTGCATGACCAGGTGAACGATTTACTCATAAAGATAAGAATTGATTGATAACATTATCAGTAGATATATATCATACGTCCGTTTATCTTAAGTGTCGATAATTTGGAGATATCCAGATAAAAACAACACTGCTAAATAAAATAGAAAAACACATATTCGGACTAAATCGATATTATGTAAATATGTGTTTATTGGTCCAAGCTGTCATTGGTGATGGATGAGTTTTGAAAGTAAGCGGCCTTATTTTAAGTCACATGAGACATTCAAAAAATGCAGCAAATAGATTTTGATCCCATAATCCAGCTGATGTTATCTGTACTTTATTATTAAAAATTATAAGTTTTCGGCATTAATGATATACGTAATCATTTAAGCCGATTTACTTTGATAAACGATAAGTGTAAGATAACAGAAGTCAAATGTTTTTATGGGTTTAGGTACTAATTTTTTATGCAATGTTGCAAGGCAAATAACAAATCGATTAGATAAGCCTAATCACACTTAAGAACGTTTGGCAGATAAGATGAGGAAAAATTTTGAGTCAGATTATTGATAAGAAAATTGTAGAGGATATTCCCCGATAAAATAATATCGATGACTAGGATAACATTGATCATAATTAAGAACAATGCAGATGTTTTAAAAGACGCTGACCCGTACATACTTCACGTACAGGAGCGTACAGTATTTACTACCACCGTTGGACATTCTAGACCATTCAACCTTTCAGTAATCAAATAATCCGCCTTAAACAAGATTGAGAGATGTAGATAGAGACCTGATTATCTGATTAAACCGTCTTATCAGCTCGATAATAAAATAAAAATACTTTCGGAAAGCCAACCTCCGCAAAGCAAGTTAGGCAAAAATAAATGACATCAGCTATGTGCAGGTGGCCTTCCCCAAACTTCGTCATATCGAGTGACCGTTGGACTTTCATTGTCCCCATTATAATCTCTCCTTTACGATCTATAACGATAAGCATTTGCAAAGATAAATACTCGATTACCATAACAACATTAATATATTACCTACGTGTGAAGTGTTATAAGTTTTGGGGGATTTACTACGACCCATTGCAATCGTTATCTTAAACTTTATGAACTTGATAATATTTTTTACGTTAGCAACAGCCCCACTGGGAGTTCTAAGATTATGTAAGGCTATCAGTCTGTAGCATTATAATCGAAAGCGATAAGTATAAATTACTTTATTTTTTACATAGAAAACGTGTTTATTTACATTTATTATACATATGTAGATATTTACAATACAAAAAAAACTATCCTAGTAAAACAATAAAAATAATACACTATATCTAAAAAGCGTACATAGAATTGTGTAAAAAAGTGCCGATCTATTAACGGTAGTTCACGCACTCCTTTGGACATCCAATTTATGGAAGACAGGCCTAGAAAGCCTGAGGACTGACGAGCGAACGTGAACAGAACAACATTCCAGACTTTTCATCTTAGTTCGGCGACACAAAGACTCCTGAATTGAACAAGGCCAGAACAACATTGGTCGATGGCTTTTACGTGGCGTATCACGTGGTGAGATAATACACTGACTAAATAAATTTGGCATTCCCATTATCTCGGAAATCCTCATGTAAGCTACGTAGATAAGTTATCTGCGTACAATCACGCCACAAAAAGTTATGTATTAATTCCCTTTCGTTTTTGACCAATCACATGAAGTTGTGTGTCTGCATGATAATCAATTACTTTGTTCTGTAATATTAAATTGCCAAAACTGCTAGATTAGACAAATTACAGTAGACACTCTAACTAATTGACGTTACTTTTACAATAGTCAAATAGCAGTGCCTCAGTTCCCATAATTATTCTAAAGTCTGGTTTAAAGAATAAACTGACGTCATGCTGAAGATAAGGCCATGACGTGAGGCAAAAGAAAAACCCACACCCAGAGTTAGAACAATTTTAGGTATTGCATAGTACAACAGTAGTCAATAGAGATAATTTTTGTTGGTATTTGAAAACGCGGTCATGTGACCGAAGGATGCGGTGGTGTGAGAAGGACTTATGTTAAACCTACAGCAAATGCAGACAATGAAGAAAGTCAAATACCCACAGGTGAACACACAAATTCCGTACTAAGAACAAACTGTACAAATTGTTCCGTGCGTCATTGTAACCCAACTGGGCATACAAGCAAACATGTCTTTTAAACTCCTGTCCCCAATTACATTTTAATCAAACATGGATTTTAACACTACGAATTTGTATTATAAAATTAAAATGTGAGTATAAAATATAATTGTTAATTATTTCACGAATTTCACAGTAATCAGTTGCGGTCGAGTTGGTTAAATTACATATTTACATTAGCGAAAATGTACACGTTTTTCATAAAGATGACGCATTTGGTGTAACATTTTTCAGCTCATTTTACCTGCTATGTGTTCAGGGAAGACAAACGAATAAAAAGCTGTTCTAACAAGACGGCCGTACCCGAACCCAGACTGAACTTCTCTCTTTACAGCTTTCATAGAAATAGAAGCAGATATCGCCACATCCGAAAGAAACATATCTGTAGATAGTACTCTAAACCTAGACGGTTAAGTAACTAGAGAGCACACGCGAGTAGACAGCCGTACCCTAGTGCAACAAGTGTAGGATAAACACAGTGCTGCAATGTTTATTATGATAAGATAACATCGCTTCTGGGTTCTCAGTACACCTTTATGTAATGCTTAGGTACAGTAGGGCCAGAGGTACAATGCAAGCGGAACGTCTAGGAAAGGAAATAAAACTACCTAGAGGAATTCTTGCAGAGAAAAAGCATTTTTGGGTTTTATTAGAGTGTATCTAGAAAGTCCATGATCGAAAATGATCTTATAGATTGACACATTGTGTCATAAAGTCATCAAGCTAAACTGAAATATCTTTCAAATAAATAGAGCATGAGGCGAAAATCACTCCTAGCCAACGTAACCTAATCTAACACGAAATGCTTTCGAACATCATGTTGAGCGAAGATTGAAGATTTCATCTTCATCTCAATTATACGCTCTTTAATTTCTAAAACATAAGCGACGTCTTTATAAGTTACAATAATGCTTGAGGTTAAACTTTCTAGGACAACGTTAAACTTAACATGATGGGAATTTTACTAGTGTCTCTTTATGAGACGAAGGAGGAACGACAAAACACGATCCTAAGTTCTGAAGAAGGGAAAGGAAAACCACCATAGTAAACATAAATGATCTCACCGACTATTAGGTTAAAAATCATGTTAAGGGCATTAATGAATTAATGGCCAGTATTTAATAACTGAATACCTGAAGTTATCAAAGCTACACTTAAGCAGCACTCGAACTAGCTAAATTTACTAGTACAGCTTAAGTACACAAACAACAACACGGATAGCGGTTGAAGTACCTATGACGACCATACCTACACAAGATATGAAATAAAGCGCATCAACTATACTATTTCAATAACTTATCTACGATTGATAGCATCTCCAAGATAAATACTTTAATGCTATAATTATGAAATTATAATAGCGATCCGTTTATAAATCCGCTTCAAATCGGACTTGTAGTTCCTGAGATTAGCGCGTTAATGGACTAGCCGCTTTCCTACGGTTTCACTCGCACCCTGTAGGAGCTTCTTCCCGTAGGTACCAGGAAAATAGAGCCTATGTTACTCGGGAATAGTGCCAGTAAGTCTGACACCAGTCTAACCAAGGGGTATCGGGTTGCCCGAGTAATTGGGTTGAGGAGGTCAGATAGGCAGTCGCTTCTTGTAAAGCACTGGTACTCAGCTGAATCCGGTTAGACTGGAAGCCGACCCCACCATGATTGGGAAAAGGCTCGGAGGATGATGTTACTCGGGAATAGTGTACATGTCCAATAAAGAAATAATTTTTCAAATAGGTCCAGTAGTTTCGGAACCTTTGGGGTACAAACAATTAAATGTTTCCTCTTTACATACATTATGCCTTCTTTCCTATTTACGTATAGATTATGGCTTTACATGGGCTCAGGTGATTATGATATGTTTATTAATAAGATATAAGAATCTATACATATTGATTGGCCTCGATACTTGTAGGTAGGTAATGGCGGGAATTCGTCGGAGTGGATTTAACTAATTTTCTTTAGGTTTGTGGTTGTGAATGACGTATGTTATTACGACACTCAGATGGTTTTAACATTTAGTTAAGTTTGGTAATGTCTTTGGTATGTCTCTTAATTCAATTATCCTCATTCATATGTATTTCTAAGTTTAAAACTGAATTTAAGTAACTGAATTTATATTCCACACAGAATTCTTACTTTTGACATGTTAACTTTTTTGGAAATCTTATCACGGTCACTTTCTTATTTATAAAGCGAACTAAGAGTCCAGATTATAATAATGTTGTAAGACTAGTGTGTAAATAACTTTACGCACTCCGGCGCAGTTCAAGAGATATATTTTCCTCAAACGTATTTGATAAACTAATGTCGTATCCATACTTTGGAGAATAATAAACAGATAACGTTCATGCCATGTATTTGCTAGCATACATCAACTCTCACTTTGTAGATCAGAGAGATATAATGAAAGACAATTTTCGGCGGGAAAACTGTGCCTAGGTTAGATTTGTTTGGTGTGCCTTGAAAGTCCGTCTCGTGATTACTCACGACAATAGCGACTACCTAAGGTAGAATCCTCTGCAATCATATCTTTACGCACGTATCGTTATCAATCGAAAAATAAGCCGGTACCGGAATGCACTTGCATAGATACCGCAGGTTGCTATCAACAAGTTACCTTGCAGTTGCCCGGCGTTCTATCCTCATTCCCACACATCCGCACTAGCATTGCAATAATCCACTATAATAAACACATGAGCACTATTTAATAACACTTATATTATTATATTCACGTAACACAGCCACTATAACACACATGAGAGCACAAAATGGCTTATCGAACGATAAGTTATCGATAGTTTTCGACAAGGGGTTTTATCAGTGGGGGATAGAAATGCGCAGACGACGCGGAGAGAGTGAGCTGACGCGCGTGGTGACGGCGCCGCACGTCGCACGCGACTGCGGAGCTCGCGGCGTTATCGTTTGTGGGTCAACCGGTAGCCGCCATCAATGATTATAAGCTCAAACATTGCGATACGTTTGCTCAGATGACGTCCGCGAGAAAGTCGCAGAGACCGCCTTACTGCTTCTATCGGGATGCAGTTACAAGGATGTTTGAGCAAATGATTCAGACTTATTCTTAAGTAAATGTTAGAAAGAAGATATCAAACTATTTGCCATGTTACATCAGCAGTTTCGGATCATTTGAATTCAACGAACTGTGATCAGACTTTCTCAGCTGCATCATATTTGTATTTCCAATTAAAAATTAACCGTGTAGCAACTCGAAGTAGATTTTAATAATTAGGGTAATTTATATTAATGTAGGCTAATCCATAAATAAATAAACATATTTCTAGTCAAATGCCAGCGGGTCCATTATGGCATAATGTCACTTAGTTAAGAGTATATGCTCGAGCGCAGCCGTGAGAAGTATTAGCATGTTTATCATTAGACTTAACGACGCCATTAAATAAATAAATAATTAATTATGCAAGCAAATTATTTGAGAAGCTATTAACGATTGGATTGAAGAAGTCGTATGCATATATTAATAAAATTAACTGGTTCAGATCAATTAATGTCACGAAATCTAGTCGCAACGACAAATCAATACAGTCAGACGTTTTCAGGTTTGAAGCTACGACAACTGAAAACAGGTTGCATCATTATAGAACTTTAAGCCTACTAACATATTGACCCACCCCAATATTTTCCGCTATCTGATTAAATACCCCATCCATCATTTAGTATATAAAGCACGATTAATACAAGAGAACTTCTCCATTCAGCCATTGACCTTTCCTAATAACGTAAAGAAATAAAACTCCACTAAAGGAACCTGTTTATGTAAACACGGGGTATCTGAGGATCGAGAAAACAAATTGTAATAGGTTATCAGACTGATAGGCACAGCCAGAGGTCGCGGTATGTTTACATCGCACTAGTATCCTTCCTATGTTTAAACTAAATATCTATTATCGTAATAGGCATGAGATAGTTAAAGTATATAGGTATAGTGAGAACATAACAGACACGACTTTTTCAGACCAAATTATCTATATAGTATTCCTACGACAGGCTTGGATTCCCTTTACTACGCAGCAGCTTACAAATCTAACCTGATCATCCCTTCCATCTTCAACTTTCTTCTCTTTCATATGTTGCCCCTTCTACCATATTTCAACTAAGCTTCTAAAACAGTAATATTCCCATAAACCTTCACCATTGCCCCACCACGATAACCAAATAGTACAAGAGCACTAAGTTAACTGTATCATGTTCTATGACGTCACAAACCACTACGCTAAGATAAAGTCATCAGCAACCGCGCGAGTGACACATCACACTTTATATAATATCTTAGTTTCGGATATGATACTTTTGGCCTCTAACCTTTTTGTAATTATAATTTTTTTCGAGAGGCCAATAGGTCGCGTTTTTATCTTTGTTGTACTTTTAAATGTCAATACTAAGAGTTAATTGGGTGGCTGACGTTGCTTTGATTATCCCAATTTATTGTGGGTTACTTACCTACTTTTTGGGTTAATTAAAAAGTTTAAATACAGTACTACTGATATTTTTATTTTTCTTCAAATTACCCAGTATGTTTGATTTGTTCCAAATTGATGTAAAAAAGCTTGCGGTGAGCGAGATGTTCTTATATCTTTTACGTTTACTTTATTCTTTATGCACAATCTTTGCAATGTTACCTAGCATTAAACTTGTACATAGTCAAAAGACTAGCCTAACACAACACAGTTGAAGCCACATCTACATAACATTTTTGAAAAAAAAAAAAACTATCTCACTCTATGCATATAATAAGACAAAATTGAAGGCTAGCGTGTCTACACCAGATCCGGTTGTAAACAGCTATAAAAATAACTTCACTTATCATACGAGACGAGTTTCAAAATACTTTACATTTTCGTCAACAACCACCGACAGACACTCCCCCCATTTTTTTTCTACAATTCCTAGGTATTTAGTATAGGCGTTATATAATATGTGCTAATACATAGGTTAGCTAATGCACTCAACTCTACAAATAAACTATGTAAATACAAAAATATAATGTTTACGACCACTTCAATAATATTTACCTAAGCAGCGATTATCTTTTAACGGCGGTACTTGACTGCTGGTAGCTTTGTCTCGTTCTAATGTAGTATGTTAGAGGGAGATAACATGAGTGTTTCAAAGCTTGGTTTAATGTAGTGGTTATGACGTCACAATTAGAGATTGTTAGAACATAATTTCTGTGGCAAAGGGTATAACTATATCAGTGTTTATGTTGTGCCAAAATGGAATATTTTTGTAGTAAAGTATAATATTCATTAATTATGTATAACATTAAATTATCTAAATATTTGGATAGATAAACAAACATTTCTAAATTAATTAAGCCTCCTTGTTGACTAAACCTGGTCACAAAAAGAACAGTTTTTTAAGATGTAACCAAAACCTTCAACAACCCAATGCATGCTTGATTATTATAGAGTAAGAAAAACGACAACTCTCATCTCAAGACAAAAGATATACTACAGGGCCATAATAAGATAAACCCCCCACTATCAAAAGAGGTCAGTACAACACTCGTTTGAACTTAAACAACTTTCTTCGACAACAATAACAACTGCATTGTTTTGTGTGCGCGTAGGTACGCAACTGTTTCTACAATATGTCAAGTATGCAGTGGAACTTGTTAGGTTGCGTGGAGACTTCAGAACATATATTTCGTAATATTATAAAAACGCATACTTATTTTTAGGCATAGGCAAAGACGTTGCGACTAAAAAGTTGGTCAAGGCAATCCAAAGTAAAGCCTATGAAAAGTTTTTTTTTTTTTCAATATTGCAAACAGACTTACAACATTTTTTCAATGGTCGAAAACACTATGTTCGCACTTGGTTTGAACTTCGTTGCCATACAATAAAATAAAGTGCTCGCCAAGAGCTTCATATGACATTGGTCTTTACTGTTGAGCAATTTTGAAAAGTAGGTACAATGTTCATACAAAAGTGCCCAAGCTCCTCAGGGAAAATATGGATTGAAAATTGCCTTTCCGGATTAGCGGTTTGGTAAAGTTTCTTTACACCTTTTCCGCTATAAAAATTTCGCATTCTTTTACGAAATCCAGCTTATCCTGCTAGTTCCAAGACCTGCTATATGGACGTCCCATCATCGAGCGACGTTCTTACACATGCCTGGTATGGGCGCGGGTGCTGCTCGCTACAGGGTACATACCTGGTACGCGTTCCACTGCTGCAGCAGATGGTGATGGCAGGCGGCGCAGGCTCGCACGGTGCCCTGCGCGTCCTTGGGCCGCGAGCGCGGCGGCCGCGGGTGCTGCTCGCCGAAGATCGGGAAGTACGCTTGCTTATTCTGGAATGTACAACAGATTAAAATCGTTTAGTAAACAAATACAAGGATATATCATTGTTAAGTATAGAAGGGTACGAAAAGGCTGTCAAAAATGTAGTATTTCTACCATACTGACCAGAGAAACCTTTTGTAATCGTATAATGAAATGTTATTTTTACATTGTTATGAATAGGTTTTAACAAAAATATTATTCTTGCGGCCTATCTATGTGCTAAGGATCACCTAAATCCATTAAATAGCAATAAACACCCTAAGAATCTTTATATTCCATTATTCGTCGAGACTTCTCCACAACCGAGTGTATCCATCAACAGATATAATAAATACAGTTATAGATATAACGCAGCTACGGTCTCGGAACTGACCCGGCGACTCCTGACCCCGATAACAGGTCTCAGATGCCCAGCGCGGCCATTAAGACCTCCAGCCGATTACGAACCACCAGGGCTGCGGGATGACCGAGTTCATTGTGAATTGTATGCACGATGCAGTATGCAGGATCGAAGAATATGGGGTCAGTGGTGAAAAATAACAATCAAGCTAAGCTGACATTCTTTTCAAAGTTTTGAAAGACGAGTGGCCACATTCACTATTTTTTATTGGAGAGTGCATCTTCAAACGGAAGAGTCTTTCCATTACTTAGGATAGCCTAACCATGTGGGTTATGAAACCCTTTGTGATCCTTTGCCATTAAAGGTTTGCTTGCAACACACAACAAACCCATCAATAAAAAAAATGTTATCACAGCCGAGTCAAAACAGATTATGCGAGTATGTCTGTGTCCAAAAATACTGTAGTCGATATAAGACAGATAACTGTTTAAAATTTATGGTTTTGATGATATTTGTGTTATGAATCACCTGTTTTAGATAGCATTGAGATAGCCAAATCTGGTGTTATCAACAGGTGTTACAGCCAAGTTTGAATAAAACTAAAATGTGATGCAACAATCACATTACATTTACATATTTACTAATCATCTTACTGGTGCATGTTTCTGTATTCTGTCGTCATGCGCAAACGACTGTTAAGGAGTATTTATTTAAAAGATAGAAACCGGTTAAAAATGGCATTTGTTCAATTATTTTTTTTATTTGGATGACACCAGATAAATCCAATTTTGTCGACTTTTGACTCTTACTGTCAGGGTCAGGTAAAATAACACTATCTTACGAAATAGTATCTACTCTGACTAAGTTTCTTAGTATAATGAGGTTTTGTGTTCGTAGCCGATTAGCGTAAGTATAAAAAAATCCCACCAAAAACATTAAATGTAAAAAAAAGCCAATCCTCTACGCAATTCCTCCACCGTAAAAAGTTTTGAGATCGCGTAGAAGCCAAGTCCTGTTCAACTTTATTTGTAATAATAAATCAATATTTTGTGACTATATCAACAGTTTTGTTCACATTACAATAATATTGACTTGGCCATGAGCACAATAAACTACAAATATAATACAGCATAATAATATCTTGGAGAAGTGAAAGTCAAACATGAAGTTTAATATCAAAGAATTAAATACTTTTAGTTTATTCAATTGTTACTAAATGACCGACAGTCAGTATCATTTAACATCAATAAACTGCACATGTACTATTGCGCATGTTTAGTCCATGGTGATCTCAAATTCCAATCAGTCCATAATCAGTCCAATCCTAAAATCATGTCCATATAGAATTTATCAATTCAATGGTATTTACACATTATATTTTCAAAGAGCGACTTTTAACTTGTGCTCATGGCCAAGACAATATTATTGTAATGTGAACAAAACTGTTGATATAGTCACAAAATATTGATTTATTATTACAAATAAAGTTGAACAGGACTTGGCTTCTACGCGATCTCAAAACTTTTTACGGTGGAGGAATTGCGTAGAGGATTGGCTTTTTTTTACATTTAATGTTTTTGGTGGGATCTAATTTATTTTTTGTAGGTCTCTTTCTTCTCTAAGTATATAACAAATTAAATTAACTTACATGCAACTAACGAAGTATAGAACAAACTAAATAATAATATGTACACCTAAAGTAGCACGTAAACAACATTTTTTTTTTAAATAAACTAAAATATTTCGAAATTGTCGAATTTTTGAATCGAATATCTTTTAGAATAAAAGAGATTTATTTCAGAGGTAGGTGGCGCTATCACATGAAATTATTTGTTTTTTGGTATGGCATCTCGCAGTTCAGCCTAGGAGGCCGTGTACTGCTTAACCGAATAATTTGTTTTTTTTTAAGTACTACTTATACTAAGCTATGTAACGAAACCATAGCGCGATTTAGACCAGAACAACGCCATCTATCGAGCGAGCATGCAGTATTTATTGCACTGCATTAATATGAAAGATTTTATAATTACCTTTTATAATTATTATTATAAAACCTAGCTTTTTTATTCATATGTATGTATATTTAATACATAATAACAATAGTGGTATATTGTACTACGTAACAATAAAACAAATAGTAACATTTTGTACACAAATAAATAACAAAGTTATCAATGCAGTCAAAATTCATACATAATGTTCTTGAAAAACCGCAAATATAAATTTGTTTCCTATTTTTTTATTAAGTTTTAAGGTTTTTATAATTTTCCCTTTATATGTAGCGAATAACCTATCTTGGTGCCAAATTTGAAGGTTCTAAGTTTGCTAGAAGTACCTTAGACTTTTGATGATCGGTCAGTGAGTGAGTCAGTGACAAAATGGTGTAACTTTGATCGCTCATAACTCGTAAACTATTTATTCAAATGTCTTGTAATTTTGAGACTGAGCTTGTTCTAATACTTACTCTTGGTCATTGAAAACCTAAGCTCCTAGCTTTGTTCACATGGAAGATACAGGGGGCTAAAATAGCCGCGAAACGCTTCGAGAAAAGATGGTACGGCCGTGCCCGTTTTGCTCGAGTCTTGGCTGGGGCACTGCCGTGCCCTCAGATGATTGAACGAGAAACTGTCACTCTTACGCATCCTTAGTGGTGGCTAATAATAAAACAATATTAATGCGCGTCTGTGTGTCGGGTAAACATCTGCACAAAGGTCACGGGGCAAAGAAAACACGCCGATAACACGTCGAGCGTGTTCACACAACACCTTTCATAACTCACTCTTATACTAATACTACTGCCAATCATGTTGGCTTTCAGAATATTTTCATCCTACAGGAATTTCTGAATAAGTTTTTACATTTACATAGGAGAATATGGAAGAAGAAGACATGCTCCGACCACAAATAAAATTGGGACAAGGATGAGAGGATGAATAGGACTTATTTCTGAAATTAATTACATACTTCACTGACTTTTTGAAGCAAAAAATGTTGGTGTATGGTTAAGGTGCCATTCGCTTCAATCGTAGATTCGCTTAGTTAGGTATAGATATTATTATTGTAAAACCTCTAAGGAAAATACCGCAGTCATTATCAAAGAGCCAGTCATGTGATGTCATTAAGAGACGTAGTATTTATTTAATGCCAAAAATATCTCTATCAAGAGTGACCCACTTGACTTATTTACAAATAATTACATACTTTACTACATTTCAATGGAATTTAACACTATTTTTAATTGTACTTAGCAGTAGCTGGTAATTTTCCGAGAATTGATAGAAAAAGTGAATGGATAGCGTTAAATTATAGCAAATGACCTAATTGATTAAATTAACCACAAAAGCCACAACTAGCAACACTCCTGAATAAGTTTATATGGAAAATAGGTTTAAAATATATCCTGTTTGAGTTCCACGCAACCTATAAGTGATTACTTCTTAGTATTTACTCCACGACTACTTATTACTAATCACATTTACTTATTACTGAATCATACCACGAAACATTCAATCTCTCTTCAAACTTCAACTTTCTAACATTTTTGGTCCTTCTAGTAGAGTGAGACAAAAAGTTAATTCTTAGTTGAAATGACTAATAAACATAACATTTAACCCCAGCACGTGAGCAGCAGACAGAATAAGACGTAAATTAGTTACAAAGTAAAGCTTAAAACGTAATGTTAATGCTACCTAAGTGAGGGGTCGGCAGTGCATCGGCAGATAACGGAACAAGTTATTGTTATCAATATGTACTATTATTGGTTACTTTATTGCTCTTGACTCGAGGTCAACTATTGTCAGCTAATCATTTTTGTGGACGTACTTAGTTGTGGCTGTATTGTGAATTATTGATGCAATGATGTGGCCGAATGTAGAAGGAGGAGTTTAATCGAAATTTATAGATTTGCTGGTTTTAGTAAGGCTCTAGACAGACAGACTGCATTTCAACTGCAAATTGCAGTTCCAGGGCAGTTCTAATTCAGTTAACACGACTGCATATCAAACGTGCAGTCCGATTGCAGTTGAATTGCAGTCGGCGTGCAGTTGTTCTAAAGTTGCACGCCGACTGCAATTATAGTTACAGATGACACTTGAACAAACTATTTTAGATATTTTTTACGAGACGTTGTCTAAAGCCATTTAAAATGTTGAATATTATCTGAAGAATTACTAATTTATGTGTCATTTTTTTTCAGATCAGTTTAATTTTTTGCTACACTATTTTTATTGCACTTCTTAATAATTACGGCACTAAACAATAATGATTAGTCTAGTACCGGTAACATAGTAATCTAACAATTATATGTGGAACTCATTCATGAATGTACTCGACTATTATCTCAACAATTTTGCAGAGTATGCACTAATTGTACACTACAGATAGAATAAAGTTAATAAATAATAGTTATCGGTAGGAAAACATTGTCGTTTGTATCTAATCGGTCTATTGTAAGTGCTCGTTGAGTTTTTCTATTGAACTTATAGTGCATGTGTCCAATGCATGACTTTTACGTGCATTGACTTGTTAATTGTTATCTTTAACAATATGCCTACATACTTTTAAATTGTCATTATTAAAAGTCGGTACTTTGTTGCAGTGTTTACATGTCAATACCAATTACAGATTTAGGCTCACTTTTTTTGGCCAAGAATTATCTCGCATAATTAAATTCGGTTCGATTTTACCTATTTTTTTTATAAATAGGCTGTGTCAGGTTCAAAACTTTTTTAATCATGTACTGTGATAGATCTGCGCAATTTGAGAATCGAAATTATTTGACAGTGGTAGGAGATTCCAAAATTTTTTTTTTTTTATTTCTATACTAGACTATAAAGTTAATTAACCAAGACTTAACATCACAAATGGAAAGCCAAAACGAGTGGGTGATCCCTGCCTTGCGACGTAGATAACCTCTCCCCCGGGCGCAAGGTCCGCCGCTCAGATATTTCCACTCGCGATACACCGCGACATTACCGATAGCCTATAGGGGAGGGATTCAATTTATTGCCCCCGAGCATCTGCGGTGATTGCTGACGTCATAGTTAGACAAGTTGCATATAGCCTGCCAGTAATAGATGAGATGAGAGAGTATTAGACGAGAGAAAGCTATGATGACGCAATCAGTATATAAATAATGTTATATTGTTAATAGCTATGTAGGAGTTTGTTCATCACCACTTCTTCTTTCTAGCCATATCACGGATCTAGGAATAGATTAAAGAGGGACGTTTTTGGAGCTGTCTTATTGCAATTTTTGACGTGAAAAAGAGCCTTTGTAATTAGTCTACCTTCAATAAAAGTTTTTGACTTTTATAATATCAGACCTACAAGTAACTAGTTACTGGCCAATGCCCGAATTTGTTTTCTTACAGACATTTGTTTAAACATAAAAAATATCAAATATTTTTAGATCGTTTAAACATTATTGGCCTTACTACAAAAACTTTAAACCCTGTTTTACACTTGTCTAATAAAATTTTGGCTGCAAAATGAACCATATATCAACGTCATAATTTGTCATTTTTTTAGACAGGGCATAAACTGACGTTTAAAAGTTTTTGTGGTAAGACGGTAAATGTATTACCAATTCAGTTTTAAATAATAATTATTTTAAATACATGTAAATGAGGCAACGCCGCAAGAAAAATCTAGCACTTATTAAATAAATGATAATGATATCACTAGTACTTAACATGGAAATTATTCTTAAATAAATATATGATTGGTTTGGTGACATTGTGTCCATCCGAAATAATTCAGTTGCGAACCGGTTCGATCCGGCGCTAATTCCGTTTTAACTGATAATTACATTATGAATAAAATTTAATTGTCGTTTATCTCGTGCACAATTAGGGGAATAACTGCGGATGATAAGAATTTATCTCCCATGCAGAGTACACGGGTCTTTCAGTACAAGATTTTAATTTGGTCCTTAAGACCACTACAATAATAATAAGTAGCTTCTGTATGATATGAAAACAAAACTTTAATTAACTGAACGACACAGTAACGCCATCTAATAGCAAGTAATCAAACTAAGTGGTAAACGAATTGTTGATATAAGTAAGATTCTGTACGTCGTTTTATTTATTAGCTATTTTATATCTGTAAAGTTTCACTATGAAGGCTTTCTGTGGGATATCTTTACTGTTTCTGTTTACTTTCACGATGTATATTATAATTTAATTACAATGAAGAGGTATGTTTGTGCAGATTGGGTTAGTTTACACAGCTGCGGAAATCAACTAAAATAATGAATGACGCATGAAATTGGGGTCCAAAAATCTAGTGTGGAAAATATTCAAAAATTAGAATGAGTAGTTTTCATCAAATGTTAGATATGTAATGTTAATTATTTTTCCCACTATTTTCGAAGTGGCAGGGTCTGTTGTTATATCTCGTGGGATATAATATTTTTTGGGATCATAATAATTTATGAAAGAATTTTACATCAATATGGGGTTGGTAAAAAGTGGTCTACGTGTTAATCCAGATTATCATATATTTACATACCATATACCAATTTCAAACAAATCGGTCCAGCCGTTTTTTGCGTGAAAGAATAACAAACACACATCCATACATTGTCACAAACTTTCAAATTCATAATATTAGTAGGATTCGGTAGCAGTCAGCCACGCGTGCGGCGACATGACACAACCGAGGCGTCTAGCCACCGCACGCCTCGCCCACGCGCGCCCGGCGCGCCGGCCACGGCCGCACGCGCAGCCCGCCATGCCGCTACGCTAGGCACGTCCAGCTTGACGCTCATCAAAGTAGGTATACCTTATTATGTATTAATTTTATTACACTCTACATACGGAGACGTCGTAACCCATTGTGACTAATAAAAACCTTCGTAAGATGATACGTAAACACTATCCAAAAGTGTTTTGATACAAAACTATTGAGATATGCTTAATTTATAATTATAAGCGACATCGCAAGCAACTGATCGCGCAAATAATAATAATGAGCAACTAAGAAACTTATGCTTCCTCTTGTTTTCAATATTTAATGGTTTGGTAACAAACAGACCTAGGAAATACGACACTAAACTATGCCACTAGACTATTATAAACTGCGTTGTGTACACGTCTTATTCATAAATCTGCACACACCGCAACATTCAAAAGCAACACATTCGTCAAACTAACACACACGTTTTCAGAATTCTGGATACTGTTACAATAACCACATAGATTGAGAATTGAAATTAATATCAACCTTAAGTTTGAAATATTTTTATTTGGATATGGGCAGTAATTCCCACGGGACGCGGGTGAAACCGCAAGACACCAGCCAAACTTTAATAACGCGCTTATCCCAAAAACTACAAGCCCAATTTCAAAAAAATATTTCAGTGTTATAATACAGCCTATTCGAACTAGATTAACGACTAATATTTATCCGAGTGTACTTAATAATTAACTGCTTGTATGCCGCTAATTAGAAATCAATAGAAAATTAATTGTGTCAGCATGGATCCGCGTCACGGCATACAAGAGGTTACTGTCTGCGTGGATCCGTGCCACCGGCATACAAGGGGTCAACAGTACTAGAGTAGTTACCGATTTATCCTTGGGCTCCTTGGTGTGCAGGTTGTAGAGCGTCCCGCGCTTGTACTCGTCGCCGCACACGTAGCACACCTCCGTCATGGAGTTCTTGTCCGGCATCGACAGGTCCAGGATGTCGCGGTCCGAGCTCGAGTTCGAGTTGCCCGAGTACACCGACACCGTTGATCTGAAACAAAGTTATTACAATTACAATTTATGTCATAAATAATAACAAAACTTGTACATTTAATTATAATTTGTAGTTTATATTTTATAATTTTGTAATATATAATAATGTAGCTGTGTGCCCAAACGAGCTGATTGTTGTACTGTATATCATTATACCTAATACCTGTAACCAACACAATAAAGATGACTTTACTAACACCACGTGTCACTCACTGCCAGCCGCACACCTATGTAGCTGTCACAGGTCTGACTGCTTCGTTGGTCTAATGGTCGCAGTCACTGCTATGCCTATCCCGGGTTAGGCCGAAATTGTTTTGTGTGTTTTATAAACTTTCACAAAGCAGCCCGTAGTCTGGGAGTCGATGATTGATTCACCCGTGCATCGGAGAGCACGTAAATGTTGGATTAAACATTCATGTGTCGGATTGCCGTCCCATCGGGTTATGAGAGTGAAGAAATAGTGAGTGCACCTGTGTGTGCGCAAATGCCTGTGCTGTGCACTATAATATATTCTTGCGCAGCTGGCTGATCATATATGAGAACAGCCGCCGTGGCCAAAATCGCGGCTGCAATTACCTGACGGCGTCGAGGTACCCCGGGGGCTCGGAGGCGCCGGAGTGCTGGCTGCCCACGGAGATGACGGACGGCTCCCGCGCTCGCAGGTCCAGCACGCCCTCCTCCTCGCCCGCCGCGCCGCCGCCCGTGCCGCTAAATCGCTGCTGGAATGTGCAAAAGTACCCAGTTAATATCTCACATACAAGACAGACAGAAGTTGTTAGCTACCATGGAGGGGTGTCAAGAAAGTAGACGTGGTGGCTTAGTGGGTAAGGAACCAATCTCTCAAGTATCAATGCGTGGCTTCTATTCCAAGTCAAGCAAGTACTAATGCAACATTTCTAAGTTTTTATGTACTTCCTAAGTATATCTTGGACACCAATGACTGTTTCGGATGACACGTTAAACTGTAGGTCATGGCTGTCATTGAACATCCTTGGCAGTCGTTACGTGTAGCCAGAAGCCAGTAAGTCTGACACCAATCTTACCAAAAGGTATCGGATTGTCCGGGTAACTGGTTTAAGGAGATCAGATAGGCAGTCGCTCCTTATAAAACACTGATACCCAGCAAAATCTTGTTAGACTGTAAGCCGACCCCAAACACAGTTGTGAAAAGGCTCGGGAGATGATGATGAATTTGGTATATACATAAGTATGTAGATAACATATTTGTATATGCAATATAAAGTTGCTATATACCATAACATATACTCACATTATTATTAAACTTGGTATGATTAGTATGGTTCTGGTCCTTGTCCTGCGGCGGCGCGGGCGCGTCGGGCGGGAAGGGCGCGGGGCGCGGCGACGCGGCCGTCTCGTCGCGCGGCTCGCTCGCCAGACCCAGCACTTGCGCCGCGTACTCGCCCTGGAACGACATGTCGGCGCCTGGAACGGGATAATAGAGAGGTTAGCTTTCGGTTGATGATACAACGTGATAAAAGATGAGGAATGAACGGAAAACTACGGGCTTCTAGTTCTTCCGAACGATACTCCCTCAACTACAAGAATAGAATAGATAGTAAATAGCTGAGAAATACCTATCTTTTGAAACGTTTATCACCAAGATATGATAAACAGCATCATCGACATACTGGCCGAACACTGACCATGCAGAAAAGACTCGTAGCTTTGATCATCCTTCACAAGGAGTCTTGGCTATTAAAATTTTGATTGGTTAAGAATGAGCATTAACTAATCAATTATCAGTTATTACTGTTGGACCTCACTAGAAAACCTATTAATTTGAATTAATTCGATTTCGTTTCTTCATTTTCCTCTGCGTATATTCCGAATAAACAAACAATAAACATTTACAAACAATCATCAGATTACAACATCATTGAGAAAATAAACGACGTCAAATTACACCCTTCAGCACGACCCAATCAGGTAAATACCGACACTTTGCTTAAACCTACCAATTATCATTAAGCAAGTAAACGCTCGTAGTATACATGAACATAAGTATAGCTATGTAGTAGAAGTAAACGATAAAGTGTACATAAGTATCGCTATGTGGTAGGTATACGTGCGGTCATTCATGGATGTGGTGCGCGCGCGGCCTCGGCGCGGTGGCAGTGAAAGTGCCACCGTAATCAGCTGACCGACTGTACTGTACCATGCCGTGAAGAATAGGAGCAGAAGTATTATAGGGCATTTACCAAGTTAGGGGCTTTAAGAACTTTGCTTGACCGAAGTTAGTGATCCAAACAAAACACTACTGAGTGTTAGCGAGATGTCAAATGGCTTTAATAACTAGTGGACATTAGACAAGTGGTTCTGCGTGGATCAGTGTAAGGCATTGAAAAAGAGGAACGAGGAGAGAGTAAATGTAGTGACATTAGAAAGAAGTCTGAAAGTAGCAGTAGTTACAAAGAAGATAAAGAGGCCAGTGGCAAGATTCATGCAAGATCAATAAGTCACCAAGACGATAAAACTGATGCAATGCATTCATTTATTACAATTACCACAAACCAGACTACAGCACAGATATAATTAAACAAAGGTCGGATTTTATTAACACTTCCTCAAATAATTACAAAAGGTGATCTGGTCGATGCCAAAGATCTGAAGCTCAAGAAGTCACAGAAACAAATACAACAGCTTTTCACACCCTCGGCGACTGAACGAAGATAGCCAGAACCGCAACAGAATATTCCGACTACAGACAAATTGCCTTCATACGAAGAGACCTTATCATTCAAATTTTCTTATTTCGTGATGCTAACGAAGTGGTCCTTCTGCCTCACAATGTTCCGCTTTACCTAAAGGCCCGGTAGCTGGTTTCTGTTGGAACATTACCGGCGCGGCCTTAAGGCCACATAGGTCACTGGACCACACGGGAAACACCCGTAAGGGCAGCCAATTAATGTAATTGCTACAATTATTTTTATGTTCAGCGTTTTGGGAAATGTCACAAAATGAAAAACGTTTGGAATGAGCTATAAAGTTCCTACGTTGAATTGGTTATTTTAGGACTTTCCTGGAATTGAAATTCAAGCATACTTTCTCACAAGAAAGATCATTTGTAATACATAGGTTTTAGAAGTAAGCCAACTGTATGTTTACCCAATTAATGAATTCTTCTTTCTCCTATAAATGAACGAATCGAACCAAGCTACATAAAAACCATACCTAAATAAATTAACACATGTGAAATCACGTACACACATTAAGTTTAGAAACCTATAAAGTTAATATCTACCAAATCTATAGTAATATGAAACTAGTTAGTTGGCGAACAATACGAAATATGGCGCATTGAGTACAGCCCAACTATTGTACAGTTAAAACAAAGCATTGTTCCATGGAATTCGCATGACTATTGCGAATACCTAAATTAATTTCACTACTATATTGTTTAGTGTAGGAAAAATTTAGAACTACACGTTCAGTGCAGTACTATTCAACTAATTCTAAAGAGAATTGATAAGTGCGTGTTTTCCATTGTCTACCAACAATGTCCAATCTATGCCTTGATTGTAATCTTCTTCAAAGTTCTACAGGATGGTCCTTTACATACGTACAGTTCAATCCTAAATATCTTCACGTTTCATTAAGCACTACCCAACACCAATATAATAACAAAGAGAACGTCTAGTCTTGCCAAAACATTCTACACTATTCTACAGTAAAATATTTAATTACGAAGTTGTGTCGAACACGTAGTCGATCAGGCCATATTGGTAAGAAACCTTATGTATCCTGTATCGGCGTGCATAGTGACACGTAAACCACATCCTACGTACAAGTGACGCATGACATGCAGTCGCAGGATACCGATATTTATCACTAACCACTAAACTAATATTATTTTGTTTGTTCCTTAAAGACACACGAAATTTCTGAGCTGATTAGGATTTTACTTAATCATATACTATTGGGAAGCCGAAAGCCGGCCCCAACATAGCTGCATCTATATGCACTACCCCGACATCATCATCATCCATTGCCTATCCAATGTTCACAAAAAGACATAGGCTATATTTTACGCGGGTACGGGGCATAAGTTCTCCCGGAACGCAGGTGAAACTGCAAGAAACAGGCACTCCAAAAGAAAAGTAAAATGCTAATTAGTTAACCACGTAACCGAAACTATGAATAGAAGTCCGAGTAACCCAGTAACACGGCCACGGTGGAATCGCAACGAATAATCTAAACAAACCGACTAGCTAACTAGTTTGCACACGGACACTTTAGCTATTATTCTAAAAAGGCTATTACGAGTAGTGAGGTGCAATGCATGAAACGTAATATTTGCGGAACGCGACGGTACTGCGAATTTGTTCGACATTAGTTGCGCTTGTTTTATTTAGTCTGCTTTCATTAATATAGTTGAAGTACGAGAGTTGAAAGTTTGAATCTGCTGCCATATTTCGCAGCTAGGATATGTCACTGACCACAGTACCACTGCGAAAGACAACATCGATTTTTCTTCTATCCTCAGACAAGAAGAAAAGCTTCCACACCATCTTACAAAGCCTATTAAAGAAACAAACGAAATGCAATTTCGACCTAATTCGACGAGCAGTCGGCACAAATTCGCAGCGAGCACAGCAAATGGGACGAACTATCGCATTAGTCATGTCGTGTGAACAATACAAAGTTCAGTATGCAACGACTAGAACCGGTCGCAGCCGCTTAGAGAACTTCACTTTTATTTACAGACACTAATTCGATGCAATCAGGGCTGTGCGTTGTTGCGGCTCGTCTGTTTTAGCTTACATTGTAACTTTGTTGCTATTTTACTGTTTGGTTATATAATGCTGTTTTGTGTTTGGAGCTATCTTTATGCTGGCTATTGAGGGTTAGTTTGAAAGACTTTGGGACTTGATATTGTACTACTTTATAAAGATAATCTAGAATCTGGAACTACACCTGTAGTTAGTACAGCTGAGAAAGAACCTTCTTTCTCAGCTGTTTTTGTACTAAGTAGCTTTGAAAGTTAGATGTCACAGGTAAAGCATCATTCTTTACAAAAATCATGTTCTTTTAGACTCCAATTCTTATTTTTTTTCTTCAAATCCCCCATCCTTTACCAAATTGTTTCTGTTTAGGACACAGTCAAGTTTATTGACATCGTAAAATCTTTCACGTTTACGACATCACGCTTTGATAACACTCGTATAAAGATTAATATTTTATTATTATGTGGGGTACAATAAATCACGTGACTAATGCCTCTAGACAAAACTACCAGTCAACTATAAACTTCTAAATAAGAGCTGTCACCATCTTTGGTTAGACCACAATCAAAAATGTTTGTCACATAAAAAGCAAATGTCGTGTCATCCTTAGTCCGAGCTGTGGCTAGTCGTATTTATATAACATCAAAGAGTTGGTCCGTCTGGCGTCCATGATTCATATTTCATCAACGTTTGACACATGACATGCTCGCCTCCAATACGTCCCCCTGTGGAAACTCCCTCACTGGAAATTATTTCGTCAAATGTTGGTTTTGTGAACGTTTTCTTTTGTGAATTATTCGAGTATTTGTTTTGAGGGTTTACAAGTCTCGCTCGAGGTTTTCAGTCACGTTACTTTATTGATTTTTATGGGATTTTCCATCCGTAACATTTCATAAATTGACTGGTGGAAATCAAGTCGACTGTGAATTTCCACTCCTTCAGACTAACTACCAAATTCGCGTAAATGGTTGATGGCCAAAAATTCTGGAGAGATCTCACAGATATTCAATCAGGAATACCTAAAATAGATCTAAACATTGCATATCTGTCACTGTACCGTGTACTGCCGACGACAAGCTGTCTTGTTTACTAGCCACGAGATCAAAGAGCTTATTACTATCGCGGTTAGCATTCGCAAACCGTTTGTCCCTCTGTCTGAACGCTATGCGTTAATACATGCGGTCGAATGTATGCATGTTAATGTACGGACGCGTTATAAAAACGAGTTTGGTCTACATATGTATGTAACATATTCTGAAGGGAGCGGCTTGTTTACTTGTGCTTGTTAAATCGATGTTACTGTCAGTTACAATGAAAGGACCTTTTCGGGGAATAGGGAGTATTCAGACCATGGAACGCGTTTGTAGCCTCAAATTTTACAATATTCAGGAGTAAAAGCCAGAAGGAGCTGGAAGTTCTTCGCAACGTACCGTCTTCGGCAGGAGACCGTGCGTAAACATTATCGAAGACCGTATTCTTAAGTTCCTAGAAGGTTTTCCAAACTGCATCGTCCAACGGTGTAAAGGGTGACCTACACCAATTTCAGTCATAGAAAAATTACTCCTACCACCAGGTACAAGCCTAGTTGACCAATTAGGGGGCCACACAATAAGTCACGTGTGTCAGGTCGCTAACGCAGGTGCCACGTATCCAAACAGCCATTGTTGGCAGACCACAATGGCCTACCACGAAATGCTAAGTAAACACCTATGTTATGAGGCCTCGTATCACCGATTTCACTAAAATCATGTGTTTGTTTTTATGAATGGACTGTTGGTCTAGTCGTAGGTTGTGGTTTGACATTCCTGTGAGGATATTGCAATTGGGTTTTTTGTGCACCTGTCTGACGCGTGAAAACTACGTCACTGTAGTTAAAAGTAAATCCGACTACGGGTCTGTCCTTCAAATTCAAATCATTTATTTCATGTAGGCTTTTACAAGCACTTATGAACGTCAAAATTATAAATAAGTTTGATTCTAGTTGCCCATTCCAAAAGTAGCTTCCTATGGAGAAGAACGGGCAAGAAACTCCATGGTTACTCTTTCCTTGCCAACAGATCTCTCAATAAGTGATAATTGTTCACTCTTACATATTTCATAATATTAGTGGGATACTATAGTAGTAGAAGACAATAGTGAAATAACAGACTTGGCAAATGAATTGATAAGCACAGTCATTGTTTCAATACTTGAAAAGCAGTGGTTGGGTATTTTCGTTTCAATACAAAAGCAGTTCTTTCCTCCACATTAACTTCTTTGTTTCAAATAGAACAAGCTCGAAATAAAAATGTACATTTTAAAACATGACGTAAATAAATTCTCCGCCAAAAAAGCGACCTAAAATTGGTACCTCCGTACATACAGCAATGTCCTAAAAAGGGACGAAAAAAAATAGGACACTTTCCGTGCGTCTATCACGGCGCGGCTCAGCCGAGACAAAAGAGTGCCGTGGGAGGGCTCAGCCTCCCGGATAATCCGCCAGGGGGCGCTTTGTACGACACGACCCGTTTTGACAGTTGAAATAATGTTTGATAACAATTTTTAAGGATATTTTTTCGCAGAATGTTATTATTTTTCTTACTTAAAAAATGTTGGATGTAACATTTTTATCTCGACCCGTGGATCAGCTTTGTAAGAGAAACCGCATCTATTAAATTAATCAACCTGTTTAGAATTTTCTTTTCATAATCTCCGAGATGAGAATTTCGTTTTGTTTCTATGGGCATGAAGGCTCAGTTTTTGCAATAAATGTTGTTTAGCTTGGTCATGCTTTTCGACCGAAAACACTCCAGTTATTTTTCCCGAGTTAGACAAGTGGGGTTGTAGCAACTGTCATAACACATTTGACTTATAGCCAGGTTTACTTAACTTTCCTATAAATCCACACTCACTCCCATTCAATTAGAAGTGGGTACTGTGGGAGCCATTTCTGTTGAGAAAGTGAAAGAGACCCCTAAAATCGTAAACAAACCCTATTGAAAAAGGTCCCGGTACAAAAACTATGTAGACAATAGTAGTACACGTCTACACGAGGCTGGTCTTTGTTTTAATATTATTTATCTGGCGAGGCGAGGCGAAGCGGAAAGGCGCGGATTTACGAGGGCCATTCCGAGTAAATCGGAATGCAACATTGTGTACGAGCGAAGTGACGCCGACTGATCCGATGCGTTTAATAGTCGGATAGACGGATACATAGCATTCGAAGACATTGTTTCAAGTACTTTATTGTAGTGCAACGTTTAAGATGTGAATGTTGTTATGGAGTACCTGTGTTGTGGCTATGTTAAACCAAAGGGATCGTTTTATGTTTATGTGTCGTGAGTAACTTCAGTTTTACATCTATGGAGACTTAAAATTACTGAGACCATTGAACTAGGCATCCGACTATACTTATGTTTCACACTATAAATATACTTAATGCTCGAATTGACGATTCAATTCTTTTGAATCCATACTTTCTGCTTTTAAGCCCGAAGATTTTTTATCATGCATTAACATCCAAAACCTCGTTTGGAGATCATCCCCTATTATTTAAAACACGTTGTACCTTTATACAGTTACAGTCTTTTTATCGTCCCACTGCTGGGCTACGGCCTCCTCTCACACGGAGAAGGATTGAGCGCTAACCACGCTTGCTCAATGCGGGTTGGTTATTTCAGACTATATACCTTTATGAATACTGAGTATACTGACCTATAAAAGGCTTGCCGTCAAGCCTCTTCATCCAGTAGAAGCGCTGGGAGTGGGGCTTGTTCTCGCGGTCGTACTGCTCCCACTGCTGGCGCAGGAAGGTGTAGCACACGCAGCAGCATCGCACCGTGCCCTCCTCGTCGCCCTCCGCGCGGTACCCCGCCGGCGGCGCGTGCGCGCCCAGGAACGGGAAGTAAGGCTCCGTACACTGTGTAAACGTAAGGATTTTTTTAAGCTAGGCGGTACTTCATTGGAGGTGTGTATTTTGTTAACGATAGTATTTTGGTCTTTGTATTAATGTATTGTATCATAGAAGAGTGTATATTATCCCAGAACCTAAACATTGCTTCCAGTCTCGAGATGTATTGAATGCTGGTTCAAACCAATACGAAATAAGTGTGGGTCAAACAGTAGTTGCTTCTTTTGATGGCTATTTTCTTTAGTCATTATAAACAAAAGCTTATTACGTGTCATTGTCTTGTCAGCTACTTACTTGTAAAACAACACGTCTACACTAACTAAAAACTC
Organism: Helicoverpa armigera; assembly: GCF_030705265.1. NCBI lineage: Eukaryota > Metazoa > Arthropoda > Insecta > Lepidoptera > Noctuidae > Helicoverpa > Helicoverpa armigera. The sequence goes on from NC_087144.1 coordinate 349,027, forward strand.
TTCTAGTGAAATCTAATAACAAAACTGTGCAACTATCGACCGATTATCGAGTACAATACATAGACAAAATATTCAAGAAAACAATGCAGCGCGTTCCGCTGAATTATAACCATTATCTATTCACTTACCGATTGCATACGCGCCTAAAGCTGTCTACTCACTGGAGACAGTCGGGAAAATGTTTTTCGAAACATTAAGAGTAATGTTAGGTAGGGGAAAGTTTAGAACTAATTCGCCAACATGTAAACTTATTTTTAACCTTACAAAATAGTATTTCTCATCGTTCGTTACAGCCGTTTTATCGTCCCACTGCTGGGCACAGGCGTACCCTCACATGGAGAAGGATTGAGCGTTAATCGCCTATTTATCATGGCAAAATCCCTAGGCCTAGGCCTTTAAATAAATAGAAAGGCCTAAAACTGTAGTTTAAATCGGCCCTTCTATCCGAGGACTTTACAGTAAGTATGTCGCAACGTTTCACCAACACTGTGACGCAGTGGAGACGTGTCCTAACAATCACTATGTGGGAACGTTTATGGGAAAACGGCGTGAGCTATTGCTACGCCTTACACCCGTGATGCGCCGATTATCTCATGGGAACCGCGCATAATGGTGTTTACAGATGAGACGTAGACGTAGACGATGCATTCTATCAATGTTGCTCAAGTGATCCAACAGAGCTAACTAAATGGGGAGAGTCAAAGGAATGACTGGCTTTCTACATCATATTTTCAAGTACGTTCAATTCAGGGAGTAAAATATTTTCTTTTTGATTAGATTGCTGATTCTCATTGGTCATATACCACACACACCTTTATGAGTGAGGAGGGTCAATTGTCTATATTTTGTAGCACTGACACAACTCGTAAAATCCTCCGTCTGATGTTGTAAAATCTACAATGTAGATACATCGGGTACGACACCCCAGTAATCCTAGGTATTCTTTTCGCAAGCTGCCCGTTTTCCCTAATACTAAAATATTGGAATTTGTCTGTCGTTTCGCTAGAATGAACTGGGACTATCCCTGGATTCTGAGGGATAGAGCTTACTTCGCTTGAAAACTGGGATAGATATAATCCATTTGTCATCTATCTTACTTTACAAATAGGTACATATGTAGGTATCAGAAAGACCATGTTTAAATAATCTTCTTTGTTTTGATGTAGAAATAGAACCTATTTGAGATGTGTGATTCAAATATATATATATTGATCCTGGCCGATTTCGGCCACAGCGACTTGGATCTGCACTTAATTTTGAGAGCTTCGCTGGTGTGCTCTCCAGTGACTGACAAAGCCAATTTTTGCAGTGAATGTCCGTCCACATTCACTGCAAGTCAGCACTCCTCCGATATAGGTGTATTGGATGGCCGCGGGTGGTCGGGCCTTCAGCTCACCTCGCCTAGCGTCGAGCTGTTCTCTCCGCCGGCTCTCAAACTCGCACACCTTGTCCTTAATAGTCCGCCTCCATTTGGTCCTATCTGCCGCCATAGCCTCCCAGTGTGACGGATCTCTAAGTCACATCTCTTCATGTGGCGTTTCAGCACATCTTTGTACCGCAGACGTTGACCACCCTGCTTACGCTTGCCAGTCTCCAGTTCTGAGTAGAAGACGCGCTTTGCTACTCTGGCATCTGACATCCGGGAGACATGACCAGCCCAGCGCAGCTGTCGACGCATTAGATAGGCCTCAATACCGCTGACATTAGCGCGTCTAAGTACTTCTGTGTTACGAACACGGTCCGACCACTGGATGCACATAATGTCACGTAGGCATTTTAGATGGAATCTATCTAATGTCCGAATATGCTCGCGGTATAGACACCAAGTCTCAGAGGCATATAGGAGATTTGGCAGAACTATTGCCATGTACACAGCTACTTTTGTAGAGAGCTTTATGTTATGTGAGCGGAACACCTTGGCACGAAGTCTACCAAAAGCTGCAGCAGCTGCTCCTATTCGGCTGTTGACTTCGTTATCAAGGAGACACCTGGATGTTATGGTGCTGCCAAGATATTTGAATTGGTTTACTTGCTTAAGCGAGAGATCTCCGAGTCTAATGTCAACTGGGGCACTGTTCACAGTATCAAGTGCCATGACTTCGGTTTTCTTGAAATTTATCTTCAGGCCAAATCTGCTGCATGCCTGCAGTAGTCTCGACATAAGCCTCTGCAGCCCATCTGGGGATTCCGCCACAAAACATAAGTCATCTGCATACATCATCTCAGCGATAGTCGCGTGAGACACTCTTGTGCGAGCCTTGAGTCTATTTAGGTTGAAGACACCACCGCCATCGGTAAGAAAACAAATACGGATACCTTCGGACAGAGTCTGCAAGGCTTCCCGAACGACAACTGCAAAGTACAGGGCAAAGAGAGTTGGAGCGAGCACGCAGCCCTGTTTCACACCGCAGCTCACTTTAAAGAACTCCGAGTCCTCGCCCTGCACACTGACACAACAGCGCATGTCATCATGCAGAAGTCGTATCATTCTTATAAACTTGTCCGTGCATCCAAGTTTCGCTAGTAAAGGCCCCATAAGGCTTTGCGCGGCACCGAGTCGAAAGCTTTCTCCAAGTCAACAAAGCAAAGAAACAATGGTTGACTCTGCTCACGACTCTTCTCTAGAAGTTGACGGATAGAGAAGATGGCTTCACACGTACCTCGATTCGGCCGGAAGCCAAATTGGGTTTCAGGCAGTATGTCTTCAGACAAGGGCATCAAGCGGTTCAGTAAAATTGGTGCAAAGGTTTTGCCTGGAGAGGTCAGGAGAGAGATACCTCTATAGGAGTTGCAGTCAGATTTGTCGCCTTTGTTCTTGTACAAGGAGCACACCCGAGAGACTCGAAACTCATCAGGTACTCGCTCCTCGTTCCACATCTTTGCAAAGAGTTTCCAAATGGTCTCGTGCAACTCCACACCCCCATATTTCAGCAACTCTCCAGGAACATTATCAATGCCGACCGCTTTTTTGTTCTGCTGTTGTTGAACGGCGACGATGACCTCACGCAGGGTCAGTGGATCGTCTAGCTGCTTGACAGTGGGCAGTGATGCCATCGAGCAGATAAACGACATGTCCACAGCTCTATCGACATTGAGCAAGTCGTTGAAATGCTCTGCCCATCTCTTAAGTACGTCCTGCTTGTTGGTCAGTAGCTGTGTGCCGTCATGAGATCTTAAGGGCACTCTTGTACGACTGGTTTTACCGACCAGTTTGCGAACCTCATCATAAAACGCACCTAGCTGTTTCGTGTCAGAGAGCCACTGCATACGTTCGGCCTTTTGACGCCACCACTTGTCTTTTATTTCCCGTACATATCTCCGCAACTCGGCTCCACTTTGCTTAACACATTCCGCTTGTTGATCGTCCCTAAATTGACGTAGTATGGAGCGGTGATTCTGGATAGCTTTTGTTAGTATTTTATCATTTTCATCAAACCAGTCTTCGTGTCTACCAGGTTTGACACCCAGTGTCTGCGAAGCACTAGCGATTAATCCGGTCGAGAGGGTATGCCAGTTAGCTACAGAATCACCATGCTCAACGTCTATTAGCTGGATCGCATTACTAATTGCTTGTTTAAAGTGATTCAAATAAAGGTATGGAAACGGCTTTTAGGTGAAATAGAGTATTACTAATTCGGGCTTTGTCTCAAAAGACGTGCAAACCTGTATCTATAAAGTAGGCCGATTACTCTGATAAAGGCCAAAATCTCGTATATTAAACGTTAGTTGGTCGGCGCTCCCATACATTTGTCTAATTAAACTTTGGCCCCGTACGTTTCAGGAGCGCGCACGTTTTTCGAACGTGTGATAAGCTCGACATGGGGGACGCGTGCGCGGCTCTAGACTTTCTGAATATCGAGAACGACAATAACTAACTTAGGACTGTCACTGTCAGAGTATTCGCTAATAAACTTTTGAATATATCCTCACCTCCATCCCACCTTTGAAATCAAGCGAATCGACGAAAAATCATCAGAAGGTTCCGAGATAATTGATGGCACAAAAGAACAGCACCACTATGATATTAAAAGGTAACAACCTTCAAACAGCCGATTCCAGTATTGTCTGTTTAGCTCTACACTATATCGAAGGGTTCTTTTATACACAGCATGTCACGTCTGGTATTCTATTCAACTTTCAGCCAAACCCTGCCTATAGCATAACAGGATAAATGCTATGAATGGTATATTTTTCGGAATTTTCACGCTGGGCACAGCAAACTCTTCGCCACGTGACGAGCATGGTCAAAATCGCACGTGATACCAGTCACACACACTCATGTATATGAATGGGCGTCACTAAACGGACCACAGAGGACCTCTCATAAATAAATCGATCTATTATCGTATAAGAATTAGGTCAAATTATGCGCCGACTAACCATTAACATAAGTATAGTTCTTATTAAAATGTATTTATTCTCAGTTATTGATATTCCGTTTAATATTATTGTAATTTGTTCGTCCTTCTTGTGTTTTGTGGAATTATTATAATACCTCATGTTTGATGTCTCTGTTTATAGTGTATTTTCAATGAATAAGCTTTTCTATTTCACTACGCCTTTGAAGAACGTCAAAGTAGAATGACAAGAACACACATTAAAAAAATAAATGTCTGTTTTAAATACTACAAAGACACGAACCCACATCATAATCAATAAACACAACACAGCCGTCCCCTACAAACAGTTCCAATCACAGCACCAATGTTAATATTTTGCCTCGAACAAGAGCATACTCGAGCACCGGCCATAATTACGTGTCAAATGTCAATCGCTTTAGGCGCTCCATCAATTGCCATCCGGTTGGAACCGGCCGAACACATGACTACACGTAATAAGACGCGAATTGGGTGACAATGTCGTTCTGAACGTCAAGACATCGTTGCGAAATGATGGATGCCTCCGATTCGTTGTGGTGCGAAGGTTTTGTGTGGCGAAGGGGAAATTACTAAGCTATGAAATAAGTTGTGCTATTTTAAGAACATTGTTTATGTTTATAGATAGGTAGGGCATCGATCTTCGAAATCCGAACATGGTACAGATCTGCATCTGGGTGGGATCATGATCATTCATGGTACTGATACATTGTATCAGTTAGGGTTACTACCATGTTAAAACCTTCTTTTTTTGGAAGGTGCAAAATAATCCAATAAGCCTCGACGCTGTGGGTGTAGCAGGAGGGAATATCTAGCTTTTGCTGACCCACCTGTGTGAAGCTCCTTTCTGGAGCTTAGCCATGTAACTATATCCTGGTAGATTCGACCTCTTTGTAACTGATAGGGCACGTACTATAGCTGCAAGCTGGTGTAATGTTACCTGCGTATCAGGCTTGACTCTGACGGTGTAGTGGTCGCTGAACCCGGCGCCGCCGCACACGAAGCACACGCGCGCGTCCTCCTGCTGCGCGGGCGCCGGCTTGTCGCGCGACGCGCACGGCGACGCCGGCTTTGACGCCAGCGAGCTCTTTATGTACGCCTTGGCCTTCTCCATACCCGCCCAGCTGGTGGACAATACAGAACCAGGGTTAAAACAGATGAAAACAATCAAAAATGACATGATGGACATCAAGTAGACGAGCATCACGGAAGACTAGGTAGATATTTACATTCTTCACAGCATCGTCATAATCATAACTCTTTACAAAGCGAACTGCAAAAAACAGTCCAATCGCTAGTCGCAACCACTGAACTAAAGATATTGTACCATCATCACTCGCTTCAAATTTTCCTCCCAATACCCCGATAGCAGTGATTGCAAATGAACTTTCCTATAGCAAATAAATGATTCTATTCTATTCTATAAGTAACAATATTGAGACCCATTCCTTTCCCATAGCTCCGATTCCCTAGAAGCTTAAGAATCGCATGGCAAGCTACCGAGAAGCAGTTCCATTCAATCGATTAAATGTTCACCTCACTAATTTCAAGAAAACCATAAATAGCTTTCCTCCAGCCGCGATCAGCGATTCAAGACATCTATAGGTCGTGAAAATCCAATCGGAAAGTGAACCCTGGCTTGGTGCCAGCATTTACTAACACTTTTAGGGTAACACCCATGAATATCAAACAGGAAAGGCTTGCAAATACAACTCTTTGGTAACCATATCGACGAACAGACATTTTGCTATACATTGCTTTCCATTGAAGTTATTTAGTTGATTAGAATTTAAATCAAGGAGTTCTCTGTAGCATTTCTTTACTATTTAAGGTCTAAATAGTACTCAGGTGCAGTAGGAATAAGGTTTCCAAGAGAGAACTTCAACTCGGACCTCAGGGAGAGTAAGCTATGAAATATGATTTATTCCTTTGCGAATGCAGCGCCAAACGAAATCTAATAGAGCTTTGACCACCCAGACGGGAATTTTAGTCTGGAAAGTACCTTTTCTATTTAGTCACAGCTTTTTTCATCCTAGTCCAGCAAATGGAAATAGTTCAGTATATATTTATTAAATCTTTATATTACTTCACCGACATTGAGATTGAGAGACATTTTCTTGTAAGTAACCAATACATGAGACCATTTCAGATATTATTGGACCTATCAATCGTATCTCGAGCTGTCGATACGGCGTGACGTAATTGTCAATATGATAAGCATTGTGGTATCGTCGCTCGATACAGTATAATGTTTAGATACAATACTTTCAACATAAGGCTAATGCTCTCTGGTGACGTCAGCTAGTAATTAGAAACAATCTTTTAGAAGTACTCCAGGTGCAAAGAAAAAAAAACCTATTGACTTACTGGCCAATGAGGTTATCAAGAAGATAGGCACCTATGTACGTCTTACGCTGCCAATCACAATGACATCCATATTTTAGAAATATTGAGAATTGTCTCATAATTATACAGTAGTTACGCCTGGCGTATATTGCCTAATCATCAAAAGGAGGTAATTATCTCATCTGTTGTAGAAACAATAGTCCAGAAATGGACTACAAGTCCAGTAAATCAAGACACTCATCTATTATAATCTAGGCATTTGGAAGCAGCTCACGTCTTGTAAATACGTGACTTCAGGTGATTCCGCTTGGAATTCTGCCCATTAATGAAGGATGGCCTACAAATAACTTAGAAAAAGGGAAGGCTGTGAAACTACGAGCCGCGAATAATAAGCGCGAAATTAATTTAATTTATGACACAAAAGAATAATAATTAAAACGTGAACGCGACTTGAGTACGGTCTGGAACTGTAAAACTACTGAAGCAAAGACTATTGCCGGTCTCGATCTTTGATTTAAGCAAAAGTATGATAAAGATCACTTGCCCTCAAGTTTTCTTAACAACTTAACTAATGCAAGAACCAAAACCAGTATCGTCAATAAAAGAGCTCCATGAGGTTTTATTTATCTTACCCAATTATCACATGCAATGGATATTTATAGAGAAAAACGGCATTTTGAACCATTCAATTTTGACGGCGACACTGAAATCAACATCGTCGTTTCCCTAATGGCGTATATGCGTGAATACACCCTTCAACGAGACTTTCTACCAAATTATAGGCCATGACCCCTTCCCATAGAAATCGGCGCCCAGCCGCGATAATCGCTGTACATTAATGAATATTTTATTACACATTACGACTAAGCGATCGTGTCGCGCGATTGTACTAATGAGTCACGCAGGATTTAGGTGTTTAACTATTATTTGGTGACCGCTGATGAAATGGATACCGCTGATAAAGAAGAACAATACCTGGAATAAACTTCTACAGGGTTATTTGAACGCCCGAATTTAGCCAGTAATGTTTGAATCCCATATGGAGCTAGGTCTTGCCACATACGTCATGAGCCGGCCATTAATATCCACAGCTACAGCTCCCAGGATTACAGCCGTGACGTACATCGCCTTGGCAGCCACAGGCATACGTCATAAGCATCCAGCACCAGCATCGATCGTCTGACGTAGCATCACGCTCCCAAAGTGCGAATACGATGACGTGTTCTGTTCATTGTTAGCACGAACATTGAACTGTAGTGGCGTCCTATTTCTTTTTGTCTTTTTAGAATTAAACGGTACAGTTTTTGCTGTAGTTTCAGCTGGAAAGTTTGTACTGAAACTTTAAATGGTAGCTACAGATAGTAAAAACATGGCAGCGTTATTTTTCGCAGCAGCAAAGGACATGACCCCTTGAGTGAGAGACATAAAAGTCGTCTAATGGGCTCATTTACACTACGTCGTCTGTCCCATTAAAGCTAACTACTTAAAACCGTCAGTGCAGTATAACAAACTGATCAACAACTGCCAGTCAGCAGCGTCCGATATCCGAGCGAGGGAAATTCATCGCAAATACAGGCATGTATACCAGTGGCGAGGCGTCCTTATAAGCCGATTCCCATCGGCTTCCCTTTAGAATTTCAAGAAAGAAGCATAGGTATAAGTTATAATATAGGTATAGGTATAATTAATATAATCATTTAAACCACACAATTTAAATATGTAGGCAACAAAACGCCTACCACCGTAAAAAAAATTGTCTATAAATTACTTGAAACATTTTGCTCCTACTAAACAAGCCGCGGCTTCCTCCTCCATACAAAACTACGCTTGCGTGACGTCATCCACGCCGCGCCGCGCGATGTTCGCAAAATAAGGGCGAGCGGTAACCCGGCTCACGGAGCGGCTTCCACCAATCAAAACTCGCGAGTGAACGAGAAAGAACGCGTCAAGAGTAGAGTAGCTATATCTGTCTACGCGCGAGTGACAGCGCTTAGAACTCTCAAATATGTAAACAAACAAATCAGACAAATTCACTCTCATTGTTCTTATTTTGTTTTAGATAATACCATTAACAATTTGTTCTTTGTATTACTTAATTGAATTTATTAGTGTGTGTATCATTTGGAAATAACATAGTTCGTGAGTGTACAATATTTTATGTTAGTTTAAGTGTTTTAGTTACATTATGTCAACATAGATGGCGTTGTGCATTTTTATGCAAATCCTGAATCGCGGTGTTAAGATTCTCCGCGATTTAATGACCCTAGTTGGGAATTTATAATTTTTCGTATTCACTGAGTATTTAAATTTGATTTAGTAGTTGGAAGTATCATTACTCTCTACTAATCCCCGCGATCGCACTGTGACCTGGAACTCAGTACAAGTACAGTGTGTGTAGTGATAATAGAGAGACCTACGTTGAAATGAGTTATTTTGATACCTAGACAGTTTGCATCAGGTTTCTTTTTTTAGTGTATATACTTTTAAAACTTAACTAGGATAGCATTAATCGCATTAGACTGTTTTCCACAGATTATTTACTTTAGACGTGTTATAAAACTCGGGCACGCCGCTCGGGTGAATTACCTACCAATATTACGTCAATATTAAAATTACTAACGTCCTGACGGATTTATGAAACATATACCTACGATAAATATCAATGGCTAACAGGCCGTTGTAAATTAAATACTTAAAATGTATTGTTTCTAGTGCCAACTTTTCTCAGATTCTAGTAGTTAATATACCTAACTCAAGATAATAAAGTTTTATAGATATTAATAATCTGCCGAATTCCTCGAGAAAACATGTTCAAACTATCAGTCTCTCAGTCAGTGCTAAAAGGTGGACTGAGAAATTACCTCCATTACCTCTCCCCCCCATCCCTGAGTACTCCCCCTTTTTTTTTTGCTGCGGCTTCCCTATTTCATTAAACCACCCTTCGCCACTGATGTATACCCGGGTACATACGGATAGTCGGAATTAGTCAACATGCGAAGTAAACCCGGAATACTGATTAGTAGCAAGCTCCAGGATTAGGGTTGACTAGAGGGGCTGCTGTGGCGTGTTCACGATAACATTTCATAAGCATAAGAAAGGGTAGATAAGGCTTTTGAAAAACATTCTCTGTTTTATGAGCCCCAAATTACAAAAATAAACTAAATTACCTAATAAAATTAGCCATGATATAAGATTTTACGTAAACATTTTGAAGTATGTACTTGCTTAAATATCAAACTCATTAGAATTTCGCTTAATTTAATTAAATTTGTTTGCAGACGACTACAAACTTATATTTATCCAGTGAGCAAATATTAGCTACATTAAATCTCGCCAGAATAACTTCATAATATTTGTCAAAGATAAATGAGTTTCGTAGTCGCGAGTAGTGGCCATAGCTTCGAGCTAACTCGGTTTGTTTCGTAAATTCCCCAGTAAATTAACTTGATTTGGTCTATCCTTCGCGTAAACAATAAATACTGTTGAACAATTTGCGGACGAAATTCGGTTGAGAATTCAATTTGGAGATATTGCTTTAAAAACAATTACCTTAGTGGATTTCGTTATTATAAAAGCTAAAATCCTTTTTCGAGTGACAAATAGCCACACTTTCAAGTCCATTTTCACCTTAACGAGTAGGTATATTATAGGTGTATTTAAGCATACGTGCAAACACATTATAACCGTGACGTATTTCCTTAATGTCTTCTAATGAAATGGTTTTCCAAATGTGTAACAACCAGTTATCGATACTCGACACATAAACACTTCCTGCATTCGATATTCGACGATATCACATATTTAGATCTCCATTAGATATGGTTCAAATAACGTTCTAGGAAACCACTTCATATTTGGATATATTCCCAAGTGTAAGTGTAGTAGCGTAGTTGAATTGTCTAAATTATCTAAGTAATTACAAAGATTGCAGGATTACCACAATGGCTAACTGACTACTTTGAAATTGAATGGACGATAAAAGCAAAGTTAGGTATACATCCAAATTGGCTTTTAGTTGTTTGAGTCGTTGAATTTCAGAAGGGTTACAGAGGGAGATAAAAGAAGTAAAGAAGAACAAAATTACAAATAACTTAAATGCGTACTTCCCTACATAAAAGTTTCCAATTTACATAAAAAAATGATTTTATATTTACGTCAACGCAACGATCCATTGGATTGGCACCCAAGAGGGATTAAAATTTTAAGTCCAAAATTACATCGAAAACTGACATCGGCAGACGTCCCACTCACACATACATACATACATACATACATACAGACAGACAGCACCCACCACATCCTACCTGTGTCGCCACATGCGAGTACCAGGCGCGCAGATATGCAAACACGTCGGATCACAATGACGGACGGACAATCCGATCGATACGTACGAGTGACGTGCCGGGTCTAATTGCCGGCCCTTTGTGCTACCGCCGTGTATGTTGGCCTGTCTGGGCTACTACATACATACACTACATATGTACGTAAGTGCGTATGTGTGCAATTTTTGGCTGCCTCCCTCAGGAGGGGTCTGGTGGATACGGACGCACGCATACACGCACATTTTGATAACCCGATATCAAAACGAAAGCCTAGTATCAGAGTTTCGAGCGGCGGTTTTAGCAAAATCAATATTTGGATGAGGCCTTTTAACCGGTCAAATATTTAAAGAGGAAAATATTAAATAGTGATGAAGCAGTGGAAATCCCTAATCATTTTGCGTTTCGTTGAACGAATCTATCTTTAACGACTTCCTTGTCAATTGTTGTTCCAAAGCTGAGTTCAACAATCAATCAGGTACAACAAAATATGAATCTTCTTAGGCCTATATTCCACCAAAGCAGAACGTAGCGGAGAAGTTTTTAAGCAACCAATACAACTTCGTTATTCAATCGTCATGTCTCCGCCCACGCAGTAGTATCCCTTAGCAGCGAAATTCTATTGGTTGTTTAAGAACTCCGCTCAGCTTCGCTTCAATGGAGACTGGGCCTTACTCTCAACTACGGAGCGTGTAACAATTGCTACACAAATGTTGTTAGATTACATTACTTATCAGCTGGTGGCGGAACCGGTTCGGTCCGGTTTGAGGCCGCTGTGATGTCTTTTTAATGGCATCTACCAATTGGCGGGGAGCAAATAGGCAACCGCCATCAAGGACGATCGACTGCTAATATTTGCTGAGGTTGAATCATCACAACGTAGTATTTCGTGGTACTTATTATAATTATGCGGAATGAGTAAATATTGAAAAAAACCACATCATTGTATGGTCTCGCAACATCGGTGTAAATTTTCGCAATGTTTTATGATTATGTCTCAAGAATTTGGTCTGCTTTTGAATATTTGTTAAACATTAATAAATCAGAGTAAAATTAACAATTTTAATCATGAACGAGATAAGTATAAATATTAAATAAAAACCTCTTCGTGAATATTCCATGTACTTAATGATGTGAATCACTAATGGATATTTATTTATAGTATCGTAAAATGAGTTATCAGTTTATCGAGATAAACATCATGTTTTCAACGAGTTATTTAATTTATCTTGGTTATATCTTTATGGCGTTTTTTGCTGATGGAGTGACGGATAAAGTGGTTTCCTTGATTACTATTGATATGATTAAAAATCATCAGTGAACATCATTAAATTAGCTTCCGACAGAGGCGACACTTAAATAAATCTACAATCAGACGGCCGAAGGATTTAGTTAGTTAATACCCACAACGAATTTACTCGCTGATTTTGTTCCGCCTAAACAAGCTAATATCGGTGATAGAATACGAATGCATACATACAACTCAAATGGAAAAGCAGATTCCTAACAGATAAGTGACTAGTTCTTACATAATAACTCCAAACTTCCCATCACTCGAGACTTCAGTACTGGGTTCCTATGCCAAGAGACGGTACGCTTCCCTAAATAAGAATGGACAAGTAATCAATAAAATCAACAATTTCCAAGTAAACAGTGAACGATAAATGGCTTCATAACAACCAAATTCAATTGGTTTGCGGCTAAATATTCCAGCAAATAACTTGCGGTATTCAATTTAACGTTTCTAAAGACTAGGCGAGTGCTAATTGAAAACGTTCATATCAACGTCAATGTTTCTATCACATTTTAAATTGGCTTTCAATTTCGCGGAAATATTTAGGGTCCGTATTGATAAAATATGAATTAGAACTCTATTCAGACCCTTACGGGAAAAATATGCCTCCTATAAACATACAGCTATTCGTCAAAAATTATAAATACAATGCCTGGAGACAATGCAACCATCATATTCTTAAACAGTGCTTGCAATTATCTCCAGAATACCAAAGATAATTAAACCAATTAAAAACCTGTTTTCTTTTCGGCAGAAGTGTAGTCAAAAAATACCACGCAATTTAAAATTGAAATCACGTTTCATTTTTAAAACCAATAAAACAAAATGGATTCAAATTATTGACGGAACCCACGGTAGCCTGAACATCAACAATTTCGTACAAAATAAATATTTATTAAACATTAATGACTACGATTTGTATCAACCTCTCCCCGGGCGTACAAGGCACGGGTAGGGGGTGGCTACCACCCCCAACACCCCGCCCGCTTTGCCGAAACGGGCTTTCGTTTGAATATTATTTTCTATAAAAACGTCCCTTTAATTCGTATAGGGTTAGCAAACATGTAGACGAAATGTGCTGAAAAAATATGTGAAAGTTTTGGATGTATGTTGATCAATCACTTCATGCCGAAAAAGCAAATGGTTTAGATAAAGAGGCGCATGTGTCAAGACTGAATGAAGACGACAGTAGTTCTTCTTAGAGTACCATCAGTATAAAACACTAAAGGTAGCCAAGTTTTCTTCAAGTCAAGGAAATTGTTAAAACCTTTAAGCTGGTATTCGCACCTTTCTAAGCAATTATTTAATGCTTTTTATGGCGTTAACAAAGTTCAAGAGGTTCCGACATTAGGAGTGTCGACATTTAAGAGCTGTTAGCAACATTAATTCTCTAAGTAAAGGGCACCGCCAATAAAAAGGGAAATCTTACTGAGAGATTATCGAAGACTGAATCTACTTCACAACAGCGGCAGCGTCTGAATAAAATAAGATGAAAATCGCGGCATAAGGCACTTGTCCCACCGGCAACGATTAACGAGTAACGAGTAGAGCTAGAACTAGAAACGAGTTAGCGAGACGCGGGGAGCGAGTGCGTAGTTCCGATATTTGTGTAGCTCAGCTACAAGCGAGTGTGCGAGTGAGGCGGGCGATTACTCGCATCACTCGCTCGCTAGATACGCACTGTAGAGAAATGACCAATGGTTGCTCTCTCGGCGTGAGTTCTAAACGCTTGGCGAGTGTCGCCGAGCGAGTGTTGTCTTTCATAGCTTTTGTCGCTCAGCGACAAACTAGTGAAGCGAGTGCTCGCCGGCAGTGTGAACAGTCAGCGATCAACTATTTGTATATGCATCTCTTTTATTCACACGGAAAGTATATCTATTGTACGTTTCTTGAGCGAGAAAATAGCCGATAGTTAGTCGTTTTCTCGTCTTTGGTGGGACAACTGCCTAAAAATATGAAAATATGAAGTCCGTGCCTTTATGCATTAGGGTAATAGGACCGAAGAATCTCGGGGCTTACAAAAATATTTCCCTCCAGCCAACAGCACTCCAATCTCAAAGCTACTTTGATCAATATTAGAGATAAATTCGAGGACGACATTTGGTGTTGAATTTATTTATCGTTCTGCCAGCCCTGACCACTTCGCCGTTATCCAAATACTTATATTAACCGAACTATCGCATCGAGTAGGCGGCAAGGTAAATAAAATATAAATTCAGTTAGAAGCCCTTCCTTTTCTATGGGCTCCATTGGTTCCTCGTATTTGATGTAAAAGATTCAACGTACATTTGTGCGTATAATATTTTTGTTGTTACCCGGCGGACGCGATGTGTCCTGTTTTCGGAGAATACGGGAAAATAAGGCACTTATTCGTTGAGCTACTTGTGAGTTAAGAATAGATTTGTGTTTATCCTATAGCTGTTGTTTTCCCTTTGTTTGCTGAATAAACAGGGTAGTATATGACCCCGACATTTTGCTTAGAAACAGTAACAGAAAAACCTCCCAATGACATAGCATCCACAATAATAATATTAAGTTAGAAGGTCCAGCAACGAGAAGTGAAAATGGATAGAGTCAATATCTAACCAGGCCAGAATAACATTTCATCTTTATTCCGGGAATCGGTAGGCAAATACACTCTTTTGCAAAAAAAACGGGCACCTATGCGAAATCTTGGTTTTAAGGACTTTACGTGTATTTCAAAGGGTTTTTATGATTGTAGTATGTTTCTAGCATCAAAAGAGTTAGCCATGCATGCGTGAGAGTGTGTTCTAAATTTGAATTTTATACAATTGCTAAGAAATTGGTTAAACCTTGTTTTGGACTAATTGCTAGCAGAAAGTTCGTCGGTGTTTTGAAAAGTTTTTGAAGTGATTTTCAGGAAAATTATAATGCAGTTTTAATTAATGATTAATGTACTTTTTTGTTAGTTCAAAACATTTTTGAAAAACTGTGCGTATTTGATAAAATTTTCACCTGCTCTAAATGGGCTATACTGATGATTGATGGCAATGTTAAGAGTTTCGGTATTTTAGTGTAAAGCGTTCTATTGTTTAGATATTGTACCCACGTGTTTTAAAATATCGCTTTTTCATAAATAAACACTATTTAGAAGAGTATCAGTACCTTTGGCTGCGAAAAACCCTATTTAAAGTAAGCAGTGCCGATCACAACTCGTCTCCTATCGGACTTTGTCATTTAAAAATACCAAATTTTGTGATAAATGTTAAAATGAACCACTTGAAAAATTATGTGGAGGGTTAAAGCTATCTAAAAAGTCAAATTATTGCCGCGTTGAAGCTCTCGATAACTCCATAGGTATCCGGTTATTAAACGACGATTTAGCTGTAAGGGAGTCAAGAATTCAAAATTATTGGCCAAACGTATGGTTCTTAAGAAATGTGTAGATAGCCAATTATTGTTATGATTTAAGCAGGAAATTGCTGTAGATGCCAGAAAATCTCCATTGTAGGCAAGTTTATTTAATCAAATGTCCGTGCGATGAAAACACGCTATTTGAACGCTCAGACTCATAGATCTTCAGAGTTCTACGGAGTTTCCCAAGAGACGAGGTTATTTAAAAATCAGTGATTAAGACCTCGTGCTCACAGCCTATGCGCTATTTTCTGTATTTTGTAGAATTTCAATACTTTCAAAAATGTCAAAGTCTGATAGGAGACGAGTTGTGATCGGCACTGCTTACTTTAAAATGGTTTTGTCGGAGCTCAAAGTACTGATACTCTTCTAAATAGTGTTTATTTATGAAAAAGCGATATTTTAAAACACGTGGGTACAATATCTAAACAATAGAACGCTTTGCTCTAAAATACCGAAACTTAACATTGCCATCAATCATCAGTATAGCCCATTTAGAGCAGGTGATTTTTTTATCAAATACGCATAGATTTTCAAAAATGTTTTGATTTAACAAAAAAGTACATTAATCATTAATTAAAACTTCATTATCATTTTTCTGAAAATCACTGCAAAAACTTATCGAAACACCGACGAACTTTCTGCTAGCAATTAGTCCAAAACAAGGTTTAACCAATTTCTTAGCAATTGTACAAAATTCAAATTTAGAATACACTCTCACGCATGCTCGGCTAACTCTTTTGATGCTAGAAACATACTACAATCTTAAAAACCCTTTGAAATACACGTAAAGTCCTTAAAACCAAGATTTCGCATAGGTGCCCGCTTTTTTTGCAAAAGAGTTTATTTACTGTCGCAATTTGCCAACTTAGTTATAAGTCTATTACCACTTACTGGATACCAAATAATCGAAACGGCATAGTGTTTCTGAGAATTTTCTTAGGGAAAACCATGTTTTACCTGACCCCGAAATAAAAAATTATGACATGACTAAACGATTCACTTTATTGCGAAAACGCTAAGAAATTAATAACGAAAAAAATCTTAATATTTGAAACGAAAAAAATTGCAAAAAAAGATGATACTTAATTACTCGCGTGGGATCAGATTAAATCGAGCGATGTGTCAATTTTTACTTTGTAAATAACTTCGGGACTTTTTATAAAGCGCTTTCGCTCTCTTTGTATCTTGTAACGGTGACCTTTGAAATCTGTTAATTCTAATACGGTAGATAGATTCTACGTCATTTCTGCTGTTATGTTAACGGAGTCGCCGCTTGAAAACCGCAGACGTATAGCCTTATCTACGGACACATTTGTTTATTAAATGTATTCAGAAAGCAACCCCATGTTATTATAAAACACTGACACCCAACCGCAAATGGTAAGACTCGCCGTTCGCCGACGGTCTTAGAAAAAAAAAACAATGTTGGAATTGTTTCAGAGATCAAAACGCTATAACAGTTGCCATTTGTGTGTTCGGGTATAATAGGCATTACATAACCATGTTTTTATATTCCGTATTTGTTTTCCAATGAACTAGCATTCATTATTGCTTTTTGTTGAGTATGAAATCGATTCCTTGTGAGACGTGTTTAGACTGATGCCATTCAAAATGTCATTACGAGTCAAGCTTGTAGAGATGGAATGATATTTATCTTCATCATGTTGTGATGGGATACTGTTTTTTCACACTGAGCGGTATTCTTTGACAGACCATAGTTTTCAATATGTCGCCAGAGGCGTTGAATATCACATGTCGTGATGCGATGCATTTGTTCACTGAATTTAAATGGCTATAAATAGTTACTTAAGTGCAAATGACATACTTTACAATCTCATAAATGTGAATGATGTTCTGTGATGTAATTTGCATGGGCGTAGCTCGAAAAACTACAATTTTCAAACATTTTCAGAGATTTTGAAACTATAGATTGAGCTCTCGACTCGATTGAGGAACGACAGTCACTCCAAATAGTTTTTCAAAAACATCGCAACGTCAGAAAAAGCTAGAACAAAAACTGAGTTTTAGTACACTCACTTAAATCCAGTGATTGGAACTGTGTCCGATAAAACGGTGATAGGCGTGCACCGAATCGGGGCGCTATTGTTGTCGAGGGGTGGACAGCCTGGGCCCCTGGGTCCCTGCCCAGCGGGGGGCCAGTACATCCGTAGCTAGGAATGTACAAATATTTAATTCACGGCGCAGTTAGTTCGTGTAAACGCTGCAATGGCTGCAGATAGCATCGATCCCGTGTTGGAAACATTCGACAGTTCCACGTTTTATGATGAATATTTTATTTTCTAGTCGATGTCGCGATTGTAGGCTTTCTAGTTAAACAGCATGTTCTCGAAGCGGACTGCAGCTGTAACATCGATTTTTATTTTTTCTGTGGGTCACAAGCGCATACTATATTCAATATTTTTCAAAATCTTCCCAGGCTCTTGCTAGTCGTCATTCGGAGAACGCTGACCAGCTCACGGCGGCATCAATTCACTGTCGCTTTCATAAACACACACGTCATACAATCGTATTTGGCAACGCGGACTATGATCAGACGCCGTCACTTCCTGTGACGTCTCTCCATAGCGCCATTCTGGCTTACCAAACAAATATGACAGGATACGAGGCGACAGACTGTTTGATTTATTTGCTTTGTAGAAATAAGCACTTCCGTAAAGCGAATAACTAAAGTAGACCGACAGACAAACTACTGTTCCAGAACCGGTGATCTCATATTTTTTTCTTAGGTTAAGTAGATGATTTCTCTATTTTTATTATTTTCTTATAGTTACTTTTTTCAAAAACAATCCCTCCGCAGTCTTTGAATCGCTCAGTTTCTTCATGACATGTTATCGTTTCATTTATATTATTCAGTTACTAACATTTTTTCCAATATTTTTGCACTGTCTCACTATATTGTGAGAATTACTCGTCTATGTTTAACTAAACTAGCCATGTTTTCCTAAACCAGGATAATTATATACCTCTTCCGCGAACAATAACTACCTTATATTATAATCATAAGTATGTAAACAACGGTAACTGTATGAATCGAAACTTTCCTCATCATATCATTTGACACACAAACCAGCAATTAAGCTACAAAATTAAATTAAACAGACAATTAGCATTTAATCTGTCATCAATTAACTATCAACTAAATTGTCAAAACGATTACAGCAAACAGGAAATTAAAAATAAAACTCAGAAGGAGTGACATGATTAATAATGGCGTTTAAAAATATTTGAGTCTGATTTAGCGATTGGCATTTTAATTAAGCAATGATATTTGCGACCGCCAAACACGAAACCGCTAAAGTTTATTTTAAGTTTGGAAATAACTTGTTTAATTTGTGAGCTATTTTTAAATGTCTTTTAAAAAGTCTCAGGGTATGCCAAGTAGGCGTTTTCTATTTAAATAAAATGAGAATGTAAGCGAAAAACATGCATGAAAAATTTGTTAGATATGTATCATTTGTAGCCTCTTTGATTTTGGTCCGTTACAAAACGTCTTCTTTTAATTTGACACTTCAAATTCAAATTCAAATTCAAATCATTTATTTGTGATACACAGGTACAATAATAGGTCTTAAATATAACATGTTCATGCCGTGATCTGCCACACAGAGCATACAAATAGAAAAAGGAAAAAACATACAAAAACAACTAATATTACACAACAACAAAAACAAAAGAGATGAGGACCGAGTTTAATGTTGCTTATTGCCTAGTTTGACAAAAAATCATTAACACAGTAATAACAATTATCCATCAAAAAATTACATAATTTATGTTTAAAAATGTTTACATTCTCAATTTCTTTAATATTTTTTGGAATGTTATTATACATTTTAGTGGTCATGTTGAAAACACTTTTTTCATACAATGTGGTTTTAAATCTTCTGCTAACGTTATTATATGTTCTACTTCTATTACGAGTTCCAGATTCTAACGTAAATAATTTTGGATTTTGTTTTATGAATAGAGCCGATTCGAGTATATAAATTGATGGAACTGTAAGTAAACCAAGTTTTTTGAAGTGTTCTCTGCAACTGTCAGTTTTTTCAGACCACACATAGCACGGACGCATTTCTTTTGGCATTTAAAAACCTTGTCCCAATTAGTAGCATTGCCCCAAAAGATTATTGCATATCTTAACCTAGAAACTACATAACCATGGTATGCGACAAGTAGTGAGGGGAGGCTCACTTTTTTGGATAGTAGGTAGAGGCTGTAAGACGATTGGGATATTTTTTTGCATAGGAATTCAATGTGTGTTTGCCACTTCAGGTTATTATCTATGTGAACTCCGAGAAACTTAGTTGTTGTGGTTAGTTCTACTTCTTTTCCCAAATATTCTACTTTTGTATCTAATTTGTGATTGGTTTTTTGTTTGAAATGCATGAGTTTAGTTTTATTTAGATTTATTAATAAGTTGTTATTCTCCAACCATTCTATTATGGAACATAGACTTCTATTGATATCACTTTCATTATTATAAACAACTGTGCAATCATCTGCGAATAGCACCATTCTATCATTGGTTGAGTTGGGAAGGTCATTAATATATATAAGGAAGAGCAAAGGACCCAAAACACTGCCTTGAGGGACTCCGAATTTAACTAATCTAGGGCCTGATCCATACTCAGTTTCAATTTTACTCCTAGGACAAATTTTGGTTATACTCGTGACTTGAGTTCTATTAGTGAGATATGATTTAATTAAGTTAAGGGCATTGCCTCTGATACCATATATCTCCAGTTTATTCAATAAAATTGAGTGGTCTACAAAATCAAAGGCCTTTGTCATATCCATAAACAAAGCGAATGACGGCTGTCTAGCATCTACTCTGGGATAGATCATACTCAGAAAATCATATATAGCTAAGTTTATGGACATATTCTTCCTAAAACCTTTTTGCTTGTCGGAAAAGATGTGGTTTTTGTCAAAATAATTATAGAGTTGGTTATAAATAGCCTTTTCAAATATTTTAGAAAATATAGGGATAAGAGCAATCGGCCTATAATTTTTCATTTCAGATTTGGTATCTTTTTTATGAATTGGCTTAATTACAGTGGTTTTTAAAGATGACGGAAAGGTACCCTGTTCAAAGCAGAGATTTATAATGTGACTCAGTATGGGTGAGATTATGTGACTGAATTGTTTTAAAATTGTTACGCAAATACCATCATAACCAGTACTTTTTGTATTTTTTAGGTTGTTTATGATTGAAAAAATTTCGGTTGGATCGACTGGGCCAAGAAAAAAAGAAAACGGGGAACTTCTAAGTTCAGTCTTTTGGATGATCCCATCCGTTAAATCTATTATCTTTTATCATGAAAATATCGTTGAACTTAATTACTTATTTCAATATCAGAACGAATCAACAAATAATAACTAAATTGGTGAAAATTTTCCACAGCTCCCGTTGTAGGAATGTTCACAAACGTGCAAAGTAAAAGGGTATCCACGTGCCAGGTTCCACAGCGTATAGTCTACAGTAGAAACAAAAACTCGGTACATTGAGAAGTTTTTTTCCTAATTTCGTTTACTGGATACAGAATTGGAAGCCAGTTTAATAATGGGGTTGTTTGGCTACGGTGGTTCGGTTCGCATTCCGCAAGAGTTTACAAACTTCGACGTGAAGTTTCAAGGGGAGTTTATTTGTCGCTATGCTAATCAAATGTACGGACGAGTCTTATGATGAGAATATTATAAGACGTGTGTTGCGAATAACGCGAAAAAGATATTCAAGTAAATAGAACTGATACAGATTATTTTGTTCTTAAAGAATTGCTTTTGATCACCTATGCATACAATACATCAATGGCGTAGTCAGCTATACAATTTCTATATTTCTAGCAGTATTCGGGAAAGTTAAGTACAAATGTACGTGATTTTGGAATCCAAGTGAAACAAGACGGCTTAGAGACAGACAACATCCGTTAAAAGTTCCAAGGAAAACCTTGAACCTCCAATATTTGTTCTGACGCTATCTAGCAAGCAGACGCGCCTCCTAACCGGTTAGCCTAATTGTGCTAATCCTCGGATCAGCAGTTACTAGGTTAACTTCACCGTGACTTACGTCTGACCTTCTTGGTTTAGCAAGTACCTGCTAGGTTTTCCCTGTTCATTAACAGTCTACACCGTTTTAGTAGTATTGGAACGCAAAAGGAGACTGGAAATCACGCCTCTAGGGTTTGATTTCAGTAGGTTTAGAATCCCAAATATGATTAACAATAGGATGTGTTTTTTTAAACACAGCTTTAGGAAAGCAAAGATATACAATTGTGTATAAGACTATTCGTGTACCCAGAAGACGTAGATACCTACGTCTATGCTATTTCTGACGTCTGATCTCCAAACAAAACCTTTGCAAACACTATTCATATTTTATTAGGTTTGTTTACAGCCGTTTTGTTCTGTCTGCGTGGGGAATCGGCATGTGCAATAAACATAAAATAGAAAAAATAAAACCATTCAGCGTACAGCTCGCGCTGTCTGACTGAATTATTTTTTCTGTTTTGTCCGTATTTCTCTTTTGCTTGTTAAAAATATGTACGTATTTTTGTGGATGAAATCAAATATTATCTGGATGAAAAAAGGCCTTCCTATGAAAAAATAGCTCCTTGTGTTAATTGTTAAATAAATACTCGGTAGTTTTATACCTTCAAATCAATACATGAACACTTAAACAACTTCATCTGTTCCCGTATCGTGAAGTTTATTACAACAGCTGAGTTGAGCACGACCTTTACCCTACATTTCAATGGCAAGTCCCAACTTTCCCGGAGGTCCTTGAACAGTTACTGAACTTTTCCTCCCTACTAAAACACGCGTTTTCAACCCCTCAATGTGAATCTGTATGAGCTCTTCAATGTGTGTGTACCACGCACACTAATGAACGAAAAGCTTGACTGATTGGTTCGGAACGAAATTGGATTAATTAATCAAAATGATTTGATTTAAAGCTGTACATTTTACAACTGTAGTTATTGCGCTTTTTTTGCGAATATACAGTCATAACAAATTAAATTTCGCTCATATTTCGGTTGTATACCTACTGCGATAAAATGGTAAATCCAGTTTATTCAGTCTACTTTTAATTACTTTTATTGATCGTTCGACGTAGGCAATTAATTAGTTTTGCAGTTTGGCTTCAAAAGGCTAGCATGACTGGAGACAGACGACAAAAAAAATATGTCTAATAGGACAGGTTATTAAATCAATCAGTTCCTTGGTAATATGTTTCCGTCTTCTTGAATGATGAGTCGATATGTTACAATACTTCATACAATGCTAGAGGCGTGCCAGACAGACTTCGCGTTTGTCATGTCAGAATGTATGCACAAAAAATATTACTGTTGGCTCTAGCAAGTCATTAATGTTTCTTATTGCGATACTGTAGTTTTGTAGCCCAAAATGAGACAGTTTTGTTCAATCATGGGATTTCAGATCTACAAGGCTTCATACATGGGTGCCATTACCTACAAATTATTATCATAATGCAGTAAAAATACTGCGTAAATCATTCAATCTGAACAGAGGTAATTAAATAACAAAATACAAATAAATTTCACTATCCATTAAACTTAATTAAGTATCCAATTATTTCAATAAATCTGTTAAAACAAACGTGAAATACAAAATTATCAATAAAGCATTAAATACAATGCAAATTATTATGAAACGGGTGTGGTTACAATGGCCGGTGTATTGTCGATCAGTCGGAATGAATGCGTCACTATACTGCAGTACTACTGTATAACGACAACGTCAAATTCTATCATTAATTTGATTTTGACGAATATCGGAACTGCACAGGTATAGAATATAGGAATAATTTCAATTTTCAGTGTAATTTTCATGATATGGTTTTAATAACTAATACCTGGAATTTCTAATCGGATTTATAATTAAACAGATTTGATAAGTACACTACACAAATGTATATTCTGGTTATTCTCGATGGCAAAGCGAATATGTTGAATGAAGACCATTTCGTTGAATGATAAATATGCATATGTATAAACCGATTTTCAAAATGGAGGAGGTCCTCAATTCGGACGCAGCTACTTTAGAGGCTTCAGACAACGCGAAAGAACAAATCATAATAGCTGTTATGATGCTAGAAGAAGCCAGACCTAGCTACGCCAGAAGATCCCTTAGTGCTGAGCAATTTTTAACAAAATAAAACCAAAGACATCGCAAATGCTTGCTTTAACCTTTTTGCTCTCTCGACACCTTCCAGGGTCCTTATTCCCATTCCATTATAACTAACCGATGAGAAACCATCCACAACGGTTTACTCTCCCCACAAAATCACCGTGCCCACAGCTAATAGTTTTCAAATATTTACTTAAGCCACACAATACTTTATTTTGCCATCCGGCCTCGTACCGCGTTTCTCAGGAACCATTCAACTTACTATATTTTAAACGTTTTCGAAAACACTTGAGACATTCGTCACACATTAAAACATTGAAGTTTTCTAAGTAAGAAACACGATATTAGCTAGCTGTTTTCGAAATTCATATTTGGTCGTGTGTGGCAAATTCTTTTAACGTACTTACTTTAATTGTTCCATGTTCGTGAAATCGACAGTTCATTATGAATGAACGCAATGTTATGTTGTATGTGACAGAGGATGTCATGATATCTCCTCGGTCAAGTTTCCGAGTAAACAAGATTGATAAATGAGACCACATTGTTTTATTTTTGTCGGCTGGAAGGACCATCTTTCTCGGCAAACATTGGTGGAGTTTAAAAAAATCAGCGAGATACCTGCATCTCGAGGAAACTCCACATAAAACTCAAAATGATTCACTAGACTGAAGGATTCCTCTCAAAAGCAGCATTTCAATATATTAATTCAAGACTACATAATATAACGAAGTTTGCCAGAGACATACTTTCACCAAAAAGCATCCTGAAGAAATATCTCCAAGATACATTTGTGCAATAGAATGTCAGGAAGATGATGATCATGGCTTATGCGTCACCGATTAATTATAACAGTAAGTAGAAGGAAGTCATAATGATTTAACAATCTTTTTAAGTATGCTCTAAACTTAATTACAGTTATTAGGACGGCCATTATACGCGATGAGTCATTCAGGTCTTTCGGGTGAACTGCCGTAAAACTCTGATTACTGGAATTGGGTTATAGCTTATAAATCAAGAAATTCATGCAAAAACTACTAGAAGATAAGAACTTCGAGGAAATAAAGTCCCAACTGGTAATAAATGCTTCAACCTTCAAGCAGGATTGGATACTAAGGTAGCTGGAAGTCTGACCTCTGAACCCTGGTGGAAACCACTCCAAGCTGTCATTTTAGCAAGAATTATTGGAATATTAGTCATTTTTATTACACAGTGGTTTACGTGGGGCGTATTTTACGACAATGTAAATTCTGGAATAAAAATGTGGGCCGCCGGCCGGCGCTGCGAAGCCGTTACGAAATGAATTACATGTTTTTAACATTGATTTTTTGCAGAAATTTAAATAGATATCGTCATTTATAGTTCCATAAAACAAACCGCGGCTGCCATTTTGAACGCGAAGTATTTAATCAACAATAAAAAGTTATTCAATATCTGCTAGATGTCTGACAAAGATCTACCGAGCTACTGGATTCATATGTATTATAAACTGGCGACATAAACACATCATAATAGTTACAAAAATAGCAGGACCGGCTAAAACTGACGAACAACTGTATACAATTATGACAGGAGCATCATAAGAACTCGCGAACTAGATCGGAACCATAAAATTAGTCTTGTAATAAAACCCGTCGTAAAAATGTTTCGACTTTTTATTGTTTAGTGAGCTGGTTCAATACACACCAATGTACAGAATGTCCACGTCATTTAACACTTAAACCAAAACCGACGGAGCTAACTACATTACTTTATTGCTCCAATTTATTTTTTGACCTCATCCCAACCTGGGAACAAAACATCCCACTGTCAATATCTATCTAACCCTTTACGTTTTCCTTTTTTATTTCGAACAATTGTACTACAGTGGGTCTTCTGTACCATCCTTTCGATATTGCTCGTTACAGTTCCTTTCAGTAATTAAGTGCTGTCAAAGAATCGACGCGTAAATTACGAGTGCATATATGGGACGAGAAGTTCAACTCGTTTTTGTCGTTCAGCAAACAAATGGACAATTTAAACAAATGCTGGAGTTTCGACATCCATTGAGTAGCTAAGCACGAAGGAACAATGTATAGGAACCGCAAGGGATTATAATAATGCGATGGTAACGTGTTGCGGTTGCACGAGGCTCCCTGTACACCGCTAAGCGCAACGATTTTTTGGGGGTAGGTGTCCAAAAAGTCAAAACATTTCTCAGAGTCTCTGAGCTTTTAAAATTAATATTTAATAGTATTTACAATAGTTTCTGTGTAAAATTGTTACATCTGTGTTTGATAATACTTACAGTAGTCAATGTAATAATTGAACACACATTTTGGAACCACCCGCCACATCACCAAACAACACTAAATTAATTTCACTACCATAAGGCACAATATAAAAGTATACAAGATGTCACAGCTTTCGGAGATATTAACTATTCAGAAGAGTCTTGAGGAGAACTTCACCAGGAAGATGGATGAACTTGGTGCTCAAATTCAGGCTGCTGGACCCGCTAAGGATACTGTGGCTAAGGTTGCAGAAGAGTTCCGGGCATTTAGAGAGCTCATCTACAGTGTTCTTGGATTGCTCAGGAAACAAATTGCTGAGTGCCTTCTACATATTGATGGTCTGGAGATGAGGCACCGGAAGAAGGCTCTAATCTTCCAAGGAGTTCCCGAAGCTGATACCGAGGACTGCACTGCCACTATACTGAGCATAGTTAATGGCAAACTGGCTCTCAAAAACATTGCAGTCTCAAATATAAGAGTGGCACATCGGCTGGGTAGTCCTAGTAAGGATCACCCGAGGCCTATCCTTGTAAGGTTCTCTGGTCTGGATGTCAGGTCAGCAATATGGAAGGCGAAGACTGGCCTGAAGGGGACTAAAATCTCGGTGAAAGAGTTCTTGACGAAGACCAGGCAGTCCATCTTCACCAAGGCCAGGCAGCACTTCGGAATGCGGTCATGTTGGTCGCAGGACGGTGTGATTGTCGTCAGGACTTCTGATGGGACCCGTCATAGGATTTCGTCTATGGAGGAACTGAAACCGCTTCTGGAGAAGTACCCGGCGAAATCTGATGCATCCTCGACCGGTTGACCTGAAACCATTTCTATATTAGGTATGTGACGACTGGCATTTCAATAGTGGCACCGGACAACTGGATAATATGTAACTATCACCTAAACATACTCACTTCTTTCTCTAATTTCTTCATAGTGCATATTCAAATATTCTTTCCTTTTGCTTATTTTGATATTTTGGTTCATATAATGTAACTCAATGTCTCTCTTGCTGTTTTAGTTCACGTTTTCTGTTTCAATCTTATTTTACCCTCAAGAAAATATTTATTTATATCATATTCTTTCCTTTTTATGTCCTACTTTCATAATAAACTGAATGTCATGTCAAACAAATGTCAAATGTCAGCCGTGTGTCAAACTTGCACAGATAAAATTATGTGCGTTTTATAATTTTATTCAAGGCAGTTTTAATTTTTGTTACTAGGTAATTGTGTAAAAATTCCGTGTTCTTTGTTTTTGTGTATTTTGCTATCATTGCTTTCTTCAACGGTTTAGTATATTTTTTCCTGTTCTTGTTATATTTTTACTGTTATCTTTTTTTATTTTTTCATTGTTTTAATATCTATTGGTGTTCGCTGGCGGGTGGAGTTGAAGTAGTTAAAACAGTCAATTTATTTTTTTATTTAGTTTTAGTTGTTTAGTTTTATATACTTATAAATATTTATTTTATATATATTATTTGCCATTTATGAGTTCTGATAGTGATAGTTTTCATTCTGCTAATGAATCCTTGGAGAATGATGATAGTTTCTGCTCATTACCTGAAACCCTCGGAGATACTTTGAAAACTCAATTCCAGCAATGCAATAAAGCTTTTAATGTATGTCACATTAATGCTCAAAGTGTCCCGAGTCACTACAGTGAACTCGTCGTCACCTTTAGTAATAGTAATGTTCACGCCATCCTGATTTCTGAGAGCTGGTTTAAACCAGATCTCTTGTCCACCTCGTACTCTCTTCCTGGCTTCGTTCTTATTCGGAATGATCGGCTTGGGAGACGAGGGGGTGGAGTGGCAATTTACCTTCGATCAGACTTTTCTTATAGGATTTTGGCCAGTTCGTCTGGACCTCTAGCTAGTGCTGAATATCTCTTTCTTGAGGTTTCAGTCAAGGGGGCCAAAGCTGTCGTTGGTGTTGTCTACTGCCCCCCTTGTGTTGACTACTTCACTGATTTTGAATCGGTTTTAGAATCGCTGGGTTCAGAGTATGCGCATTACATCATCATGGGTGATTTTAACACAAATCTCCTAACTCCCAACTCACCTCGTTCCCGTAAACTCCTGCACCTTGTACAATCATCCAGCTTAACTGTACTTCCTCTCCAGGCTACTCACCGATCCACGGTCGGTGATGATTCCTGGCTGGATGTAATGATAATTTCCAACCAATCCCTTGTTTCCTCTCACGGTCAATATCTTGCTCCTGGCTTTTCTCATCACGACCTCATTTTCCTTTCCTATACCCTTAAACCTCCTAAGCCCAAGACTAAGGTTTTGCATAGGCGGTGCTTCGCACGCATGGATGTTGATCGGTTGCTTGAGGACGCCTTTAATATTGATTGGACGCCTTTGGTGACAGCTGATTCAGTAGACGACAAGGTCACCATTTTTAACAATTTGGTGAACAAGCTGTACGATGTCCATGCACCAATTAAAAAGGTAAGGGTAAAACGACCACCAGCACCGTGGATGACCAGTCTCATCAAGATTGCCATGCGTAGGAGGGACCGTGCGTTTCGCAAGTTTAAACGGGAGCGTACGGACGAAAACTGGGCTCTATACAAGGCTGCTAGGAATCGGTGTAATCTGATGATACGCAACGCTAAACGCCGCCATATACTAAGCAATGTCTCATCATCGACTTCTGCCGATATCTGGAAGTTCTTAGGGACTTTGGGTATTGGCAAACCGCGACATTTAGACATACCTAGTTCGATTACTTTAGATGCTTTAAACAATCAATTCAGCACTTCTTCCAATTTGGATTTTTTAACCAAACAGGATACCCTCAATTTTATATCACGTCTAACGCGTCCCAATATTGATCCTTTTACTTTTCAGCCAGTCGATGAGGGAGAGATCAGAAGAATTATCCTGTCCATTAAGTCAAAAGCGATGGGATGTGATAACATCAGTCGGCAAATGATTGTTACCATCCTTGTCCCGATCCTTCCTGTTATCACCCACATTGTCAACTATTCCCTTTTCTCTGGAACTTTCCCTTTGCTTTGGCGAAAAGCTTACGTACGCCCTCTTCCCAAAATTTCCAGCCCCACTCTCCCCAATCATTTCCGTCCAATCTCTATTCTTCCCTTCTTGTCCAAAGTGCTTGAGGCTTGTGCTCATAAGCAATTTGCGCGTTTTGTTTATACTAATAAACTTATGAGCCCACTACAATCTGGGTTTAGGCCGGGCCACAGCACTTCCTCTGCCCTCCTCAAAGTGACTGGCGATATTAGATGGGCCACGGAGGACGCTAACCTGACAGTACTGGTTTTAGTCGACTTCTCGAATGCGTTCAATACCGTCAGTCATGATATCTTATTATCTATCCTATCCCACTTGATGGTCTCTTCTAAAGCATTAGACTGGTTTTCTTCTTATCTTCGGGATCGCCAGCAGTCTGTTCGGGTGGATGAAGGCTCATCAACTTGGTGTACTTTGAATGCTGGTGTTCCACAAGGCGGCATACTCTCACCTCTTTTATTCTCGATATTTATAAATCTACTCACTCTCGAGCTTCAGTGTTCGTATCATCTCTATGCCGACGACTTGCAGCTTTATCGACACACCAAGGCCATTGACTTGATTGACACGCTTGACAAAATTAATGCAGATTTGGAAGTGGTGAAGAATTGGTCTGACAGGTTTGGGGTGGAGGTTAACCCTACCAAGTGTCAAGCTATTATCATTGGGGGCTCGAGGGCTATGAGCAGGGTTGATGGTCTTGGCTTACCACCTTTAGTTTTTAATGGTATCCTTATTCCGTACAGCTGCAGTGTGAAAAATCTTGGCCTACACATTGACTCTACGCTAAATTGGCAATCACAGGTTGCAGCTGTCAGTCAGAAAGTTACTTGCACGCTACGGTTCCTCTATCGCTTGAAAAATTTTCTCCCGTTCAAGGTTAAGGAGACGCTTATGCAAACCTTAATCTTTCCAATAATCGACTATGGTGATGTTTGCTACTATGACCTGAATGCAGATCTGCTCAATAAACTCGACCGGCTTCTCAACAATTGCATTCGATTCGTTTTTAACCTCCGCAAGTACGATCACGTGTCAGCGTATCGAGCGCAACTTAAATGGCTACCGATAAGACAACGACGTGTGATGAGGGCATTAACTACTCTTTTCTCTATTTTACATTCTCCCACTTCACCTTCTTATTTAACTCCTCACTTCCAATATATGTGTTCTCAACATTCCAAAAATCTTCGTTCTTCAAATAATCGTCTTCTGCACTGCCCTACTCACCGTTCAGACATCATTCATTCTTCCTTTTTCGTAAAATCCATTCTTCTGTGGAATGAGCTTCCTCTGGAAATCAGGATGGTTAACAGTCGATATTCCTTTAAAAAGAAACTACGCGACCACATTCACAAGAAATTGGCAGAATCGCTACCATAGTTTTTTTTTTTCTATTCTTTTTTTATTCATGGCAAATGTAATATGTATGTATGTATGTATATATTTTATGTATTATTGTCCATATATTCTATATATATATATATATATTTTTTTTTTTTCTCTTTGCATGTAGATTGTATTAAAAACTGCACCTACCACTGCTATTTCCCCACCACCCAAAGGTAGACTGGGAGAAAACGCCTAAGGCGTTAAGTCCGCCATTGTACTATTTGTGCAAAAAGTATTATAAATAAATAAATAAAATAAATTTCTGTAAAATAATG
Organism: Helicoverpa armigera; assembly: GCF_030705265.1. Classification (NCBI taxonomy): domain Eukaryota; kingdom Metazoa; phylum Arthropoda; class Insecta; order Lepidoptera; family Noctuidae; genus Helicoverpa; species Helicoverpa armigera. Next base: position 379,880 of record NC_087144.1, read on the forward strand.
CCGTACATGTAACCACCGAACCCAGCCTCGGTCATCGGTCGCAAATACGTATCATAATATTTCACATTCCAATCGGCCGCGTCACGGTCCGCGAAACAAAACAAACCGGGATCGCATATATCTACAAAAACCATTTATCAAGAACAGCACCATAAATCGCCGAAACCGTTTTGAAAAACATTTTACTGCAGAAGCAGATATATCATGCATTGCGATTCCCACACGAAATGTATAAAAATTGGCACAATCTTTACGCAAACCAAGTGGCGGCACGGAGGCTCGGCAGCATTTTGCAAGCAGACCTTGAGATCGAGGCTAACATGACGAAAACGACCAACAATGGGTGAACACGGTGCAAAAAAACTTTTTGCAACTAAAGGTTATGTAAAAAAAGATTCGCCTAGTCATTGAAACTCAAAACTGTGTTCAATCGTTTATTCAGCTATCAGTAATACCCATGCTTCCTGGGTTACTAAACTTATCGTGAAATGTAGGGAGTGATTCGTTTTGCTGCAAAAAATGGTGGGTGTGTCTGTCGCCTAGGCAGTCACCTGGAAATGACTACACAAGTTCTACACTGATAAAAAATAAACGTAGAGTTGCAGTGCGTCGACTCAATGTTACGAAAGGATAGAAAATCGATGGAACTAAATCGTGCGATGGTAGTTTACTATTGATTTTCTATAACAATGTAACATTTCATAGAAAGGCGACACGTGAAGCCCCGGCCGCCCGCTGCGCAAATGTACCCGACACTCGCTAAAATCCAGGCAATCTATAGATTGCTTTATGTGGAGCTTAAACTCCGATTTCCGAGCGACATAAATTCCAGATAAACGCAATCTAGATTTTATCAGGAATCTAGAATGTGTTCGGTGTTCATTTCCTGCGAATGTGCGCGAGATAAATCGCCGTCTCCTGGGAGGCCCTATATTGTCGTGACGCACTAATTTTCTTTATCGCTTCGTAGTTCAAGGTTCTGTGACCAATGGATCGTGCTCATTTCAACATTCGGAAAAAACAGAAATTCTCAGAAACGTTACAAAACTCTGTTCCAACTTCAGTAAAGCCAAGTCGTAAAGTACATAAAGACTGCCGAAAGTACCACTCAATACGGTCTGAAGGACGGGAGAATAAAACAATTAATTAACAATTCGGAGAATTTATCAATACAACTCTCTTAATTACATTAAATTAAAAAGAAATCAGTGTTCAATGGGACGTAATTAACGCGGAAATGAAAAACGACACAAATGTGTTTCGATTGGGGCTACTGAACACACGAATAAATGTGAAATCGCAAATTGGGAAACCGTTACATAATTCCCTTTAAAATTAAAAGCCATCCAATGGATAGAAACAATCGGATTTAAAGCCCGCATCGGGTTGTATCGATTGAAATATATCGTATTACAATTTTATTCGCTGACCCAAATTTCAACGACCGCAAACGAAAACTACGCAGGTCCGTTGTGATTGGATATTGATTTATTTTAGACATTGTTTTAACAGCAGTGTATACAGCATCATTGTGGTGTTTGCTTAGGGCTGCGCCCCCTCGTCCTATCTGGAGACATTACGCGCTACTCAGCCGCGGCAAATGCACTGGGGGCTATAAAGAAAATATACGCGAACCAAATGTCTCCAGTGTGCTTTTTATCTCAGACATTTCTTGCGCAGTTTTTTGTTATTTCAATATAGACATCGTAAAAGCGGGACAATGTTGAAATTTTATTTGGCACACTTTGGTTAGAAACAGAAACTTAAATTAGTTGAGAAATTCAAAAATGCAAATTGTAATATGGTATCAGAGATCGATATCATTAATCGGCAAAAAAAGCAAACAAAAACCGTCTTCATACAAAAAAAAACTTGATACAGAGCTCTAATCAAGGCAGACGGCGATTTTGGAACATTGTCAAACCAAATATGTTCCATTGTGTGCCAATCTAGACCGCAATACCATAGGCACGACTTTCCATCTGTCAAGCCTGGTGTTTCAAATTGGCTCGCGTTCCAAACGTTAGGACGGGAAGCCGACTTCGGAATGAAATAAGTCAATTTGGCTATTGGGAGATCGGGTGGCTGTTTTTTTTTTAAGGCAGTACTTTCTAGTTACTGTCTTTGATTGGTGTTATGTTCCACGCTGTTTCTATTTGGCTAATTGGTACTGAACGAAGAATTTGTAATCTAAATAAATTTGTGATTATCTTTCCTAACACCTATGAAAAGCCGATTCGTCTTGGCAATTTAATTTCATTACGTTTTTCTAGTAGCAATGAAATTCTCGAACCTCACACTCGCATGGGTGATTAGCCAAGTCTTGGCGAATAATCGATATAATCGAATTACAATAATAAGGCAGCAGCCCTGTATCTGCATCGGCACACCGGTCTTGCGTTTAATCAGGCTGATTCAGAATAAACAGTGTTTGTACATCGAATCGATTGACTGAGCGAAATATCGTTGGAACTGCTGTAAGGTCATGGTAAATGCTAGGTACACTTATTAAGGGAACATTTTGGACGTTCCAGACAAAAACTGGTGATTTTATTTTGAAAAAGGTAGGTCTCAACTCAACGGATAGATTGTAAATAGAGATTCACTGGTTTCCGCCTGTTAAGGGAGAAAACCTTAACTGTAAACATTGAAAACTCGCTAATAACAATAAATAACAAGATAGGTACACACCTACGACCCCGAAAATAGATTGAACCAATCAAAGCATCAAATTGTGCTAAAATATATACACATTTACTACCAGAAGATACAAACTTTCAATTTCGACATCATATCGAATTGCTACTAAACTAATTATCGAGTCCTTAATAAATAACATAAAGTGAGACGGGGAAGAATCTTTTGACGCACATTTCTGAGTCATTTAGCAAGTGTGACATACATTTCACACATAAGATTCTCGGAAACGTGGATAGCTTAAATCTTTTTGCTTAAGAAATTAGAGCTTGGTGGTATTGTGGTGAATATTATGTCTGATTTTGTTAACATAAAATATCAAATGTTTGTCTGTACGTTCGTTACTCTTTAAATTTAGAGATAGATTTGTGACAATGGGATCTCGGGAACTCCGACTTCAGCTGCGTTCACGTCGTTTCCTACATGGAATAACATCGCATTCGCGAGGAGTTATGCTTTCTTTGTATGAAAGCGATCATAGCACCTCATTACATCAAAATTACTGTTTTTTTCTTTGTCTTTATTTTACATATTCTGTAAGTAAACTCTGCAATTATCCACACAAGACGTGACTACTATGCAATACAGAAACTTTGGCTAATTAGCGTAACAATAAATCAGCAAAAGCAGGACTTGAAGATGATCAAAGGCAGGACTTGAAGATGACCAATCACGCATAAAACGTAAGAGTCAAGTCGTGGGCCAGTCTCACACAAGTAATTATGACTTGTTACATAAGACTCGACGGACACGAGACGTGGGCGTGTCACGCTAACGACACTCGATAGGTCCCACAGATAAATGGCCGGGGTCACCCCGGTCATAGTTCAAAATCGCCGCGGGCAAAGTGAATATCTGAATTTTTAATAAACGTAAATAAAAATTCATGACGCTTCCCGTTAATGGCTTCGCTATCGACTACCGATACAGTGATTAAACGTTTTGAATAATGTTTTAGTGATTAATAGATATTTAATTTATAAGTTCTGAGGGTATCACACTAAAGTGGTATTTAACATGCATCGTTTACAACTGTCCAATAATCATACTATATATCATGAATAAATCTGAATCTGAGTACACTGCATACCGCGCTACTTTGCAAGACCCAGGAATTGAACTCACGACCTGTTCTTCAGCCGCCTTCAAGACCTCTGACCCGGCCTGGCCTTCATTAATCAAATCTACATAATTATCACATCTAGTTCATATTGTCCCAGTTTGTAAATTCGCGTCTTTGAAACCAGACATTGTATGTTAATATTTTATTCAAAATACAAATAATATAGGTACATTTAATAAAACCGCACGGGTTATTTCCACATTAGCTAGTCAGTTCGCGTTTTTATGACACACGAGACCTTTATGAATGATGTTAATTAGAGAACGTAAAGTTTACTCAGAAACTAAGGAATAACGGATTAAGAAAATTACGTGATTTGTGTTATAAACAGAGCATTCGTATATCTGACGCATCTCTGAGTATTAGACAAAGCAGAAAATGTGATGAAAAATATACTTGTAATGATTTAACTCTAGGGTCCAGAACCAAAACAACTAGAATATTTATAAAGCCTCTTCAACAGAATTTTTCCAGAAAATCTTTTCTCAGTGCCATTTCAAGACATAAACCTCATACAGCCAGCATAAAGACGAGGAGACCTCACGTCAGATTTACTGCTCAGCCAAGTTTTTATAGTATTTATTCATACAAAGTTGCAAATTTTATACGAGTTCTTCAAGTATTTTAATCCGCGTAGAATCCGACACAGCTGTTCAACTGGGAGATTATAATATTCTACAAGTTTATAAGAAGACTGCATTCTGCAAACATTTTTTTCGTAATAATAAGCTTTTTATTGATCCAGTTTCGCAGGTGTCAGCCATCACTCCCGGTTATCGGAAGGCGGTTGTCAGAAGCAATCAGAGCAATCCGTTAGGACCTGTAGACCATTAGCTTATTGCAAAACCGGTTCCAGCTAATACTCAAGTTGAATGCCATAACTTTACAATAAATAAACACCTTTAAGATCAACTGTATATCTGAGGAAACCATACTCCAAAATTATCGTGAAGAACGTCTTATGTCTGGCCTAATAAACTTTGTTCCACTTTACAATTCCCCATAGATACAAGTCCCCAACTATGAAGTACAACATTCTTGTCACACCTCCAAGCCACGTTCAATTAACGCATTAAAGTAGGCGTTAATATTATATTCGATCAGAACCCACACCCTTTTCAAAGAAGCCTGGGATTGGCCAAAATCTGCTCTATCACTATGACTGGCATTGATTGAATTCTTTACTTACATGATAATTCAAGTAACACCTTAGGTGACGTTAGTACTACCTTTACTAAATCTAATAATTGTATCAATGTGTTACACGTGGATGTCTCACATTATTAAGGTGAGCAAACATTCGCTAATTCATTGATAGATCAAATTCAGGATGTGACTACAATAGAGGCTGTATTTGTTTCGTAAATAGGAATATCACCACCAAGTTAAAAGAAAGAATTTGATTCGTTTCGATTATAACTTACTTCATATACTTTACGAAAGATATGGAAAATATCATTAAAAGCTTCCCAGTAACATCATTCATTACTTACCATGAAACCGGCATTAAATTATTGAAATTCCTCGAGTTCATTTTATAGGTATTGAGGAAAAATATTAAATCAATTCACCGACAACAAACTAGGATCAATTAGTTACATAGAATTATATGGCCCTTGCCATATCTAATGATTAATTAATATCAAAAGTCAGTGCATATGTAGCTACATACTATTGTATTGTATAGCGGGTATCGGTCTGTGGTCTGTCACCACAAGCCACAATCATAGCAGTTAATTACAGGATATACCAACATGTAGTATTATGGGCCGTGTACTGTTACCGTGGCAACCCTTACTATTGACATGGGAAGTAGACCAGCTGAATCCGATGACAAATATAAATACAAACAGAAGTCCACTCGTATTAAATTCAGTTTTGACAATTGGGTTATAGGGTCTACTGTGCTATCTATATATGATGCTTTAAAGAAAAATCTGGTCCAAATACCACCACGTAGTATCTTCATATCGATGTATGTAAAATGCAAGGCAACGATGAGATAAAAAGAAAATTTCACATCAATCAAGGAGGCTGAAAGATGAATGCTATATAGTCGTATTTGATTAAACACTAGGACAATGAAGATAAACTATTCAAAGATTGTAGACGAGTGACGTCATTATTTTGTATGCGTCGTCCCCAAATACGCTGAAGCTATTGCAGGGGCATGACGTCATTTCAAAACAAAAAGCGACCCTAACTTCTGAATAGGCTAAGTAGGTTAGAAGTGACAACTATAGGAGCTATTATGTATGCAAGGCATTTGATAGTGTGCGGCAGTTGGCAGCAGATCTCGGCCGCGGCTAAGATAATGAGCTAAACAAACGCCCATTCGCTGACGATACTATGTATCTGGGCGTGTCGTCACGATACACATGCGTTACATACTGACTGTGATCATACTGATTAGTTGCAGCAAGGATTAGCTACCCAATGGGCAGAGGCAGTATACACCTAGTTCAAATTATTCTAGACATTCAACTTATTTAAACCTCGTATAAAAATAAGTAAGGAATGGATCAAGTTAGATAAACAGGAAGGATTTATCCAGTTTTAATAATCTCAACTTGACCCAATTACGTACTCCAAATAATGATAAGGAAGACTTAGCTTATTAGTACAGGGAGTCCCATGATTTGGAAGCAAATCCTCTAAGGACCTCTTTGAATTTCATACAAGAATGAGCAATGCCTATGTGTGGGTGCAGCGAACGATGATTATACGGGGTCAAGAAGGTTTGACTTGTTATCTCCGAGTGTGTTTAAGCCGAGCGACAGAGGGGACCAAGTAGTGGGTAAGGTCGCGAACAAAAATTATTATAATTTTGAATTATTCATACAATCGACGACTGGACTTTGATTTTATAACAAATTCGATGAAAGGAAATTGCAATATTTCTTGGCAACCCTAACCGATAGAAATACAATTCCTTTTACTGGAAAGCAACCTTGACTCACATCGAGTACCGCAAGCCATTAGAACATAAAACATGTTCAAAGACTTAGCTGAACAAGCACTCCTCAGCGAACCTCTGATCTGACAAAGCAAACACGTTTGAAACCTAATGACGACAATGTCGCGAGTCGTGATGCATGGTCGCAAGCGCACACGACTGCCACAGATGGTTCCTTGCAGATAACGTGCCGACCCTACATGGTATGACCATGTGCGAATTTTGAACGCATTGAATCAACTGGGAGACACGAACTGTACCGAAACTGCTCAGCTTTGGGCAATGACTACATTCAACATGGGAATAGATGAGAAAGGCAAAAGTGGAGACTACTGCTTTAACGATTTGCTATCCTCTTTCCATCTAGTCATTGAGGTGCGAGCATTGATAGCCACGCTTACTAAAGCGCTTGACAATCTCAGCCTTTTTTCGAAGGCTTGTCGGTTGCAACCGGTTTTTATGAAAGCCGCACAAAGTTGCACAAGCACGCGTGCCCGCAGCCACAATGCAGAGCCGTGCGTGCCCAACTGTACAATGTAGACCGCAGTCGTGATATGTGACGCTGAGCGAGCACGATTCAGACAGATGGCCCCACCGCCAGATAAGATATAGCGATACAACTAACAATATTACACTGATAAGGCACCCATCAAAATTACACACAAAACATATAGCGATGAAATCATAATATTCCGCGAAAATGCATTGGACAAATACTGGCATCGTGTATCCAGTGTTTTTTCGGCTTCGCCATTTGAAGCAACTACATGACCACTAAGCAGCTTACATAGATCAAATTCTATTAGTCCACCACTACAAAACGTCTGGTATTTATATACGGATACCATTTCAAAAACCGATAAAAAAAACTTCAAAATACAGTATCAGAGCAATACGTTGATATTTTACCAGCAAAAAATATTTGACTGATCCGATCTTCTAAATCCGATTAACGTTTTAGGATTAAGCCTGCATGCTCAGGTCTCTGTACCATATAAGCTTAGTACATTGAGCACTTTGTGGAGCAGATTTCAGAATTCAGTGTCGATGGATGGCATATTGGGACAATGACAATGGAAACGCTTGCTGGCTAGTATTTATAGATTACGAATCTATTAGAGCTCCGATAAAAGTTCTTAAAGACCAAGTTCTCCATATAAACAAGGAAAGTTAATATGATAGTCATGTGACTGCAGCATGCAAACTAACTAAATATAACATTGACATTTAAGCATTATCCAAGGGATAAAAAGCATAATAAATGTCGACTATATTAAGTGGTAACCCAATATAAATGTGGCACACATGCATACGTTATTGGTGTACGTGAACGCAACCTATTGTCCTAAATAGATGTGAGTATGTGTGCGCGCATCGTAACGAACCTATGTGATCGACTGTCAGTGTTACTGACGTCACGCGATAAACTTTGCATTCTTAGGGTAAGTGCATGGAAAATTGCAAAAAACAATGTATTATGGGCTATGTCGTATTTTCCTCTACGGTTCAACATTAACTGCACTACTTAAATATTGCAACGAGAATGTGATTCTAAACTTTTCTCTCTTGCCTTAATATTCTTAAGGTATATTTGGGTTTACCATTTCATAACCATTTTGAAGAATCCTGCAATAAAGGCCTACACTTGTCAAGTGAACAATTTAGGAATTCCGATTGTTATCATTAGTATATTCCACTACTTCATTACTAAACTATTTTGATATGGGTTCAAGTGAACACTTGGTTATGTAAATTGTTTAATGCGACACTTAAGTACCCACTTCATAATGAAGTAAATTATTGCATATTTCTGGAGACATTCAACACTAGAAGCATTTCTCTACAAACAAATGTTAAAATGATAATATTTTACAAGAAACGCTAAATATTATCATGCTATACTACAGTGAATGTCATTACTGTTCTATAGTTTTACTAGGTTTCTATCATAGCATTTATTAACTAAGTTGGAATCACAGACAATAGAAGCGATGATTAAAGTTAAACAAGTATTTATTAATTCATAGGATCCCTCTTACATGTGACCAAGAAGTGCTTATATTTAATGAATAATGTCTCAAGCCTGTTATAAACTAATATTCACATGAAAACATAAGCAAGCAAGTACATAAGAGCGCTTATCTCGTACGACTTGGCCTATAACCTGACATTTCACAACGGCCGGCCGTATCGTACATAATAGAATTAATTCATAAATCAAGCTAGTAACCGTATGAATGGCGGTCAACATACTCTCAATGAATTGCATTGGAACTGGTTACTTGGAGTAACACTCGCCGTCGGGCTACGAAGCACTGCATAATGCTTCACTTTCGCTGTTTAGAGCGTACACCTGCCACTAAGTGCAGTCTCGTTTAGGAACAATGTCAGCTTTGCTATAACAAACATGCTTACATACTTCTTTGTTTATTCCTGATACAACAATTTAGTAATTGATTCCCAGAACATGTATTGTAATACAAAACAAACATTGCTGTACGACTTGGGCAGTAAAATAACTCCATCCCCTTCGAACCTAACCTGTCCGAGTCGGGGTTGCCCTAAGTCGAGGTTGCCAGTCGACGGAGCCCCGCTACGCGGGGCTCCTTGGTCCTAGACAAAAAGTGCCCAGATGGTTTTCGTCTTATTTTTAGGTATTCTATACGATAGATATGAAAAACTAGACATTTTCAGAAATTTTCATTTTTTATGAAAAATTTTCTAAGTCCCAAAAGCCTTGCACACCCTTTGCTACACTCCAACCTAACTCTTCGTCAGCTTTGAGGCAATTTCCTTCGGAATTTAAATTGAGAAAAAACCATAGTGTATCACAGCATCGGTGTGCAGCTAAACCGCGGATGTAATGGCCCCGCCGCACGAAGGATTTCGTTCGCTAATCCGTCAGTGTCAGGCGGTTGATGAATCGGCCCATTCTCTGTATTACACCCGATATAACTACAAGTAATATGGCGTATTAGATCGAGGATGCTGTGAAAGGTAAGCCAATGCCCTATTCAGAAGGTGGGTATTCCACCCACTATTAACTGGCACTCCTTGGAGTATTTTCCAAGTCACGGGGTATTACAGTAGTCAGGAAGCCTACCCGCTTTAATATGTATCCGCGAATTAAATATCAGTCAAGAGTAATTCGAGCAGACATTTTTGCCTAAATAAAAAAGCCCACCATGATAATATTTCAAAGTTAATGGAGCAAGCAAAAATGGAAAGCGAGGCTTTTACACAGGGTTCATGACCTTTTCAAAGCATTAAGCCATAAGTACCTTCATCAAGGCGTTTATTTTTGAATACTTCTTTAATACAGTTTTTGGTATACTCTAACATATGTAGGTAGGAATTATGGAATTGACAAAAATAGACGTATTATGCGTAGATACGATTAAACCCACGAAAGATCAGGCAAAACGGCACGAGAAAATACTTTAAGCAAAAATATGAAGAGAACGCGTAGGCAGATCTGTATTCCATGAGTATCCTGACAGATAGGCAGGTACTTAGATTATCTAAGTACATATGGCAAATTGAAACCTCGGTAGCTTGGCGGGCGAGATATTTCCAAACGAGTTTGATCGATCGACAGAGCTCCAATGCGAGAAAATATGATCAGTTTTAGATGTAAATGTGGGAAGGGGACCAGAATTCTATCACGTTTCAACGAAATATGTTGATCCAATAAGGCTTAGAATAGGCTCAGTGAAAAAATATTGAATTCAACTTAGACTAAGTTTGTATTTAATACAAACATTAAAACCTAGGAGAAGTAAAGGTGTTCTAAGTATGGATAACTTCATAGCTATTTCTTTCTAAGGAATCAAGTAATAAAGATTCTTCAAACATCTTAATACGAACGCAATCCTCAACTGCTGGTAGCCATCAAAGTTTTTTCTATCGTCTAGCTCCCGAGCAAAAAATCTCGGACATTTAAGTAATTAGTTGATTTAAGTGGGCGTCTACGGAATTCGTTAGCTTTTATTTTATGTGCGGGATTAAAGAACCTGCAAAAAATATGGTAGCTGTTAGAAAAAAGATTAGTGAGAACTTTGACACCTAATTTGCTGTAATTTACAACATGGGCTTAATGTTCGTACCTACACCAGCGTAGAGCCAAGAAGCGTGTATACTGGCTTCCGATTTAACTGACTAGTTATGATTTACAACTTTATTATGGATTCATAATAACATGAGGGGCAAGCCTTCAGCTTCTTTAAAAGGCTGCTGTTGTTATCAAAATTAAATAACCACTAAAGCTTTCGAAAAAGCTCTCATTAATGGTACTCACAGCCTTTTACGGGCTCAGTACCGTTGCCTTACGGCGAATAGTACAGATAAATTGTCGAAATACTGAATTAATTAATACAATCAACACAAATACGGGTTTAATTAAAGCTACATAACCGAAATGCAAATTACATTTTCGCAATGTTTACTGTAATAATAAAGCTATTTAAATGTTTCAAGCGTAAATCTGTCATTTTGAATTATTTAGCCATTGTGAACACATTAATATACTGCGATCACTGACTTATAAACCCAAAAATATGTAAATCGTACTGTATTTCTGATAAATAATTTCTATGGTTTCTGTTTTAGTGCATTATTTCTTTGCATTTAAACACCCACAGCTTTCTACATCAAAAACCTAAGCTGGGAGCACATTGGATGGCTCCCACCCACCCCTGTTCGATGAATAGCGATAATAAGCCAGGTGCAAACCGCAGGTGTGCTCACCCCGCTAGTTTCCATTATTTGTCTTATATTAAACTGCAGCGGGATATTATTGTTTATTATTTTTAATGTCATAATGAGAGGCAGGTATTTGAATGCCTATAATGATGATTGAAGACCCTTTGATATTTAATGAAATTCTCTGTACGAACGTAAAGGGGCGGTAGCTTCAGCTAATATTGCTGCTAAGTTGACCATACGCGTACATGTGAATTAAAGATTAATCAAAGAACTACGAAGTATTACTGCTGTAGTTGTTCTTGCACCCGTTGTTCCGATAGGTATTTAAAGAAATAAGTGATAGGAGGGATGGAAGTATGGAATGAGATGGCATAATCAGGATTTGTGGATTAAGTAAATCTTGAGAAATCGAAATGTCTTTACTAAAATTTGGCTTCATACAAAGGCAAAGCTTTTAGTAAGACACCATATAAAGTGCTACAACGTGTAAAGGAAAAGACACGCTAGAAGAAATATGATTAGGTATGGCTATAAAGAAATTTCCAGACGTTACTGTCATACATAACACTCATAATATGCCAACACGTGATATTATTCAAACAACAACATTTAAAACAATTCAATATATGTATATGATTCACACGAAAACGAAATGGCAATTGAATATTTTCGATGAGTCAATGAGAACACCTACAATCCTACATACTTACACGTGCTGTTATTTTGTCACAGCGAATTCCGTACACATTATAATTGAAAGGTAAATGAGGGCTGTAGTGTCAATGACATTTGGTGCTAAGGCAGGCCACCCCTTATTTTTTTCGCAAATGACTTTAAAAGTAATATTTTTCGTAACTTTATTATGTCATGCATGTATATTGAAGAAACTCAAGAGTTGTGTAAACTCTAGGTTTTATCCGTATAATGTATAAACCGAAAACATGACACCCTTTGCTACACACTAACCACATGACCACCTATGTACCAATTGATGCCACTCGATTCCGTTTCATAGTTTTTGTGGAAATAACGAACATCCAACGTTGTTAACAAATGGTGAATCAAATTGCAACATTGAAACAGTACCTACATTGGTTTCCATATCGACGTTTTAAAAAGAAGACTCGCGAATTTTTCGAGTACCGTTCGGCACTCAAAGTAACAAACGTGGAAGAAAATACTTGGAAGAACGATAAAATCGCTACGAAAGCATGGTCTCTAGGGTTACGGAGGGCAGACAGCTCCCACTTATAAAGCCAGTAGCTCGCCATAACATGATGGATGGAGGAACCGGTCCCATGCGTGCTAATGATCACACGACCAGTTCTTTTAAAAGGAGCGAACCCTGGCTGGCATGGCACAACGGTAGGGTGAAGTGTCAACGAACTTTGCACCAAATTATCTGCTACATTTACGTTGTTTTTTGCCGATAAAATTGGAATCGGCAGCTCCGTTAAATGGCTATGTGGCTACCATTCGGAGAGAATGACATCAGAAAGAATGACCGCCCTAACTGCGAAGTTTCAGTCCGCCAGTAACGACCTACGATATATTTTAAATTGCTTGGAGAATCTACGACGAAATAGTGACGGGTTTAACTGCGTATAAAACGGGGTTTCTTCTCAAGGAATTTTTTGTACATCGCAAAAATGCCTTTTATTTTTTCCTTTCTGCGAAGTTGCAAAGCATACTCAGCAGTATTTCTGTAGAATAAAAAGAAACGATTCAAAACGTGTCATCACGCAAACATCGAAATGTTTACGCCTGCTCATGTACTGGTGGTGTTTGTTTTTCATATCGTAATTTAAATAATTTATTGTTTGGAAACATTATAATCACCTCGCTTGATATGTAAAACATTAGTTGTTACGTGTTAAATGCATTATGTTCGTGTTCGGTCATGGTACGTATACATCCGAACGATGCGACTGTTGCGGCTATCGTGCTTGTATCGCTCGCAGCTTGTGGTATGGTGTTTTTTAAAGCTATTTAAAATCCGTGTACCATTTTCCTTGACCTTTCTTTAACCAAGAATCTACTTCATCGCCGCATCTTATCCGCAGCTATCGGATATATGGTAAAACGTGACCAGCAGCAAACTGCTATGAACATTTTGGATCATACCGACGCATTATTGAGTTCTTAATACCGTTTAATGCAGTCAGCAATCGCACTATCAAACTTTATTAGGCATGAAAGCTGAAATTTTCGCTTCAGCATCGAAGGTCTATCGAGTATTTCGTACACGATTCCTAATACAGCCTTCCCACGGTGCATGTTTTTACGGATGCAGCATGATCATTTCACAAGCGAATTTACACCGGTTTGCTAACATCATAAAGATTCTAACAGCAGGACGTCGCTCGTTAAATGGTATGTCCTCACGGACCTCAGATTTTGAATCATCAAGAGGCGTGAGAAACCACCTTTAGATTGAATAAGTGTACGATGGAATCTCAAAACAAACGAATAGGGCACGATACCTTTCTTTGTGAGCGGAGGAACAACTTTTTTCATCAGCAGACAGTTATTATATTCGCGAATAATTTATAACATAAAGCTAGCTTCCTCTGGCGTTAACAGTTCTTAGTATTTAGTATTTATTTATACAACAACGTCTATGTATGTATAGTTTACAGACACATAGTCACGAGTCACGTTGTTAAACAATAAAATATTAAAAATATTGTCTGTGCATGACATAATGATAGATGATCGATTCGATACGTTGTGCATAAATAATGTTATTATTTGCAATGTCTTAATGCTTATTAGGATAACGATTTACTCTTGGGATGCCCCTATGACGAGATTAATGCATACGATTAATATTTATGACGCGTTTCTTTCGTCATGGTTGTCAAAAAAGTTGACGAAGTGTTGTTGAGAACAGAATTTTGCGAATCGGATTGACATGGCCGTTGGCGTCGGCTCGTTCAAGTTTTTTCCTTGTAGAACTTCAGGACCGTGTAGGAAAGGGTTCATGATTCTCCTAAACTTTTACGTGGTACCTTGAAGACAGTAGTTAAATAACGATCTACAGACTTTATTCCCGCAAAGAATAAATGTGTTATGCTGTCTTTAAACAACAAGAAAAAAAAAACGTGGTATGGCGCAAAAAAGACTTTCTTTTAAGGTTCTTATTTAATAAAGAAAATGCGTGAGTAAGTCCTATGTATGTTGTCCTATGGAGGTATAATAATAGTCTCACAGTGACAACATGCCAGTACACTATCCTAGCCATATAATTTCACTACAGAATATACATCAAACAATGAGGAAGAGCTTCCAACATAATACTTGTTAACAACATGGTGCGTTAACACAAGCAACAATGACTGAAGGGAAGTTGTTCCTGGACACAATCTGCCGTGAACAAATACCATTGTATCATGAGGGAATAAGTAAATACACATTTTTACTTACTTAAGTAGATATTGCATATGGTGCTATTTAGATGAATTTCTATTAAAAACGGGACAGTACAACTTACACCAATAATATGATGCCTAAGCATTGATTGACAATAAAATAAATGAATGCATTATGAGTAAATCTGTAGCTAGGAGATTGTTTTTGATGAGGGATCTGTAAGGCTCGGTTACAATTGGTGTAGTTCTTTGAGAGGGATTATATTTAGCCTAGCAATGGACATAGGAATTGGTGAAGAATAAGTGTATAGGGGATGTTTTTTGTCAAGTTTGATACATGAGTTTGAGTGAACTGTGGTTGAATTCAGTTTAGTAGGGATTAGTTTTAACGCACACAAGGTTTATCATGATTATTGCTTAAGGCATATTGTTTCAATTGTAGGCTTAGATTGTAGGGATGAGATTTCTTTCCAGCGTGAAATGCTGAATAAAAAATCAGGAGGTATACGAACAGTGACAGAGCTTATATATTATACATATTATAGTGTGTTTATACTTTTATTGTACTACTTTAAATAGCCATGCAACAGCTACTTTACAGACCATTACAAATACTGAACGATAGGTCAACAAAAGCAAAATAAATAAAACTTAATAGTTATTTATGTGAAGTTTGGCATTGCACATACATATTAAGTATGTATTATATGAAGTTTTTATGCAGAAACTAGGCAGAGGTTAAAAGGTCAATGGCTATAACAAAATGTGAGGCTTAAATGACTAATTAACTGACTCTTGATCTTGCTAATAGCTTTGTGAAATTCCCAGACGAGACGTAAAGAAAAAAATACAATTTTAAGCAGTTTGACTAGTTGAGGGGGCTAACCACAAGTTTTCTATGGTAACAAACGTTTTTGAGAGAAAGATGTATGCATATTAGCAAATTAAATGATTAGAACAGAAAGTAAACAAAAAGTTATTGTTCTTTTCATTAACATAACAATACCTACAGAGAAAGCCTAAAACAAAGGACTAATGTGTGGCCCAGTTACTTGTTTGTTTGCCCCTCATTATCTCCTAACCAAAATGATGTATTATCATTAAGTTTTTAAGTAATATAAGCTTGTTTTGTCATGCTACATGTTGTAAAAATAAAGAAAACAATCATAAAACATGAAATCATCGCGCGTTCGTTAGCAGCCCCCTGTGGGGCGACAAAATAATTGTTTTTGCATGTACATGTATAATCGACATGACGATAACGACGTTTGGTAATGTGGTAAACATTTCAAATGCACACAGGCGGCCTGCTGCGACCAATCATTACTAAAACATCTGACATGACTAACAAATGTAAAAACATACATTTGCATGATTATATCGGTTTTAACGGTAAAATACCAGGGTTTTGAAGGAAAATAAGGCGTTATTGGCGTGAGAACCTAACAGCTGTGGCAGGCGCAGCACCGGCGAGCCGCCGGTTCGCTCGACAGCCACGCCACTGAAAACCCTATATAGGCAAATAGGTTACAACACTGACGAATTTTTTAACCCACTTAAACTCGCTGATTCTACACTATATTAACATAAAAAAGAATACACTTACGTGATAACACAGATATCATCCAACAACAAGCGTCATAGCGATCCAAAAACTTGTATCACTGCATAAATAATCACAATTCAACAAGGAACATTTTGTACCATCCAACGAAAGATTACACAAACTACTTTAAAACATTAATAACTCATAATATATTGCACAAAAACTTCCTCCAGGCACATACACAAAACAATGATAATATTTTTATCGTTATTATCACAAATATAAACGAAATATCACAAACGGATATCACTTTTCTACTTGTCCTTGCGTTCACATAAATTGGCAGCCATCTTGCGTTCGTATGAGCAGGGATAAATGTTGCCAACGTAAAACATAATTTTCCCAGTTTCAAATAAATACATATTTTTTATCATTATGTTTTTGATTGTCCAGTTTGTTACACAATAGTTTTGTACGCGAGGTAGCTAATCTGTAACCCCTTTTGAAGAAATGTAAAATTAAATAAAAAATTATACTAAGAATTAAAATGTCTCTGATAAGTGTACAAAAATATAAAAATTGTAACAAAACATAAGTAATGAATTTCAGTCAAGGCACATCAAGTCACGATAGCAAAACAATAATTTCATTTGTATGCAATGAAGTCTCCTTACTATTGGTAAGGATGCACGATTAATACATTTAAAGTACTTCAATCTTCGCAAATTTTGTATTTATGGCCACACTGAAGTTGCCACAAACAAACATATTTTTATTTTGTTTGGATTTTGGTAACTCAGTGTACAGCCAACGACAATACGTCCAATAACAATATACTGTTAAGTAAATAAAATGTGTACAATTTTATCACATAATGATTACAATGGTGAAGTATAATTAAATATGTCTAAATCATATTTTAACCTAGGAGTTCCAAAATCTACAGTTAATTATTCGATATGGCAACATTATGAATGACGCTTGCTCACAATTTTTTTTTTATAATGTTTCTGGTAACCACGATGGCCAAGAGATGGCGCGATTTGTATCTGGAGCTCAAATTAATGTATACCAATAATATAGAAGAAGTGTACCTATTTACCGAGAAGCATCAACTGTAGTGCCATCGCATCATAGTTACGCAAATAATAACTCGTATAAGGAGAAACAAGATGTTACTGTAATGCGATGTTTCATCAACATTTTTCAGGCTCTCGCTGTCAAATGCTTGTCAAACGCAAGCGGCTAGGTGTGTGCCGAACAGATTTTTTATCGATATCGACGTCTTTGAAATGAAAAGAAAATAAGCCACTCGAGATTCATCATCATCTCCCGAGCCTTTTCCCAACTATTTTAGGGTCGAACCTGATTCAGCTGACTACCAATGTTTTACAAGGAGCGACTGCCTATCTGACTTCCTCAACCCAGTTACCCGGGCGACCCGATACCCCTTGGTAAGACTGGTGTCAGACTTACTGGGGCCCGATTCTCCTAATTTTACTTAAGCGACATACGATTAACGTTCGACTCGGTTCGACTGAGATCCAATCCCGACTCGATTACGATTGAAACGTATATCGTATATCGGGCATTCTGCTACTAATATAAGACCAATCTTTTTCCAACGACATTCGATTGGTTTGCGATTGGTCTGCTATTTTGGTGATTTTGATCTATACGGTAGTTTGCTCCACAATCATATTGCAATCGTAAATCATTTGCAGACAAAATGATTCATTATTGAATGACAGAAAAGGATAAAAACGTTTATTTCAAAGAAAAAATAGCGGAATGCCACATACGCGTCAATCGTAATCAAGTCGGGATTGGATCGCAGTCGAATGTGAATCGTAGGTTGCTTAAGTAAAATTAGGAGAATCGGGCCCCAGGAATTGAACCCATGCCCTCATACTTGAGAGGTTGGCACTATCCACAAAAAAAAGTAAAATTAGAATAGATATAGGTACCTAAGCGTTTCTACACTTTTGAACTGACTTTAAAAAAAGAGGAAGTTTTCAGTTCCTTACTTTTCTCTTTTTGGGTTAAAGTAAAACATTCTCTATTTACTTTTGTTCCTTTATTTATTTACCTTTTTAAAGGACATTACCAAGGTTTCAACCAAATGTTGTCTAGGAATTAAAACAAAATCTAAAAAAATCTAGATTTTTGTTTTTTTATTTCCTGGGGCATATATTTTTGATTATGCTACAGATTCCACTGCACCAACTCGTATTCCTATGCTACTATGTATTCGCATGCAGCACATGGTCCAAACCTTGGCAATGTCCTTCAGAAAGGAATTCTGACGAACATTAGACTAGACCAGTGGTTCACACAAACTTATTCCGTCTTTCCACAAAAACTTTTAAACGTCTGTTTAAGACTTGTCTAAAAAAACTCAAATTATGACGTTGACATATGGTTCATTTTGCAGCCACATTTTTTTAGACAAGTGTAAAACTGGTGTTTAAGTTTTTGTAGTAAGGCCAATTTTGTCTACCTACTGCCCACTGCGATGTTTCGGATCCTTTACTTACAGCATCCATGGTCACGGGCAGACTAAGGTGTTTTTTTTTTTTTTTAATAAAGCCTTTCCGCAGACTTGGGGGTCCGCGCTTTTATTTACATTTTTTACTTAATTATAATTTAATTAAAATTTTTTGCCGTCTTGGCCTCACAAACTTATGTCTAGTCTTAAGACTATGTGAGTCCACCACGTATTTACGTATTTATTTTAATATTTATATATATATGTACACAGAATTTTTTTTGGTAGTTGGTGGTGTTAGTAGTCTTGATATTTTAGTTACAAACAGCTACTCCACATTTTGTTGATAATAATTGACAATCCGATTCAGTTACAAGTACTGAAAAATCAATGCAAAGTACAGATAGTTTTGTTAAATAAAACAACAGTTTGGCAGTATATTAGTATATTTGTCCTTAATTATTTTCTCCCTTTAGATTAACAGGCTTACAGACCACAGGTCTTACAATACAACTTAAAATCGAACTTAAATCAATGTTACACGAACATATGTTACCAAACGATGACAGGCAAGTTTAAATTTAAGTTTAATTAAAATGCACTTTCTCTGAACAGTTTTCTTTAAAACATACACATTAATTATCACAAAATATTAAACTAGACCTTCTAAAACGAAGGTGATAATGATTTTGATGGGTATTTGTAATAAATCAGGTAATATCAACTTGTATCCAATGTTAACAATATAGTACGTACAATCTAACGTCTAAGTACTGGTTATCGCTGGAATGGGGTCATTCCTGAAATGCATTTGTCAGCTGAGTCGAGTGACTAGACAGGCACACACACACACAAGGCACGTCCGCAGTCGCAGTGACGCGGGGGTCGCCGCGCTAACTCTTCGTGATTTGGATCCGAGTGAGGTCAGTCGAGCGTTCACTTGACGAGGCCGGGACTCTTCGGGTAGTCACACGGCAGGAATATGTGCATTAGCTTCTCTATCTCTGCACGACATAGTGGACAGCGGTTGCATCTGTAAAGATCAGAACATACATTATGAGTTTGCACAATATTATATTTTGAGGTTCCTAATCCAATCTGTATGATTATGAGAATAGTTTTCTGACTGTCCGTAATGACTGCCAAAGATGTTGAAATGACAACCAGGACCCTTCAGTTTATGGTGCCTTCTTATAGGTCATACTCATCATGACAAGATGGTCACCCATCTATGGACCGACCATATGACCGCTCGTTCGTACAATAAAGTATCTTCATGACAATTACCTGGGAGCGCAGACGCCGCAGCAGACGACGTGTCGGCAGGGCAGGAACAGCGAGTCGATGGGCGCGTCCATGCACACGCGGCACGCCAGCGCCTCCGCGCAGCCGCCGCTTGACGACCGGGACCGGGGCTGATGGAAGAAGGAGACACGTTAGTTATATTGCAAAGTACGAGAGGGTCTTCAATTGTAAGAATAAGAATACTTATTTGCACAAAAACATAGTATAAAAGTTGTAAAACTAGTACAATTTAATGACAAGTTTAGCTGAAATAATGTAGCATGCAAAATAAAATTTATGAAATATTCTATGATTGAGTATCCTAGAGGTTGGTACTTTTTGAAGTAGGTATCTTTAATGTTATGAGAGCCACGAAGAGTGTATTTGATTCTTATCTCTTGATGTCGTTTTAGTACTTATGGTTTGACTGGTTGGTAAGTCATAAGAGAAGGTTTCTTACCCTATGTTCTCCGGCATCATGTTCCCGCCTCCTGGCGCGGGAGTCGTGCGGCGCGGCGGCGAGCGCGTGCGCGGCGCGGCGCGCGCGGTCGTGCACCTCGCGGCACGTGCGCCGGATGTCGAACACGTAGCGACGGCCCAGCGTCGTGGAGTCGTTGAAGATTGATGCTATTGTGCCCTGGAAGAGAGGAGGAATGGGTTAAAATAAATAATAATAATAATAAAGCCTCTTCATTTCCTTAACTTCGAGGAGGAATGGGTTACTTCAGGACATCTTAATAAAGGCAAACATAAGCTATATTCAACGCTTGGCAAGTATTTTGCCAATGTTTACGCCGGCTTTCAGTCTAATCAGATGCAGAAGAGTAAGAAGAAATGCTTTAATGAGTGCATGAGCTCTATGTCATCAACTTGACTACTAGCTACACAAGCCCATATCGGGATAAAAAATTCTGCTAGCAATAAAATGAATATTGCTACAACGAAAATGCAACAGAAGTCTAAGGAATAGCCTTAATCATTGGACTCCTTACAACTATTGCACATTGTACTTCTGAATTATTCTAAAGGGACAATTCACACAATTGCTAAAAGACCCTCTTGTAACATACCGACAGAGATCTTAACCGATTCATCCGCGACAGCTTACGTACAAATTGTTCTGATTATAAGGATGTCCTATTGCGCAAGGTAACCTATTACAGTGGGAACGAGGCGATATCGGAATATTTCTGGCTTGGCAGATGAAGGTTCGAACCCAGTTCAGGAAGTTGGTAAAATAAAGAACCCACCAAAATAATTAAGATAAGTTCTACACGTTTCATATTTTTTAAATACGGAAATGAAGATTGTTTCAGCTAAGTCATTTATTTTTCTCACAATTGTATTTTTAGAAGAATATAATTCAAATAAGCAATTCTTTTGTGTCAAAAATTATAGTGTAAACTGACGCTATAAATATTTTTGTAGGTACCTAGCAAATTATAAAAACCATTTTTATGTACATAAAATTATATTCTCCGAAACAAATAGTTTATTATCTCTTCCTGCCACAAAAATACTGGTCACATTGACAATTGCGATACCTATTCCACAATTTGGTGTCGTGTAAATTGTTTAGATGGTCCAAAGTCCGAAACATTTAACTAAACGATTGTTTTGACAGTCGAATGGTCTGGGGTCACCAGACGCCCCCGTGTATATTGGACAGTACAAAGTTCACTTGTAGTGTTCCTGTATGTACCTACGTATGTTGCGACTTTCAATTAATGTACTTGCGTGGTGACATTGAGCGTGGTACCTAAAGTTTATTCTTCACATAGATTTTTTTTAGATACATTTTGGAGTATTTTATATGTAAAATATGTATATTAGTTCTCAATAGACCGATTGACGTCAATAGACTTGTATATTTTTAAATTTTAAAGGGTTTGTGAATGTATTAAAGGCCCTTCCAAAGTTTGGATCATTACTATCGATTGCTATGTTCCTACAAGGCTATCAG
Organism: Helicoverpa armigera; assembly: GCF_030705265.1. Lineage (NCBI taxonomy): Eukaryota > Metazoa > Arthropoda > Insecta > Lepidoptera > Noctuidae > Helicoverpa > Helicoverpa armigera. Next base: position 402,012 of record NC_087144.1, read on the forward strand.
CAGAAAGGTTGACTACGTGACTAAAAGCATGAACTAATAAACTACGAATATAGTTTAAATATAAGATCTGTCACCGTCACGATTTAAACCGAACTCATTACTTACTTGAGATTTATCTGTTCATAATATTTTATGTTCTTTTCCATAATGCTATTCGAACGCATATACATGAGCTTCCTCAGCCTAGATAATAGGAAACATAGCCTAGACTTTTCCCAACCATGATGGGTTCATCTCCTATTCTATAAATTAAGATGACGAAGAATTTGAACAATTCTCTGTACACAATATGAAGAGGTATTCTCAGCCTCCCTCTACCAGTTTCCTTCCAAACCAAACTAGGAGTTAAACAACAGATTCTTACCTTCAAATCCCTGATGAACTGCTCAGTAACATCAGTCCTGACAGTCTCGCAGCAGTAGAAGGCGTGTTTCTCCGTGACAGCGCGGTACAAGGCCGCTGCCTGACCCGACGTGGCCATCTTGACGTGGAGTGTGGCTTCGTGACCCTCGTCTGTGACGTACCACATGTGGAAGTTGCGACGGAACGGCTGCGCGCGGTGGATCGCTGTGTAGGCTATGCTGGAATGAGGAGTTACAGGTTTAGTATGATGGTGGAAGTAAGGGGGTTTTTGGAGAATATGTCTTAAGTAAGACTAGAATGGTCCTAAAGTTTTTATAGGTGTCTGTACCTTAATGGACGGTAGGGTCAACACAATATGAGTTTTCTTCTGCATTTATCTTGGTAAAGTTAATGTTATATGAAATGGAAAATTTTAAATTAACAGACAAATTGTCCTCATTTCTCTAATGTCCAGTAAACATTGATAACTAAACAGTCCTCATATTCTAAATCTCTCAAAACATTTGTTCTTAGATATCTCAACAACTTCTATAAACATGTTATTGTACTAATTACCCAAATTATTCGCACGATAAGGTTAAACAAAAGAAATTCGCGAGAACAGCGAGAAATTTCTTTGAAAACAAATGAAGATACGCGAAACAAAGGCGACTGTATCTTATCATTATAGCAAGTTATCAGTACGGCAGATAGTGAAGGCGAAAATATGGATGAAGACCTAACACTTAGGTATAGTTGTGGGTAATTAATTAAGTATTATCTGAATTACTGGCTAATTGAGTGGAAACTATGCTATCAGGGCGTGGCTCAGCGAAATGGGTCAGAGATCACTTTATTGAATGTGTTACGTACACTTACATTAATATGTCAAACTGAACGTATGTATGTATCAAAGTTCTAACTCTTGCAGTTTTATTGCCTTGGGACTGAGAACCATCGATAGGTGAAACCGCAGAGCAGAGATAGTTAATATGCATGGAAATAAAATTAACTATTATTGCAGATACACTTTCCAAGTTGTGCAATCATGTTTTCTTCAATAAATTGTAAGAAAACTTCGTCAGCAAATTAAACTGCTCGTGTATTGAAATTGCAAATTTTATCTAGGTTGAGTGTTCAAGTGTTTATTTATTCAGCTTAATTTTGCCAACTGTCTAGGAAAAGCATAATAGACAAATATTATGTCCCATTTATGGCACGTTTTATTGCAAAATATTGCAAATGCGGTACTAAATCTGCGGCTTTTAGTTGGAATTGCGAAACAGATCATGTGCTTTAGCGATTTCGAAAAATTTTAAGACAAAAAGAAAATTTCAAGAAAACTATATTGTATTGTATAAAGTAATTAATAATAATGATTGTCCGCTGTATTTAAGTCAGTGATGTCACTTAATGAATGCAAGAGCCGAAAACAGAAGCAAATGTACTCATTGTGTTGACCCGACTCACTTCACCAGCTTACACGAATATTAAGCAGACTTTACAGTCGAAAGTCGGCCATTTTGTGACCAATTCATTTTAAAACTTTAATCAATTAGCTTTACCAAAAAAATATAATAGAAAAAATAATGGCTATGTTTGGGTGTAAGCTAACATATCTTTTGACGATGCTTTTAATTAAAACAGGAAACCCCGCTCATTTGTAACACAAAACGTCTAATGTATCTATGAAATCATAGTCAAATGTAAACACCAACCTTTGCTTTTCAACTCCGATTTCCTGCTCTCCATTGCAGGCCGGGCGGTAGACCACGATGCCATGTGGCCCCACTCCCACGCACGTGCTGAGCCTGCAGCCGCAGCCGCCGCCGCTCTGCCCCGACGTCAGGCACCCCACTGTCGCCCCCCCGTCGATCTCCTGCTCATCGCGAGCCCTAGGCTCTTCAGCCTGCTGCCTGTGGTACAGCAAGTGGCTGTACAAGTTGTGAGCGTTGTTGTTCAACGTCACAGGCTTGCAGAAGAACAGCTCTTCCCCAAACGACTCCAATTTCGATATCTCTTTCAATAGTCTGTACTCCGCTTGCGATGCACCCATACCGGTTATCTCGCAGTGGTATTCAATGATCTTGTCAACATGATCCTCCGGTCGTTCCCCTTGTGGTCCAATTTTGTCGCATTCCTCGTATATGTGTGTAGGAGGGAGGTCTGGGTCGCAGTCACCTGTTTCTGCTTGTGCTATGTAAGCAATGATCCTTCTTGCTACTTCTAAGTCAGCCACAACTAGTCTCCCTTCAGTGAGGTCAAGTTTAGCGTGGAGGTAGAACTGATGGCGGGTGGGCTCGTTGATGAGGAGATGCGGGGGCACCCAGAACTTGACGCGCAGGTTGAGGCGACCGCCGGGGATGCGGTGCGGGTCGAGGGGGTTGCGCAAGTTCAGCCACCTGCCGGGACCAGATCCTGGCGATACGCGGAGGCCGAAGTAGTCCGCTTCGGCACCGATCTCCAGTTTCTCGCATACCTGGAACAAGTAACGATACTGTTAGTTTCGTCAGAATAAGTAGAGTATTGGATACAATTAAAAAAAAAACGTGATTTCACACGTGACAAAACGCATGTAAACAGGATCCAAATAATTAATTAGATTACCTACTAACTTTCACAACACAATTTAGAATTTGCCATATAATAGTATAGTACAGTCAAAATGTGGTGTTGTAACAGTCAAAATTTTGCAATATGAGAAGTGAAAGTGGCCTAGTCAAACCCTATTATTAGGAGCTATTTATCAATGTTGAACATGTTTGCTCTTTGCTGGAGGCTTGAAGGGGCCTCTCAACATGCTGCTAAAAGGCTTTTTGCCAAAATCGTTGCTTGATTTCTGGCTGATTGCCACCGCATTGTTGGGAAAACTTTAGCGACAGTTTAGGTAATTCGGAGGTCTGGATTTTTGATAGACTAAACCTTTAACATTTGTTTGTCCTCGCTTCTGAGTCATTCTGTTTTGTATATCCGGTGCTCTAGGTATGTGCGTTTTGGCCATTTAAATAGATTCCAAGTGTATTAGCATACTTCTTTGTTTGGTATGCAGCAGTTACTGCGCATTTAATGTCAACAGTAACGAATAATAAATACAGGTATGGAGTGTTTACTTACTGCGACGCACATAATTGTAAGTATGCATGCACTTACGATGTTTTCGCAATTAAGAACTAAGTAGGTAAATGTTTTGGCTATTGAGGCCGCCATATCGTGCTGTCGAGGTAAACAATACAAGATATGTAAAACCTCGTTTTGTTGTACTGATAACAGCTACATGGTAACTCAATACTGTTGTTGTTACAAACGCAGATGCGAAAATAATGTCCATAATTAGTGACAGCTGATGATATCACAATCGAGGCATAGTAACTGCAATTATATTTGCTGCACGCAATTATTGTCCGATAACAATTATTTCACTTATTCCCATGAGGATGGGCAAAACAGGGAAAACAACAAACAGTGTTCCGACGTTATCGATAACATTTATCCAAGAATTGTTTACTTATATAAAGTCCTCATTTTCACATAGCTAGCCTTGAAGCATGGCGAATGAGAGAATTTTCTTCGCTATGTAATTCGTCTGCAGCAAGAAAAACAAACGTCATCGATATAATAATTCATTCAGATTTACTGGCTATTGTTTTGATTTCAATCAAAATATACATTAGATTCCTTGTAGAGTGTAATATGATAACATTCGGTATGGGTTAGTACACCTGTCTTTGTTTTTTAAATGAACTGAACTGATATCAATGTGATGTACCTAATTACTACTTTGTAATCTAATACACGGAACCTATCTGACATTGAGATCTATGAAATCTAAGCAGGTATTTTTTCACCATCGTATTCTCACTATAAGTTTTTTTTCATTATTATTTATCGCATCTTCATGATTATTTTTTGTTTGTTCATAATTTAGTTCAATGCCTTCAATGATATCATCATTGATATCTGTTATTTTTGCATCAACATCACTTGCTGTAACTGCTGAAACCATATTATCTTTATCGAGACACTTCTAAACATTTATGTGTTCAAAGTCCGATTCTCAATTAAGATTCCTTCATTTTGCAAAGTCGTGCATGCTTATGTTATGCACGTTGTTAGCTAAATCAATTGTAAAGTGCGCTAAGTAATTGTATCCCATCGTTCTCATTGACACCTTATCTTCAGCATCACGTTGCAATCCTGCGCTTGTAGTAAATATTTGTCATGCGATCTCATGTTTACGTATCAAGATATATCATGCGAATTAGTTCCTTACATTTGTTTGCCATAATATCAAAACAAAGTTGAGGCAGAACTACTTATTTATGTTGACCTACCTTATGTGGGAGTCTATTTATAACTGGTTTGTCTTTTATAGCAAGCAAACCCATATCCTTTTAAAATTCTAGATATGCAAATGTTTTATAGTTCACGTTGCCTTTTATATCAGTATAAACATAAGTTTATATGTCTCTTAAACCATAAAGACTTTGATACTATTCAGTTCATTGTTCTGTTCAGGCTCATTAATAATTTCCACTCGACCGTCAATGTATGATTGAAATTTTTCCTCAAGGCAGCCTAATTGACCCAATATGTTGCATCTGATATATCCTTTATCTAACATCACGGCATCACGCTTGCATCTCATGCGCACCACGTCACTCACGTCGTTATTTAAATAGGAATTATTTAAACATGCTACTAACTCGTGCTGTGTATTGATTCAGGAAATCTTCATGAAGCTTGCATTTTGTTTTGCAATGATCAAATGCTTGTAGAAAAGGAAAATTAAATTGCCATTTTATCTGGGTTCTAGTCGATAAATTCTTTGTGTTTAGACTGCTAGAAGCAAAAAAAGTTATGAAGATGTAATCAGTTTTTCCTATTACCATAATATTAGTCAGGGTTTTACCCAGTTCAACAAAAACGTTGAGTAGTTTCCATCACGCATTTACCTTTCAATTATAAATAAAAGCGACTTCCAGCCAGTCAGTCCCCCTACCCAGTTAATCTACTAATAGTTCCCTACCGACAGTTAATTAAAACTACAGTTGCTGCTCCCAAGGGTCGTAAAAAAGCAATTTGCGTAATACCCGGTACCGTTGGGAAAGCACACGTGTAAGGCATTTCGCGAAATTGCCGGACAAATTACCCTGGAAGTAAAAGCCTGAAGTGATCGAACGTGTAAGACACCCATTTTGGAAAATTCGATTACGAAAACATGACAGTTAAAGAACTTGTGGGATTGTTCGTGTCCTATTCTTCTTGGAAAAGCTTGATTTATTTGATTGTGTGGTTGTCGAAAGTCTTTTAGAAATTGACATTGCCCAGTTGATTAAATTATCGACATCCAAGAAACAATTGGCCACAACAGTTCCAAAATTATTCTAGCCGCGCCCACTTTCATGCATATTAACATTTAGGGAATTAATAAAACCTAATTTAAGCGTCGCTTACTCGCCAAGTAAAATAATGATTTCAACACAGCCGAACAAGAACCCCGAAAGTCAAATATTCGAATAACAAATGACTCATTTCGTTCATTTATTTAATTGTTTGCTCAGTTTTATATTATGTACTCGGTTTAATATAGAGGACAGTTTGTTGGACATTGATATGGTTACAAACAACCTCATTACTGACGGCTGTCAATGTGGAGTAGCTAACAGTATGGAAACCGTAACACCATAACAAGCGCTCCTTTATGACGAAAAGAATAGTGTGGTAGATGCCACAGTCATTAAAGGGGTACTAACCATGGCTTCTAATATATTTCGTGCTGAAAACTCATAACGCATAAGGCGACAGATGAAAGGACTTTTACCAAATAGAAATGGCTTGTTGATGCTGGATGATTTAGTTTTCTCAAAGAAAGTGTGCAAGTCTGTAATTCCGTATCATCGAAGACTTCAACCGTGATGCCTACAAGTATTAAGTTTCTGATGTTCCACATCCCACCTGTCGAGTGCTGATCGACTTCCGCAAATCAGTGTGCTGTTACTATTTTTTGCTGCTCAATCATTTGTTGTGGGATGTTAGTTTACATAATTTCCTCTTTGGCTAGCATTACGGAAATTTTTGGGCTTTCCAATGCAACCAGATGGATACTTTCTCCAAGAGTATTTTAACGTTTAATTAGATTTTTGATAAACATCAACAGCCGTGTTAACTTATCATATATTTGTAAAGTCATGTTAAATGTTTTCAACGAATTAAAATTAAAGATCATTAACCTCGTGCAATGATAACAAGTGCCCTTTCTTTCAGCCACATGTAAAATCAACTCTATATGGTTCAAATTAAGTCCAGTTATCGAATGAATGGTAGTAAAATGTTTAAATATGTATTGATAAAAACTGTGGAACTGTTTTGGTGAATGTTTCCGCTGCACCATTGAATTTAGATTGTTTTCTTAGTAAAATACTTCCCAGCTGTGCTTGCTTCTCACACTGATGGGCTCACATTAACCTACCTACAATATGTGGATGATTTATTGCGTTGATCTAGCTAGGAGAAACTATATTTTCTGTGCCATGGGCTGTCATGGATGACGCTATGCGTGCTCCACAACGCGTAATCATTAAACAGATTATGTATTAGAATTAACACAAGAGATTTGTTGCACGAACAAAGAAAAGGCTGTTGTGTATACAAATGACTACATATATGTGGTACTGCAGGCATGTGGGGTACCACTTGAAACATACTGCCATCGAAACCCGTTCTCTCCAATCACATACGATAACGGAAAGACAGGTAGCAAACACAAAGGTTTTTGTTCCAACCTCGCGTCTATCTAGGACGAGATACCAATTTTATCAGCCAGCCTCTTGAGTTATCTCGGTGTTACGGATTTCTATGAATATAAACAGATTATATTTGGCAGGACACGAACGCTAATCTGCTCGGTCGACCAGTTGATCGATTTGTTGGGTTCACAAAACGAAAGTGCGGCCGCTGCGCTCGATTTGTTGGGCGATCGATCGAGCGGTGCGCGCACGCAGCCCGTGCGTGATTCTGTCGAGACAGCATTTGGCGTTAGAGTGGGACGGCGAGAAAACATCTGGGTTGGTCGTTTTGTGATTCAATGTTTTTGCTCTTCTATTTTTGTTTCGACTACACGATGCCAAGAGAAAAAGGATTTTGATTTTGCACTACACTTACTAATGCTCCAATCTGACCTATTTCGGAAATATCTTGTTTGTTTGTACCGTGTTCATGCCTCACGAGCGCTGCTGGCCCGTTTGTTTCAAACACTGAAATGTTTTCAAACAAAGATCCGAGTCTATCTAGGTGATTGTTGATTTGGTAATATTCGGAGCGTTGAAAATGCTGCTGTCTGGGAATAGTAACTGATTTATTGTTATTTAGTAATTTAGTTCAGCACATTTCGCTTGAGTTGTATATTTCCTAATATTTTTGTTTAGATAGCGTAGTTATTAAATATCTTTATACTATTTGTCATTTATTATATCACCTTAAATGAATACTAGATCGTAAAGGCCAAGTTGGTGGTTTAGACTGTATCTAAACGATTCTTTGTTATATTTTCCTTTGTCAAAACAACCTTCATTTTTTGTTGAAAGGTCCTTGTGGATCTTTTGTTTGGAACCCGTCAGTCTGGGTCGCGCACCCATCCGAAGCTGATGTGATTAGCCCCGTTACTATAGCTGGAACTCGTAATTCCCCAATCGATTTTATCATTATGTAAATAGCAATGAGTTTTGTCATTAATAATAGATGTTATAACAAATCGTAGCCCAGTACTAATGATTTGTTTTGGCGGAAGACCAATTCTGTTTCGGTTCTTTGTTCCAAGTTTGTTCCCAAGCTGCCATCTTGAATTGGCTTCCAAATGGGCATAGTGTAGTATGGAGTCAACGCCCTTTCATGTCATGTCAGAGTTGTATTTAACTTTATTTATTTTTTATATTCAGTGTTATCACATTTTCAATTCCACTTTAGTTTTTGAACGCCATTGTTCTGAGAAGACAAGCAACAATCGACGAATGTCAGTTTATTCTGATAAAATTAATTGCTGCAATTTGAACATTGATATCCTCGTATTGTGTGGCAAAAGATTTCTCTCACGAGGAAAATTCAATAAACCATTGTAATTATACAATAGGTAGGCAAGTATCTGCACCTAAATTTCCTTGAGGTATTATAAACATTATTGACTAGGGACAAAGTCCAATGCCTTAAGAGGACGAATTGGAATTTTTGGCGCCAAGGATTTCAATTTTTCTCAGTAAATACAAAACGGATCAAAATACAACTTGGTTACCTGAAAGTTCATGATATAAGCCTTATTTTGTTAGTTGTAGAAACATGATTAGGTAACTTTTATAACAGAGAAAAATATATCAAACATACCTCTTTTTAAAAAGAGATTCACATATTATGGGCAAACGGGACCGATTTAAGCCTCTTAACTTTTTTAGTAGTTGAGTATATACATACTCTTTAAAATGGTAGTAGGAATTTTTATTAAATTATCATTTCTAAATATTAAAATTACAAAACCATTTTGTCGCTTACGACTTTTAGTTATAAGCTAGCGCGCGTATTGTTATCCTCGCCCCGCTCAGACGCTCCGACCCCTTTTGGCGCCTTAGATGCGCGTGCCGGTTATGGAATTATTGTTGACCACTTCCTCGCCTTAAGGAAATGTCGAATAAATTGCTTTAGCTCTTTTAATGACAGCAAATAATGACACCCTGCGTAAAAGTCTCATGCCTAATGTAGTAAACAAGTAGGTAATATCTTCCTTTTACATTGGACCTTTTTTCTCATCTCACGTTTAAGGACCCATTTCCACATAGGGTGTTTTATTGAACCCAGGTTCAGAGTCAACCAGTTCTTGGCATCGTGAGGTCGACGGCCCGAGAGGATGCAGCGCACGTGCCCCGCTTCTGAACAACTCCTAGTTACGCCAGATTAGATTCACTTTTTAATAATAGCCTAGCCAAATGCCAAGTTTATGTAACATAAGGAAATAAGAAAATAACTGGAAGATTTAAATTAGGAATTGTGACAAATGGAGTAGAAGTGGATAAACTAATAAACATTTTGCCTTTGAGATGAAAGCGAAAACAAAACGCATCTGTCAAATTCAAATAAGGAAAGTCGAAGTGTGAGATCAAAAATGTCGACGTTCTTTTTTTTCGCCTACACATATCTAGCTTGTGTAACCATGCCATAATGTTGGTTTTAGAACAAAGGTTTGTACTCATGTTCGTTTTTTGAAGTTAAGTGGTCTTAACGGTTTTAATGACGGAAGTTCTTGTCAAACACTTCCTGCTTCGAAGTTGCCAGTAGCAATTCGGCAGTTCAAACTATTCGTATAAACTTTACTAAGGACACTGCAAAAACCTTCGTTCACATTGTTACTTTGAATAACATTCAAGTTGTCATTGGCACAAATTCGGTCCCCAACGATAAAACGAGACAATCCTTTTTATGTCGGACCAAAAACAGAATGGCTGTATAAGGGGATCATGATTTTTGCATGAACAAAATCAATTTTCAATTCGTAATCAATGATTGTCACGAAAATGTTTTACTGATTTTTAACGCGCAAAACCGTAATCAACTCCAAACACGTGGTTATAAATGAGACTCAGTGTATGGTGTTTTCTAAATGCCAACAAGGACATAGCCACAGCGCAAAATAAACTCTGTATCAAGTAATTGAAGTGCAGAATGCTCAACTGCTGCTAGTAGACTCGTTTTACCAGTAAGCTGAGAGCCATATTAGATTATGACGTAATTTCCGAGCGTGGATTATAAAACGCAAGGGCAAGTGAAGTCTCGTAAGTAGAACTTAGTTTTTATCTTATGTTAGTGGTTTATGCAATACTACACAAAGGAGCAATGAGGAAGACCAAGCGTTCGTAAACAAAGCTATAAAGTGGACTATATTTAGAGGAGCTAGGCATAATTAGACGACTGTTAAGATTCGCAGTCCAAAGCACGACATTTTCGCTAAACCAATTAATAGTGAAGCTCTGCAGGGTAATGAAGATAGAAATGGCAAAAGTATTGACATTTATCAAGGTGTTCTTATTTTAGCCGCAACATAATAACTAAAAGTAGTTCTGAACACTCATAAATACGCACAAACAGGGTCATTAGAAACACAATGTAATAAAACCTTGGACATTTCCACTTAGTGACTATATTTGAAGGAATTATTCTCGAACTTTGTCCCTGCTACTAATATTGTGTCGAATTATATTATGTGCAATGAAAATATTTATAAAACAATAAACAATGGCGGGAAATAAGGCGGTTTGAATTGAATGCAATTAGCAACAAACGTGACGATAATTTGGTAAAAATAAAACTTGACTAAAATTATGTTCTTTCCTGTTGAAGACACTTAGAAATGCAAATTGCGTGAGAAGTGTTTCTTTTTAGCTTTCAAAATGAAAACTTTTGAATACTGCAGATTTTTATTAACTGAAAGAAAAGATAAGTTGTTGTATGTTCAGCTGCAAGCTTCTACGTCGCAAAATATGGAACATAACTCATGATTGATGTTACTTATTTTCTGCGCAGCAAATATTTTTATTACACGTAGGCCGTACGTTGTTATCAGAATTTTCGAAAAACAACTTAATCCGTGCATATGATAAGACGGTATTATTTCTTTTCTTTCATAAATAAGTTTTGCAATAACACCGATAGTTATCACTATCGATATTTACAATACCTTATTGTTTACAGTGTTTTGACGTTTCCATAGATACTGCGATTATCAACATCATTAACGTTAAGGTAGGCTTCAGCAACCCGGTATTTTTAACTCCTAAAATCTGGGGATTTGGGAAGGCAGCTGATCTTCACAGGAATGTAAGAATAACATGTTATTCATATAATAATCCCAGTTTATTCGAATATCAAGAGCGGCTAACACAAACAGTGTTTGTGTACCTGTGAAGTAATACTGCATATTGATAAAGTTAGGTCATGCATGGCGTCAGTAAATATTGATAACTCGCCTGTAATGGACTGCCATTATGTAACTACCTATGTGTACTCTATTAAAGTATAAAATTTTATAACTGCGTTGCATCCGTTTTCAGACTTTTCAGACCAAGTTTTCGTGTCTGCAAATATTTGAACAGTCAAGAAACCGTCCATCATCATTGTGTATGTTTAAGAATTGAATCAACATTTACCGAAATACGTGTAGGTGTTTCTAGAGATGAACCAAAACTAGAAAAGGTACATTTAATTAATTCAATCATGATATTTGTAAAATGTTATTGTACAAAATAAAGTGACTAATGATGACTGCTAAATAGAAACTACTGAATCTATTGCTTTTATGAGTAAACATATAAATCTGAATAAACGAGTTGGCACTAGCATTATGTCAATAGAACCTGATACAAAACAATAATTCTACATTGCGTAGCGATAGGGCGTGATCAATACACAAATACCAAGAACTGCGTGTTATTTCTGAACCAAACAGGTTGTGAAGGAAAAACAATATTTATATACCTGTGGCGATATTCTATAAAACTCGATCAACAACTCGCATTTCACTTCGATTCGTAATGTCATTTCATACTTTAGGGGAGGTAGGGGAGGGATGGGCACTTTTTCACAATTTATTGCATAAAAAATCAGATTTTACAGATCATTATCAACTTTTATTGCCATTACTTATATTCGGCTAGATATAATGAAAGAGCTAAAAATTACACTCAGTTTCAACATTACGAGATATTTAAACGGTTTTATTTAGCTCACCCCGTTTGTTTTATTATTTATTCTTGGATCAAATTTAGTAATTCAAATTTCACCCTCTTCCTGTCAACCGATTGGTCTGAAATTTTGTATACACCTTTAATTAAATCCAATATGGCCGCCGGCACAAAATGGCACAGCCCTCTCAATATGGGTATCAAATGAAAGGGCTACACAAGTAGAATACTGTCAGCAACCCCAGCGGGGCCCAACAGGGCCAAGGCCTGCCTGCACGTCGATTCTATAAAATTCGAACAACAACTCGCATTTCACTTCGCTATTCACTCTCACTTCGCATTCGATTCAGAACGACCTTGATTTTGCATTCTGTAAACATCACCTAATCACTTGCGAAGTGAAGTGAGCTCGACATCGACCAATGCTGTGCTTAGTGACTTCCCCACTCGACAAAATGTCAACCGAGATTAATCAGTTTTTAATTTTATCAGTTTTGACACAGAATTTTAGCTAAATATGATGTTTTAGTTATAATTTGTTATTGTAAGGAATTTGAGGCAGCTTTTAAGTATAAAATAAACAGAAATCTCTAAATTCGTGCTGTGAATATAATCTATGCTTACCCTACGAAAAAAAATACTGACAGCGCCAATTTGCCTTTCTTGCTGATTTTGAGGAAACCTTATATATTTTTTTACTACGGCATATTGTTCAGAGCTTCCACTACTTCATTTATGCAACGAGATGCAGACGGTTGCGATAAATAAGTTCTGATGCCCTCTTTAATAACCTTCTGGTAACTGCCACTAGCCAAGAATGATAAAGTACATAGTATCTGTGAAACAATAAATCAATAAAAAATGTAATACCTACTTTATCTGGATTTAGTGAAAACAAAATTGAGACCAATTTGGTTATTTTCATGCTTAAGAGAATACCAATATTATAACTGAAGTACAGAGTCTTTTGAAAACATATCAGCTGGCGGGGAAACCACATAAAGGGAATACTCCTTATTAAGAACTAAGTGTTTTTCTTATTATTGTGTGCTTGATTACAATTTTTCAACTATAAACTGTGTCAATGCTTACTTTTACACGAGTTGTAAGTCCTTTGCCTCGACGTTTTGTGGGCTTTATCAGGGGCAGTAAATCAGACTCCAGTTGGTCAATTAGCTCCTTTGACAATCTATATATGCTCACATAGTCATCATCGCTAGTTAATAAAGATAAACTACGAATTCTAGCAGATTGTTGACGCTTTTCTAAATTATCTAAAGCATGAGCTTCTTCTAATAAAGATTTAAGCAAAAACATTCTAGCCATCGTTAAAGGTAGGCACTTAATCACTTTAAAACACTTAGAACTTTATTTAAACACTATTTTAAATATAATAGTCTCTAGATCAAGTTGGCAACGGTACCTGAAACAAGATTCTATAAAGGATTTTTCGCGCAGATTTATAACCTCACAAATTTTCACTGACGAAGAAGAGCAAAAATTTACAAATTATACATTACATGGTATGTCCAAGCCTCCCTACCGTAGGGAGCATTGGACACTTTGACTTAGTTTATGAAAAAAATCGGTAAAAACTTTTAAGTTAAACGGTTTTATCTTATGTGCACTGAAAACTAGAAAATAAAAATAGTTACTTACCTGTCAACCTACGTAGGTGGTCCCGGTCATATTAGACTAAAATAAAAACGTGGGGCCCATTAACTATTGCTGTAGTACTCTCTTCTAAAGGTATAATAGGTGTGGATTGCATCGACTTACTATAATTGTAACTGGAGATTTTGACAATCAATAATTAATAATAGAAAGTACACATACCTTTCATTAGTTTTCTCTTTATAACGATCCGAAACCGCAACAAAATATTTAAGTACTTTTACGAGTGTTTGTTCTTGACAACTCACAGAAATGACAGATAGTCTATGGATGAACACCGTTACCAGTCGGTAACGTAAACTACCCAATAAAAAACAAAACTATGATCAGAAATCAGAATAAAAGGACCCCCTTTATTCTGATTTGATCATGTCTCCCAACTGCCCATCTCTCCCTACCTCCCTATAGATAGACAGATTTTGACAGATCTGTCAAAATCTCGACTTTGATTTAGTTCAACTTGTCAACACGCTCGATAGTGTAGCGCTAGTGTAGTTTGACAATGTCAATCACGAAACTTTAAGGTAGAATTCCGTGGGTCGCGATTGTCGCAGCCGCGCGCGACAAAAGTCAACCTATGAAAATGTATGGCACCGCTGCCGAGGGCTGCGACAGTCGCGCGCGGACGACGAATTTCGTGAGCCGCTCGCGGCCGTACGCTTCTCAACATGGTCTAGCGCTTAATAACATCTATAGAATTTTAGTAAAACCAGAATTAAATTTTTGACAATGCCGCGAGCAGCTTACGAAATTCGTCGGCCGCGCGCGACTGTCACGGGCCTCGACAACGGTGCCATACATTTTCATAGGTTGACTATTGTCGCGTCCACGGAATTCTACCTTTAGATCGAAGTCGAAGTGAGAGTGATGTCGAAGTGAGTTGTGATATTTTATAGAATCGACATGCTGAAGTAATTGTTACTTTCGATGCACTTTGATCACATTCACATCATACAAGATTGTCTTTCCTGGGTTTGGTCAAGTTGGGTGACTGCTATAAACGTTGACGACTAAATTAAGATCTTTACGATGAATAGTGAGAAAGCTCACATCCTCAATTTTATGATAGCCAACGTTAATTCGATGGTTCAACTATCAAAGTACTAGGTAATACAATGTTATATCTAGACTCTCTAACAGCAGGAGAAATCTTCGCGTACTATCATTCAAAAGTACTGAACGTATTTTAATGATACTTTCACTTTACTGCACATGTACTGTATCACGTAATAGCTGAAGGGATATTGGATGGTTGCCATCTTTGCCGAAGCCGGTGTAAGCTGAATCAGAGAGATTTTGTTAAACATTTATCTAGGAGCAAGTCTTGATTTATCTTCCTTGCTATCTTGCGTTTTTTGGACGTCTTTTCTATTAGTGACAAAATTAGCATGTAGTGTCCCAGCTTATACATTAAAGATTCTCAACTTGGATTTTCCCACCTCTAGTCTTTTGAACAATATTGACTTTTTCAATAATAAACTGGATTTACAATACGACGCTTTATTAGCAAAACAAATTGCGCACACTACTTGATTTTCAATGTCAAAGGGTCACTTTTATACGCGGGTTGCATAACATTTTTAGCTATGATAAGCGTGCATTTGGAAACAGACGTGAAAATGTGAAGAAAAACTATTGCAGTGGCGCCAATATGTTTGCAGGTGAACATTTTATGACGTGTCTGAGCAATATTTTAGGCAATTAAATGGTGAAAGCCACTCTAGTCTAACTGTGAGAATGATTCAAGTCAGCCTTTAACAAGTTGTAAGCCAACGCACTTGGCACTCACTGTTATTCAATAGCCGTGTTATGTGAGACTCTTAGGATACGAGTTATTGACCCACATGGTAAAAAACCGTAGAAGATAATAATCAAGTACATTGCCGTACAATTTTGTAAATGGTCAGTTAAAACTGAATATTTGAAGATGGTTCTATATTTAGAAGACAATTGTAATTCTTTCCAACATTCAAGGAACTTGTGGCCAAAATTCTAGCTAGTAATCTAAAGCAAACATGTACTCAATATAAAGATACACATCGAGCCAGACCGTTTACCGACTTCACCTCAACATTTACTTAGTAATAAGCATAGATTACGCATTTTATAGCCGTCCTCAACAGCAAGCGTGTTTCGCGCGCAAAACAACTCCGCCATCTTGAAGCCACCTATTCTATATTCAAATTATTACACTTGACACCGGTTTGATACTGGCCACTTCCTATATTAAGTTGTATCGAAATATTATTCTATTTAAACCTGCTTGAATTAATTAGGAAGTGCAAATATAGACTTACTGCCTCGCAGAAAATGATAACAACAGAATGATAATTTAGAACCCACGCTCCACTTTCAAACATTTAAAATTGAAAACAGTTATTTTTAATTGAAATAGATAGGTAGCCATTGTGTGCAAAATATTCACTTCGTTCAAGTTAGATCCCACCATCTTGAAAGCAAACAAGTGATATAAAAATCAAATAATTATGAGATAAGTTTTATCTTGTGTGTACTAAAATATGTGTTTCTTTGTTATACACAAAGATCTAAGCTTAATGTAAAAATAGACCAACATCATCCTTTAAGCAATAAAACAAGATTGCTAGAATGGTCCTCGTTAAGGTCAAGTTATGTTTTTTATTTACCAACTTTGCATAAAGCTCCATAAACGTGCGTGATTAATGTTGCGTCGCTAATCCTCAGAATAAACAATTTAATATTGGAATGCGCATTAGTTTATCGTATTCGTAACAAAATGAAATGAAATGACTTCGTAACTGCGCACTATTTCCAAAAAAATAGTGTGCACTCAATAAACCTAAAAGATATCTAAATCCTTACATTTCTATTTATTTTCGCCGATACATAATCCTCGTGTGGTGACGTCACAAGATAGAAGTTATCAATTAAACTCTGGTAGCAACGAGCGATAAAAGTGAATTTGCGAAAATTTCGCAAGCACGACCGATTACCGTTCCGATGTTTTATTAGACTTATCTATCATTAAATAAACTTTAGTTTCGCGTTTGGTTAAGATTGCAGCTTGCTGCGTAGTTTCATTTGCAGTTTTTTTGCATCCGTTTTAGAATAAGTTTTTTTTTGTCTGGCAACCATTGTCCTGTCAATCGCGTACAGACAGACACATAAAAACTTTTTAACATAATCCTTTCGAACTTACGTTACGCTACCTCTACGAGCCCCTCGCGGTCTAAAGTTCACTTTTTGAGTTTCACAACCGGTTTCTACGTCACCTCTTGATAGATTAGTTGGTACAAAAAACCGACAGATTTGTGAATCGGGTCAAAAATGCTCATGTTTTTTGATGGAGGTACCTTTTTCAGATATGGATAATTAAAAAATAAAGAAAAATAGAGCAGATGCAGACAGTCTTGGTTAGTTGAGTTTGACACAAAAACTTATCTGGACAAAGAATGTAGGTTGAGTGTGAGACATATTTAAAAGGAAATAAAGTAGGTTATGATTTAAATAGACTCGCTACTCGTGTGTTTACGTTCATTTCGTTAGATGTCAGAAAACTATTTCTGAATAAGTGCAGACCGAATCGTTTGGCTCCAATAAATATCAAACAAAAGTATTCGTTTATGATCAAAAAACCTTTCATACGACCTATCGAGCATAACCTTCTATCGTATAATAAATGGAAGGTTAAAAAAATCTGCCAGAGCGGGCAACACCGAATAGGGAAAACTATTTTGGAATGGCGCCAAAATACAAATATTTTACAATAACGCTGTCAGCAAAGTTTTATTTTTAAAATGATGTTTCATTGATACGTTATGTTATCCACACCGCTGTTACTACGGCGAACATTGTTTAGCTAATAAATAAAGAAAATGAGATAGTTCCGTTTACGTGATCGTACATCAAAGAACGAATTGGTGACATTGTTGAGCATAGCAAAATCACCGGCAATTTAGATTTAAAAAATAGTGAACTACTCAAAGAGGTTACGACGAGAGAAAACGATTTTTCCAATTCTATTGACCTCAAATTTCCCAGAATCCGCAAACACCTCCATTAATTTTATTACATTCGCTTCATAAAGCATCGATGTCTAAACATTTTTCCTCGTGCGAAAGGCAAATAAACTGACAGCGGATCTCTCAAGTTCAATCGCTGAGTTTACCCGAATGTTTGGAGTAGTTCCAACGCAACACGCGGCCCGAGCGTGCTCACACGAGGGATCTCCCACAACATTGTACTTTACTCTCATGTTGTTCCTGAAAATCAGCACAAGGTTCTGAATGACTGGCTTGTGCAAATAGACTACACTAAAGAATTATGTCACTACGCAGAAGACGATTTAAAATTTGGCATATGTCTATATGATCAAATCTAATTCTGAAACTAATTTGTTTTCGGCATTCAAAAATACAAACATATCGCAGATTCTTTTGGCATAGTAAAATGCATCAGTAAAGAGCATTGCATTGCCAATGCGTGTTGCAATAAGACCAACACATAGTATTTAGCAATCCAGCAGCAAAATACTCCCATTTCAAGTCAAGTATTTCAAAAGGAAAATCGATAACTAGATAAATCTAGTAAATTATTAGAATTACAATTGTCAGGAATCTTCTAAGCATTGTTAATTACAACGACACACTTTGAAAAACACCGATGGTCAAACACTATTTGTTAAGCCTTTTTTCAGAAAAGTCTGTGAAAATCTATTGTAACGTCATCACGTTTATTGCTACTGTTCTCTGACAGACGCTGAAAAACTGTGCAGACGTCATTAGCGTAATGAGTGTCTAATTTTAAAGCACGTGACGCTTCTCTAGAAGAAAGTTGGGCGTGTCTAGCACTTGCGCACTAATTGGCTCCATCATCATTAGCGAGCCTTTGAAGTTGATTAGAAATATGTCCTTATGATCCTTCAAAATTCGAAGAATCGACATTGCTATTATTTGTTTTACATACATAGATAGATTAATTCCAAGCAGAACTGTTTATAAATTACTCATTATAGTCTTGCGTGTCTAACTGCTAGTATGCCAAAACACTTCGTGTGACTTGGGGCAGCGATTTAACGATACCACAACACCATTATTTTAATTATGGTAATTGAGAGGGAGAATTTGCTTTGTAATGTTCTAGGAAACGATTTCAATACGTTTTGTATCATGATGTAGTTATTTGAATATTGCCTTGAAGTATTTACCATTTGGCAGCAGAGCAAAAGGGGTGACTGTCTTGGAAATGTCCCATAAACTCATAAGAAGAAAGAGGATCATTTAAGCTATAATTCGGCGACAAATGTCTCCTATTGAGTATACTACATATACCGGTAGACAAATACAATTACACGTTGACTGGTTTGTTGCCCAAATATTTAAACAGTCGAGTTCAAGTGGTCGACCTACTTGCTAGCGATCACGTTGCCTTCTGAACTTTTCCAATGAGGTTGTAACATTACTTTGTGTTTAATTGCTGAAATAAAATGCAGCTACTTTATAGATATCGTGCGTCATACATAAGTAAGTGTTGGGAAATTCTTTCTTGCATGAAATTGTTCACGCTGTTATTGTATGATGGTTGATCGAAACAATTTGGATCACATATGAAAATTTGCCAAATTGATACTTAAATTAGCTATGTATATCGTCCCAAACGTTGAAATGTTTATTTCTTGACACTTCTAGATACAGTTGTGTAAAACCAGTTCATAGAAAAGGCCATACAAGTAAAATCTGAACAATAGTGGTCGCAGTGCAGCGCCTAGCGTGACGCCAGTATATAGCTTCGGTAGTACGCAGTGACGATCACGTATGCAATCCCCACTAGTACCGGTTAGCCCACGGACGCTGCCGAGGTGGAGAATGCACGCGAGCACCACGTGCTCACACCAACGTAACAATATTATGTACACAAAACATTATCAAAAGCTCTCGTCAAATCTTCGCAAATTGCTTCTAGAACATTTTTGACTCGGTTATCGCTAATTCCATCACACCATATTTCGGTGATAAATGAGTTCGTTGAACATGTATTTTTTCTAAATATTGCGATAACCTATCAGATGGGACCTTTGCCCTTGTAAGTGATGGTGATGACTTTAAAATGACTTTGTAATTACATGCATACTGAAGCGAGGTCCGGTTTTTATCAGGAGTGCCAGCAAATGAACGATTATATTATTGATACGATGATTAAGTACCTTTGTATCAAGTGATAATGATCGGATTAGCTGTTAATGTGGGCTGCAATAAATTACGGATTTAATGCTAGTATCCAGGCAGACATAAGTCGTGAATAAATTAGTTGCTTGGTGGATAAGACGGACTTATCTTGGGAATGATCGCAGTAATCATATGAATGGGATTATTTTCATTTTACATGCATGAGAACTTGAATTATTTCGGTGTATTTAAATAATTACTTTGAGATGTAAGAAAATTATAAATAGCCGTAATATAACGAATGCATGGAAAACAAACGCCTAGTAGATTCCGGCAGAACCTGCTCATAGACGCAGGTTTGAATAATGTTTATAAAATGAAGTGACCACATCTAAATTGCAATAACTTTTGAAGGTTACCAATAACTACGCCGTTAGCTTAGCCCACCATATGATATCCAAAACCGGTTATAAGTTTATACAGAAGTACTTTACTCTAGAAGAAGAGGATTAGACTACAAGTAAATGCAGCAATATGTTTCCAACAATATTCAAATATTATTTACGTTTTCTATAATAACCATGATAGATAAAAAAGACACAATAGTCGCAATCATGGAAAATAAATATTTTTTAAGGTCAGACTGATAATTCAGTCGAATCTATCATAGTCACGGTACATATTTTGATAATAAAAGTTATACATGACTCATGAATGACTGTAAAGTATGGCTAATGTTTCATGCCATTAAGTTGCTGATTTATTCAACTTTTTACATCGATAAGGACATTTTTTGCTGGTACATGTGTTCGGTTATCACTCACTCAATATATCTTACGCAATATAATGGTGTGTCTTGCTTAACAACGGGAATTATCGGAAATTAGGTGACGTGCTGATAATTATAAAAAAAGCATTATCTTTCAGAGTCATGGCAACTGCGATATCCTTTTGCTCTCCGTTATCTCTTTTACTAAATGTTATCAGAAACTTGTAATGATCGATATAAAAAAGTTCGTTTACATCACTCCTGTGGTCATTATCTGCAAGGAGATTATAAGCTAAATTGTGAATGATCTTCGGAAGTCAGGTTATCTCGGGTTACCATTAATTGTTTCATGTTTAGTGACGTTTATCATCTGTCAGTTACTTTGTAATTATCAATAATAGCATTAATACGCCAATATTTTATATTAACAGCATAGTTTTGTTTAGAAATGATAAATTAATAGACATATATTGTAGGAATAATGTTTAAGTACTAATAATTGCGATCATTAAAAACATGTTTTGATGACATTAATGTGCCTGTTATTACTGTAAGTAATGTAATGCATTGTTATTTTCAATGTAAATGTTTGCTCTATGCTTATAATGTTACTATAATTGGTAAAATCCAGTAACTGTCACGCGTTGTTATTTTCATTTCATATAGGTATTTATGTCAATTTATCATTATAGAAAACTACGTATGATAATGTATAATTAATCGAACTCGGAGGACTTTGACCAGGAATTGTTAAAACCAGTCAAGCGCGTCATCAGATTTTCTGAGAATTTATCGGCCCTTCAGAAATCCCACGTGATATTTCCTTTTAAGCAGCTTATTCTTTTATCTTTACATTTAAGCTTTAAAGTATTAAGTAATGACGTATTCTAAATTTTGATTGATGATACTACCACACCCACTTCACTTATTGCGATGTTAGATGTCCGATTTGGAACAAATAATATGATAAATATCGTACGATTTTTCTAATCCTCTAACTAACATAACAGATTTGGATTAATTTTCGAATTGCGTATGTACTTGGTGCGCACCAAAATTCCTAGTATATCTTCAAATTGAAAATTAAGATTGATAGATTTGCAATCCTTATCGTAGCACTCTGCCATATCAATTGTAGACTCATAACAATCTACCCAAATGTGATTACAAATGGATATTGAACTTGCTGATACCAACATGACTTTCAAATTGCTTACGTAAAAATCTGACATTTAAGTCTGATCATCGCAGCTTCGGATCTTGAATAAGACGATTAAATAATAAATTGACAAGTGGCTTCATAAAGATTTCGTTAATTAAAGTTAACGAGAGTGTCGAAATCCTAAATCTCAAACCATTCCACTTCAATCATACATCATTGTTAGATTCATGGTCAGTATCTACTTTGTCATAGAGTTCAAAATCACGTGCATTATTTCCATTACCATCCAGCATAGTACTTGGTGCTCGGATTCCTGCACTTATTAATTCTAAACCAGGTAATTATCGTACAACTGGTGCACGCTGCAGCGCCGTGATTGCGAACCTTGGCTCACATTGCCATTATCTTCGCACACTCAAGCGACCTTATTACCTACCGGTGCTACCGTTCTATCAGCTCTGACGTAGCTTAGAGCTTCTTGCACTTCTTTTGTTTCAATATCTATATTAGGATTATCTTTTATCTTTATTTATTTATCTGGGTTTCCCGGATTTGTCTTAATCAGCATTTTATTTGATTTTGTGATATTTTTTGTGTATTTGTTTTCTGAATAGTGATGTTGTCTGTTTAAAATTAATAACATCCCTGACACGATATTCATGATTGTAAAATGTGTGTCTGCTTTCGTCGAGGTTAAATACTCTTTGTTATCCGCAGTTGCATGTGGATCAAATTATGTATCATTTATCCTCGTAACATCTGGACTCTGGCTGAACAGAGCATTATCATTGTAAATGGCCAACACATGCAGCATGTGCTGCAGTTCATAAGAATAAAAATAACTAACTTTGAACCTAACAGTCATACAGTCTAATTGGTTACTATGAAATAATGCAATGACGAGCAATACTGCACAAAAAAGTATATCGTTAATTATGACCTAAGTTTTTCTAGGAATTCACGTCACAGATCCATAGGATAAAAACCAGAATGTCATCATGTACTCGATTGTACTCGTCATTCGGAATATTTGTGGTTATCATACTTTGTACTAATGCTGTGATTATCTACAATTTCTCACACATGGAGCATGAGGGCTTCCGTGTGGCTATCTCAATTCCTCGTTGTGTCATATTCGTACATTGTAAATATAGCTCCCTTTTTCGCATTAGCTCTTTGTATGGCAACATTATTATTTTCTATTGAATTCATTGCTACTTGTCCTCCAACATGGCCAAAGCACGCGCAGATTATAAAGCTGTATTAGGATAGTTATATCGCGCACTTTGTATTGTATTCCATTGAATTGAAAGTCACGGCAGACACCTGGCTAAGGAGCATTGTTTCGGAGCAATTAATCAAACCTTTTTGGTCGAACAAAGATACGCGTAAGTAATCGTTAAATTGTGAGCCATGTATGGAAGCTTAATAGAGAACATAAGGATGCTACATTTCGGTTTACACATTCTAGAAATATCCAAAAAGACAAAGTCTCCTTCGTAAAACAAGATTGGTGGCTTACGAAAGCAGTTTTTACGTATGCAAGTGAAAGCATGCTTCGACAACAAGGACCAGTAATAATATCAGACGAACAGTGTTTATTGTTAGCTGTAGGGGAATAGCAATAACATCACTAGGGAAACATAAACTGCTCGAAGGATATTGTGACAAACAATGAGACTTACACAACGGAGGCCGTTGGTGACGTCACGGTGCAGAGTCCACCGAACCAATTGGAAAGTTCAACATTGGAAGCAAAACATTTGAGCCAACTATTTGGACTAAATTGCTGGTCGAAATTAGTCGCTATGGCTAAATAGGCCAATTTGCGTTATGGTGAGGACGATGTGCAAAATTTCGCAATGTTTTCTCACCATTGTAGGTCAAAAAAGTTGTTGATATTTTGTTAATTGCTTGACTTGCACGTCAATTAATAGATCAGTTTAGGAAAGTAGAACGTTAGTTTTCCAAGTCATCGCTTTTAAAACATTGCGAAAGACCAAAATTTTGCCGCAAACAAAAACTATTTTTCATTGATATCGAATTACTGTTAAGTTTTTGATGATATTTTAATTGGGCAATATTCGAAAACATGCGTTTTTATCGCGTTGTTGTGCAATAGCATAATTATAAAAAAAAAAACATGCGCCAACTTATCTTTTTTGGGGACTATTTTTGAATTTGGGTTTAGGCCATTTTTTTGGATGTCAAGACCTGATAAGCTTCGTCACGGCCATTTTTTTTGGTTTTTGAGACATGCGCGACTTTGTTTGGACTTTATATTAACACAAAAAGCTCAAAACAACCTATTTTATCTTTTTGCTTTACCTTGAAATGCCCTCTGCTATAGTACATCCAAAAAATGGTGTTCTATTTAGCAATAAATCATTCTGGGGATTTTGGAAATGAAAAGGTTGCTGTGCAATATGTTTCAGGTTTAATAACTAGTTTCGAATTGTTAATCCCTTCTGCATCCTTCGTAGTATTTTAAAAATAACAGAATGATCCAATTAACCTCTTTAGTGAGTAATAAAGCAACCACGTGGTGAGACAAAGTTAAATATAACCGTTGGAGTTTGTACCCGATGTTTCTGTTACAGTTCTTTTCATGCTTCGGCCAGTTACGATCTTTATGCCTGAAGAAATAGAGTTCAGTTCAGTGTGTCAGGATTTTTGTTGAAAATGAAACTGTTTTGAAATTGTTCATTGGTCTCGTAATTCACTGTGATTCACATATCATTGGATTGTTTCGACCACATTCTGTATTGACGATTTATTTCCCATCGATTGAAGTAAAAACCCCAATACAAGTAGGTACCCAATATGATGTAGTGTGTTCACCGTTTTCAGTTATTTGATCGGGTGCAATTGACCTATGGTCTGGACAATTTACACACACAATACCCTCTACATTAATAGTCCAAAGGTTTACAGATTAAATTCAACTATAAAAGCTGGATCTAATTCGTCACGTGAAAAGTTAGGAGGTCGCACTGAAAAGTGATTCTTATCTGGATGGTGTACGGTTGAAAATGGATTTTCAGGTTGTAATCATGCTTCGTGCACGTGCCCATGCGCACGGTAGAGAGTTCACAGCTGTTGGTCGTGGTGGACTTTGGACCGAGGCACAATCACCGGTGTTACTGCGTGAATAACGTGTAACGACTCACTGGTTTGTTTGGAGATATTTGATTGAGTCATCAATGGTTTATCTGCCTTGTAGTATCAACGTTAAAGACTCTTTTAACGTTTCATGATATTTATAGACTTACGCCCTTTTTGTTGCTATTGCTAATCTGCAGTGATTCTTTCGTCATGTTTATAAAATCAAGGAAATTGCATAAATTGAACTATCTCCGTGCTATATCTTGATTATCAAGGATGTGTGTTAATTATGGTTACAGAAGGCCAGTTTTACGATTATGATTTAATAAACCAAAGTTATATAGCTTCCTATTACTATTCAAATATGTAGGTACCTACCTAGGTATGGGACTTACCTACCGCACCGTCTAGATGAGTGTGTGAGTTATACTTATCTCTACAAGGAAATCTTTAGTGCTAAATCTGGTTTCAATTTATAGGGAAGCTGATGACGTCAGTTAGACAGTAGATCGGCACTTATTTCCTAGTTGAGATCCCTAACGAGTGTCATGGATTGATGACGTACAACTTATACTAGGTTTTTTGTAGGTATTGCGTAAAATTGTGGGTCAGTGCTCTTCAATCCTCTTTATTTATAAGTATGAGTAATTTCTTACGTGACAAGGCTCACGACTATAACTACAGACAAATGTAGTAGGTAGATACTATTTATACAAAAGTATCTATAGGTACCTAGTATTATTTAAGATTTATAACAGTTTTATTAGCACAGACTTAGCAAATAATCGCTGTATCAATAGTTATCGCGATTTTTTGGATTTATGTCCAAGAATCTAAATTGCAAATGATTCTATTTATCATGAAGTCGTAAATTGAATTCGATAATAATGACTGGCTAGATAGTGGAAGTACCAAGCTAGGTAAGTTAATAAGTTACACCATTAGGTACAGTACAGATAAGAAATAATGCTTAATTTTGGGATGACATAATGCCATAGAGGTAAGAACGAAGATCTTTTTTAACCTTTTTGCTACGAGTTTTTTTTTTGTAGTTTTCAACTCGACTATGGACAAAAGAGGAACATAGGACCCTGCTTCTAACAGTTCTAACTTAGAAACAAAATTAGATAATGCAATAGTTAGTAACTGTTACAAGTCAGTTTTAGCTTGTTGCTATGGTCTAACTATTACGACATTTTGCAATATTTCCTACATTCGGGTAAAAATTTAGTATCGTTTGGCAGGCGGAGAGGGGAGGGTGGGGGCTCCACCCCTATCCTCTGGTACCACTCCCGTTACAAGGTAACGCATAATTTTTGAGAAAAATAGATATTTGTAACCTAACCTCAAAACACTATAATCACCCACTACGGTCGGAAAATTAAGTGCAAGTACTTCTAATCAATACGAACAAAGGCAAAGTCGACGGAGCCCCGCTACGCGGGGCTCCTACTTCTGGGTGGTTTAAAAAAAAATAACCACGAAGGGAATGGCGGGGTCTTGCAGACCCCGCCATCCCCTTCGAACCTAACCTATCCGAGTCGGGGGTGCCCTAAGTCGCGAGCTCGCTTCGCTCGCTCGTGCATGCTAAGAGAAATAAGATGTTATTTGAAATAACATCATAGTACATTGACGCAACTCGAAGAGAAACGGAATGACAGCTAATCACAAATGACACTTAACGCAAAAACCAGAGACATTTATTTATTTTTTGCGTTCCTTTTCACGGATTTGTACACCACAGACGATATACTAAAACACATTCGGTTGTCGATCGCCCATTTTAACGTTCCGTTTCACCGAATAACGTTGACATTACGCGTTTTATCTGATTTGAGGTTAGAAACATTTTTTGTAAATTTCTCGAAAAATATCCATTACCTTGTAACAAGAGTGGTAGCGTTATAATCGGAGACCAACCCTCTACCAGATTTAACCACTTTTAGCCCCGTCCGCCTGCCAAACGATACTAAAGCCAACCCAAACAGCCAATGAGAGAAACGACCTGAAATCTGTGGCGCCAAAACAAAGCTTTAAAAAAGTGATTACGAAATTAAATTAGACATCATATTTTTGACTTTTCTACAAACCATGACCACGTTAACACGTTTTTACAATCGCTATAACGATATAAATATAAGAATAAAACGTTTCAAGCATTTCACTATCACGAAGGTAAAACGTGTAGAATGCCACTAGCCGGGTCCAAAGTCCGTAAGGTAAACTGACGTTGCCGTCACCGCGTAACGTGTATCGAACAATGCTTTTGTTAAAATATAAACGATGAAATACTAAACCGATGATATGCTTTAGTAATACACCTTGGAATTCAATAAATATCATCCATATGTTAAAACAATATTGTTTCTTTAATTCTGTATCCGCGAAACACATTTACACATTGTTCTTCTTTCGAATTTGGCGTTGTTGAGTTAATATTTCGTTTATTATTGCTATGTCCCGGCTTATAATTTGTAGTTAAGTTAGTAAAAGCATTTGTTTACATTTGTTAAAAACCGATATTCTGTAAAATAAACACCTTAAAGTTAATAGAATTATAAGTAATAGTTGAGCATTCTTACCTTTTCAAGGCAGTCCTGTCCAATAGCATTGGGTTCAACTTTGACTTCCAAAATCACAGAATTGGGCTGGCTAACTAACCACATTTTGTCAAAAATTTTGAAAGAATTCAGTGAAAATAGACTTTAAAAAGGAGGTCGAGTGGTTTAACGTTATTTAATTCCGCGTTATAACACTTGTCCAACAATGTTTATCTCACTCGCGTAAAGAATTTATTTAAAAAAGTCTTTCTTAATTCGCTCTGCGCAATGTTTATCGCGTATTCTTTGTGGAAGTAAAACTGTGAATACTTCCAGACGACGGCCATACTACGTTAAGTTTGCCTCCGAAATGATAAAGAAAACAGTGACGTTACGTTCGCGGGGGGCGCGGACTCTGTACTTTGGCGCTCTTTTGTGAACACAGCTCGTGTTTATTTGTAATCCATCGCCGTTCGACACTTGAACGATTCAATGCTATACCGGACAAAACTATCGATGTACAGTATCCAATGCGATTGTGCTCACACTCCGATGATTTGTACTCGCACGGAGTTGATGTTTTGTTTCGCTCGAACGCTGTATTAAGAACGAGATAGCGCTATCGACGAAGCCCTCAACTTGTTATTGACACGAATTTCTTCATTGTTGTTTTCAGTTTATCTTTGTTTTGGTGTTAACTTAAAGATTATACCGACACAAAGGTAATTAAATGGTTAATTAATCGATTTCTTCCTAATTTGAAAGTAATTTGCTAACTTCAATAATGGCATTATAAACCTTTCTCAAACGTTGATAAGTTGAGCACAACTTTAATGTTCGTACGTATTTACGAAAAGTTATTATTTGATTAGGTGTGATTAAGATAATGAGATTAAACCATGAAACAATACAACATCAATAAAACAGCTCCCTTTACTAATTACAGAAAAGGAGAACCACCTAATTTGAATATTTGAATTTACCGCAAAACATTGACAGACAAAGAAAGATGTCACTATGTCACTGTCAAATTAGCGTCAAAATGACATCACTAAGCACTATCAGAAATTTCGATGGACAAAACTTTATTTAATTATATTATTTACCAAGTCAATATTTAATATTTTCAAAAATTGTATAGTTGTACAAAAAACAACATTACATTAATTTTAAGGTAACGATGACACTGCCATCTAGTATTCTAAAATGATAACAAAACAAGGACACTTCGTTGCACGCAGGTCTACGAGGCAAAATTCGTATAAAAATATTTTAAAAACATTCAATTATCAAGTATTCCATAATGATAATTCATGAAAATTTTATAATAATAGTTTAAGATTGCTTAAAAAATTGAAAATGCATTTACTAAAGTAAATAATATAGATTTTGAAATCAATCAGCATCGTTTCACGCAGAAATACAAAAGCACGAGCTGCTGACAGCGCCAATCGTGACAACATGGTGGAACTAAAGTAATCATATGACTTTCGTCACGACGAGCTACTGCGCCTATTGATTTGTGTCTCGGTCCTGATTCTTGCTCGACATAGTTTTTGTGTGTATCAGAAATGGCGAGCCAGACACAGGGAATCCAACAATTGCTGGCAGCTGAAAAGCGCGCTGCCGAGAAGGTCTCAGAGGCGAGGAAGCGTGAGTTATTTATATGATATTGCGTATTTTATAATATAGCCTTGTTTGTAGAATTCCACTTTGGTAGTTGCTACGTCCCAACATTAATTGATGTCCGTACGTCTTATGAAGCTTTACATCTTCCAAATTTAGCTATGAATACTCTTATTAGGTGAATATTTCACATTTTCATATTGTTTTGGGCGTGATCACATGATTTTTTCATTACACCCGCTTATGATGACTGAATCGGTAGATAAGAGCATCTTATTGCCTTCATAGTTAAACCAAATTGTTTCGAATTGCTAAAGTTTATTTATTAAGGAGACTACATCGAATGTTCTTTCTTATTTGAATCTTTCTAGACACAATTATTAAACCCTATGTTAACATTTGTTCTCAGATAATGTTCAGACAAATATCGTTTCATACCTAACGAACTACCGTTACATTCTGCAAGAATCTCTTCACATAAGATAGCAAAAACTCTTCTCTGATTCTTTCAAACAAATATTGCAATTATTTTCCTGAAAATATAACTTTTGTACATAGCTTGTGCATCTAGCCTTATGTAAGTTTAAGCGGTGTACTCAAAAGAAGATTGTCAGTTAAACATAAGTCATTTGTGCTAAATTGCAAACACTGGCTGGAAAATACCTCAACTATTATAATAAGTCACTAAATAAGATCTAAATAGGTACTTCAAATGAACCGTTTGTTGAAAGAAACAAGGTCAACAGCTTTAAGTCTTATTTTGCCATCTAGATCAGCTGATCAGTCAATTAGACCATATTCATATGAATTTACCTGATTTAGTGATAATAACTTAATTTTCCTAGTCTTGTATGAGGAAACTAGCTAATACTGTGGGCTTCTAAATCATCTGCCCAGCCTTTTCCTAAAGTATGTGGGGTTGGCTTCCAGTACCTATGTTTTGTTGCCTTGACTGCCTATCTGATTCCCCCCGCCTGGCAACTAAAGTTACCTAAACATTGATGACATTTTCCTAATATTTTACTATTATCTGTTTACAGGGAAAGCGAAACGCCTAAAGCAGGCCAAGGAGGAGGCTCAAGATGAGGTAGAAAAGTACAGACAGGAACGCGAGAGGCAGTTCAAAGAGTTCGAGGCCAAGGTAAGATCTAGATCTCAAAAACCTTCCTTTTTTGGTCTATAGTTTCACTTGCTGCAGCAAAAACTAACCTTATTGAGAAGATACTTACATATTACAGATGGTTGAAAGGTTATTTTAATTTTTAGATATTTTTGAAACATCATCCAAAAATTTTGTAAATAACCTTTGAATGTTGATATGGTCCAAAAGAAGTCTCTAGTTCCCATATAGCAGTGTTAAATATATGGCAATTAACAGCTGTCCAGGATTTGAGTTTTCCATAAATCTGTTTTTCCAGTTTATCAATTTTGCTTTGACAGTTTTGATAGATAGCCAGTGAAATAACATGTTATCTATAGAAAACTAAGATAATTCTGTTGCTGTAGTAACTAGATCTTTTTTCAAAAAATATTAATATTGACTTAAATAATCGCAAAGGTTAACTTCATATTTTTTGTGGGTAATGTTAATAATAAAATGGTTTTTTTTCTCTGTAGCACATGGGCACCCGGGAAGGTGTTGCTGCTAAGATCGAGGCTGAGACCAAGATCAAGATCGAAGAGATGAACAAAATGGTCAAGACACAGCAGGAAGCGGTATGTATTGTTATATGACCTTTTTCCATGCTATAAAAATTATGATATTGGTATTGGCAATATTCTTCGTTATCGTTATGTCATTCTTGTAAAGACATAAAAATATCCAAGCTCATCAGCTCAGCTAATTGTTACCTAAAATTAATTTAGTTATATTTTAATTAATAAATTTTATACCTTTGACTTAATAATCAAATAGACAGGGCACATAAAAATAAATTGTCAATTGATTTGCAGGTGATCAAGGATGTTCTCAACCTGGTGTACGACATCAAGCCAGAGCTGCACACCAACTACCGCCTTATCTAAGCGTATTTATTTATAACATACCTGTTTGTCGCGTATTACTCTTGCGATCATCATCTAGTTGTTATTGTTATGGTAATTCCGTTTATTGATAGGCACTTAGCGCGGCAGACACAACGCGGGAAACGAACGCCAAGAATCGATCAAATGAATCAATTTGCAGGCAATCGTGGATTTGAACATCGATTTTTTGGGAAATTAGCAATATTATAATCAGTAACATCAAGTTTTGCTATCAACCTCTCTGCACAAATACTTACCCAGATTAAATGGCGGGTTATTTGCTTTCAATATAGATATTAAATGTCGTAATTGAAACTTTAACTTGTAATTTGATTATAAAATGGGTTGTACTGTTTAAAACACGCGGGATCTGTCTGTTAGCTGTAAATACAAGTATTGCTTGGTTTCGCCCTATTTATAACAAAATAATCATTCAATATTCTATGTGTTAAGAGATCAGCTCGGTATCATTCCAAAATACGTTCGAAGGTCCGATTATGAACACAAAAAAAATCTATAATCTTTAAATTGTATGTTATTCAATGTTGTATGTTGAATAGAAAATATATAAAGTTTTAAAAATAAATTCCAATGGTCTTTTCTTCAATAGTGGCGAGGGTGTACAGTATTAGTGAAATATAAATGTTATGTATAATTATTTATTTGTTTTATTGTATTGCTACATTTCAGGTGCTTTTATGGCTGTATGCCTGAAAAGAAACAAAATAATTCATATGAAAATTTTATTGGTTTTAATAGCTTGCAAAAATAACTTCGCTTAGGCAGCATCATTGTACCAATGTCCTGAAATAAATAAAAACATAAATTATATCTATCAGCAACCGACTAGACATGCATACGATCTCTATTAAAATTCTATGTCTGTGGTTGTACGTGGCTCCTTGCCGCATCGCCTTTTACCCACGAGATTGTCAAGCAACGGCCCTACAGTGAATATCGCCGAGTAGGCAATGGAACCAAATCCAGTGTACACTACAGCCTTTTTACTGCACCTTCTCTTCGACATTACCTAAGTTCTGCAATGTTTCCCTGCTTGTACACTATGTCCCCTCACCTCAGCTGCACTTTCTTCTCTCCGAGCTTGTCGAGCCAACTGGCGATGGCTCCCACGGAGGAGAAGACCGCTGGCTGGTCAGGCTGGTCACAGCGCTTGGAGGAGAACGATAGCACGCCGACTAGGACTCCGTCCATTATCGCTGGACCGCCTGCGTCGTGCTGTGGGGAACAAGAGACTATTTATTGGCGATATATGGAGACGGCAGTATTTTGGAAAAGACTGGAAAGGACTGGAAGCCGAACTCAACATATGGATGTAGTTGAGAAAAGGCTAGACAAAAGGTAGAGATGGGAACGGTAAATGTAGTTGCTATCAGGGTTTCAGTGAGAAGCAGACTTTGGGTTCATTCACAAAATATAGAAAGCAACATGGTTCAATGTTCTCAGAGCTTGAGTAATGTGAAGACTTGCAGTTCCTTCACAAATATATAATGCTGTTCAAATTGGGAAGGTAATAACGGCAATAGAACTTACGTTGCAAACATTCTTCGGTATCGTTATGTATCCAGCGCAGAAGTTTGTGCGAGTTACAAGGTCCCTGTCAACGGTTAAAAAGATTATGTAACCATGCATAGTAGTAGGTCTTCGCTAGGTAAGTTGATGAGGGAAGCTTTGGAGTCTCACCGTCCGTAAACCTCTTGGCAGTCAGCAGTGTCGTACACCGGGAGCGCGACTTTCTGCAGGAGCACCTGACCACCTCCACCGTCGATACCCTGGTGATAAACAGATTATCTTTAAAACAATGAAGTATTTACTTTTCAAAACAAAATTTGGACTAATTTCAATGGTTGTATCTAGGAGACTCCGGGTTCTGATTCTCAGCAGAGAGCAGCTACAATCTTTCTTTGGATTTGATGTACCTACTTGCTCACTTATTTCAAGTGTTTATAATTTGAAACTATGCCTTCACGTTAGTTAGTAACGTATGTTAAATTTAAAGATCCTTACCAAAACTGATCCCCAACCGAGGAACATAATAGTATTATCAACTGGAACAACTTTGTCCTTGGCGATGGGGATCTTCTCAATGTAGGGGTCTTTCCTCCCGAAGGTCATGTTCTTATGGGTCCTCAGTACTGCGTAGTTGAACTCCAGGGTCTGGGGCTTGTAGTTGGGGTGGAAGAAGATCTCGGAGACACGTAGCAGTTCACCCCCTGCAGTCGCGTTGGTTGACCCAACTCGTACGTTCAGCATCTTCACGTATTCTCGGAAGAATCGGTTGTTGTATTGGCTGTGGGGAAAATGTGTTAGAAGGAGTAAACTTGAAGAATAAAAAAGTGATGATCATTGGATCTGGATTAAGCACACATATATATTGATATGTATTTAAGTAGTTTTTCGATCTTTAGCTTATCTAGTGGCCATAATAAGAGCCTGTTGTGGGTCCAATCATCAGTCTAAATACTCACAGTTGCAAACAATGTGCAGCAGTGAGCACCTTATCCTTGTCGATGATGACGGCGCCACACCATAGATCATTGTTAACCAGCAAAGCCGCCATGTAAGGGAAGTCTTCTATCACAGCCACCTCGTCAGGGTTGTAGATGCGTCGGTACCGACGGTCCATCACCAGCTTTGTGGTTGTTGGGACTGCTTTTGTGGTTGTAGACGGTTGCTGTGTTGTGGTTGTTGGTGGCTGTGCTGTTATTGATGGTTGCTGTGCTGTCGTTGTTGCTGAGGGAAGTTGAAGGTATAGCCTGATTTGGGAGTGTAGATTTTCATGCTAAGATAACCTACTTTGGCGAAAGCCGTTCATTCTTTGTTGGAAGAAGATATCTACGTAGGTAAGGTTAGGGAGGAAATTTTTGCGTGACATTGTTGGTTGCAAGATTTTCATATCTGTTTAGATAAGTAGGAAGTAAATGTTCAAATCGTACATCGACTATTCCATCGGAGAATCAACTAAATGCTGATTTTTCAGAAATTATGGTTAGAACTTTATTTAATTGCTTAATTCATAAATTAGCTACCTAATATAACACTGTTTCTTTTTAGATTGGTCAAGTGGTTTCTTAGATTACATTGTTCAAGCCAATAAACAAACTTCAATTTTCTAAAAATATAAAGAATACTGCAAATAGTTACTAGGTTCAGGTGGAACTATTTCATTGGCAGCTTCATTTCGTCTGCTAGGGAACTCGATGGGCAGGCCTTCGTATTGCTGCGAACCCTCACCCATCCTACGGTTATCCGCCTTTGAGGAGTCTATGGATATTGGAACCGCCATTAATGTGATGAGAAAATTAGACTTGCAGGTCACCTGAGTGACGTCATTAACAGGACAGTATGTAGAGTTTTGGCCACATGGTGACATGGCTTAGCTTTTGGTTTTAAATGCCAAATTGCATAACGTTTTTTGGCAAATGTTTCTATAAGTATTATCTATTCATAGAGACTCCAGATTAAATTAAAGAACCATGTCCGCACAAATGTTTTGATTATGTGTCAATCGATACCCGCGATGTTCAACGTGATACCCAGTTGCTACCGGTCCGTCGACAATATCTTGTTACTATATCTAGTTTTAGCTACTTATGTACTGGGTTTTTAGTATTTGACATTATGTTAACACAGGGACACCGCTTTGCTGGGGAGTTTATTCCACCATTTTTTTTTCCTAGCAAAAGCACATAGGAAGTGGCGAATGGCAGGCGTTTCTGGGGGCGGTCTTGTAAAACTGCCCTTGAAAAGTGCTGATTTTCAGCTTACTTTGAATAAATGGCTGTTTATCTACTCACCTTCGTCAGACCCTTCGAAGGACAGGGAGGTTTCGACGTGAGCTACTACATATACCAGTGAATTCAGTACAACAAGTAATATCGGCGCCATATTTCTACACCGCCTGGACGCCATCTTGATTTTGAATTGTATGACGCTGTAAATAGAGATCTGTTTAATATGCGATGTTGTTGGACAGCTTTAGAAAGAGATAGCATGGAATGTTCTAAAGGTCTCGAGAAACCATGTGATTATTGATAGGTTACGTTTCACTCCCGTTCCCACCATAGAGAGAAGAGTCGTTTAGGTAATGATTTCTCACGGATTCCTGCATAAAAGCAGTAGGTATTTTAGGCGAAAAAAGTTTCGACCTCTTACCACATCACCTATTTCCCCCGTAATCCTTATTCAATGAGTAAGCATTCAATGAGTTTTTTTCTTTGTCGTAAATTCGCATCCGTATAATTTATCTAAGCGGATTCTCATAAATGCGTTTGGTAATTTCTCGAAGCGAATACCACTTCATAAGTTCAATGGATACATAAATATTTATAATATCAGTAGTAACCAATTAGCCAACAATGTACGTTCTTATGATTACTTCATCTAATCGAGCATCTGTATCCTGTTTCCTTTCAATACATCCGATTTAGTTTATTACATTTTCACACACGCACTGTAATTGGGTGTTAGAATGCAATTTATTGGAAACTAGGCTCAGAATGCACTTTAAGTAGCTAATAAACAAACCTTTTAGTATTTGTGATAGTATCCGATGTCCAGTTAACAATTAGACAGTAACTGACCAACCAATTGGTTGGACTAATTGAAACAAATGATTTGATTGAACAAAACCACAGTTTTCAATAATCCCATTTCCTTAAGCAATAAAAATAACAAATAACTTAGTTTATGAAAAATATTTTTATTACAATATGTACACGAAAACTATAAAGCGAAAAAATACTATATACAACAACAATAGACTCAAGTTTTTACACGTGACAACGATTTGGAAATAGAACGAGAATTCTTTTTGGAGAAAATGATTTCGTGTCTATTTTGTTAGTGCCATCCTTTGCCCCAGCCGTAGCCGCTCCAGGAGCCGAGGCTTGAGCCCCAGCCGAGGCCGCCGAGGCCGCCCCAGCCGACGGACACGGGGGCGGCGATGACGGGGGTGCGGATGATGGGTGCGGTGACGATGGGGGCCGAGACCACGTGGCGGACGATGGGGGCGGACACCACAACGCGCGGGATCGTCACGCCGTGGTTGATGACGCTGGAGCTGACGGAGTATGATGGCAACACGACAGGGGAGGCTGACAAACGAAAAGTGGCATTAAGTATCTATTGTTTTTAAAATTGATTTAGAGCGTGGTTACTTTTGGTTGACTTAGAGCGAAAACATTCCTACGATACCTTACTGTGTAAGGTGTTTAAAATACTGTTGTAAAATAATTACTAACACTGGCAATGCAGTACCTACAAAGGAACATTTTAAGTGGAATTTAGTCAATGAGGGTTTTCTAAAATGGCGTCCACGAGGTGGCAGCACCGAGTCGTCAGGTCCAGGTAACTGTCAAAGTGCTTATCTTTACTATGAATAGTGAACGATTTTAGTGTTTTTTTTTATTTTATAATTAAAGCACTGCATTATTGTTTTACTATTGCGGTTGAGTAAATAAAAAAAACTAAATCATATTGTGTTAACAAATTTTTCAACAAGCTTTTCCTTAGTACCAGTGACTTTTGCACCCTCTCTCTTAGCTCAATTTTTAGTTCGGAAACCTTATTCTGACCGTAGTCCATAATAAAATCAATAACACTTCCAATATAACAGAATTTCAATAAACAATAAGTTCGGACCCTACAATTCCATACTATTTGACAGCTGTTTGGACCAGACGCATACGTGGCGCCACCCTGTGGCAGAAAAAATTGAGAAGACCCTCATTGGGTTTTGGTCCTTAAGCAACCAAAAGGTAAGCAGGTGTAGTTTATGCCAGTCCATAAGGATTTTGAGTTGTGATAGATGCTCAATGTGGTAAAAGAAAGTATTTCTATTTAACTACGAAGTTTTGTGTTAAGAAAGTTTTGCGTCAATTGACGAGGTACATAATAACTTGTGAGCTGACATCTAATAAATGAGATATAGGTACACCTAGCTTCGATTTTTACGTGTGAGAGCTACACTACGTGAAGCTAAAGGATTAGTGGTAGGCTTCAGTTTCTAGATAGAGTGAATTCAAGTACTAGTCAATTTCTACGGTGTTGATCGTGGGTTTTATGTGTGGGTGCGGCTTGGAGGCACACCTTGAATTCTCAATTAGCAAGCCTGCTGTCGTCTTCGTCACAGCCTTAGGGCGTTTTCAACTTATGCGTTTCTTGACGGTTGGCTTCGGCACCGCAGCAGGCCGTCAAGAAAGCATACGTTGAAAGCGCCCTTATACGTCCAGTGCTGGACAAAGGTCTCCCCAGTTTTTAGCCTTATAGAAATCGGAGATATCTTCTTGGTCAGCTGAATTTCACTCGTTTTACGTTCTTTACGTCGGTGAGTCATAACCATAGTCAGGAGACTTGTTAATTTTGAGTTCCTGGTGAGTTCTTTGGAATGGTGTAGAATAAGTTGTGTTATATCGACAGCTCAAGTCCGTACTACCATGAAACGTGAGACTAAAGTCAGAAAGGCAAGCAAACAGAAATTCTGCTTACCTTAGCGGAATTTTCTATGCATGGACTTGTATTTTGTGTTCAAATAGTGTCTATAATGAAATGAGGAGTTACCGATGCCCAGCCCCAGCGGTGGGACAGGGTTGGCGACCGCTATGCCGATGAGGGCCAGAACTAATGCCACCTGCGGACAGACAATAGTACAAATATTAAGATATTATTTCGCAAGAGCGCAGCAAAGATTTTACAAAAGTAGGTTCATGAAAACATGAAAAAGTCAGACAATGATTGCTTAAACAAAAAATATGTTCCAAAATGCTGAATATGTCTAGGTTCCAAACTAATAATAGTTTACATAAGGCACAAAAATATTTTTGATTTTCATGGATTTCCCTGCGCGAGATCCCATTCATCGTTAAAATTGATAAGTCGCGTTTATATAGATATTTAGAAAATGGTATTTTAAATATGGGAGGACTAGGTACTTAATTGATGATTACACTTGCTTCAATTTTGGATGTTCACATTCATATCAATTTTTTTGCGATTTTAAGCAGGACCTACATTTGGGCACTAATTTTCAAAATCTCCAAGTACTTACCGCACACTTCATGTTTGTCTATTATCAGGTTTTCACTGAAATATAAACTGAATTCGTTTTGATTAGCATTGCCCTTATATACTGGGTGTTAGTGGTCACGCATCGGTGGGTCTGCTAGCATCCTGCGCCGGGAAGCTTTGCATCATCAATGCATTATACATTAGTTATGAGCCCTTTCGACAGGCGTACTTTTGAAAGAGTAGAAATTTTATTGATGGAAACATTGTAACCATACCACATCATCATCACCCTTTTTGTTTTCTAACTGCAGGTGACAAGCCTCTTGTCAAACTGAGAAGGATGCATGTTAATCACCACGCTCGCTCAAGGCAGGTTGGCGATTTGAGATTTTATAGTCCAAGTTCCCTCAAGATATTTCAACATTCTACTTTACAACAAACTTAGTTACAATGGTACTTGCCTGGCTTGCATACAAACTTGCAGGCTCTCTTGAGAAGCTGGTCCGCTTTAGCACCAGCCAGCTATCACATTCTAATCGACTTATCAAAGTAGGTCTGTCCTCAGGTAGGCAACCCTGTCAGGGGCTGCGGGATTGTTCGCAAGACTTACCTACCTACTGCTGCCCTGGAACATGAGGGGGTCCTGAGACAACATAACTGGCTGTTGTCAGTAGGAACCATAAGCAAAAGATTAATATTATGTAATGTTGTGTCCACAATTCATTACAAAATTCTATTGCCATGTCAAATAACAAAAACAAACTTGAAATGCTAATGATGCACATTACATGTTAATTCATCCGTTTTTGTTCGTAATAAGCGCAGGAACTAATACATTATCGTTGCACTATTGGATTACATTAATCACTAACACTTGACTGCTAGTTCTGAGCTTGATATATTTATTTGTGTACTTATACTTTGTAATTAAACCATTGATTCTTATTTTGTATTGAGATTTATCTTTTTATACTAATTATTTAATTTTAATTATCTTTAGTTCGTTATACCACGCCTTATAATATCTATTTGGGTTTCACCCATTGTTTAGTGATTCATCATCTCTATATTAACCTATATCATCACAGTTCACCTTTTGTTCACCTATGAGTACCTATCCAGTTCGATTCTCATAAATAGCCATTCAATAGTATACTCAATTTCAGTGGGTATAGGTCCCAATTCTAGGAATGACTCGCAAACATTCACAACAACACAACATCTGGACCTTTTTGTATGGTTACACTGGTCAACAAATTATGTTTTTTTTTTTGGTGCAAAGGTGAAATATACAATTTCTTGTAGGATATTAGATACATAATCGAAGTCCAGAACATAAAGTTGCACTAGCACGTAGGGATTTAGAGATATACCCCTCCTAAAGTACCAAAAACGCGTTTTTTTATGAAATTTGATGTCATTTTTTGGGGACAGCAGAATTTTCTAGGAATTTCTAACTAAAGCATCATATAGTACTACTATCCCCGCATAAATTTATATTTTTGCGAGTTTTATTTCCCGATATATACCATTTTATAACTAAAGTGGAGTTTTTTCATACTAACAGGCCAAATGAAATATAGGGAAGATCGATATATCGTAGCTGTATACATATTTCATGAAAATTTAAACTCTTAGCGTTGGAAATAAAAATGAATTTCAATTGGGAAGAGTAGTACTATATAATGCTATAGATAGAAACAAAAAAAACAATTTTGCTGTCCTTCAAAAAAATCGTCAAATATCGTTAAAAAACGCGTTTTTGGTACTTTAGGAGGGTATATCTCTAAATCCCTACGTGCTAGTCAACTTTATTTCTGATTACGTATCTAATATCCTACAAGAAATTGTATATTTCACCTTTGCACCAAAAATGCTGTTGACCTGTGTTATCTATTTATTTATTTGCCTACAATTATTACATAGGTACTTATAAGCTAAGATTGTAAGCAGAATTTAATCATGCACGGACTACTTCATCAAATTGCTTATAAAGACATTATCGAATTATTCAATTAATCAGTATTGTTAGTATTGGCCTAGTTATAGTGGATGAGTTAGAAGTCATTAAAATTGCATCATATGAGTTGGTAACCTAAAACGAGACCTTCGCACCTAAAAAAGTACGTTTTACCAGTGCTTTATATTCTCTAAATCTTGAAATATTTGCTAAGACAGTTCAGGAAAGCAGATTATGAATAGCAATAAAAAACTGCACATGACAAAGAAACTATTTATTAGTTAAATAAATGAGCATACTAACAACTTAAGAAAAATAAAACACTAACAAATCGACAAGCGCCCGTGGAACATTTCTTTTAAATACAATTGACAACTGCAAGAATAATGGCGTCAAAATAAACATGATGTTTTTAGTTCTGCGTCGACTAATATCTTTATTTATTCTAAACAGTAGCTTCATAGAAGAGATCAGGGCTTCACTGGGAACATTACTGAAAAGAAAGAAAAACGAATCGGTGCACACGGAAAATAGTGATAGAACAAAGACATGTTGCGAAGAATTTGATGCTGATGGTTCTAGTAGGATTATTTACGAGCCAAGGCTTAAATATGGGGAATAGAGGTCCACAAATATATCACAAAGAGTTCTTACGTATTTGAAAAGCACGTTACTTTGTCACCCCAGCTGCTATCTGGACAACTTAAGTACTCGTTACGGGTCGAACCAGACAGTTTGACAACTGATTAAATCGTGTTGCAGGATAATAGGTTAAGGGGTTAGATAGGCAGTCGCTTTATATAAAACACTCAAAGCTGGCTCGGGCTGGAAGCCGACTTCAAAGGGAAAAGGCTAGGCACGACAAGTGAGAATTTTACTTGTTTAATACTATAAGTCAAGGTTCGCAAAGACCTTCCACGCGTCATTGTCGTAGTCCCACAAGGATGAGAGACCGTCGATGGGGTTCACTCGCAGCTCCAGCATCCTTCGCAGCTGAGCCTTCTGCGAATGTCTCGACAGGCTCGCCGGCAGGGGCTCCAGAACTGTGAACAACGTCAATGTTTCTTCATTAGATAATGAAGATGAAGTATTAGGTATTACGTGAACGTTGTGAAAGAACATGTTTTTACTAATGCCAGAGTGATTTCTGTGTTAGAATTCGGTAATATACATATTCGCTAGATTCCAATTGCATTGCGGAATGAAGGCTGGCAAAATATCAATCTGACTCTTTTTGAAAATTCTTATCAAAAGAAGTCTGTTTATCAGTCACGTCTTCCAATTGAACAATTTGATTCTAATTCGTTATATTCCATTGTGAAGGATATACTAAGATGATAATATCCTAGAGCGTAAAGTTTTCCCAAAACATGAAAATCTCTGCCCTTTCACTGCACGTTTCCCAGAACTCACCATAATAATGAAGGAATATGAAGGTCCAAAACGTAAAGGAGGTTGCAATCAATGCACCGCCCACGATGGCCTTCCACTGGCCCGTGGGGTGCTTGAATTCAGAGAATGTCTGGCAGAAGGAGGCACGATATAGGGCCTTCTTCTCCTCACAGCACAGCATTCGCCAATCTCCCTTCTCCTTTTCGCGTAATGCCTGATGGGAAATTTATTAGATTAGTTGATGCAGTGCATTTTTTCTTTCAATAAAAGAAGTTCTTGAGCGTGAATGTGAATAGATCGAAGAAATGATGGACTGATTCAGTAATAAGTCAGTATGGCTGAAAATAGGTTACTTGAAAGATAATATCAGGGAGCAGAAGTATGGAATCAAAATATACGTTTTTCCAACAACATTAAAAAAACAAGCTAGGGGGAGAAATATTTAAGAAAAGTAGTGGAGCATGTACGTAGGGGCTATTGCAATAACAAGGATGCAATTATATATTTGACGTTACATTGGATGTCGACAATATAGCCCAATTTGGTGATATCTTTAGGCATCCCTTTGCTCTGTAAATACATAAGTAGG
Organism: Helicoverpa armigera; assembly: GCF_030705265.1. Lineage (NCBI taxonomy): Eukaryota > Metazoa > Arthropoda > Insecta > Lepidoptera > Noctuidae > Helicoverpa > Helicoverpa armigera. The sequence continues at coordinate 444,082 of NC_087144.1, forward strand.
TATATTAACTATGCGAAAAACAATAGAAATTGTAAAAACTTTACACAAATATCTCTGGTGTTCTCCTTAAACCTGATAGCTGGGAATGGAAAGTGGGCATCGTCTTTGTAGTTCGCGCTTCCATTGATCCCAAAGCCCACCCAATCTCGGTTGCCAATCCTACATCTGTTGTGAATTTCTCTCGCTTTTATTGACAATGATGAAGCCCCCACGGATTTCAAAGTTAGCAACGACATTTTCAATGCAAAATTTAATTTGCATTGACAGTAAGACAAATTGTCAAAAACACTTCATGTTTTTAAAAATAAAATCAGTTAAGATGACTGCTGACAGTATCAAAAAAGGTTGGACTTCGATAAAAAATACTTACAAACTTCTTTTGTGTTTTGAAATTGTATGCGTGAGGGGAATCAGAAAATATAGTAACCTATGTGATTGTTATTTTATTCTGTTGGAGAGTAAATTATTTTCTAAGTGCCACTATTCCTAACTACATGGCATAGTTGAACTGAATGGTTTGACTCCAGTAGGCAAACAAAAGGGTTTTTTTTTTGAATAAGTGAATTAAAGTATTAACGGTGCAACAAAATATTATCAAAACACATTTATAGTACAAACTGTATATTTTTCGAAATGGTTTCCTAGAAAGGATCCCTGAAGTTCTCCAAGGACTTTGCATACGTTTAAGTATTTAATTGAATCTTGACTTATAACTCTAAACCTTTGAAAACAAGTCATAAATATTATCCGTATCAGCTAACATCTTCAGAAGTTTTCTAGTAGAGTTAAGACTAATCTTTTTGTTGGGTTTATACGCTGGTTTTTCATCTTCAGAAGAATTCGAATCGGAATAGCTTTCATAGTCTGAACCATCTTCAGCTTTGTCATTACTGTTATTTTTATTTTCACGTTCGTCATCCTTGCTGTTAGAATCATTGCTTGAAGAAGAATCATCAGAATAAGACGATTCACTACTTCCATCAGAAGAACTGTCACTTTTGTCATTAGCTCCCTGCTTCTCAGTCCTTTGTTTTCTTATTTCCTTGTTCACTATGTCAGCCAAGTAAAGTTTTGATGGTAGCAGAGCTGGGTTTGTCTCTACAATTCGCTTTAAGTTTGAACGCTCTTTCGTTTCAGATGAGCTGTCTGACGACTCATCCTTAACATCATTTGAGTTCGCATTTTCATTTGTCATTGCTGATATTCTAATAGTGTTTTTCATTGCTTGTTCGTTAACCGAATTTGTTGGTTTGTCTTGTATATTATTATTTGTAACCTCTTCTTCTTCGTCGGTATAGTAATCAGAGGAATCATATGTCGGTGTTGTAGGAATAGCTCTTATTTTCGTTTTCTTGCGATGCTTAGATTTTTCCTTATTTTGATTTCTCGTCTTTTTTCTGACTTTACTTCTTAATAATTCATTTAGTGGTGGATGCTTAATTGGTTTTTTGATATCATTTTTTATTATATTTTCTTTGTCGTCTGACTCTTCACTACTGTGAAATATTGTTGTGATGAATCCTTTGAATTGATCTGGTTTCTCTCTTCCCCTTAGATCAAATTCCTGAACAGGAACAAGTGTTGTGGCTTTATGTATATCACTCGGGTCCGGGGTATTAATCGGAGTGATCCATTTAGTAGGTGGTTTAGGATATAATGTGCGAGGAATGTTCATTGTAGGAATACCTCTTTGCAGTTTTGTGGTTTCAATGAACCCTTGAGCGGATTCCTGTAATATAAAATTATTTTTATACAATTGATAATTAATAATCGATCTCAGTGGCGTGCACTTGGAGAGGCCTATGTCCAGCAGTGGACTGCGATAGGCTGATGATGATGATGATGATGATGAATTGATAATTTGGGTTTTAGGAAAGAATATGTAACTACAGTTCTAAATTTCAATAGGCACTGTCTATAATTTCATGCAAATTGCTTGTTTGATAACTATATATTTAATGAGATTTTAGTAGAAAAAAAATAGTTCCTCATCGTCAGCGATGCAAAATAATTTCAATGCAAAGAGATGATGACGAGCAAGAACATGGTAAATATTACGAGTAGGTATGACGTCACCTTTTCCATGATTTCCTCGATCCAGTCGGTATAGAAGCCAAGCTTGGTGAAGACGGTTGGAGCATCAGTGGCGCCGCAGACTGGAGACCCGAAGCTTATGACCCCCATCAGTATGCCTTTGGAAATACCTGGTCCACCAGCGTCTTTCTAAAGAAAGCAGTAGATTAAGTTACATAGAGATACAACTGTCAGACATGACTTTAGTGTACTTAGGCTCCATAATTACTTAACTGGATAATCTTTAATATCCATTGCTATACATTTTATTTTGATGGCTCAATTATTAACATTGTCTATTCAGAAGAATCATCAGTACCTAATATTAATGTCTGAAGGATACCAATAAGATATTTAGTCCCATGGTTATTCTTTATACACCACTTTTAGGCATGTTATTTTTGAATTTGGTAGTGGCGTTGTGAAGCTATGTATATTTTAATCTTGAAGATAAGAATCAGGTAAAGATACTTACGTTACAGGCACCTCCTCCTTTTGAGAAGAATCCAGCACAAAAGTTTCTGTTAGTCACATATTCCCTGGAAAAAAATATTTCGTCAACTATCTTTAACTAATGAAAATAAAACTGTCAGTACTAGTAATATTACAAAATACTAAAACTGGACTACTTAGATATACCTAGAATAAGACTGGTTGTAATATCATCAGAGCTTGCATTCTTTGTAGGCAATTTGAATATAAACAACGTAAAATAAAGTGACGATAAGCTTACTTCGAATATATCTCCTGACACTCCTTAAGTGGATAGAATTGCAGAATAGAATACGATAGCCTATTCTTCCGAGAATTTTCATTAATATTGGACATCTGAAAGATAAAAGAACTTTTGATTAGATAAACTGCTTACAAAAATAGAATAGGATAGTTTTCTCTACGTAGTTCTGAAGAACTCATGGTGCCGCTGTGACTTTTCAGATAATGGTCGGAGATATGATATCCTTGGCAGTCGTTACGGGTAGTCAGAAGCCAGTAAGTCTGACACCAGTCTAACCAAGGGGTATCGGGTTGCCCGGGTAACTTGGGTTGAGGAGGTCAGATAGGCAGTCGCTTCTTGTAAAGCACTGGTACTCAGCTGAATGCGGTTAGACTGGAAGCCGACCCCAACATGATTGGGAAAAGGCTCGGAGGATGATGATGGTCGGAGATATGAAAAAAGAGAAGAGACAACCTGTAACATATTTTCTAACTTGGTACTTACCATCTGAGCACCCCAACCAACGACGGTAATACTTTCAGCATTGGACGCCAACGGCATAGGGAATCTATCAAAGTCTATCTTCTTTACCCTCTTAAATTCCTTGCCGAACAGCAGAGCTCTCATCAGCCTCATTATCGCCAGGTTGTGTCTCAAGTTCTTCGGATTGTAGTTCGGGTAGAAGTAAATCTCCATTACTGGGATGTTCTCGCCTCCATAATCGTAGTATGTGCTCCCGACTTGCACGGTGAGGAACGCCGGATTCTCGCGGTAGAAACGATTATTCCAGGCTCTGTTGATTTTGAAAAAAAGTGATACACTTGCTGTTGCTTTGTACCTAAACGACAGTGATAGTGATAGACAATGAAAATAGGAAGGAAATGGACACATTATATGTATTCAAACATAGGATATATAGGATAGTCTTACAATTGCAGGCATGAAGCAGAAGTGATGACGAGATCGGATTTGATGATACTGCCACCGCACTGAAACTTTTTGAAAAACTGGACGCTCGCCATGAACGGGAACTTTTCAATCTTCACTGATTCTCCGCCATAGATGCGACGGGTGATTATACTCGGCTCTGAAAATATATCGACATACGATCAATGTGAACCTGAACATTTGGGTTTTTTTAAATCTTCAGAAATATACTTACGCCAATACACATTAGGATCAAGTAAAGTGTTATTAGAATGAATTCCTTCTGTTAAAGATGTTACATTTTCAAATTCGTTTTCTATTTTATTAAAGTGCTTAATAATGGCTTTGTTAATATCATAGAATTTAGTAGTGTTTTTAAGGCCATTATTTTCTTTTAATCCCTCAAGATCGCTAAGAAATTTCTCGATAAGTATAGTTACGTAAACAGCATCACTTGCATCATCACTTTTATTATCTTTATCATATTTTAATACTTCATTTAACTGTGCAATAAAAGCTCGGGTGCCGTTATCGTTATCAACTTTAGTTAGTCTTGCTATTTCCTTCAGATTGTCTTGATCTTGCAAAGTTACGGAAACAAAAAAGTTATGAAGTTTGGAGTATTGTTTAAATTTGTGGCCTTGCTGCACTTCTTTAATTTTTAGAGTGGAGAACAGACTGTTGACTGTGTTTCGTATTGCTGACTCTGTTCCAATGATGCCGTAAGTGTCTTCGACAGGAGATTCAGAAGCACACCGAATTTGGACAGGAATGTTTACAAATGTGAGACACAAGATAATACCCGTTGTGACAAACATAAGAAGAAGAATATTCTCTACGACATGAAATGTAGTTTGACAAAAATTTAACTTTAATAGAAAATTTCACCGTTGTATCAAAATGAATGTGATATTAAAGTAGTTGCTCAATGTACTGATGTATTTCTTTTACGATATATATTTTATTTCCTTGTTACTTGCGAAATAGTTTATCTTTGTCATAAAATTCAAATTGATTTTATATAACACCCTACCATAATTGAAATTAAATTGTTTTGGTATTGCAAAACTATAATAGTAGGTATTTCGCAATTCCGGTTGTTGTTTTTGTTCTTTATATTTGAGTACATATATGGTCTGCTATGTAGATAATACCTACGCATAACTTTTTGGAGCTGCTGTTGGGGTACAGATCTAAGAAATCGACATGTTACTCCGATGCCCACACAATTCCCGTCGATATTGCAATGTCCTGAGACTTCAGCTATCATCTATTCACATAACATAATATATCACACAACTTTATAATTATGAACAAATCGTTAGATCATATTTTTAAAAGAAACTTTTCGAATCCCGTTATTCCAATTGTCTTCTATCAAAGATAGAAGACAAAAAAAAGGATATGAAGGATAAAAAAAAACAAAAGCATATCAATTCAAACTTTTTATTGCGTAAACCTAAGTCAGTCCGTATTAGTAATTATTTAAGTTATATTAATTAATATAAAATGAAGTTTACTCCAGTCGCCATGCTTCTGATTCGTGTGGTGGTAGCTAAACATCATCATAGGAGTCTTCTTAAGATCTTAAGGCCAAATTGAGGTCCAAATCCAGCCAATTTTGAGGATCAACGACCATAGTTAGACAAGATGCTGTTACATCTTGCCAGACATCTGAATAATACAAGAAAGAAATCGATATTAACAATGCGTCATGATTTAAAGAAGAAAATAGTAAAGTAAAAAATTTAAACAAAACATCGAATATATAGGAAGCTGAAAATGATAACAAAACAATAAAATATTTTATTTGTGAAAGAAATTGGAATTGTGAAACAGAATTTGCACGTGCTGTTGCGAAACATAACAATATAAATAACAAATTGAAAAGTGTTGAAACAATACCTAATCTTGGATTTTAACATTGGAACTGTTGCTATATTATGTAAATTGTATCCTGGCCTAAAATTGCTTTGTTTACGTTTATTATTGCTTTTGTTAATTAACTTATTGCTTACTTAATTTTATCCGATCCTCAGCTTTCTTTCCTTACAAATAACAGATTCTATCGTTGCTTATTCCTTAAAACTATTCTATGTAACTTTCAAAGATTCGCTTTTAGTGGATGAACATTTACGTTTGAGAACTAATGTCTTGATTTAACTTAATTTCCTGATACATTTTCATATTGCAGAATGATGATAATAGCTTCGCAAAGTTGGTAAGTTAAACGGGTAGACAGATGCCAGAAGGTCCGACAGCCAGGCATGCTAAGACGTAAGTATGGGGTTGCCCAGGTAATTGGGTTGAGGAGGTCACATAGGCACTCGCTCCATGCAAAACAGTGTTCAGTGGCAAATGGTTATGTCTGGTAGCCGACCGATGAAGATAATTCATGTGAAATATTCTCCCAATAACAGCCCATGTTCGGGGCCGGTTCTTGAAGAATTAAAAAAGCCTATAAACATTCAAGGGGCTGAAAAAAACTTGTGGGAAATAATACCAAGTCTATGTATATTTATTGAAATGTTTAATAAATGAGCACTAAAAGTTATTTAGTAACAGCTTGGTGGTAAAAGATTGGTGGTAAAATTCTTCGCATTTTATTTAGTTATGTACATTAACATTTTATGTACATTTGCCTTAGCTTTATGTCTCTTAGAACTCCGACTCTTATGAGGCGTTGGGTATGTTTCTGAATCGACAAAATAAGGCCTCGTGGCTAGTGACTTGCCGTGATGATGAATTGCGAAATTTTTGTGAGATGTTTTTCTTTCTTCTTTAGGATGATGTTTCGATTTAGAAGTTTTACTCGGATGAGTAGAATAATCTTTGTAAAAATAAGTCCCAGAGAAGGGAATATGTTTCGACCCATGCCCTAACTTGGGTCTCGCTCTATCTTTAGGTTTTTTCGTTTTCTCTATGTCTCTAGAGATATTGCTATCTTCGTCCAAATTGTCACTAGATTCATCATTCGTCTGTGTATTTTCGACTACAATTTGTTTTGTCTTTTTTAAACGTAAGGGTTGTATAGGAATCTCTATACTTAATCCGCGTTCGTTACTAGACCCTTCGTAATTGTCTGTGTATTCATTTGTATTATCATGTATCATTTCACTTTCTGAACTGCTAGAGGATTCGCTATTCATATTTCTGATATCGTATGATTTGAATGTTGTTGTGGTTTTAGAAGTAGTGGTTACTATCGGTGTTATGGATTCTTCAGGAACAGCCTTGTTATAAAGTCTTAAAATTGTGTTTTTATCTACCGGTCTTTGATCTTCTACGTTTATGATATCTTTTGCCTGTTCTTTGCTCCTGAATAACTTACTAAATTCATCGTAAAGGTCTCCGTATATAACTTCATCGACGACTTTAGTGTCAGTTCTAACTAAATCCATTAGTGCGTTTTTTAGTTGTGTAACTTCCTCTGGGTAGTTGTCATCGTTACGGAATCGTATATAAGAGTCTCTTTTGTTATAGTTGGGCTCACTGTTCGATATATTAATGTACATGATCACACCTTCGGCTCCTCTGCGAGTGTTCTGATTGCTGTTAAAAGTTAAATTTTCTTTTTTCTGGAAATAGTTTGAAAATATAAAAAAGAGTCAGTGTAATCGTATGAGTAAACACTACTAAGCTTAAATAAAATTTCAAATTTACCAGGATGCTGTCGATCCAAGGCGCATAAAAGCTAACTTTGGTGAAGACAGTTGGTGCAGCAATACTCCCGCAGACAGGCGCGCCGAAGCTCACCACACCCACCAGAGTTGTTCCAACTATCGCAGGACCTCCGACGTCTCCCTACAATATAACACGAATTGTTGAATAATTAAATATAACAAAAAAAAAAATCAATTAGCTAAATTAAAAAAAAAATGGATACATTGCAAGCTCCTCCGCGTTTATTTTTGAAACCAGCGCAAAAGTTGTATTCAGTGACGAATTTCCTGAAATAGTAAAATACAATTCGTTGTTAATCCATAGAACAAAATCGAACATTTTGAAAATTAAAGACCTATACACTACCTATAAAAGTGATCAAGCTATTGGTTTTTAAATACTTACTCAGAATAGGCGTTCATACAATCATCATTGTTGAGAATGTCAACCTTATCTACAGCAAGCTTCGGGTGCGTTTGCACAATCGAGTCTGTCTGAAATGTGTATTTATTTATTAAAACAAGTCTTATTCCACTTAAACCAGGTCTTGGTACCAAACAAAGGATGTGTTTTGAAGATCGATTAATCTAAGAACTAGGTATCATTTTGTACCTATAATATTCAATTTTAAATCTATCCATAGATACTTATACTGATATTTCTTGGAAAGCCCTCGGTCTTAAATATTTGTTAAGTTATCTAATCCATACTTACATTAGTAGCACCCCACCCTAGAATAACAACTCCTTTGCTGTTATTCAGCGAATTTTCTCCAATCTTGTCCCACAAGATTCGTCTGATCCTTTTCTGCTGTCCTCTCCATGCCATCCTCTGCTCTAGTCTAAGCAATGCCAGGTTATGCAGCAAGTATTGCGGATCATACATAGGGTGGAAATGTAAGACTTTGACTGGAATTGTCTCTCCACCTCGGGTGGTGTGGTCACTGCCGAGTCTCACGTAGATCGCTTTCAAATTATTGTGGAAGAAATCGTTCTGGTATGCTCTGGGGGCAAATGAAATAAAAACATAGTAGGAATAACTGGGTTAGAGTGGTGAGGTAATACCATTGCTAAGAGTAAAATGTTAATCGATATTGAAATTAAAATGGTTGTCCAGAGCGTTGTAAAACGTCAATGACGACTGATGTTAATATCGACTTACATTTGTAAACACGAAGCGGAGGTGATGACCAGATCTCTGTGGATGACGCAGCCAGCACACGCGAAGTCACCCATGATGTGAATACTGGCGACGAATGGGAAGTTGCTGATGTTAGACTCGACGCCTTTGTAGATCCTTCTAGTGTTCGAACTGTTAGAGTTTTCTAAATTCATAGCTGCAGGTGGATCTGAAATGAAGCCATAATGAAAGAAGAAATAAGATGTTAATTATATTTTGTACAGTCACACCAGTCTTCAGGCACTTACTCCAGACTTTCAAGTTCTTGTGAGGTGCGACTGTATTTCTGACAAACTTAGCTGATTTATTAAAATTTTGTACTGTAAAATTATTATTTTTTGCGAGAAATTCAAATTCTGGAATCTTCCGCTTTTTCTTATTCCTGACACCCTTAGTATGGTTATGAGTTCCTTTCAATTTTTTGTACACGTTGTAATCATTTTCATTTAAAACTTGAGTTACGACATAATCTAATTTAATTTTGTCTTCTGTATAGTTCTTGATAATACCAACTCTGACTGTATTTTTTATTTCATCAAAAGTATCAAAGTTTTTATCCATTATGTTACTGAGATCATAATGCATTGTTAGCAGCAGTCTGGTGCTAGATTCTTTTGAAAAATTCCTCGATAGACCAATGGATTCAAATAAATTATCCATGATTGTGTGAGTGGTTATATAAACGTTACCGAAGAAGTTTTCTCTTTGATCTAAAACGTTTTTATTGCTATGATGATGTTTAGCAATAATTGTCGTTAGAAGAAGAACAAATACTTTAGCAGCCAGCATTATATAAAAGTAAATTTAGAATTTGAATCAAGCAGTTAAACTATTGAAAAGAAACTGAGTTGATCGACTATAAAGGTAACAAAATTCAATTTCATTGGTAATAAAATTCTGTTGTTTATTTCGAAATAAATATTATTAAGTCAATTTTCTATAAAATCAATAGTATTTTGAAAGTCATATCTACATTGGGCAATCCTAGTTCATTTCTTTATAATGAAAGTGCTTATCTTTATCTGTACCTTAATGGTAATGATTAACGTATCATCTGCATCAAGGGTAATATATCACTATTCGAAGTTAATGACAGAGAGACCTTCAACTTTTGCTGAAGAAGAACCGTTCTTAGCTACCGGGGATAACACAGATTATGTTGATAGTACGACAGAAGATGCTATTTTAAGCCCGACAAATAACTTTGATGATGTAGAAAATTTGGAAAACAATTAGTTGAATTATATGTAAATAAAAGAACAGCAGGGTGAGATTTTGAACGTATAGTTAATAGTGAACTCAATGAAAACAATTTCCAGTTTAGTAGCAGTTGTCAAATGTTAATATATTAATCTCTCTTTTTTGGATACATATCAATATTTACCTGGACCTCAAAGTATATTTCTGATGGATAACATACATCTACATTGAATGCAACCTAGAGTAAAACAAATCTAGTTATACTATGAAGCAAGGATCAGTAAAATACAGATGATGATAAGATCTATATTCAGACGGAGCTGGTACACGTTGGAAAAATTCCTTGATAGACCAATGGATTCAAATAAATTATCCACGATTGTGTGAGTGGTTATATAAACGTTACCGAAGAAGTTTTCTCTTTGATCTAAAACATTTTTATTGCTATGATGATGTTTAGCAATAATTGTCGTTAGAAGAAGAGCAAAAACTTTAGCTGCCAGCATTATTTAAAAAGTGAATTTAGGATTTGAATCAAGCGGTTAAACTACTGAAAAGAAACTGAGTTGATCGACTATAAAGGTAACAAAATTCAATTTCATTGGTAATAAAATTCTGTTGTTTATTTCGAAATAAATATTATTAAGACAATTTGCTATAGAATCAATAGTATTTTGAAAGTCATATCTACTTTGGACAATCCTAGTTCATTTCTATATAATGAAAGTGCTCATCTTTATCTGTACCTTAATGGTAATGATTAACGTATCATCTGCATCAAGGGTGATATATCACTATTCGAAGTTAATGACAGAGAGACCTACAACATTTGCTGAAGAAGATCCGTTCTTAGCTACCGGGGACAACACAGATTACGTTAATACAGAAGAGGATGCTCTTTTAAGCCCGTCAAGAAACTATGAAGATGTAGAAAAATTGGAAAACAATTAGTTCTATTATTTGTAAATTAAAGAACAGCAGGGTGAGATTTTCATCGTAGAGTTAATAGAAAACTTAATGAAATCCATTTTCAGTTTAGTAGCAGTTGTCAAATGAAATTAATTTCAGAAAATGTTAATTTATTCATTTTCTTTGTTGGATACATATCAATATTTACCTGGACCTCCAAGTATATTTCTGATGGATAACATACACCTACATTTAATGCAACCCAGAGATTTCTGTTGTAAAACATATCTAGTTATACTATTAAGCAAGGATCAGTAAAATACAGATGACGAATAAGATCTATATTCAGACGGAGATTCAGATACACCTTGTATTTTAAAATAGTTTATGTATATATTACAAGCAATAAAACAAATAATTCCAAGAAAACTCTTTTATTGGTCATACAAGTAATAATAACTATGCTTTGTGGTAGCAAAAAATTTTTTGTGTTTATGCTGGTGAGGAGTGGCTTCAGTCCAATTCTCTGCCACAGTGTAACTGTCCTCATACGAATCATTGGCACCTCTTAGCGGAAGCACAAGTGCTGTTGTAATCTCATCGGTGTCTATATGTTCGAAGGTCTCATCTGGCATCCCAGTTATTATGTCAGTAATGTGACCCTCTGTGGTGGATTGCGGCGTGCGGGACGGTGGTATGGTGGTGGGCCCGGGCTCCGTGAACTGCGGTGGAAGTGGTAACTCAGTGGACGATGTCGTCAAGGGAATGGTCACGTATTTTGACACCGTTTTACGCGTGTTAATCTCGTGTACCGGATACAAACTCTTATTCACCAGTGGATGTTGCATAGGATTTAACTTGGTTGTAGTTGTATTGAACATACCCATTATATCTTCAGTAAAATCTTCATACCATATATCTTGGAAATTGGGGTCGTCAGTCCATTTTAGTTCATCGAGTACTGGCCCATGTTCCTTATCAGCCAGTCTGCTTCGACTATATATCGGAGTGATCAGGTTTCTTGTCACTAGTTGGTTGTAAATCAGGGGTCTTGGTACTGTGCTCAAATGGTACAACGTAGTCCGCACATCTACACTTACAGTCGTCTGCAAAAGAACAAAAAGAAGGTGAGTCTAGGCTACGCACTAACTAAACAGACTGGATAGTTTTAAAAGACAGCGTATAAAACTGATAGTTCATAGCCTCTAACAAAAGTGTAATAAAGATCGTATTATCACCGTCTCAATAATGCCGTCGATCCACGGGGCGTAGTAGCCGAGTTTGGTGAACACTGTGGGAGAGTCCAAGGCCCCGCAGAGAGTAGGACCGAAGCTGACCACGCCAACTAGTACACCACCAACGATTCCTGGCCCGCCCACGTCTTTCTGGATACGAAAATTAACATTGGTCAATTGCAGTCCCATTTCGTTTTAACAATTGAATGAAAAGCTTCTAATTTTGATTTGTTCTTTGTACTGAGAGAAATATTTCTTGCAACCCAGTCTAATCTCATAAAAGAGTCCTCAGTCAAATGCAAATAAATTTCTAGTGATTTGATGTTGGTCAGGATTTGGAGCTATTTAAACCGCAATACAAGAATTAATGATATCTAAGTGATGCTCAAAAACATTGAGCATGAAACGAATACTAAGGAATTCTAAGGAAGGAGCAAAAATAATACTAACGTTGCACGCTCCCTCTCCAGACGATATGAAACCGGCGCAGAAATGATTGTGTGTGACGAATTTCCTGCAAATAAGATTTATCATGGAAAAGACGATCATATTCATTCATTGGCAATAAAATTAGGATTTAAAAAAATCTCGAATCTAGGAGTACATGATTTCAGAATGAATTTACTTTAGGAGGACAGTTTTAGATAGACTTAACCCAAAACGCAGTTGTTTATTTAAACGTAGAATAACCATGACTTTTGATTTGTATACCATTTAAAGAATTTGTAACCAGTCTAACCAAGGGGTATTGGGTTGCCCGGGTAACTGGGTTGAGGAGGTCAGGCAGGGCAGTTGCTCCTTGTAAAGCACTGGTACTCAGGTACATCCGGTTAGACTGGAAGCCGACCCCAACATAGTTGGGAAAAAGGCTCGGAGGATGATGATTTAGAGAATATATAAAAACTCCTTACTTAGAGTAAATTTCAGCACATTCATTAACTGCATATACACTTAATTGTGCCACCAGCATCTTTTGCAACGGATTAACTTTATTGGATCGCTGAAAAAGAGAAATAATATTGAATGTCAAGAACACTTATAAAACCGAAGATAAAATATCGGAACCGATCCTTATTTTAAATAGGTAATCGTTAGAGCATTTCTAGACCACGTGAGTGCAGCGACCAGTATGGTTTGACAATTCGAAAGGCAGACTCTAAGAAAATTTAGAAACACCCATACATGACTAAATAAAGGTTCTATTAATGTGGCTCACCTTCCTACTACCCCAACCGACTATAATAACTTTCTCAATGTTGGAGGCTAGATTTGAGGTCGACCTTTCATAACTTATCCTCTTGATTCTCTTCTGTTTCTTTCTGAAGTTGAGATCCTTGAATAACCGGAGAAGCACAAGGTTGTGGTTCAAAGTCTTTGGATCATAGGCATCGTGGAAGAACACTTCCATGATGTATATCTTCTCTCCGCCAACGGAGGAGTAGTCACTGCCGACACGTACGAACAGACCTCGGGGGTTCTCTCTATAGAATCTGTTGTTGTGAAGTCTGGAAAAATATGTAATGAACCTTATTTGTTACTTTGATGACTATGGATCTTCTAGCTACAGTTATTGTTGTTTGATTAGGACTGCACTGTTCAAAGTGTATCTAATGGAATTAATTTTAACAATTCCAAGACTCTCTATGCCTTTCACATCATCATCGACTATCATGTTGTTTATGGAGTCGTCTTTGATGTCTTAAACCATTTCCAAGCTATATGTAGTATTAGTTTCCCAAATAAACTCATTCATATACTATAAATTATTTTGCAAAATTCTGACTAAACTACGATATCATCGGCACTTACAATTGCAAGCAAGAAGCTGCAGTGATGACTAAATTCTTGGTCAGAAGAGATCCAGCACATACAAAGGTACCCATAAGATGGACGCTCACGACGAATGGGTAGCTCAATATTCTGGTCCTCTCCCCCTTGAAAATCCTCCGGCTATCGGAATCATTTACGAGATCCAGTTCTAGGACTGCCGGCGGTTCTGAAAACGGATGTATGACTTTAAGACATGTTCATAATTGACGCCCAAATACATTTTGGAAGCAGGGAGTTTTAAAGTAGGTAAGCAAGGAAATATTCAAGATAGACCTGGCTGAATTCAATGCAGAAGTTAAAAATAAATATTCAAGCAATAAATATTATACCATTTATTTTCACAAATACAATATTTAAGGAATGAAACATGAACTTGTATGTAGCCACCATAAACGACGTGTTGTGATTTACAATTTCACTGATGATGAGAAAAATTCTCATGATTTCCATAGTAATTGCCGAATCTAAAGTTTTCATAACATTTGATAGCATTGTCTACTTACGCCACAATTCAACATTTGGAACATCAACAATGTCTTCCACATCTTTTGGTGTTGGGGATTTAACGAAATCATTCTCGCTTATATTATCGACTTTTCTTACAAAGTCATGAATGAATTGTTGAAACTCTTTGCTGTCGGCAAATACGGGCTCGGATATTTTATGAAGAGCGTTCATTGTTTCTATAGAAGTGAAGTTTGCTGCTTTTCTTGTTTTATGTTTCTTGCGCTTACGTAGCTTTTTTCTGTCGGCAAATACGGGCTTGGATAGATTTTTTAGAGCGTTCGTTGCATCTGTCAAAGTGATGTTCACAATTTTGCTTGTTTTATGTTTTGGGCGCTTACGTAATTTTTTGTGCACTCTGAATCTAGAAGAATAATTAAGGGTATCATCTAATATTTTCTCTACAACTTCAAACAATCGTATTGCGTTTGCACTGCTGCTTTCGGATATATTTGGCTTGGCGGCTGCTACCATTATATCGTGCACATCGTAATTCTTCTCAGCTGCACTTTTTAAATCATAATGCATTGTTAATAACGATTTGATTCTTGCTCTTGTGACAAATCCAGCCGTCAAATTCAGTAACTCAAAAAGATTATTCATTACATTTTGAACGTCGTTGTCTACTTTCGTGTATAAGTTACCCTTAGATTTCAATAAACTCTTAAGGAATGTCCTATAACTATGTCTAGCTACCACCGCAGAAATCAGAAAGACGATGATTGTTGTAAATTTCATTCTATATTAATTAAAATAACTTAAATAATAACTAATACGGACTGACTTAGGTGTACACAAGAAAAAGTTTGAATTACAATGAGATTATTGTAGCTCAATAAAATATATTGTTTTCCATTAAATATTTATTGCTTGGTTGTGCAATCACTTTTTGCAGGATTTCCCAATACAGAAATAAAACAAGCGCCATAAAACAAATTTCAATATATTGAGCAACTACTTTTATCATAAAAACATTTTGATACAAAAGTGAAATTCACCATTGTAATTATAAGCTTTTTGTACTTCGTTTCTTCGATACAAAAAAAGTATCTTTCTTAACATGTCCTCCATCAAGAAAAATATTTTTTGTTTGATTGTTTTGAGCATTCTTGTCGAAATTCAGAGCCTTGTGGAACTACCAGCCGCAGAAGACAACGAAATAGTTTTAACAGAGTTGGCAGTACGGAACACTGTCAATAGAATATTCTCCATCCTGAAACTGCCCCGACTTGCGAACAAAACGAGGTTCACAGAATTCGCGTTAATTCACAACTTCTTCGTGACCATCACGTTACAGGATCACGACAATCTGAAAGAAATAGCTAGACTAGCTAAAGTTGAGAACATCGATAACAATACGCAATATTTTATTACCGAGATAAATGAGGTACTAAATGAAGACGATAAAAGCCATGATACTACTGATGATGTTGTAACGACTCACATCGAAGCGTTTATAAGAAAGCTGGAATATTTGAAGTATCGATATAAGTTCACCGACAATGCTGCTGCTTTTGGGATAAATTCAGAAGTGTTGACTCATTTGAAGACTACTGATAATTTAAATAACTTCACAACAGTTGCTGATGCAACTACTGATGAAGATGGTTATATTCTCACTGACAGTGAATTCTGGCGTAAGTATTTTTTTGATAGATTGCAATGGCCATTTTTGAAGCTGACTTTTTATTTTATAAACGCTTTTGCAGGACCTAGTGGTCGGCGCATTTATCAAGGGCGCAGAGAAAAAATCAAGCGGTACCCGTTCATGGCAAGCGTCCATTTCTTCAAGAAATTCCAGTGCGGCGGCTCCATCATCAAGTCTGATTTAGTCATCACTGCTGCTTCATGTTTACAATTGTAACTTATCATTTAATTTGTACTTAAAACTTGCTGTATCTATGAGTACTTCTGAGATATCAGTTTTATTTGTTAAGCCTAGACCTAAATCTTTTTAATACTTCACATTGGCGTGTCTCACATCTTAGTTATAAAGGAGTTTTAAAGGAGCTCTTAAGGCATTATTTTCTGCACTCAAACAAATGATTCAATCTACTTAATCACTTTATATAAAATGCTTTGTTTCATCTTTTCCCCCAGGGCATGGAACAACCGGTTCTTCAGAGAGAACCCGTCTTTCCTCTCCGTGCAAGTTGGCTGCGACTTGTACGAGGGCGGCGATGAGAACATCCCCATCGTGCAGGTCTACTTCCATCCCGAGTACAACCCGCAGAACTTGAGGAACAACCTCGCCATCATGAGGTTACTTCGGGTCCTGAAGTTCGGCAGGCGCGTCACTAAGATTAAGAAGATAGACTTCGATAGATCACCCTGGCCACTGCCTTATAATACCGACGGAATCACTATTATTGGTTGGGGAGCGAAATCCGTGAGTAGAATCTGATATTATTTTTTCAAAATCTGAAGGCTCACCAACTTGCGATAATGACTGTTCAATGCTAGTCGTCTGTGCTTTTGCATACGCTATTACCTATATCTGTATCTTTTTTATAATATCTTCTTCTGCCAAAACAATAAGTTACAAAATACCGACTCTTTACACTCCTGTTTCCTTTTTCAGAGTAGCAATGTCGTTCGTAACATTTTTTCTAATCACCTCGCGTCTGCCGAGCTGGACTTCTACCCTTTGAAGGAATGTCAAGACGTTTATTCCAAGTAAGTGGATTCAATCATCTTTCGTTATAGTAGAAGTGTTCCTTATTCTATTAAATAATGTATTTTCAGAGATTTCGTGACCTACCAGAACTTTTGTGCTGGATTCTTCTCAAAGGGAGGTGGCGCATGTAATGTAAGTTATTTATAAGCTAAAATATTCCTTCTGCATTTAGGTAAAATTATAGGTACAGCTTTTTAGATAAATTTCACTTTTGCCATTAATATCAGTCTTACAGTTTTACTCGTGCATTTAAGACATGATCATCGTTTTTGTAACTTGTTTATTGTTTTCTAGCGTGATGTTGGCGGACCAGGTGTCGCCCACGGCGTTCTAGTTGGAGTCGTCAGCTTCGGCTCACCCAACTGTGGCGCCCCTGACGCCCCTACAGTCTTCACTAAGCTTGGCTACTACACCGACTGGATCGAAAGCATCTTAGAAATGGTTAGCAATAGTTATTTTAGCTAGTCTTTCATGCAATGAGTCTTTAGTGACTACAGGTTTCATATTGATTTGTGCAGTTCGACGCCCAACGAAGGTTGCACGTTTTAGGTTCAGTGTGCATTAAGATATTTCTGAGACAATTAGCCACTTTAAAAAAATCAAAGAAGCACAGTTATTTTGTAAACAGCTATTTGTATAAGACCTTTTAGCCGTAAAAAGACGACTTATTTCTATATTATGTAATTTGTTGGGATTTACCCGGTCTTCTAAGAATAACGATCAATAACACAATTGTACTATGATTTTGATAAATTCAAGAATACCTTTCAATATCCCCGTATCCAGTTACCTAATTAATGTTTTTTTTACATATTTACAGAGGATTGCAACTGGAGTAAAAAGGACAACAGAAAGGCCAATGAAAGTATCTTACGACTTTTTGCAATTCTTGAGTACTACAAGACAAGAAAGGATCCAGCCGGTGACTGGGACTGGGGAGTCCGGGACAACTGAACCATCTTTACCAATACTTAATGTTGACGCTTTGAGAACCTTAGATGAAAATAAAGATTTCAAAGATTTTATCAAAACTATGTTTGGTGAAGAAGAAGTGAAAGAATATATTGAAGAATATGATTACGGAGTTGATAAACCAGCTGGGGCCAAACCTCAGGTTGCTGCACCGTCTGCAGGAAGAGCTGCAGCAACTGCAGGAAGGTCTGAAGTAAAACCTCAACGTGTAACTACGACAGCATCACCAAAAATTAAAAGTCAAATCCAACAAAACATCAGCCTTCCTGAAGACCCACAAGTGGGATCAGTCAAAATGGTGACCTCAATGGACAATTTTGACAGAATAGAAGTTTCTAGCGCAGAAGATGAAGATTCTAAAGTCCCTACTACTGTTGAAGTACCAGGATACACGGCTTTAAAAAATAAGCAGAGCGCCAAAAATGTTGAAGAGAGTATTGCTAAGTTGATAGACGATATTGACATAGAAGAAATATTAGATTTTGAACCAGGAGATTCTTTGGATAAAAATGCAAGTGTGTCCAAGGTCGGCGCAAAGCGACAGAAACCTGAAAAGTTACCCGAAACAGCATCGAACGACAGTACTAGTTATGAATATGAAGAAGATTCCGATAAAGAAACCAACCCAGTGCTGGCTTTACTTGAATTAACTAAAAATAAAATGAAGCAGCAAAAGAAACAGAGGAAAGTGATAGAAGAAGATAAAGGCCTGGAGATCCCCGTGGCAGCGTTTAACGATTTCACTTTCAGACATAACGCTACGACGAAAGCCTCTGGCGTTTTAGACATATTCTCTCAGAGGGATCTAATGAGATTGCTAACTGAAGCTGTAGCTGATGCAACGAAAAACAAATCAATGAAACTGTAAAATGATTGAAAAGTGTTTTTTTTTCTTTCTCTTAGTTTCCTTATTATTTTTAAAGGCTTTTACGTCAAAAAATTAGAGGTCTGATAAAAGGTGGATGCTTTAGTTTAGAGACATACGATAATACGATGGTTCTATATTCGTTAGTCTAGACTAGACTAAAACTTCTAACCAGACTGTCTAGTTAGAAGTTTTGAAATTGGAAAGTCACTTATCATTATGATCTATAAAGCAATAAAGAATCAAAAATATTAATCTAATCACCATGTATTACAAAATAAGATATGAAAATTCCGTATTCATCCGTCAACTACATGGAGTGGCGCCACTATCTATGGTCGGAGCACGGTAATAATATCGGAGCATGCGTGCAACGAAACGCAGAAAATCAATTGTTAGAATTTACCTGACGTGCCGGCAGATGTCGCCTGCGCTCTAAATTTTCTGTCTTGGGTGGTGATAAGATTATTTTGCAAGGGACAAACCACATTTTCGAGGTAAAGAAACCCTATTTTACTTATTTGTATTGTGTTTTGTGATCTCTTACGTGTTATTTACACGATATTTGTGTTATAAGCTTTGTATATTCGGTAAGTCGCTAAAAATAACATAAGTATTGAAGTACAGTTGTCAAGAGTCGAGGACGTAAGTGGGTTCCAAATTCGAATATAAATTACTTTTAATTGCTCACATCGAGTTTCCAATTGTTTTTAGCTGTCGTTAATTATAATGAGAAGCTTATGTATTGTCGTAGTGTTAGATCATAATGGTTGAAACAGCGGTGAAGTTCATGTTATGTAACTCTTCCTATTGATTACTGCGGACATAACCTCTTTACTGAAATATTTTTCCTGTATATTGGAAAAACTGTTAATCCTCTGTAGCTTAAATATACTGATATTTGTAGGCATGATGATGGCGTTATGTTTTAGTTTTGCTCAATATTAAAACTGAGGTAACACCCTAATTCTTGGAGTTGCTAAATATAATCTAAAAAAAACATTGATGATTGGAAATATGTTAGTGGGCCAACCCAGTTAGAGTTAAACAAAAATTATGTTCCTAATATACCTAATATTATATCAAACTATGCAGATTATTTATTATAAGCCTTAACTACTTCCTACACATCCACATTCTAAATTGTGTGTGATATATTTTCATTAATATGAAATCAATTATTTTAAATGTTTTCTTCATAAGTAAATCTAGTAATGATCTGATTTATAAGATACCTTTTCCAATATTAAAGGTAAACAAATAAAAATGAAGGAAACACATAGCATGAATATACTAACAAACATATGTTTTGTCATCATTAAGATAATATTGTTTAAAATGTTACATTGTGTAATTTTTGTTTATGGTTATAACAATAATGTTTGTAAAGTATCCATCGGCACACATTCCAATAATGTCAATTTTATTGTAACATGTAACAAGACACATACATATGAGAAAATTCAATTCACTCAGTTATTTCACTCTTTTCGGATCTTCTCATATAAAGGGGTGTACTATTTCTACTTGACATGTTTTTGTAGTTTATGGAGAAATCTGTAAAAGAATTGAAATATCTGTCAAAATGCTTATAAAATCCTATATCTCCACAGCACAATGGCCAACCTATTACTGCGCCGTGCGCTGTTAGATGCAGTCCGCGTACCTGTGTGCGCCCGGGCCTCCTCCTCCGTTGGTGAGCTCGCCAAGGTAAGCAGGCGTAGCAGACAATACTGTATTATGTAACTTACTACCACCACTGTAACTGTACCACCAATAGTAATGAAAAAATATCATCTCATTGGTCTTACTCTGACAGAATAACAAAATAGTAATACTAATAGTCAACAATTGCATAACATAGAGAACTGGAGAGAAAAACATATGGGACACCTTATATGTCACGATGAATTTATCAAAAACATAGTGGATGGGTAGGGGCGAAGGAAAGAGGGGGAAGTGTTTAAAAGAGGCACCTATATAAGAGAAGGTGAAGGTTGTGATGTATAAGGAAGTTCAGGTACTTCATCATCCTCCGAGCCTTTTTCCCAAACTACGTTGGGGTCGGCTTCCAGTCTAACCGGATGTAGCTGAGTACCAGTGCTTTACAAGGAGCGACTGCCCTTTACAAGGAAGTTCAGGTACTTGATAGGCGAAAATGAAAGGAGCTGCTCCGACATGAGCTAGGCTCTTAAATTGAACAAGACTAGTACTATGTACTAGTTGTCCCACATCATATTTTACCTGTCCTGAAAAGGGGTGTGCACAAACACTAGTAAAACTATATTTTTCTTCCATTTTGTTCATGCTCAACTGCCCACAGTTTATTTTATGTGCACTTATAATACCTTCTTAAACATTAAACCAAACCAGTCCATTTCATGATGTCTACAATAATGTTTTCAGATCGGCAACCGCGAGTGGGTAGGCTACGGCTTCAACGGCCAGCCCAACTATGTAGACAGGCCCGACTTCCCCATGCCCGCCATCAGGTTCCGTGGCGAGACCCCCGATGTCAAGGTAAATTTGCTCTTTGTTGTTCTAAAGCAACTTCTTTAAAAAAAAGCATTCTTGGTCTAAATCACTTACATTAGTAGCAAACTTCTATTTGGTTGTATATTCTGAAATTAGGCTACAATTTTGTTGTCGAAATATGATACTTACTCTAACTGAAGTCATTTATTTACTGGTGTATTTATTGCTCTTGCGGACAAGTAGTAATATCTGCAGCCCTCACAAAAAAGTTTATACCAAAAAGACAAAATATGCTGTTATTTTTAAACAATTGAATGCATATTAATGAAAAGAGGTTTACATCATACAATTTACGTGATTCACTCCAACATAAAATAAACACTATGTTCTGTACTAGAACAATGAATGTTCTTGGAACCAAATTGTCCAATTACAATTGATTGATTGTAAATGAATGCAGTTACAATTGTTGAATTACAATGTATGTACCCGCATTAAACCCAAATAAACTTATTGTCTATCCAAAAACTTCCAGGTCCTCCGTGAAAAGGAAAAGGGTGACTGGCGCAAGTTGACCCTGGAAGAGAAGAAAGCTCTCTACCGCGCTTCCTTCTGCCAGACCTTCGCCGAGTTCCAGGCGCCCACGGGCGAGTGGAAGGGAGTGGTCGGCTGGTCACTTGTGTTCGCATCCCTGGCTGTCTGGATCTATATGGGCATGAAGCTCTTTGGTAAGTTCAATAGATCCAATATTTGAAAATTAATTAATGAGAAGGGGAGGCTTTTGACCTTGGCTATAGGGACCAAGAAAAAAAAACAAATCAAGTGGTAAGAACATATTGGGCCGGGTGATATGATGATCTGAAATAGCCAATTTTGCTTAAGCAAGTACATATTTATTGCATACCATTGTGTTTGTGTGGTAAATAGACCAAATTAACAAAATCTTGACACAGTAAAATTTTTATTGATGATTGAGTTAAGCCACTCAAACTCTTTAAGTGCATTATACACATGAAACCCATACCAACCAAATCAATATAAATATACTGTGCAAACATTATTTATATCCTGAGGGTTCCTCAGTACCTATTAGGAAAAGGAAACCAAAAAACCATATCCTAACATTTTAATTTGTTCTTTACAGTATACAGTCCCCTGCCCGAGTCCCTGAACGAGGAGAACCAGAAGGCGCAGCTGAGGCGCATGCTGGACCTCAAGATGAACCCCGTGGACGGCCTCGCCTCCAAGTGGGACTACGAGAACAACCGCTGGAAGTAAACTGGCTGAAGGTATGTAAATATAACTAGCTTCCACCCTCGGCTTAAAAAGTATCCTATGTTCATTCTAGTACCACCAAGAATATGTGATCGGTTAAGTAGTTTTTGCGTCAAAGCGTAGCAAACAGATTTTTAGTAGGATGATACCAGCTGTTTTCCTGCAGTTCCACCCGCATCCTGGGGGAACCTCGTATAGCCATGTGTTCAGTGCCGGGTCTAGGAATCTAGGCGAGTATTTTTCATTGGCACATTTTCCAACAGATTACTAAAAAAGAGGGTAAACTTGGGGGTGATTTTTAGTATGTTCGCTTTACGCAAAAATTACTGGAATCCATAAAATTCCTACACATATAACTGCTACCTTGTGCTTGGTCTTGATAAGAACTTTGCATCGAAAAGATACAATTTTAAGAACTCTTTTTTGGCTTCGTTTTACTTATTCATATAGATGAGAAACACAGCAACGCTTTTATGTACCCCAAATACAATGACGTAATATAATTTGTTTGTTACCAGGTGTCAGTTGGGTGCTATGCCTGCAGGATGCTCCGGGCTAGAATAGATACAAATGTAATATAAGTGATAATATCTGTGTAAGATAAAATAAACTGCAATTCCACACGAAGTTCTCTGTTATTATTCGTCAGAACCTTACTCATGCTGATTTGACTCTGAGTTTCTGGTCCATTAATTTTTCAGCATTAACCTGTGCTTTCTAAATTCCGCAGAATATCCGTTTTTTGTAATTTACTTTAGTTCGTCATTCTACTGCTTTAGTGAAAAGTTTCTATATACATACAGGTCGTTCACAATCATATTAAATCCTATCGCATACCTATACTTAATGACATTCTATGGCGAATTGTAAAAAAAATATCCTAAACCATTCAGTGGTTTAACCACAGGAGTCATTTTTCGTTTTTATAATTTACATAATTTTGATAATTTTTGATAGCTGTCAGTTCTCAATTTCAGTTGTTTGTTGTTTGCAATGACTGACTTTTATATGGTGTTCTAATTTTCGCATTTAATTCAATTCACTAAATTTTTTATTGACTAATTTGTATATAGAGTTTATTATGTGTTTTTTTATTTAATTTGTGTAAAACCTTACGAGGCTGGCATAACGTAGCAGCGTTTAAGCCTCTAAAAATAAAAGATTAAAAAAAAAAACATTTCCCTCTCCTAGTTCCAAAAACTGCCACTCACCAAGCGAGACGTGGCGCCACCGTCAATAAAAAAAAACTTTCGCGCGAGTGCCAAAAACGCGACGCCCGCGCCGGCCGCCATAACGCGCCGCAAATTAAAATCAAAAACTATGTCTAAACTTCAATAAACTTCTTAAACTAGTCAACAACCCCTGCAGGGAGTTACTGGGCGCCCATCAAACCATAAATTACATGTGTACAAGTGATCTGTGTACTGTGTGAGTGGATCAAGTTGCAGCAACCGGCGGAACTTTGTAAGTACCTACTGATTCCTATTTCCCATCGGTCCTGTGTGCAGCTTTCCATAAACCTCTCACAGAAAATCTCGTCCAGACTTACAACCTGGATAGATCTGTAAAAACCTATTGGTCTAGGGCTTACGGTCAACGAAGCGCCGTTCAAGTCACACCATTTTTAGTGATCCTTCTGAGCCGCATAATATACCTAATTGTTGAGTGTGCTTGGTTCAAATCGTGTAACCTACGACTCAATTATTACGTAAAAGTACCTACTTAGTTGTCCATTTTTAGTAATTGAATTCTAAACAATACAAAATGGATAGCAAAGAAACGAAACTCAAACTTCTCGTCACTCAACGTGAGTAAGTACGTATTTCGTGAGATTCAAATTTTATTCGATTTATCTCGTCAAATAACATCCGATAAGTCCAAGTTAGGCTCATTTAAGAGTAGGTATAGACGTAATGACGACTTGCGTCATGAATACATAAAGGACAATGCTCATGAAGTATGAGAAAAAAACCCAGGCCCGGCGCAAAAGAAATGTAACTCAAAATATACCTAGTTAAAAATAAGTAATTAAATATTACATAGGGGGCATTATCGAAATCAGTGGCTATATGTGTGAAATTGCTATTCGAATTTTAACATCTGCGGTCCTACATTGCTACTCAAGATTTTAGAGGTAACATAATGTATTAGTAAAAGGAATAGCAAACAGATACAGTTGTGGTTTAGGAGTGTACATAATGACATGTTTATAGCAACTTCTCCACTATTCTACCTACTTTTACAAGATAATAGGATGATAGAACTAAAACAGGATATGAATGTACTTTTCATTTTAATAATAACGCTTAAAAGTCATCGATTCTTTATTTCTAACACGACGAGATCCAAAAATGTTGCGGGATGCGCGAACTGTTCCTCATGTCTAGACCACCTTATGTAATGTAAAACGCTCATGACGCGATGACGTGGGCGCTGCAGGCTGTACTTCGGTATTGATTTATCTTTTTGGAGAAGCTTATTACTTGCCATATTACTTGTTTGTTGTTTCAGATAGCACTTTAATTAAACTATAAGCCCCAGCTGCTCATGTTACCCCTTTAAAAAATCAAATAGCAATTTCGTACATTTAGCCATTGATTTCGATGATGCCTCCTATGCAGTATTTCATTACTTATTATTACCTATAATTTGAGTTACTTTTCGTTTGCGCCGGGCTTGGGTTTTTTTTGAGCATTGTCCTTTCACAAGCCTTGTGGAAACTTCAATTAAATTGGGACGATCCTGTGCCTGACAGTATTGCTCATCAATGGACTGAGTTTGTCTCTGAGCTCAGTTACCTCAAACAAGTACAAATTCCTCGTCATATTCTGCCATCAGACGTAGTAGAATGCCAGCTCGTTGGTTTTTGTGATGGTTCATCCAAAGGTTACGGTTGTTGTATTTATTTAAGATCTGTCTGTAGAGGTAAAATTTCAGTTAAATTATTAATCGCGAAGTCGAGAGTAGCTCCCATAAAACCAGTTACGATTAATCGCCTCGAACTTCTTGGTGCAGTACTTCTAGCTCGGGTCTTGAAACACATGGCTGACTTGTTAAATCCACACCTGAAGCTCTCTCGAGTGATTGCCTTCACTGATAGTAGTAGTTTTATCTTGGCTTAATACTGAACCTTATAAATTAAAGACCTTTGTTTCGCATCGTGTAGTTAAATTTACCGATCTCGTACAGATTCAAAATTGGTATCACGTATCGACCTCCGATAATCCAGCTGATCATAGCAGTCGTGGGTTGTCATGTTCACAGCTGATCGCTTCTGATAGCTGGTGGTGGTCAGGTCCATCTTGGCTTTCTCTAGAGACGTCAGAGTGGCCAGTTTCACAGGACGTAGGTATACGTGCCACCTGGAGGTGTGCCTGAGGTGAAGAGCTTGCCTGTGATAAGTCATTCCGCGGACTTAGTGCCTTTATATGAGGATCCGATTAAAAAATTATTAAGTCATTTTTCTTCATTTTCACGTGTCCAAAGAGCATTAGCTTGGTTGTTGCGATTTAGTAAAGTCTTAAGAAAACTTATTTTCAATTGTAAAACTTTGACTGTGGAGGAATTAGAAAATTCATTATCCCTGCTTGTTCAACACGAGCAGACGGAATACTTTGCTAATGAGATAGAGTCAGTAAAATGTGAAAGGACTTGTTCACGTCCTATTCAAAAACTTAATCCTTTTCTCGATCACCGAGGACTCTTGCGAGTGGGGGGGGGCGTTTAGTAAATTCAAAACTTCCACTCTCTGCAATTTACGTCGAGTGACAGAGGCCTGGTACGGCCAAAGGACTACTTCGACGGCCTGTAGTCAAGATTTGCCCTTTGCCTACTTCTAACTACTTAAACTTTAGGTAACCTTTCCATTGTATTTTATTAACCATAATTATTGTTAATGTAGCTTAAAATTAACTTACTTTTGACTTAAAATTATAAACTTAGCATCGTAATCACGTAACTTACTAGGTAATTGAGCACGATTTGAACTCAAGCACACAAAACACATTTTTTTGTCTTTTCGACTCTTATTTTGTGAAATCCCTCGACTGATTTCAAGTGGGGGGGAATGTTTGAGCTTGCATGCATTCCTTGTTCCTTCCATTTCTCTCTCCTAGTTCCAAAAACTGCCATTCACCAAGCGAGACGTGGCGCCACCGTCAATAATGCATTAAATTCTCTTTACCTAATGTAACACCAGTAGGGCTCAATATCGTTCTGGACGATAATAAACTAGATGTTATTAGTCAAACCGTCTTCCTGGGCATCACCATTGACTCTAAATTGCAATGGGGTGCCCACATCTCAGCACTGTCAAAGAGGCTGAGTTCCGCAGCTTATGCAGTCAGAAAAATAAGACAGATTACTGACGTTGCTACTGCTAGGCTCGTGTATTTCGCTTACTTCCATTGCATTATGTCCTATGGCATTTTACTGTGGGGGGCAGCGGCTGACGTAAACTCAATCTTCGTTCTCCAGAAAAGGGCAGTTCGTGCAATTTATGGCCTCGGCCCTCGCGAGTCATTAAGAGAATTATTTAAAGAAATTGACATACTGACACTACCTTCTCTTTATATACTAGAAAATATAATGTTCGTACGCAAAAACTTAAATCAATTTAGTGTTAAAAGTGATATACATTCCATTAATACAAGAAACAAACACAAGCTAGTAGTTCCGAGATTCAGATTAACGAAATCGAATAAATCGTTTTTAGGGAATTGTGTCCGTTTTTACAACAAGCTGCCTAAGTGTGTAACCGATCTCACGGATATAAAATTTAAGAACACTTTAAAATCCACCCTAATTAAAAAAGCTTATTATAAAATTCAAGACTTTGTTGACGATAAAGATATTATATGGCGATAACTCATCTCTCCATGTGTGGCTTCCCTGGCAATTAAACGACTTTTTCTTCTCCCTTTGCATTGTATAGATTTACAGTTTAACTTTCTTGCATTGTATAATTCTGTGAGCTTACTATTATTATGTAATAGACTGTTTGTACTGTGACTATATTACTTTTTAAAAAGAGTGTCTATGGAGTTTCTTGCCGGTTCTTCTCCATGAGACCAACTTTTTGGAACCGTGCAACTAATGTGACGTTTCATAGGTGCCTGCAAAGGCCTATGTGAAATAAAAAGATTTTGATTTTGATTTTGATTTTTGATTTTGAATAAAAAAAAACTTTCGCGCGAGTGCCAAAAACACGACGCCGCCGGCCGCCATAACGCGCCGCAAATTAAAATCAAAAACTATGTCTTAACTTCAATAAACTTCTTAAACTAGTCAACAACCCCTGCAGGGAGTTACTGGGCGCCCATCAAACCATAAATTACATGTGTACAAGTGATCTGTGTACTGTGTGAGTGGATCAAGTTGCAGCAACCGGCGGAACTTTGTAAGTACCTACTGATTCCTATTTCCCATCGGTCCTGTGTGCAGCTTTCCATAAACCTCTCGCAGAAAATCTCGTCCAGACTTACAACCTGGATAGATCTGTAAAAACCTATTGGTCTAGGGCTTACGGTCAACGAAGCGCCGTTCAAGTCACACCAGATTGAATAAAAACACAATTCGGAACAAATTTTCTCTATATTTTTTTATAAAAACAACGTTTCAACCAACATAATGCTGTCCATCTGAGCATACACTTGTGTCACGTCTACTGACACTCGGATATCGGGGTACTGAGGATTACTCTATGATTACCATTGCATCCTTTTGATTACCATTTTACTATCACTTAGCTGCTTGTTGACACGGCAATTTTACTCCCAACGTTGACAAGTGATTAAAACATATTTATTTTTGCGTTCTCACTTTTTTCATCTTATTTAAATGTTTATTTCCTTTTCCTAACATTGAATCGTTCCGAAGTCGGGTTAAGAATTGTCGTGTAACAAGCGCATTTTATTAGAATTTGTAGTCTGTTTGAAATTATAAAGGTACAAGTTTTTCGTTATTTTTTTAGACAATTGAATAAATAATGATGGACTCATTAATAGTTTCAATTGAACAGATATTCCTTTGTCTGGCTAAATAAACTCTTTTGCAAAAAAAACGGGCACTTATGCGAAATCTTAGTTTTAAGGACTTCACGTGTATTTCAAAGGGTTTTAATGATTGTAGGATGTTACTAGCGTCAAAAGGGTTAGCGAAGCATGCGTGAGAGTGTGTTCTAAATTTGAATTTTGTAGATTTGCTAAGAAACTGGTTAGACCTTGTTTTGGACTAATTCCTGGTAGGAAGTTCGTGGGCGTTTTGAAAAGTTTTTGACGTGATTTTCGGATAACTGATAATGCAGTTTTAATTGATGATTCATGTACCTTTCTGTTAAATCAAAACATTTTTGAAAAACTATGCGTATTTGATAAAATTTTCACTTGCTCTAAATGGTCTATGCTGATGATTGATGGCAATGTTAAGAGTTTCGGTATTTTTGCGTAAAGCGTTCTATTGTTTAGATTTTGTGTCCACGCGGTTTAAAATAACCCTTTCTCATAAATAAACACAATTTAGAGGAGTATCAGTAGTTTGGGCTGCGACAAAACAAATTGAATGTTAGCAGAACCAGATCACAACTCGTCTCCTATCATACTTTGACATTGAAAAAATACCAAATTTGGTGATAAATGCAAAAGTAACCATATGAAAAATGATGAGAAGGGTTAAAACTATCCAAAAAGTCAAATTATTGCCGCGTTGAAGCTCTCGATAACTCCATAGGTGTCGGGTTACTAAACGATGATTTAGCTGAAAGGGAGTTATGACTTCAAAATGATTGGCCAAAAGTATGTTTTTTTTTTAATGATCAGTTTGCCAATTATTGTTATGATTTAAGCAGGAAAATGCTGTGGATACCAGAAAACCTTGGAGTAGACAGGTTTATTTAATAAAATGTCCGTGGGATGAAAACCCGCTATTTGAACGCTCAGACTCATAGATCTTTAGAGGTCTACGGGGTTTCCCAAGAGGCAAGGTTATTTAAAAATCAGTGATTACGAGACCTTAAGAACTCGTGCTCACAGTCTATGCGTCATTTTCTGTATTTTGTAGAATTTCAAGATTTTTCAAAATGTCAAAGTCTGATAGGAGCCGACTTGTGAACGGCACTGCTAACTTTAAATTGGTTTCGTTGCAGCCCAAAATATTGATACTCCTCTAAATTGTGTTTATTTATGAGAAAGGGTTATTTTAAACCGCGTGTGTACAATATCTAAACAATAGAACGCTTTACACAAAAATACCGAAACTCCTAACATTGCCATCTATCATCAGTATAGACCATTTAGAGCAGGTGAAAATTTTATCAACTACGGATAGTTTTTCAAAAATGTTTAGATTTAACAGAAAGGTACATTAATCATTAATTAAAACTGCATTATCAGTTTTCCGAAAATCACGTCAAAAACTTTTCAAAACCCCTACGAACTGTCTATCAGGAATTAGTCCAAAACAAGGTTTAACCAGTTTCTTAGCAAATCTACAAAATTCAAATTTAGAACACACTCTCACGCATGCTTCGCTAACCCTTTTGACGCTAGTAACATCCTACAATCATTAAAACCCTTTGAAATACACGGCAAGGCCTTAAAACCAAGATTTCGCATAGGTGCCCGTTTTTTTTGCAAAAGAGTGTAGTTAATACCTATCATATTAATGCATTTTAGTTCCATAGTTGTACGTTCTTCTCTTCTTTAAAAATGAACCTGCAACTTTATAATTCCAGATTATAATTCAGATCTTGTTAATTACAAAAATACTGTTGGACAAAAAGTAGGAATAACCCTACATTTTAACTACTATTACCCGCCAAAATAGTTACATAATTAAAATGTAATAAATTCCAATTAATCATTACAGTAAGTAATCGTAATATAAATTATTTAAAAACACCTATCACATTCTTAATATTTTAAGTCTCAACATCGATCGAATATTATTTATTTATATTTTAACAAATTCATATTTAAACCTAATATTTATAAATTCAAATAATACATTAGGATTTCAAACAAATCTTTCAAGTTTTAAAATAGTGTGAAAGGCGCAGTAGGTGAAGGAATTAGGTATATATTTTGTAATGCCAGTCAGTTACATGTTTTGTAATACGACAAAGGATTACTATGACAAAATATTAAGAAGCATGTCATAGGTACTCTGCATAAATATAATCTCTTTTTGTATTTAACACATAAAATTATGAGGTAGTGTCTACGTAAGCAACTGGCATTTTGATAATTTGTTTTATCATATGCAGTACAATTGTCCTATACTATGTTTTGATTTTTATTGACTCAAGATGTTATGGTCCATTTCATTGGTGTATTTTAATATCTAAGCCTTGGATATCTCTAATACTCTTTGATCTATTTATTTAAGTAGTTACTACAATCCACTATTGTACTACATATGAATATGGCCTAAAGATTTAATAGTATTTGGAAAGAGATCAAGATATTGTGCCCAAATTATAGATACATAGACTTTAGACTAAGTGACTAGATTTAACGACTAGAATAGTCAAAACTAAATAATATCTTTTAGACAATAACGTGCCTAAGTTTACTTTAAAGCTACTTCTCTGACATTGAAAGCGACATAGAAATATATATGTAGATAGATAAAAGTTGATACATTTTACACTAAAATAAGTTATCTTCTCCTTATAGTAATCATAAGAAAATTTTCAGGGACATCTTTATCCCTTTTATTTTGTTCGTGAACAATTTTGAACTTGAGAAAAAGTGTTGAATTCGAGAATTCGAGATCGGGTAATTTTAACACGGTGTCATATTACACTTAATGGAATGTAGTATTACTGAAATCACCTGTCGTACTCAAATAAATTGTGAGAAAGGAATTAATAAATTGATAAATATAATATTTTTCGTACAAAATTGTCCAAGAACATTCACATAATATATTTTATTTTTAAAATTAATACGATATTACTTTCCTAACACACCAACGACCGTAAACATTTATTGTTACAATTTATCTATTTAGCGACGTATTTAGGCTTATACTTTATAAATTGTTATTTTATAACTGCCAACACAGTTATGCACCATTACTGTTTTATTTTAGATACGTTTAAAACCATGTTTTAATTTTATTAATACTTTCAAATACTATTCGGGAACACAGGCTTGTTAACCCACGTCTTCGTGTATGTGAAGTGCGTTTGTGTGTGTGTCAGTGTGTCTGTGTGAGCGTGTCTTTGTGACATACCTGGTGTGTGTGTGGTTGTATGATGTGTGTCAATTTATATATGTGTGTATCACAAGAGACTATCCTAGTCTAAATATATATTGAAATAGGTAGTATATTGTATAGTTTATTGTTTTCCACGGTGTTCAACCGGTCAAAACATGGTTTTACCGAATTTTTATTTTATTCATTTTTATTAATTAATTATTTTTCACTTAGAACACATAACTTAATCCGACACAGATATTTTCTAGCTACAATATCGAAATGCCGTCTCCTAGTATATCAAAACAATAATTTTAATATTGTTGTTTTATCAATTTGAATTTAGACACAAACACGCTTCAATTATTTTATGCTTTCATTATTTTGGAAGTCAATATTTGGCATTTTAATACATTATCGAATCTTGCCAAACCACTTCATAATAATAATAATTTCTAAAATTTTGTCATTTTCTCGAATATTTTATTTCTTGTCATCTAAGTAGTACATATTTCTCACTAGCCTGATATTAATAGATTTTCTTTAGAAACATGCCATCTGTTTCCAAAAATGAACATTATTATACATTTTATTGCATCACACCGATTGTTTTTTGTTTGTTTAGCTTGATTGTCATTTCACGAACTAACTTCGAAAGCAAAAACTTATTGAAAGCATTTCTAAAGTAAGTGACGAAATATCTATTTTGACTGTGTGATACAATTTATCTGTTGGTCTTAAAAGCACATAGTCATGTTCCAATCAAGAGAAAACGCAATATCTCAGTTAATAGCACATCTTTTTTTAATTAAAATAATATTGTTTCTGACCAGTGCCTATTCGACTATCTATCTTGACCTAAACAGCACCCAGGGAAAACATCCGCAAACTTCCTCCAAACGGGGATCGATTCCAATCGATACCTACTATCGATAAGTCCGCAACTCTAAGGGGAGGACTCGCCGTTCCCCTCTTCGTAATACTAGTCGCGGAAGGGGAATAGACCCCCGACGCCGCCAGTGTCCCAGTCAGCGACCTCTACGGGGCCGAAGCATTCGTCGAAGAACTGCTCCATCGTTTTGTGAAGGTGGATCGAGGAGCGCTCGAAGCTGTGACCTTCGTCGGGGTACACCTGCAATGTAAGGGTTGCTGTCAGTAGGTATATGTCTATGTAGTATGTGATTGTTAGGAGCAGTTTAATGTGACACTTATGGCAAGGATAAAAGAACATCGTCAAGAAAGTCGTGTCGTGATGGCCTCGTGGGTACAGAACCGACCTCTCAAGTACGAGTGCGTGGGTTAGATTCCAGGACAGGCAAGTACCAATGCAGCTTATCTAAGTTTGTATGTACTTTCTAAGTTTATCTTAGACACCAAAGTTTCGGGTGGCACGTTAAACTGTTGGTCCCGGTGTCATTGAACATCCTTGGCAGTCGTTACGGGTAGTCAGAAGCCAGTAAGTCTGACGCCAGTCTAACAAAGAGGTATCGGGTTGCCCGGGTAACTGGGTTACTAGGGCGAGGGTGATGGCGGGGGGAGGGCGCGGGTACAGTACCTGGTGTGTGTAGAGCGCGGCGCTGCGGATGAGTGCCCGGGCTAGGGCGAGGGTGTGGGCGGGCGGCGCGGTGAGATCGGCGGCGGCGTGGGCGAGGAGGACGCGGCGGGGTGGGAGGTTGCCCGCCTTGCGCCACACCGCGTTTACGCCCAGCGTGCCCGCCCACGTCGACCCGTAGCCGCTGTACCGCTCCGTCCAGTATGAGTCTGAAAATATAGTTTAGATTTCTTTTTCTGGCTGAGTCTTCTCTAACATGTTCTACCGGAACCGATTGCGATACACGGCGCCGTTCTCGAAGTTGTTCGGAAATATCTATACCTCGGGCAGACATTGCAGTTAGGTAGGAACAACTTTGAGGACGAGGTGAATAGGAAAATTCAGTTGGGTTGGGCTGCATTTAGGAAGCTACGTCTAGTCCTAACATCGTCGATCCCACAGTGCCTAAAGATAAAAGTCTTCAATCAGTGCGTCCTACCTGTCATGACTTACGGAGCCGAAACGTGGACACTGACGGTACGGCGGGTCCACAAGTTTAAAGTCGCTCAGCGGGCAATGGAAAGAGCTATGCTCGGCATTACTCTGAGGGATCGCATCAGAAATGAGGTAATCCGTCAGAGAACCAAAGTCATCGCCATAGCCCACTGAACCAGCAAGCTGAAGTGGCAGTGGGCTGGCCATATAGATCCGATAACCGTTGGGGTAAACGAGTTCTAGAGTGGAGACCACGCCTCAGAAAAGTAGTGTAGGACGTCCTCAGGCACGGTGGAGTGATGACTTGCGCAAGACGGCTGGCAGGAGCTGGATGCGAGAAGCCGAAAATCGATCTCAGTGGCGTGCACTTGGAGAGGCCTATGTCCAGCAGTGGACTGCGATAGGCTGATGATGATGACTGTCCGCAGCCGAAACATCGAGTTTTATGAGAAGTACCTCAGACATCAAGTTTTACAAGCACTATGACAGAATACGTACTATGATGCCTAAGGTCAGTGAGCGGCGCGACGGCGGCGACGCAGCGCGTGACGTTGCGCGCATCGCCGGCCGCCAGCGCCGCCGCCGCACCGCCGCCGAACCCGCGCCCCCACACGCCCACGCGGGAACCGTCCACCATCTTTAAGTTGTCGCGGAGGTAGCTGCAAGTTAAAACATTGTTAGCTGCCAGTTGTTACATAGAGGGGTTACTGCCTCGTTGGTCTAGCTGTCGCAAGCGCCGCTACTGAGCACGAGGTCACGACTTCGATTCCCGGGTCGGGCCGAATTCGTGGGCTTTAGAAACTTTTAAGGGGCCCGGAGCCTGGAACTGCTAGGCTGAAGATGATGATGACATTTTTGTAAACCCGACTATACACTTTACTGACATTAAAGAGGAAATAGTATTTAAATTTTTTCAATAAATACTCACGCTAGAACAGCTATCTGATCTTCCACGTCAACCGACAGGAGTTTGTGGTATATTTCTGTTCTTAGCTCTTCTCCCTGCAAATGTATGAGCATGATATGAATCATAGAATCATCAAGTATATAAACAAAAGTTGGATGCTAATGCCATCCCAGGAATATCCAAGAAGAATATATTCCCATCTGATTTACACCCTGGATTCAGGATTCCTGTCCAGGCAGTCATCCATGTAAAAGATGGTTACTCAGCTGCATCTACATAGTTACAGTTTAAGCAATCTCCAACTTAGTTGGGAAAAGTCTAAGGAGATGATGATTGAACTGACCTGACCGCCAGATCCTCTGGCGTCAATTTCAGCAACTATGAAGTTCCTCGCCGCAGCCAAGTACCAGCCCCAGCTTGGTTTCCACCGCTCAGTCACCAGCTGTCCACCAGGTTGTGCCGATCTGGATAAATACACCAAAATAAGTGTTATATATTTATGACTAGGGACTCTCATACATAAGTAATTTTTCGGCGGATTGGTCCCAGACCTGCCTTATTTTTAATTAGCCAACGGTTTCACCAGCTACTTTCAGGTCCTGGATAAAGGTTATTCTTATGTGTAAGCTTTCAGCAAAATGCATCCTGGAGTTTTTCGTGAGGAAGGGAAAACATCCAGATATCTCCAAACTTACAAGCTTATATTATTAGTAGGATTTTACCATTAGGTCATAGCTGGCATAGCTTCGATAGAACGCAATACATAGGAAAGAATCTACAACTTCTGGTAGGTCAGTGCACAGACGAGAATCGTTCTTATAACTATGTACTCACACGTGCAACACGAGTGGTAGAGGCAGGTCATCAGTTTCTCTGAACCCTGGAGGCAGCAGGAGTCGCACGCGAGCTGCTCGATACGCTTGCACCTACAGATAATGAATATAAAGAATTAAAGGTTAAAAGCTTTACATATACCTACAAAATAATTTATTCCAAGGTCATTATCGACCTTACTTGGTCTTTGATTGGTGCATACGCGTCACTAAAGAGAGGTGTCAATAAGAATCTGGACTCAATTTTGTATAACATAGGTACAGGAAATAGTAACGTGGTTTCCATCTCTAATTTTAGTCAATAGCATCCTGGATTTTCATGCAGTACACTTTTATCGGGAACAATCGAAGGATCGACAGGTGTGGAGACAAAAAAAATCTTCTCTAACCATGTACATGAACGTGTTTAAAATTTCCCCATTACGTACCTCAACTCGGAAGTCCTTGACCTGCGGATGGGCGAGCGCGGCGAACTTCTGCGCGAGCGGCCGGCCGTCCCACAGCACCGCGCGCCGCCCGCCCCAGTGGCTGCACACGAACGTGGCGGGGGGACCCGGGCCTAGGCACTCCTGGAATATACGTAAAATATAGGAAATCAAAACGAGAATCCATTTTAAGTGCTGTGAAGAATTTCGTTACTGTGGCTGCCAAGTGGGTAAAGCACCTGCCTCTCAAAGTATGAGAGCGTGCTTTCGATTCTAAGTTTCTAAGTGTATCTTGGATACCCAATTACTGAGTAAAGAGGGACTTGCCAAGGAACCTCTGTGTCTGCGCAAATATTTGTGCTTGTACTTTTCATATGCTCTGAAAAGCTGGCTGATCATCAAGAGATCTCTTTGAGAGAACAGCCGTTATGGCCGAAAGTCGACCTGGATCGCCATTATCATTATTATAATCCTCACCTGCACATAATAGGAGTAGTTCTTGCTGAACATGATGCGGTTGTAGAGACACTCTGTCGGGAGCGTGTCGTTCTCGTCGGCGACGTGTGGCAGCACTGTCGATGTCGGCCATGCTGGCAGGCCTGATGTCGCGTTGTCTAGCTCCTGGAATGAATATTATATTATTTAAAATGTTTGTTTATTATTGGCATGGAGAACAAAATGACGAGTGGAGATTTCATAACTAAAAAATCTTAAAAAATTATCGTCGCCAAAATGCTGATGTTCGGGGGACGAGGAAAGCTACAGGCTCCGCCCTCATGCTTCTTGCTTGGAACCCGTCTATTTTTAAAACCAAAAATCTTCGAAGGTTGCCTCAATGAATCCCTCGTTACTTCACACGAAAATAATATTTTTAAATCCTCCATTATTACTGTGGAGGTATGAGAGCAGAGAGTAAAGATCATCATACCTCACGGTAAAGGGACGATCCTCCGACCGGACAGGTGTTTTTGTCCGGTGGGCTACTACCCGACAGTTGTTGTCGGGGTGATCTATCTGTGTTTACTGTGCGCGCGAATACTCCATGTGCGATGCAGGATAGTTGATGATAGTTGCGTCTCCGAATGTGTAGATGGCGGTGTTGTCAGTTGTAGTACCGCTACATTACTAACTGCCAAATCCTGTAGGCTTATTGTGTATACAATAATATAACATTCCCCAGGTAGATGTTTAACCGTCTGCCGTTCTCCGGTACCATTCTCCGATCTTCTTAAAGGCGTAACCTGCCTAAATAATACAACATGAGCTTACCGAGTCATCAGTGACAGGCTCAGCAGTGGCTATGGGCGGCAGCAGCGCGGCGCCCGGGCACGTGAGGCAGGTCGGCACGTCGGGCCACGACGCCGGGTCCGTCGGCACCTTCACGCGGTACAGGTGCCGCTCCCCGGCTTTCTCTGGTGCAGTGCCTATTACATATCTATGGAGAAAAGGGAAGGATTCAACGTCAACAAAAGTCAGGGAAGGCGATGTACATGTAGACTACGTAATAAATAGGAATTCATACACCATTCGAGCTTCTGCCCGCGGTTTGGTTTGCGTTCCCAAATTCAAAATATACCGGTTCCATTCAAATCTTCATGACTTGCAAGGTAGTGATTTTGATGAGCACATAGGTAATTGCTTCCATTTCGCCAATGAACCGTGGTTATAAAAGCTACAAAGAAAGAAATATATTAATACAGAAACGACGATTACTCACAAATATCTTCTAGTCTCATCCCACCCCATTAACTGGGTGACCTCGTAGCTGCCCAATGTTAGGGTCGTTCTCGAGTCCTGCGTCAACCTGACGGCGTGCCTCCACCAGCCGCCCGTGCCGGCCGGCGGCAGGTCGGCAACTGGCATTGTTGTGTAGATGGTAGACTTGGAGCCGACCAGGGCCATCCCTCCGCACCACCCACAGTCGTCTTCTGAAGGCTCGGAGCCGAGGCCCGACCAGCGGGAGCCGTCCGACTCGTCGCGGTATATCTAGGGGTGGTAAAGTAAGGTATTGAAGAAGTTTTGCCAAGCTACGTTTTCAGGATTTTTCCCTTTTTTATGATTTGATTTCTGATTTTCCCTTCTGCAAATGGATGCCGCATCACACACAACACAACAAGAAATAGAAGATAAGAAGAAGTCAGGTAATATTCTAAGACTTCAAGTTGTTTCGGATTTTTTGCAAGCGCAATATAAAAGTCTATTTGGTTAGCTATGTAAACTGGCAGAACCTCTGGTGGTGGGACTCTTTTTCAGCCTTAATCCTCAATGGTCCTTGTCTGGGATAAATGTCAGACCATGAAGACCATGTAATTTTCATTACTAAGGTGAATCTTTGGACCTATCCTAGCTCCACCTTTTCTTATATAAGCAAGTAGAGAAACTCACATCTTGACAGTTGTAGTGCACAGCGCTGCACACGCTGACGAGGGAGACGTTTTGCGGCCGGTTCAGCAGTAGCACCGCCAGCTGCTTCTCAGACGTCCAGCCCGTCCATCTCACGTACCAGCCTGTGGATGTGATCAGTATTTGACCTTAATTGACAATTATATTAACTCCTCTTTAAGCGATCGCGATGGTGAACTCTGATTGGCCAATCCCTCGTGTAAGTCTTTCGTGGCTCGTCTCATCGTCGTCATCATCTTAGTCATGTGAGAAAATGATGAATAGATAATACGCTTCGTAAGTCAGATAGGCAGTCGCTCCTCGTATAACACTGGTACTCAGCTGCATCCGGTAAGACTGGAAGCCGACCTCAACATAGTTGGGAAAACGCTCGGGATATGCTGATGATGAAGTAATACGCTACGTACGTAGATGATATTTATTTCATAATTAAGATTGGCTAAAGTCGAGAAGAAAATTGTACGTACTATCGTCAACTTGCGAGGAGAACTGTATGGCGTGAGAGAACAGGTACTTCGGAGTCTTCACGCTCACCACGTTCACTGTTACCACTGGATTGTTGGTGTTCACCTGTAAAAGACATATGTACGTTCTATGAGCAACTATCATGTGTATGTATAGTCTACGCATTTTATAATATTCTCGTTTGATGATACTGATCTACTTGATGTAGGATGCAATTTCAAAGTTGTCATTTGCTGTCTTTTTGAGGCAAATAGTCATAGGCACGATTTCTAGTATGACAGAAAAATACTTGAAGATGCAAGTAAGAACCTACCTTCGGATACCTCAAGGTCCGTATCGTGGGATACGCGGGCGGCTCCTGCAGGTCCAGCCCATACCAGGGGTACTTGTGAGACTGGACCAGTGTGTCGTTGTATGTCACATACATGAGGGTCTGGCCATCTGGGCTGAACCACAGCGCCTTGTCAAGGCGCAAGACCTCGGTCTCGTAGAGGAAGTCTGGCACGCCGTTGAATATTACGCCTGGGATCCCTGGAATTGTGAAAAAATGGTTATAGTATGATTCAATGATAAAAGTAAGGACTGGTGGTAATGTTATAAGTATGTAGATTGAGCTTGATTGATATATCAGCTCTTTAGGCTGCTTCAGACTTCATCATTTATTTAATGGGTATCAAGCATAAGTTTCCTAAAACGTTTTGCCTGGTGTCGGTTTTTGTAGCCCTGCCATTTTAGAGTAAACCCCAATCTGCGGAATAATTCCTATACAGCTGAATTGAATAGTGAGTTCTTAGGAAAATCCTGGTTCTCCGATGCATCACGTTCATGGACGCTAATAGACATATTTTTTAAGGTTCTTACCATTATTAGTGATCCTGCAGACGAGCGTCTTGAAGACTTTAGGCTTGAAGTAAATATCGTTGTCATGCACGAAGACCAGCGTGGCTCCGACTGGGGACCACTCCGCGTACTGCAGCAGGGGAGCCGAGCGGTCGTCCTCGATTGGGGACACTGGGATCTTGTTCCTGAACGAAAAATATCAATAGCTGTTAGATATCCTTTACGTACATCATAACTCATTTTTCTTCTGAATTCCCTATTCTATTATTTGGCTAGGCCTCTAATTTTTTGTGATGTCTACTAATAAATAAAAGTCGGGGACGGTGGTTCTACTTGCCCTCCCAGACACTTGGGTGTGGCAAACTTTCGGACTTTGGACAATTTTGAGAAAGTTTCTAAAAACCCACAGAGCAATTTCTGCCCGGCCCAGGATTTGAACTCATGATCCCACGCACAGAATTCGCACTTGTGTTCTCGAGTTCAAGGGACCAGGACCAAGAAGACTAAGGTATCTAATAGAAAGAACGCTATATAGTACAGGAGCTCGTGTTAATACAGACCTGTTAATGACGTCATAGACGTGATAACGTGCGAGGCGCGCGTGTCTCCACCCGGGCCTTACGTCGGAGATCAGCAGCACGAACTTCAGATCCGCTGACACTTTGAAGTCTACGGCATTTAGTTCTCTCTGGAAAAGAAGAAAATGACAAATCAGAAGCTTTACTAAAT
The DNA here is from genome assembly GCF_030705265.1 of Helicoverpa armigera. NCBI lineage: Eukaryota > Metazoa > Arthropoda > Insecta > Lepidoptera > Noctuidae > Helicoverpa > Helicoverpa armigera. The sequence goes on from NC_087144.1 coordinate 484,407, forward strand.
AATTGTGTGCACTCAGAGCAGAGTCAAATTAGTATAAGGAAAATTTCGCTTAAATCGTGGAAACAAATAAAACACTTCACAAAGCTTATAAAGTGAGAAAGTAAAGTGGAACGGTAATTATTTTGTGTGTTCCAATTATTTGCTAAATAAAGCATAATATAAGGTAGTCCTCATGATAGGTGTTTTACCTCTCAATAAAAAATAAATGATCGTGGGTACCAAAAATCAGCATAAAAAAGATACAAAAATCCGATGTTGTGAATTCACCTGAAACACTCATTGGTAACACTCGAAATAATTTACTCAACCCTCCGCAGCTTAAAAAGTAACAATTTAAATAAAATACGCGCGTCACGAACCATTAAGTTCACATTGTTTCGCGCGCAAAATTAATGGCCGCTTGACGCGTTGCCTTTTTGACACCCACGTAGTGCCGCTGTCAAACGATTTATCTTTTAAATGTTTGCCTTTGAGTGCTTGAGAGGCTCTTTTGTTTATTAATTAATTATCTTCCAGGAATAATATTGTGTATGAAAAGCGAATATGGAATGAAAAAATGAGGTTAAGTGGATAATTGGTTCAACATTCGTTATCTACTTATTTTCCGTTTGAAAAGAGTGAATTTATTGGGTATCAGTATTTATTCGAACGATAATAATTTATTAATATTGGTGTTATTTCAGATTATGGTTTCAGATAAAGTCGGTCTCCTGATTTCAATAAATAGCTACTGGTTGACTGTATTTACTGTGCTGTATAATAACGATATTCCATTGGCAGTTTAAAATACCGCTCCGCTTTGCTTGGGTGTAGTCTGGGCTTTACTCTCATCGCTTTATTTTGAGAGTAAATATATATTTTTTAATCCCAAAGAACACTCAAAAGCATATTTAAAAATTGCGACGCACAACCACAAAGAATTTGTATACACCCATACATCACTTTCACTAGCTCCCCGACTACAAGTAACTACTATTCAATAACAGCCGAGGTAACAAATCAACCAGTGTGGACTATACCTGCATCCTGCATACAGCTCGCTGTATTTCAGCATAAACGTCTATCGGTGATAAATGTGTTGCACGCGCTTCTAACTCCCGGACTATGAACTAGGGCTGCTGCACTACATGAGTCAAAAGTGACATGTGAAGTCAATTTTATGGTTAAAAAGTAATTCAAGTTACGGAATGGGTTACTCCGTGTTTTGGAAGGTAGGTTAAATTGGTGGTTCCCGGCTGTTGTTTAAAAAACTTTGGCAGTCGCTAGGGGTGGTCCGAGAGCCTGACAATCAATCACATCAAGGGGTATTGGGTTGCTGCGGTAACTGAGTGGAGGAAGTCAGATATGGCAGTCGCTCCTTGTGGCACACTTTTACTCAGCATTGGTAAGACTGGAAGCCGGCCCCAACATAGTAAAAGTCTAGGCATATAAGTTTTATACAGGTAAATCGCAAGCATAAATTCTACAATGACACACGCCACAACTTGCAGTAAAACAAAAACTTAAAATGCATTTACAATTCAATGCGCGCCGTATTTCCATCGCGTATTTATTAAAAAGCACCCACAAAGAGACCGCCTACGTTTAAACTCTTCATTTTAACCGTTACAATTTAACTGGAGTTCTCATTAACGGTGACGTTAATGCTGAGGTGAATTTCATGGATTTCGTGCTCATCAATAATTGTGTACCGATTCATAAGAGGATGTAAAGAATTCATTTTAATTTGGATTTATCGGAAAAACCTCAACCAAACAGGTTCCAGACTATTTAAAGAATATATTAAATTATGTATTTTTCATTGAATATCGATTTACCGATCAGGCCGGTGAGCTTAAATACTTATTATTACCTTTGATCAGTTTTAACAAGAAGCGATACCTCTTGGTTGCCAGGTTAACTGGGAAGACGAGGTCAAATAGGCAGTAGCCTCATATATGACACTGGTACTAAACCACATCAGGTGAGACTGCCGGCTGATTCCATTTCATCCTCCGAGCCTTTTTCCCAAACTATGTTGAGGTCGGCTTCCAGTCTAACCGGATGTAGCTGAGTACTAGTGCTTTACAAGGAGCGACTGCCCTGCCTGACCTTCTCAACCCAGTTACCCAGGCAACCCAATACCCCTTGGTTAGACTGGTGTCAGACTTACTGGCTTCTGACTAACCGTAACGACTGCCAAGGATGTTCTATGACAGCCGGGACCTACAGTTTAACGTGCCATCCGAAACACAGTCATTGGTGTCTAAGATATACTTAGAAAGTACATACAAACTTAGAAAAGTTGCATTGGTACTTGCCTGACCTGGAATCGAACCCGCGCCCTCATACTCGAGAGGTTGGTTCTTTGCCCACTAGGCCACCACGACTTTTTCCGCCGGCTGATTCCATTTGTACTAAGGAAAAGGTTCGGCAAAATAGTTTGCAGCCCCAGCTTTTTAATTTAAACTAGAAGTTAGTAAATCAATCAATAAATGACACTGGCTTAAGATAGCCATAAAGTATCATAAAACCTCCTTCACCGAAAACAAAACACGTACTTCAATAGCGGCCATATTTAATAAACCCAGCGTTTTAGCGCCAAATATCGGCGAAGCAAGATGGCGCCGACACGTGAGGCCCGCACACGGAATACATAATGAAATGAACGGATATTAAAACGGAACGAAAAACTGTTGCTGAAACTAAACTGATTTTCACTTATATGGGATATGTTACTTGTTTTTCGGTAACTTTATTAATAACTAGCTGTTCCACGCGGTTTCATCCGCGATTCGAGGAAACTACTTCCACATACAGGTTAAAATCTATGACACCCCCAAATAACATGGCCTTCTGTTCAGCCGAGCTGGAGAATACTCCTTGCAACGCCACTAACTCTCGTACACACAAACGCACTAACATCTTTATGCTAAGGTTAAGTTAAGGTTTCTTCTTATTCCGAGAATTATGTCAAATATCTCTTGCTATTAAAGACCTTTTTATCAAGTACCTAAACCGCAGGCTTAATCACCTAACAGAGTTTTCTCTGACGAGGAATTTTGACGACTACAGACCACTTTTAGACTCTGAAAGTTTCTGAAAATTTTTAAAAACGGTACCAGTCTATGAGCGGCAACATCCGTGGGCTGAAGCTAGTACAAAATAAACTGAACATATTTGAATATTCCTTGTCAATAACCGGTTTGCACGTAAGCACCATTTCATTTGGTAAAAGCCTGGAATATATTCCAGACTTATCAAATTGAAATGTATGTAGCTGACTGATTCACTTATACATAAACTAGCTGGTGCCCGCGACTTCGTCTGCGCAGGTTTAGTATTTCGAACAATATGTTTACAAATTGTAGCCTATGTGTTATTCTGATGTATAAGCTATATTATTGTAAAGTTTCATTAAAATCCATTCAGTAGTTTTTGCGTGAAAGAGTAACAAACATCCATACATCCATACATCCATACATACAAACTTTCGCTTTTATAATATTATATAGTAGGATATGAATGTCTATATATCTGATTGCGTTTAAATAAAAAAATATTATCTAGCATTTGCAGACGGCTTCGTCTTAAATTCCCTTAAGACTTAGACTAATCGAACAGAGGGCTAAAGCATTCTTTATGTAATATTCATTTCCTATTTAATTCCTTTGCTGCAAACAGAGCATTAAAATTTGTTGTTGTCTTCAAAAAAGTTAGTTGGGATTAGTATGCGCTCGTTTAGCTTATTTCAAAGCTCGACTTTTGATTATCACCCCCTTAAGAGGGCTCTAAGATATAACAGCCGTGTGTACCTTCCTTAAGGATACGCACAAACATTTACCTGAAATGGTACTCCTAATATCTTTCAACTTAATGGAATTCGGTGAAAAATCTCACGATTTCCAAGCCTTACAATAAAAACCAGCATTCAGCAAATCCCTGAAGAGTATCCTTTCAACAGAAAGTACATAAGCCAAGAATACGACGAAGCAAGACAAACAAGACAAGACTTGCAAGAATTGTTACGATTGTTATCCGTTCGCGGGAATGCCGATACATTTGTATTGAGTGTTTTATGTGGGCGCTTGTGTTATCTGGAGTGGGCGGCTGTTACACCGATCAGAACATTGGAGGAATAGTTTTTTAAGTGATATAGATGGAGCTTGACAGTGCTCTTTAAAGCAGCGCCGAGCTAACCTATTCGAAAGAGTAATTGTCCCTAATATTGCAAAGAGATTAAAAAACGGATGGTTATCGCTACATAGAATCTGTCAAAGCTACAGTGACGCTAATTTAGGCTACCGTTTCGACAGTAAATACTAAGTACCAATGATACTTCGTATTTGTAGTTACTTGAAAAGTAATCCTAATTTATTCTGCTACGACATATTATGTACGTTATGAAGAACAACGCTAATCTATTTTACGTAATAAAACGCTATTAATCATTCTGTCACTCTGTTAGCATATTTTAAGATACAATCTATTTATTTTCTCGAGAAAATAATTCTAACTTCATATACCGTTACGCTGATACAATCTACATATTGCTGACAGGACTAAAATGTTAAATATATTCTTTTAATTAATAGGAATTTTATTAATAGGAGCTGGATGCGAGTAGCCGAAAATCGATCTCAGTGGCGTGCACTTGGAGAGGCCTATGTCCAGCAGTGGACTGCGATAGGCTGATGATGATGATTCTTTTAATTGAAGGAGAAATTTTAATTTTCATATCTCTCGAAGTGTTTTTGTATTTTCATCAATCATTCTAGTATCTGATTTTACGTCTAAAGTCGTTTATATTTTTTGCAATCAAAAAATGGAAAAATTAAAAGGCTCACATTCAAAGACACCGATCACGATAAAACTTGTAATAGGGAAAGATAATAGATATAGTAAGTCTATTTTTCAAATGATTTGTCAACATGGTGTGTTCATCAGGCTTCACAAGAGATGGGGGAAATTGATGAAACGATACGAAAAGATAAGTTATGTAAATGTCTAAAGTTACGCTTCGGTGTAAATGCAGTTTACGCTGTGTAAAGTACGTCGTACAGATGATCGGATATACAAAATTTATCGCATTCTTAAGAACAGGATAGCAGATTACATTCGCTTTGACAAATAATATAAAATATAGCATTGGAGCATTAGGTTTATCCGATGCCTTTGTAAAATATATGCCTGTTTATACGGAGATAAAAGAAAAAGTCGTTTTTCAGCGGCTTTCAGTGAAGCATAAAAATAGGAGAACTTTTGCTATTTATGAAAATATCCAGATAAATTACACTTGTTTACCTATATTATGACCTACTATTTATTTGGATAAGGTTGACTTGAAATTGATTGCGGTCACCTAATAGATTGGGTGACATTTTGAAGTAGGTACTTATTTGCACCTGATTTTTTCTCAACTTTAAGAAAACGTTTAAGTTTCCACAACTTGGGTACAATTTTATATAGGGTGACTGGTAATTAGAGTTTGATCACTATAACTGAACAGCGGTTTCAAACTTTTGGCCTTGCCTAAATTTCAAATAGCTATTTTGCTATTGTGATTAACTGATTTTAATCACAATAGCAGCAATAACGTCGCTTATTATAAAACAATAGAAAATCGATTGTATCTCGCGTATATTTGCGCTCCGACATACAACGAGTTTATCTAATAGTAGTTAAAACTTTGGAATAATAGTTGTTTGTAATCACGTAATTAAGTATCGGTCACTTATCTATACTAATATTATAAAGCTGAAGAGTTTGTTTGTTTGTTTCCTTGAACGCGCTAATCTTAGGAACTACTGGTCCGATTTGAAAATTTCTTTCAGTATGAGATAGCCTATTTATCGAGGAAGGCGCCTATATACTAAAAAGTAGCCTATAGGCTACTTTTTATCCGGGTTCGTGCCGAGGTTCCCATGGGATGCGGGTGAAACCGCTGGCAGAAGCTAGTACTTATATAACCAGTCACCTTATATAATCCCACTATGGCAAAATAATACATTGACTGACCAACTCATAAGGCTGTTAATGAGCCACGGAACAGTTAAAATGATAATGTCACGGTATACCCTGTGGGCTAATTACATATGTAATTACTTAATATAGTGGTCATGTATGCCTACTGTGGTTGGGAAATGCATTTAAGATGCGTCGCCATGATTGCATTTCAAATTACTTAAAGCAGATTATCATGATGACAATTACGGTAGCTCATTTTGCCCAATTGGGAGACCGAAAGGCTAAAAATCAGACATTATGGCTCGTCTGTCTGTTTGTCACAAGTTTGTATCTCATGAACTGTGATAGCTACACAGTTATTACAGATTATATAGGTATACTTATAAGCAATTATCTCCGAGAAAAAACCACGAGTTTTCTATTTTAATTTCTACTTAGTAAGGCAAGTAAAGTTTGTAAGGTAAGTCCTCGGGTCCTCAGGTTCTATAATAACCAATTTACCGTGAAAGCCCGTATCAGAACGACGTTATTTCCCATACTTCGCCTGCATATTTTCACTTTCCTCGCCACAGTATACAAATCGAAAGATACGTATCTTACCGCACACGACGTATCGGTGCTGGCTCATTTCCTTCAAAGTGGGCAGCAATCTGAGCAGCCTTAGATCGTTTAACCAACAGGAACCGCCTTTTCGCATTTTCACATAGAGATCTATGCGAGAAAGTCTGCTCATTTAAGCGTTAGGTAACGTAATAAGTAGTGATAGTTGATGCAGTGATGCATATATTTTCTATCACACGTAGACTTAACGCATACATATACTAATGAACCCTTCCACTGTGTTTGCAACGTGTTAGAGTCTTACTGACTAGAGTCTAATCCCACCATGTTCCTTCTGGTGTCCTTGGTTTACCAGGGCCGCGGTAACTTGCACGTACAATTCCCAGTTCCAGTAGGTGTATTCGTACCTTCGGAGGGTAAGGCATGGCAAAGGCGTCTCCAGTCAGTAAAATGATCTAAGAACACCCACGTGCTGCTTATCGCTTAGCTATTTATATACGCGAGGTAAGCAGCTACCGAGGTCGTATCATACGTATAGATGTTCTAGATGCTTCTTAAGTTAAGCTTAGTGTATGAGTGACTATATTTAATACCACGACGAGAGTGAGGAGGTCAGATAGCCAGTCACTCACAAACACTGGCAGCTGCTATTAAAACTGATCCCAACATAATTATGATTAAAAAAAACTACTACTTTTAAAGAGCATTACAAAGTTTCTTGGCCCCTTGTCTTTTCTTAAAACTTTGCATCGTTAAAATAACGAACTTAATTCAATTGCAATAAACTGCAGTCAGTAAAAACGACAAAAAAGCCCTCTTAAAGTGGCATTTATTAGAAACTTATTTAACAGAAACCAATACTACTGTAGAAAATCAACTTATGACACAAAGGCTCGTTGTCAAAGTCTTTGAACTGAACCAAAGAAACCAAAGTAAGTACAAAGTGAAGTGCTTTTAATGAAAGTACTCTGTCGTTGAGTTTTGCTTTGAAAATAAATATTTTGTATTGACAGTTTGATGTTATAGATTGCGGTTTTAAACTGCATTTATAAGTGTAGTTTGTGATTGTGTAGCAATTTATTCAAAATTACAAGTTGAAATTGACCAATTGGAAAACTCTTCAGGTAAATGGCTCATTTATTTAGGAAGGATAGCCCGTTCATCTAGCTAGGTAGACAGTATGTATTTTATCCAGGTGCGCGAAATAGTTCCCACGGGATGCAGGCAAAACCAGTTGTGAAAACTATTAAGTTAACATTTACGAGAGCTAAAACTACAATTATCCACATCATTTTTCATGCAAATCGAACAACATTATTATGAAATTGGGCGGGGTCAACTTGCATCTATTACCAGTTGTAACAAAAAGAATTATAGTCAAGGATGTACTTACGAATGTAGAATTATTCATGAGAAGTCTGGTGGTGAAGTTCTTGACGTTGAACAGCGTGAGCCCACCCCATCTGTCTCTGAAGACCAGCTCCTCGTCTGAAACAATTGATTATCACATTAAATTTCATATATTGTTCAGTATGATATTTGGTAAATTACATGTGATCTTAAAAACGTTTATCAAAATTCAATCAATATATACAATGTGTCCCGGGGATAAGTGACCGCCTGAAATTTTTTGAATATTTGTACAAAATTAAGGATAATTTCTTTTATATTTTTGCAAAAAATCATAAAAAAAAATTTATTGTCAGGCCTGTTAATAACAGGCTTTGCTCTTTTTTTACCGAGTAGGAGTCAAATTTCAACTGACTGTATTTTTGCATTTGTTTGAAATAGAAGCAAACATTGTTCTGAGCTATTGTAGGAAATATCATGTAGTTTATTAATAAATTAAAAGAAAGTGATATTAAGGGGGCATTTATTGGACTTATTTTGGAAAAACTGAAAAAAAGGCGTTATTTTCTTTGAATTTTTATTTTCTTTTTTTTCTACTAAATGTTTTATTACATTTTTGTTATGTTTGATAAACTATGATGTCGGCTAGTCAATAAAGAAAAAAGAATTTAAAAAGATGTAAAAACTTAGGAAATATCTTAAAAAAACTGCAGCACGTCACAGTATTTACTAAAAAAAATAAAAAAATCATTAAAAAAAAGCCAAAGGCGGTAGTCCCAAATATAAAGGAAATTATCCTTAATTTTGTACAAATATTCAAAAATTTTCGGGCGGACACTTATCCCCGGGACACATTGTATATATCCTCCTAAACTCTCCAACTATTAGGACGTATTTGTTGGAAAAAAGACAAATAAAAAACATCTGAATTGAGAGTCAACTCAATCTGAGAGCAATATCTAACTGAGAGGGGCTTGTTAAATCATTTTCAAGTTAAAGATATTGTTAATCAAAAGTTATTCTCAGACACCGTAATTGGTAGATGCATACGATATGTGTGTGGCCGTTATTTATACAAGAAAAAGCCTGCACTTTCAATTCCACTTAAAACTAAATATCTTTTGAGCAACGCTGTTAAAGTCTTCTCTAACCGACATTTCCCAAAACTACACCCGAGAATTTCACGTGAAAATCTCCTCAAATATCTTTAGTCTTAAACAAATTGCGTGTGTAACCCGCTTTATTTCCAAACTGCCTACAAAAAGCGATTTGCAGCAGCGTGGAAACTACGGGGGTTTTATTACAACTAATATGGGAGAAAGGTACCTTACTGAAACGACCTTAGACACGGAGTAAGGAAAGGTGAGCGGAGATGCCATAATGCAGGTAGGTCAGGCGCCTTCTTTTAGGTCAAATACGTACGGTGGGCATGACTAAAATGATCAGCTACGAGTGAACTAACGAGGCGTTCAGGTTCTTTGACACATCTGTCAACGATTTTTGGTTAGACAAAAAATGGTAGGGTTCAAAGAAGGCGCTTAAGGGCGAAAACGTTCTCGCAGTAACGTTCCTCGTCCTCCGCTCATCTAGATTTTGGCGCGCTATTTTCTAAGGCGATTTTCCGTTATGGCACCTCCGCTAGTCATTTGGTTCTCCATGTCCGTAAAATATCCTTGGGTCTTGTCAAACTGGTGAAAATAGCTTTAGTTGATGTGCCAATGTAGCTTGAACCCTCAAGGTTAAGAAAAGGGATCAAGGCATACATACATGGGTTGGCTATAAATAAATTATAAGACTTTTTCCTTTTTGAGTAAAAATCTGATTTTGCTTTTACCTTGACGATTTATAAGTTATTTTATTTTAATACGCTCAAAATAAACAACAGGCCCTTTGCTTGGTAATCTAGTTTTTAACCAACATTAAAAATATGTTTTTTTTTTTCAGACTAAGGAAAATCACTGCTCTGCCGCGTCCTTCATAGAGTAAAAAGTAAGTAGTAGAGTAATTTTCTTTTATAGAGTAATTCGTGAGATTTGTTACATATATGAATTGAAGGTCAAAATTTATACACCACACGTTTTTACAACAAACTCCCAAACAATATTCGCGCGTAACCTTTTCAGTAAAATCATGTTCAGTAAGTAGGGTCTTAATTTAGTAGTGGTACAAAACAAGCCCACTATGTATGCTAGTTGCGAGGGTCCCTCCATCAATCACTGAAGGGTACTCAGCTTTAGCTGCTGTAACTACATACTGTAGTTACGCGTGGACAATAATAAAGGAGCTGAATGTGTGAAAACGTGCAGAGTGTCCACACTGGCGGATTTTCCATCCAGTTTTTCAAAGTGACATCTCTCGTGCATCGTTCGGTTCGGATTTTAGTCGCGCGATCTAAAACCGAACGATTAAAGCAACACATTCCGAGCGCCAATAAGCTGTCGCTTGGTTTTACAGCAATATTACACTAGCGGATTGAGTTATATAAGTCGGACTTTGAAATCTATAAAACCAACGTTAGGAACATCAAATTGAAATCAATCTTTATTTGAACATACATAAATATTGTGTAACTACGTAGGTAGGTATAGATTTAATGTTATTTTTTTACATGCATTCTCTAATATTTCACATTAGGTATACTTATGTAATGTGAGAACCTCGTAGGTATTAAATTCTGTCTACCTACAGCCTTAGGAAAATAAATCGTCAGATATATTACCAGGTTACTTAAGAATTTGCACCACCATACTCATTATCGTTTGTTACCTAATTATGGCACCATCATTTCCCATAACGACCTTCTTACTCAACGTCGATGGACCACATACTGGATGTGCCTACAGCCGACTGGTGGGCGCAGTTGACCCTACATCTCAAGCATTTGACCCCATTACACGGAGCTAATTAATTAACTAGGAAGCACTTCTAGTGATGTAGTGTTAGACAACTTAAGTGTCCGTGTGTAGCGTAAGTTGGGGAATAGTGGAGTTCTGTGATTTTAATTGAACTGTGTAATTGTAGTTTGGTTAATTGTTTTTGGAGTGCACCTGGTTTTGCAAGAAAATAATGGCGTGAAATAGAGGTACTTAGGTTCTTTTGTCTAACTGCTAGGTAAGACAGGGTTGGTAATTGGTTACCAATTTTATTGCCTTGTAAAGTCTTAGGTATTCTTTATGAAAGGCAAAACATAACTATCTTTTTTCTTTGCAAGGATTGATTGCTCAGAGTTTTTACTATTTATGGAAATCTTGATGATGAATAGACAAAATGCTCAAATATCAAAATGATTTGAAGTCACTTTTTAAAGCAAAAGCATCATCATCATGTAATTCACTTGATTATCAAAATTACGAGTACATAACTTTGAAACCTTCACAACAATTATATGAAATTGATATAATACTTTCATAAAGCGTCTGTATACAATTGCTGAGTGTCACACTGATATTATGACTCCACCATCTGCCATCTGTCAGATGACACGCCAGGGGTGTCACTCTAATATAATAATAAGCTGGGTCAGGCTTTTTGTTTTCAAATGTTATTGAAAATTCTTCCTAGGTTTTTTAATAAAAAAAAAATATGAAAGACATTCATAAAGAAATGAATTATTTATATTGTTGAGCCACAATATTTTTTTAAAAGTGTGCTAGGTTTTAGAGGGTGAATACATGTATGTTTTATTTTAAAATAACCAATTAATCATACGAAATATTTGATTAGCAGTCGTAAAAGTGACTAGTTTAGTAGTAAGTGTATAGCTAACGCAGTCAAAAACAATAACAATATTAAGTTTATTAAACAATTTATTAAAATTAAATAAGCCACACTCATCTGGCAACCCTGTCCTGACATCACGTAATACAGTTGGCAACACTTGTGACGTTTAGCACGGCGAATCATTTTAAAAGCTTCCCGCTTTTGTCCGCGACTGTCCGCCCCCCCCATCCTTCACCCCGCACCCTGCACGTCGCACCGTAATGTACAAGTGTACATTTTGGTTACAGTATTTTATTTGAAACTTTGTTGTGAACAAAGAAAGAAAGTCTGCTTTCTCCTATTCTGTATAGGAGTTATGAGTGTGTTTTAATTTTATTGAAAGTTAGGATAACAATATGAAACTTTCTACTGAACCGATTTAATGTTCGGTACATACATAGTCTAAAGACTGAAAAAGAACGTAGGCCATTTTTAATTCGAGGGAGGTAAGTAGTTCCCACGGGGTGCAGGTAAAGCCTCTGGAGAAGCAATTTTCTTATAAAATATCCCAAAATCAGTCGAAATCATTACCCATTTAGAAAATTCGCTTCCAATAAATATCAAATAATACCATAAACTTCAAACCTTATAAGTACCATAAATCTCTAATCCTTTATATTTTTAGCCGATATAATACTTAAAGTTCGCACCCACGTATTCGAATCACATACATTTAAACCTTATCCAAACAAAATTGCATTGAAGAAAAGGGCTTTCACAAAAATCTTTTATGGTAACAAAGAGGGTTTTACTGTAAGCCTTCTGAAACCCTTACAGTACAAGCATACTGCAAACTTTTAGTCGGCCGACCGTTTGTTGCGCTCAGAAATCAGTATGAGAAGATGAATGGTAGTACGCACATTACAAAGATCAGGTATCTAGCCGGTATCAGACCGACTGGTAACAATGATTGGAATCAAGTATTCTTTTAAAAAAAAGTGTGCCAATCATATGATCAACTCTCGGCTGACTGTTTAGTCGGTAGTATGCGGGTACTTTTAACGAATTATATACGGCACTCACGTACTACGTCGGTGCTAAAATATGAGGGTTTTTGAAGGGTCGTAAGAGTAATAATGTTGTAATGTTATCGCTTTGATCGATTGAGAGCCGATGCTCGAAGTCCCCCAATTTCTTTGGGGACTTTGGTTATTGGGTGCTATGGTTAGAAAGTTAAGAGCTCGTGAATAAGTGTAATAACAACACAGGTCGATTGATTGACGCGATCTACCGTGGATGGGATCTTGTCATGACGAGTTTCTTCGTGTTTTAGAGGACATGATAAATTGGTAAGTCCACGCTGTCATTTGAACATCTGACAGTCGTTATGGGTTTCCAAAAGCTAGAAAGACTGACAACTGTCTTACCCAATTTTATTGGATTGCCCAGGTTACTGTAAACCACAAGTACTCAGCTTCATCCAGTTAAACTGGAATCCGATCCAAATATATTTAGGAAAATCCTAGGCAGAAATGTAAATATAACGCCAAAAAGCTATTCACATAACACTCAAATTGATTGGAACCAGCCGATGCGCCGACCAGAATGAAATAGTTCCAGCTAAAATTACTTTTAGGGAAAGCTGAAGTTTTTAGAACTATTTTCTGCCCGGTCACTGAAAATTCATCTAAAAGTTATTGAACATTTTCGAACTTATTAAATCCACTTTTGCGGCTTCGGTGCTTTTTTAGAATAAGTTCTACAAGAGTATGGGTAAAAAGTACTTATGTAACATACCATAAGACATTGAAATTATAATCGCAAGCTTAACGAATTCTTTGATACAAACGCAAATCTTTGTATGTATAGGTGTATGTTCCTCTTTCTCTGTAATGTAGCTCTAAAATCAAAGCAAGGTATGGTTCAAAAGACTCCCTCGAAACAGCTGGTAACTCTGGAGTATTATAAATATGTATAACTGACCAAGGCTTACAAGTTTTCCTTTATCACAATTAAATTGAATTTATAACTATTAAAACACAGAGCACCCTTCAGATAAATTTCCCCAACCCTGTCAGGGACAATTACCCCTTCAACCAAGCCCAACCCGGCAGAATTATACGTGATATACAATTCATACCTTACCACTAACTTTCAATAACAAACTATCTAACAAACAATTAGTAAAGCTATCTAATATGACCCTCGCTAACTGTAGTTATGTATTAACTACAAACGCGGTATTAGAAACGGAATATTTAACAGCCGATTACACGGTTAAAACCCGGGTGTAGCCGGGTGGGGTGTTATGAATTGTTAGGTTACTGTGGCATTATTTTAGCGAGATAACCTTATTTGTTGTTTCCCGTTGGTTTACTTAAGACTTGAGGTTTACCCTTATGTTATGTGTTTGAGACAAGCTTATTAAGATCGTCCCCAATTTGTCTACGAATTTATCTCTGTATCATAAATTTCGTCTATGTGAGTAGGTAGTACAGCCACTAAATTCTAAAATTGTAATAAATATAACGGTTTGGCATATTTTCTATACAAAAGCTGTCAAAGATATACAGTTTCTAACATTAATAGAAGTTATCTGGCGATTGAAAAAACGGCCCTTTACACGTTAAAACTCTTCTGGTTTCTGATAAATTGCACGTACAGTTGTCAGAATCACTTGTCAGAATTTTTTGACCGTCTATCTTCAAAGACCTCTTATTGAAATCGTGCAAAAATTACAATATTATCTCCTCCAATCGATCGTTTTATCAGAATAGCCTCTGCAAGGCACATAATTCACCGGGTGGGCGTGGCTTACCCGGAGTGTACCCGGTTAAGGACACTCAAGCGGCCGGGTGGGGATTTTTTAACCGTGTTCGGAAATGGGTGGTAATTACACAGTAATGGGTTGGATTTATTGTGTAATATGGATGATTTAATGGTGATTAGACGTGCAAAATTGGGATTTCTTTTTGCGTAGTCGCACTCGAATGGTATTTTTTATAATACACTAGCTGTTGCCCGCGACTTCGTACGCGGATCCTGTCCCTTATGCCAGCGACTACGGGGTCAGCAAAATCAAAGATCTGAATAGTCTGATATTGAATTTTAAGGGACCGAAGAGAAACGTTCTATATACTTAATTTTTGTACTTTAACAGCAAAAGCACAGCAGACTAAACAAAACGCTGAGAACTGAACCGCAATAGACGTGACCATAGGGATAAAAGTAGTGATTCTAATTAGTCCGCATTTGTGTGTGGCAAAAATATTACACAAGTATTATTACGTAAATAAACATTAAATAGATGACAAAGTCGTGGTGACTTAGTGGAAGTCGTGGTGGTTTAGTGGGTAGAGAACCAATCTCTCAAGTATGAGCGTGCGTCTTTGATTCCAGGTCTGGCAAGTGCCTGCCAATGCAACTTTTCTAAGTTCATATGTACTTTCTACGTATATTTTGGATACCAATGACCGTCATTTGAGGGATGTTAAACTGTAGGTTCCGGCTGTCATTGAACATTCTTGGCAGTCGTTATGGGTAGTCAGAAGCCAGTACGTCTTACCAAGGGGTGTTGGGTTGAACGGGTAACCGGGTCTTGGAGGTCAGTTAAGCAGTCGCTCCTTGTAAAACACTGGTACTCAGTTGCATCGTGACTGGAAGTCGACCTTAACATAATTGGGACAAAGGCTCTTGAGATAATAACGACAATAATAATGAGATATAGGTACCGCAGGACATCTGAGGCTGGGAGACGGGGAGTAGCGACCCACGGGGCTATATATACTGAGTTCTCCAGGGAGAGTATACTGTCCCCATCTCCGGCCGGTCGGAGTGAATCATGACGGGGGTAGGTCTCACGCCTCTGGCTTGGCTTGGCCGTCCAGAGTGGAGTCGCTAGAACAGGATTAGTAGCCCTACTCGGAGGGTAGGTGCATCATGGTAAGCACAGGGAGCGCGTAATCTGCGTTTAAAGTCCACCGAGGTATCCTCACCCTTCAGCCGCTCATGTCCCTGTTGCCCTCTTGATGCTATTCAGTGGCTGGTTCCCGGGGGCCCAGTAAGTGAGGTGGCGAGTCTCCACCTGCCATTTTTAGATGTACCTAATAGGTACATTGTCATCCACTAACATCCCATCACAATAGCCCAAGTAGTTTTCCTCCATAGTTAGCAATATTTTAGCACAAAACCGGGGATTGTCTTTTTTTAACGACGTCTACCGGGGATTGTCCTTGGGTTCATTTCTATAGTGTATAAAGGGATAATCGTCGGTTTTGTGTCACCATTTCATTAAAGTTGTCCCAAAAGGGCTTCAGCGAGTTGGCTTCGGCCCCACGTTTGACTCCCAAAAATTCGGAACTCTATAGTCCCGAGGTCTGGAAGAGACATACAATATAATAATGAGATATAACGCAACAAAGTCGGAGAGTGGGGGCTCGTGACGCCACGTCTAGGTATGTAAAATTTGTACTAAGCAGTGAATTCAAGTGTTGTTGTATCTTCGTTATTATTTGTTTGTGAGAGAGAGAAAAGAAAAATACGTGTCTAAAAGACGGACTTATTACTTTTTTGATTCACCATACCTATTTCATAACATTCATTTCTATACATTTCAAGTGTAGTATTGCTCCTGAAGTTCCACATCAGGTGTTCCAGATTTTCGATGTTTATACGTCAATAGAGAGTGCATCAGATTGAACCACTTTTGATAAAACGTCATATCTTCATATGCTATAGTCTAGCTGGGCTCCTGGAGTTCCACATCAGGTGTAGGTGTGGTTCAATTTTTATAAGTCAACAGAGAGTGCTTATCAGATTGAACAACTTTTGCTAAAACGTCATACCTCTATATGCTATAGTCTAGCTGGGCCCCTGGAGTTCCACATCAGGTGTTTTAGATCTTCAATTTGTGTAAGTCAATAGAAAGTGCTTATCAAATTGAACAACTTTTGCTAAAACGTCATACCTGTATATGGTATAGAGAAGCTGGGCTCTTGGGGTTCCACATCAGGTGTTCCAGATCTTAAAATTTATTATCTCAGCTGAAAATGCTCATCACATGAAACAATTTTTGCCATGGCACCATTTTTGTATCTCTTATAGTTTTGTTGGTCTGTTGGAGTTCTGCATCAGGTCTTCAAGTTTCGAAGATAAATTATAGCCTATATGTTGACCAGGCTTAATACTGATACAACAAAGAAAAAATCATTGAAATCCGTTCAGTAGTTCGGAAGATTAGCGTGTACAAATCTAAGAAGATGTATACAAACTTTCATCCCCTATTTTATCCCCTTAGGGATGGAATTGATCAAAATCCTTTCTTAGCGGATGCCTACGTCATAACATCTACCTGCATGCCAAATTTCAGACCGATCCGTCCAGTGGTTTCAGCTGTGCGTTGATAGATCACTATGTCAGTCAGTCAGTCAGTCACCTTTGAGTTTTATATATTTAGATATAGTGTCGTTATTGATATATGAAGTAAAATAAATAGGATTTTAAATGAAGAGTGGTTTATTTAAAATTAAGCTACCTTTGTACTATTTATTTTATTTTCTGTGTACATCATCATCCTCCGAGCCTTTTTCCCAACCATGTTGGGGTCGGCTTCCAGACCAATTTTCTGTGTACATAAATGGTCAAAATAAATAAAACTAACTTTAAATCCAAAAATAGATGTAACAATAATGTAATAACAATAACTACCTAATATGCACATTTTAAACAGTATCATTATTGTCTTTTTCTTGAAACAATTTCAATTATTATTCTCTCTTTATTCTCACACAGTCGTAGCAAACTGCTTAAAGTAGCTACGTAAGTTGCTACGAAATCGTAGCAACGACTACGCTTCCGTAGCAACTGTTACCTCAATGGAGTACGTAATATTTTGGGAAGTGCTGTACAATTTGGAACTTTAATTTGAAGGTGTTAAAGTTTATTTTCCTTAAGTGCTATGAGAAAAGAGAATTCAGTTGGATTGTTTTGTAAGCACATTTGTTGAGACAATTTTTAATAGTATAAGATTTATTTAACATCAGTATTTTAAGAACTTAAACGACATCAAAAATCATCAATTGACCTCTTCCGCTGTGGGTTAGCAGCGGTGAGGGAGTGTCAGACTCTTACTGACTAAAAACCATCGTGTTCCGTCATAGGCCTTTTATGAACCAGGGCCGCGGTATCTCTTTCGAACAATCAGAACTTAATCTATATCCAAAAAAAAAATAAAAGTATCTTTTTATAAATACCTGAGTGACCAGGATATAAGAAGTGACTAAGATATCAACATTCTAGACTAATCCACACCTCCATTTGCTAACGAGCCGCCATTTTGTTTGGAGCACAATATGGCAGTGCTTCCGGCCGCGCCGGAAGTGGCTCGCTCACACCGGAAGTCAATTTGTCCGATGCATCACGAACGGAATACTTTATGAGGCTTTACAAATGGAGATCCGTGTTTTTGAGTTTTTTTTTTAATCTGCTTTGATATTTAAGAAAAGCTTTTAAAGATATTTAAGTTTATCATGCATATAAATATTTAATGTTAAATTGCTTTTTGGTATGAAATAATTTTTGAAAAGAGTGTCTATTTAGTTTCTTACCGGTACTTCTCCATAAGACTCTTTGGCACCGTGTTTGATAAAGAACTTTTATAGGCCTAAAAACTAAAAATATATTTTTAGTTATATAAATAGACATACCAAAATTAGCAGGTTAAGGGTCAAAAAACATTTTGTATTTTTTTAGCCCCAACTTATCCAACTTCAAAAAAAAAAACCTAGGCAAGCAAAAAAACAAACATCCAACAAGAAACACAGTAAATTCTTCAGCAACTTTGAAACCCCTTTATAAATTCCAAAGTGTCTCCCACTAATTCTTTTAATTCCAAAGTTAAAAGCCTTTTCAAAGACTTTGAAAGCTGTTTTTCCACCGGTAATCATCTTACAGGTAGCTAATTATGTACCTTTGGGAAAAAGAAAAGAAATAAAAGTAGTCCGCCATTCTTACTACTCAGATTTAACTTTATCTTTTTTCTTTTTTAGCTTTGCTTCTGTGCAGAAGGGGTAATTTTCTCCCCGACTCGTTGGAGATGAAATACTTTATTTCAGTGTCTAGTTTTTACTGTATTTTTAAGTAGCTTCTTGATTTAGTTGGAAAAACTGATAAAAGATAAATACATAAGTGAATGGGAAGAGTCTTCGGAACTAGGCAAGTCTATGTATTACATGATTATAGTAACTTTTAGGCCTTTGGCGTTATTTTCTAATATTTATGGACGATTTTATATACATTGTTAGGTACTTAAAATGTTTTCAAATAATCTGCTGTTTACTATACCTAATCATCTATTAAAATTAGATGAGAATCGTCGACTATTTATTCCTATATTCCATTTTCATTAAGCAATGTCAATAGTTGTTACAAACACATAGCGAAATAAAAATGAGATAATTAACTCAAATAAATGTAGAATTCAACAAATAAATCTTTTAGATTTAGTTTACGTTGAAATAATGTACAGCTCGTGTGAATAACGAAAATAAATAAAAATAACACTGACTTTCAAAAGATAATAATCACTATACCGCAGTTATAATTATGAAACTGTAACTTATCTATTCCTACATTAGGATGCTAGATGAAGCTATAAGCTATTAGTCTGTCATAATTGATATCTCATGAATGCTGATGGCAAGCTCTCGATCTTCATACAAATAGAACTGATAGAGTACTTAATTACTGGAGTTTCACTAACGCTGTGGTCGTGGAAACATAAGGGATAGCGGTTTGCAAGGGAACGTTTGATGGCGTGGCTTAAATACAGCATTATTTGCTTAGCTTTTTCAAGTCTGTTGGGGTTGGCTTCCAGTCTAAGAAGGAAGCAACTGGGTACTGGTGTTTCACATGGAGCGACTGCCTATCTGACCTCCTTAGCACAGTTACCTGGGCAATCCGATACCCTTGGTAAGACTGGTAGTTACACTTTCTGGCTTCTGATTTGTCAAAAATAACCGAGCAATTTTTCTGAGATCAGTTGTAAATCGTTAAAGTTTCGTCTATATTTTAAAGTACAAAGACTTTTTTATTTCAACAAAGCTAAAATATTTAACAACATTATAATCTTAGCGGGCCTGTCTTTGAACTGAATCTATACATTTGACTCCCTCGTCATTAAAATGATTATGCTGAGTTGGCGTTTCAAGCTATTGAACTTCATTCAATTAGGTACTGCTTAACTTGAGAGTATACCAGTTATACAAGATGGGCTTAGACATAACTTAGATGTTACTTGCAAGCAAGTGTTGGGTTGACATAAAATTATCATATTTTTTGTGTTTGCTTGATACTTCGTTATTGTAAGACCGCTTTAAAACACAGTTCGATAGCTGTTTAATATTGTTAAATATGGATGCTGCTAAATAAAAATAAATAAAATAATGTTTATTAGCTAAAAAGAAACTTACAGTATGCTTACATTTATGTTCAGCCAGAAACTAAGCACAGCTTGTATCTTGTGGCTCAGAGTGCGATACTTAGTAGTAAAATCTTCGGAGTCTCATAACATTAACTTATGATAGAGCTTAATTTGCTGGACTAATATTTTCAAGAATTTTCCTAGCTACCTTGAAACACATGCAACTCTAAAAGTAGAATCAAGATAATGATTCCAGTGTTAATGATACACTTATCAGGTATAAAAAAGAAAACTCTCATCTTAGAACTCCTAATTAAAACTCCACAATCCCTTATTATCTTTCATATAAAAATACTCCATTCCTACTCACATTCTAAGAAATCCAATTACTACAGAAGAGTACGTTCCACTAGTACTAGCATTAAAGTCTTTAAGTATGGTGAAGCTGTATGGTGTAGGACTTAGAGTACTATTTTATAGAATATGTATGTAGGTATGTATGGTGTAGGATATTGCTAAGAGTACGAGGGGATTAAGCGCATGTGGACTGAACGTAATTGCGGGGTACGTTTTAGAATAGCGCCATCTAGTTGTGCGTGCGTGAACTAGTAAGGAGTTGAAATTTAGTGGAGCAATTGTATAGGGTGCTTGATTTTTGTAAGTATTTAAATAGGCTTTATAAGCTTTTGCTGATCTCACATTTGAGGAGAAATACTTCTCGCACCAAGATACAAAATATTCTATTCTGATGTATCAGCTAGGTACATTGCTGCCAGGTTTCATTGAAATCAATTCCGCATGTGAAGAAATAACAAGGTTAGTTTGATATTGATATTGTGATGTTCTACCTTATAAATCTTCCTTTTGCTAGTAAGCAGTAGGCTGGCGAAATTTCGGTATCATCTGAATTAAGTCTGGTAGTAAAGCTAGTTAGATTTTTGGGGTTTCCTTTTGCAGACCCAATAACCTTTCGTGATCGTTAACTAGTTGACTGACATTATAATCGGAGCCGCAATAAATTAGTCAGCAAACTTATTCCTATTTTCCATAATAATACACTCGCTGCCTACCCTCTTAGCACGAACTAGCACAATAACTTAGTTAATTAAACTATGTTTGATCCTCGCCGATGGTATGCCGATTATGTGTAGTACCTACAAGTTACGCTGTTGTGTACCTACTCATAGTTTGGTTCCAAGTTAGTTTAGGTACTTAGGTATATGGTTTTATATTTTGGGGATAGTAGTTTTCAATATTTATTGGGGGTATGGTGAAAACAAGTTAGGCAATGTTTTAGGTAGTTTGTTAGTTTATTTTGGATTGTTTTACTGTTTAATTTATATTTTATCTGTACCTATTTTAACTGACATAGTTGGGGAGAAACTCAGGGCAGGTTTTGCGGCTATCTGTATGATGACAAAAACAACTGTTTTAGAAGGGGTTTTGTACACATCTAAAAAGCTATATATCTGCCTAAGAATATCAAAAAGTACATAATGGTTTAAAAATTGCTTCGACTTTTCCGAAGATCTTCTGTCTATAAATATATAAGTAGATAACAGTGAAAATACAGGTATTTTGAAATACGCTCAAAAGAAAACGGGTAACAGTTTGTCGGTTCAGCTAGTAAAATATTACGAGACGACAAAAATGGCGTTCACTGCCGACCATCAATATTTCTCGTGGAATATGAGAGAAGTCGGTTTACATATTTGATCAGAAACTACGGAACTACCGAGCTATTTCTGTTAGGGCAGGTCTATACCCTTTGCACCTTCCCTCCTTCCCAGTACGGCGAGCTGTGTCGGGCAGGTTAATTGTTATTTGTAGATTAATTAAATATAGTAGGGCTATTGTCACACTAGGTATTATTTAGTGTTTAGTAAAAGAGGTCTTAAATTAATGATGATGAAGTCAATCTTTTAGCCGTAAAAGTTGTTTTGACCTAATATTTTTAGAATTTCATGGTGAGAAAACTTAGCAATATGACACTCGTCAAATACCTACATTGATGCTTCTAAAGCTACTGGATATAGCACAACAGCCTCACAGCCTGTCCAACTCAAATTTTCAACACACGTTAATTTTCGACTGTTGGGTAGAAACGCCAAAATACCTACCAGAATTTTCAGTATTCGAAGATATTGCGTAGCGCACGAAAGGCTTAAGTCAATCTAACAAACAAAATCTCCCGGCCATCTAGCTAGACTGTCATTTGTCCCGTCAGACAAGGGTGCAATACTATCGTAGTTCCTGATTGATAGATGTTCAGTTTGAAGCCTGTGTAATTGGTGGGGTCCCTTCAATCAATCAACCAAGTTCGGGATCGAAAGCCAACTTCAAATTGTTGGGATGATAGAAAAAGTTTGCTTTCAAAGAAGTTTGGATTTTTTTGTTCAGGGTTTTTCTTTTGGAAAGCTTGTGAATTGGACTGAAAAGTGTGGACGCATTCTTGTTTTTTTAGAAATATCTTAATATTTTCTTAAACGAAGCCACATTTAGGGACACCTGCTAATTTTATTATGTAAATCCTAGCTTTTTGTTACGAATAGATACAACCCTTTTGTTTATTTTTGGACATGTATTACATCTTATTTTCTTGAAGAAATTGATAACTAGGGACACCTACTAATTACTTTTTAAATGTAAATCCTAAAGTCTTGTTAGAAGAAGAAGTAACTGAAATATCTATCGGAAATAGCCTCAAAAAATAAACTAAAGATTTTTTACGTACATTTAGTAAGCACCACTATAATTCCTTTACACAACGTTAACACAAAAGATAATCTCAAAATTCACCACACACAAACAAAAATTCAACCATCAAAAACCTATCAATCCTTCAAAAACAAATGAACAGCCAGGTCTCCCGTGCTCAATAAAAGTCAATCGCATCATCGCTGGCTGACTAGGCGAGCCCTGTCACCCTGTCAACGTAATCCCAGCAATGTAGCCCGTACCAGGCGATGTTCACGTGAGCGAGTGACCTAATTGCCCACTGGGCAGTATTTCGTCCTATTTTTTATTGTGGCGTGCGTTACTTCAAACGTGTATTTATAGAAGGGTTGGGAAGATGGTTTATGTAGGTATGTGCTGTGGGTTTGCTTGTAACATGAAGAGAGATTTCTTTACATTATCAGAAGTTGTTGTAAGGTGTGACATAGATTTAAATCTTCATTCATGCCAAAGTTTCACCGATTTTCAATTGTTCTTTAGATACGCGGAGAACGCAAGTCCAAAAGATGTATATGATTTCAGTTAAGTTGGCATAGTCCATGGAAGTATGGCACACAGAAGTGATTCACTCGAACATTTATATCATCGAAAAGTGTAAGGAAAACATGTAAATATTTATGACTAGCTGTTGCCCGCGACTTCGTACGCGGATCCTGTCCCTTATGCCAGCGACTACGGGGTCAGCAAAATCAAAGATCTGAATAGTCTGATATTGAATTTTAAGGGACCGAAGAGAAACGTTCTATATACTTAATTTTTGTACTTTAACAGCAAAAGCACAGCAGACTAAACAAAACGCTGAGAACTGAACCGCAATAGACGTGACCATAGGGATAAAAGTAGTGATTCTAATTAGTCCGCATTTGTGTGTGGCAAAAATATTACACAAGTATTATTACGTAAATAAACATTAAATAGATGACAAAGTCGTGGTGACTTAGTGGAAGTCGTGGTGGTTTAGTGGGTAGAGAACCAATCTCTCAAGTATGAGCGTGCGTCTTTGATTCCAGGTCTGGCAAGTGCCTGCCAATGCAACTTTTCTAAGTTCATATGTACTTTCTACGTATATTTTGGATACCAATGACCGTCATTTGGAGGGGATGTTAAACTGTAGGTTCCGGCTGTCATTGAACATTCTTGGCAGTCGTTATGGGTAGTCAGAAGCCAGTACGTCTTACCAAGGGGTGTTGGGTTGAACGGGTAACCGGGTCTTGGAGGTCAGTTAAGCAGTCGCTCCTTGTAAAACACTGGTACTCAGTTGCATCGTGACTGGAAGTCGACCTTAACATAATTGGGACAAAGGCTCTTGAGATAATAACGACAATAATAATGAGATATAGGTACCGCAGGACATCTGAGGCTGGGAGACGGGGAGTAGCGACCCCACGGGGCTATATATACTGAGTTCTCCAGGGAGAGTATACTGTCCCCCATCTCCGGCCGGTCGGAGTGAATCATGACGGGGGTAGGTCTCACGCCTCTGGCTTGGCTTGGCCGTCCAGAGTGGAGTCGCTAGAACAGGATTAGTAGCCCTACTCGGAGGGTAGGTGCATCATGGTAAGCACAGGGAGCGCGTAATCTGCGTTTAAAGTCCACCGAGGTATCCTCACCCTTCAGCCGCTCATGTCCCTGTTGCCCTCTTGATGCTATTCAGTGGCTGGTTCCCGGGGGCCCAGTAAGTGAGGTGGCGAGTCTCCACCTGCCATTTTTAGATGTACCTAATAGGTACATTGTCATCCACTAACATCCCATCACAATAGCCCAAGTAGTTTTCCTCCATAGTTAGCAATATTTTAGCACAAAACCGGGGATTGTCTTTTTTTAACGACGTCTACCGGGGATTGTCCTTGGGTTCATTTCTATAGTGTATAAAGGGATAATCGTCGGTTTTGTGTCACCATTTCATTAAAGTTGTCCCAAAAGGGCTTCAGCGAGTTGGCTTCGGCCCCACGTTTGACTCCCAAAAATTCGGAACTCTATAGTCCCGAGGTCTGGAAGAGACATACAATATAATAATGAGATATAACGCAACAAAGTCGGAGAGTGGGGGCTCGTGACGCCACGTCTAGGTATGTAAAATTTGTACTAAGCAGTGAATTCAAGTGTTGTTGTATCTTCGTTATTATTTGTTTGTGAGAGAGAGAAAAGAAAATACGTGTCTAAAAGACGGACTTATTACTTTTTTGATTCACCATACCTATTTCATAACATTCATTTCTATACATTTCAAGTGTAGTATTGCTCCTGAAGTTCCACATCAGGTGTTCCAGATTTTCGATGTTTATACGTCAATAGAGAGTGCATCAGATTGAACCACTTTTGATAAAACGTCATATCTTCATATGCTATAGTCTAGCTGGGCTCCTGGAGTTCCACATCAGGTGTAGGTGTGGTTCAATTTTTATAAGTCAACAGAGAGTGCTTATCAGATTGAACAACTTTTGCTAAAACGTCATACCTCTATATGCTATAGTCTAGCTGGGCCCCTGGAGTTCCACATCAGGTGTTTTAGATCTTCAATTTGTGTAAGTCAATAGAAAGTGCTTATCAAATTGAACAACTTTTGCTAAAACGTCATACCTGTATATGGTATAGAGAAGCTGGGCTCTTGGGGTTCCACATCAGGTGTTCCAGATCTTAAAATTTATTATCTCAGCTGAAAATGCTCATCACATGAAACAATTTTTGCCATGGCACCATTTTTGTATCTCTTATAGTTTTGTTGGTCTGTTGGAGTTCTGCATCAGGTCTTCAAGTTTCGAAGATAAATTATAGCCTATATGTTGACCAGGCTTAATACTGATACAACAAAGAAAAAATCATTGAAATCCGTTCAGTAGTTCGGAAGATTAGCGTGTACAAATCTAAGAAGATGTATACAAACTTTCATCCCCTATTTTATCCCCTTAGGGATGGAATTGATCAAAATCCTTTCTTAGCGGATGCCTACGTCATAACATCTACCTGCATGCCAAATTTCAGACCGATCCGTCCAGTGGTTTCAGCTGTGCGTTGATAGATCACTATGTCAGTCAGTCAGTCAGTCACCTTTGAGTTTTATATATTTAGATAATTATACAAAAACCCCGACGCACTGAAGTTTTACATAAAGCGAAGAAGGAATCTAAAAAATAATCCCAGGTCGAGGCAGGCTAAAAGCATTACCTTAACCGGATTGAAGACTACGCTGCACGCTCTTAAGGTCCTACAGACGAGCGCGGAAACGCTGCGGTTTTATTAATATCGTTATGAATTGATCTCGAACGTAATAATAAATCCGTGCTACTGGACGAAGAGTATGTATTATATACATCCCATCTACTTTAATCAAAACCACCTCACTTAGTGAACCTATTTTACTTATGTTGAGTAGATTAATTATTTTATGATTATGACATTTTAAAGTGTCAGTTTCATTATTTTTACCATCGAGAAGTCTTTCTAACTTAATCGTAATATATTCACACGTAATATAAACAGCAGGTAAGTTTCCGTTTTTTTATGTCTACATTCAAAATATCTTGCATTTCCAAAAAAAATGTAGGCCATGAAATATACCCTACACACTTTTAGGTCTACACAAAACGTACACAACGCAGCGTTATCGTCCGCCCGTCTGTGCGTCCCTCATCGCATTAACACTAACTAGATTGCTCCGCTCGTGTGCGCTAGATATGAGCCTCGGATTGTGTCCCAATCATATTATCTGTTCAATTCTCTGTAACTCATGCTGACTTGTTCTAGTCTGTGATAAGTATGGTTACAATACAGTTGTGGGTCATTGCTCTCACCTTGCATATTTTTATGACTAAGATTAGGTGTCGAACGCATTTCCGAGCGCATTCCTTGTAAATTGAACCTGGATAATAAGTAGGTTACATTCTCTCATTTTTTGCCTCCTCCTTTCCGTTAGGCTCATATACGGTCTCCGATAAATTAGTTATCGAATCCTGAAAGCAACAAGACAGTGTTGACAGTGTTTAGACAAGTGTTAAACTATCATCATCATCATTTCAGCCTAGGGACGTCCGCAGTTGTACATTATAACATTACTAAGAGATAGATAATATTATTATTCTACTTTCTATTACAAGGAACTTTGACTTTGAATAAAACACGTTTCAGAAAAGCCTCGTTTATTTGATGAACTTACAAAAATGCGTGGATGTGATTGACAGCTAGAAAGACAGTTACGGAGATACGAAAAGAAGGAGCAACACTGATGTGACATTTTGATACATAACATTATTTTCCTGATTTTTCCTCGTTTTGACTTTTGAACCTTATTACTGGCATAATAAGGATCTTTGACACAGGGGTCGGTTGATACACTTTAGCAAACCAATATGGCGTCTAATTTCCTTACACAAGCTACCATAATATTTCTCTTCTAAAAGGAAAACAACAAAAATATCCTCGAAAATTTCCGTAAAGCTAGAAAATCCTAGCTGATGCTGAAATAAACTAGTTGCGAGCCCGGGCTCACTCGCGCGGTAAATGCGATCTCGCATGATACTGAGCGGCATATCATTTATATGCACCACATTTTTAGATGGAAATTAAATATGTATATTTTTCGAAATATTTTTGCTTATGTAAGTAGAGTTGGTTTAGGGATTTTTACATGTTTATGTAATGAGATGGATGTGGTTTTAGAAATGTTTAGAAATTGACTCTTATTTTGCTGGTTACTTTCTCATCACGTAGTTTTGATATTTTCAAACTGTTGATGATCAAATGATCATCTATTAATATTCGCATTTTTAGCAGGTAGGTACAGCAATGTGATACATGCTACAGAAATGGTAATCAAAATATTATTTCAAAGTGTTCCTGTGATCCTTTTACCAGCTAAATAAATCTAATTCACACATAAAACCGAAATTTGGAACTCGGTTAAAATACGAATTAACCCTTCAAAAACTCTGGAAACTTCGAACATTTTCCCAGTGCGGATAAATACGGGAGTTTAGAATTTTGGCAAAATTCACGAAATGCGGTCACATGATTTTAGGCATTTGATGCCTGGAGTGGCACGTTATTTTGGAATTTCTTGCAGCGTCAGAATAACGGAGGAAGCGTCATGCTGGGGAATTAAATGCTTTGAATTTCTTGAGAAAGATCTTAAGACATTGGTAAAATAGTGACTCAACATACTGACCCTCTATTCTTCAACAGCATATTTTAACCAGTATGTCATAACAAATAAAGAAGACATGGTATAAATAATTTAGATGGAGATAGGTGAGATAGGTTAAATTATGGGGAAGATCATACTACCTTTAAAAATTTTTATCGAGTACATTGAAAATGCTTATAAACCTGATATTATATATCCACGTAAGTAAGTACAGCTACCTAATTACACTGTTATTCCTTCGTCTCCAACCCTGACATCTAGTCACATATCTACCCCAAACTTCTAACCGTTTTACGCAATCAATAGCCCGAATTTCTCCACTATCAATGCTTTATTTTCTCCAGTCGTTGCGGCGAACCACCCTACTATTTAGACGGAGAATTTTCACTGCAAACCGCTTTGCGATTGTTCCTGTTATTCCATCTTGGATATATGCCAGGCAGGGTTTGCTGACGAGCCAAACTGGTCTCCACTCTAGTCTAACTTTCACCATAAATTTTGGAATGCAGTACAAAATGCTGTTTATTTCGAAATTTACGTTTTTTAGCTGCTTTAATGCGGTTTCTTGAAGTGGTCGTTAATGGTTTAATTAGGAAAAGTTGGAGAGTTTTGAAAGATAAGAAAGAAATGGTTTGTTGGGCTAGTGGTTGTGACTAATTGCTGTTCGTACACATATTAATCGAGTCAAATAAAGGGAGAATCCGTGACAGTACGCAATGTGTGGTACATTATACTCTTGAACGCAAGGAAAAGTGCCATATTGTAAACTGATTATCAGTGCATCTGCCAATACAGAAGTCTACTTCCAGATTTTAAATGTGGCTGATACTTAGATTGCTCTTAAAAAGTTAATAACGTAAGTTTTCTTTTTCGCAATAACAAAACTTGGACCATTTGGCTTTGCTTGTTATTTATTTCACAATAAAAGTATATTAAGAACTAATGCATTTATTTGTCAACTATAGTACCTTTTGGAACAAAGTAGGGTGCCAAAAAATGTATATAAATCGCGGAGTCACAAACTCTTTGGCGCTTGAAAACTTATCGAATTGCCTCATCAATACAAAGTTTTTGAATCCAATTACCAAGTTTGAGGCGAGGCACGACCGCCAGTGTTGCTAGACCTCCGAAATACTTTAGGGTTGCCATGATATGGTAACGTGTTTAGAATTTGTTTGTAGAATGATAATTTGGTTTCTGGCCATTTGGTGAGTACTTAGATGACCATTTAGTTATGCCACTCTTTTTCTCGGTAGCCAAAGAAGTTTGTGTTGGCAGTCGTCCATTTGTGACTGCGGTTATACCTGAATTATGTGAACAGCCTCTTGTAAAAAATATTTGATTCATAGTAGATTAGTTATTAAATAAAAATTATTGTGTTATTTTCGGTACCTTTACAATTTGTAAATCACAATAAATCAAAATTACGTAAGGTAAGCAGTTTTTTAACTTTTCTTCAATGAGACTGATTGCAAAACCTACAGTCGTAATATTTTTTCTACAAACCAGATCAGTATTTAGTGTAGCCACCCTAAACTCTTAGCTAAGTTCTGTAACAGGCCGTAACCTCGCAGGTCAGCTAACACTGGTCCAGACTTCTCCGTTTTTGTTCGCGTTCCTCATCGTCATTAGACCATTGTGCCTTGAGCCATGACACCGCGTTTTGTGACAAGGGGGTGTAATTAAAAACATGCTTGTCAAATGTCTTGTGGAAATCCTTACTTATGTTTTGAATTTTAAAGTAATTCTGTAAGTTTGTCTGACTTAAAAACAAAAAAATGGAAAGTATGGCTGCTAAATATGTTTTATTTTATACTAGCTCTTGCACGTGGTTTTATACACTTCCTGAGAGAAGAACGTTCCACGTACAGACCAAAAAGTTGTCTAAATGTTATTTTGATTTAAGGGCTATAACACTGTAAAATTTCATTATAATCCCTTACATAAGTTTTCGTGAGAATTATAATCAGTCACATCGACATTGCCCAGCTTTACAATCATTTGCCAAGCCTTTTCTCAAAGAGTCACCTACATACTCGTCGGTTCGGTGTCCTATCTAATGATCCCCTGGATCTTGTGTATCTTACGTAGTAAGTGAATACTGAAGCGGTATCCCGACATGAAAATAAGTATAAAATATATTTCAATACCTTCGCATATGGCTTCTAAATAGATAAACAGTGACGTCATGACGGTGACGTGACCCAACAGCTGTTGTTCAGAAGTTTCTGAGGAGGTCGTTTCAACTCGCTGTATAATTAATGAGACACGAATTAAATAAGTCGCTCACAGGCTTTCTGATTGTGCTGAAAGGCACACCTGGTGGATTATTGTGAATATTTTGGAGAGTTATTATCTGTAGGTTATTATTATTTTTTGAAGCACATTCAAATATAATTGAAGGTCCCAAGTTTTTAATGCATGCTTGGTCGCAGTCACTTTAAGTAAAATTCACAATACTGCTGCACCATGAGAAAGGGATATCGTTAGGCTGAAGAGTTTTTTTGCCTGTTTGTTTGTATGATTTTAGTGTTAGATAATAATTGATTGTATGATTTATCGAGGTAGGCTATAGATTACTTTTTATCTATATGAGCGAGGACCTCTTTTAAAAGCTAGTATGAAATAAAAAGGTTACACTATGATATACAAAATATTTAATTAAAACTTTTGACCTTTATAACCTACATTTTAAATGAAGTTTTCTTAACTTGAATACTACCTTCTATTCCCAGAAATATTCATAATCAAGATTACTTTTTTAATAACTCCCAGGCATATTAAATGCTAAATTAAAATTTCGTCAAACGCAAACTCGTAGGACGCTTGGCAAGGTATAGGTAATTAGATTCTTTGAGACAGACAGTCCAACGTTTTGTAACTGTTTTTTGAATAGGCAGATATTAATTTAAATTTGCTGAAGTTGCTTCTTAGTTTGAGATGAATTTATATAGTATATTCGTTTTCCCGCAGCCGGATAAAAAAACCGTTTTTTTATAGAGAATTATAAGCTATGTTATTGTAAAGTTTTGACAAAAACCATCGAGTAGTTATAATATCATTGCATAAATACACAATCTAACGAAAGTGATGAGTAAATAATACTGACTACCACTCTTTCAATATAAAACGATTGACTGACATACACAATACACATGTATAAGAAACCCGTCCGATCCAAAAAGGTACGGAAATTAAAAACTCCGGAAAGACGGTTAAAAGATTTCCTCCAATCCATCTTTTTTCTCAAGATGCAAAGAAACTGCGGAAAACTACAAGATTAATGTCGGGATTTACCAAACATCACTCGCATGGATAGTCTACCGTATATGTTGTCTACCCTCCGAATATTTGCAATTTTCCGAGCCAACGGCGCGGGTACCCGTTGTTTTTTCAATAAAACCAAATTTTCGACTACCTACTATCTAGGGTTCCGTACAAATTGCTGGCGGATAGTGGGCACTTTATGAAAAAAACAAATGACGGGAAAGTGAGGAATTTTCCGCTTGTAATATCACTGGTTTGATGAAACTGTCGGGATTTCATAACTTTTTGATTGATACCGAATCCCGATAGTTGTTTTTTTGACAGTAATAGTGCTCTTAGACAAGCGGATTTTCCACTAGGTTTTCCAAGCGGCAACGCTCGATTCGTACCACACGTTAACGAGTAAATAACTATTCTAAATTAATTTATAACCGTGCGACAGGAATTTTCCACGCTTAATTTCGCGCGATAAACCGAGTTCACCTATATGCATGACACCTACATACGTCCTTATGTGTTTGTGATTAAGTTGCACTTTTCATTACAGCCTATAACTGTAACCCTACCAAAACCTGTTCAGCTTCTTACCCTTTTTTAACGACTTCAAAAATTATCAAATGACCCCTCCCGCTGTGGGTTAGCAGCGGTGAGGGAGTGTCAGACTCTTACTGACTAAAAACCGTCGTGTCCGTCGTAGGCCTTTTATGTACCAGGGCCGCGGTAACTTTCAAACAATTGGCTGCGGGATTGGTCCCCTGCTGCAGCTTCTTACACTTCACTGCACTTATTAATATTTCACTATTCAGGTAATCCAGAAAGTAAGCTAAGATGCTACCTTCTTTCCTGCCAAGGTTAGTACTATTTGTATTCAGCTGACAGAGTGTTCATCAACAATAAAATATTTGTATGCAATTTGCTGATTGCTTCGTACTTTATTGCTATTGCAGTAATGCAACCTTTTGGTACATACAACGCAGTAGAAAGATATTTTATGAAACGAATTAATTTATAGTTACGCAGAGAATCTCAAGCAATTTTAGATCGAGAAAACGATATATCAAAATTAATTTTAAGTGTCATTTTGACAGTTCTCAAAAGTTTTTTAAAGTAGAATTTTTTGCGCAAAATCTTTTGTGTTTTGATCCAGATTTTTAAATAATAGTCGCCATGCCTGCCTATCTTGCCTTACTGACAATGGGAGGTTTATAAACAGGTACACTACACAATTTTATGATACAAAATACCACACACAAAAATACAACCCACAAAAAAATAAAATACGCAGATCCCAAAATTGACAACGCCATAAATTACCTCAAGCATAAAGAACAAACGTCACGTGCTCGCTAGATGGCGCTAAAACAAGATACAACTGCCTACTTTACACACGGAGTAAGTAAAGATGAGCAGAGATGGCATAATGCAGATAGGTCGGGCGCTTTCTAGGTCAAATTCGTACGGTAGGCATGAACAAAACGATCAGCTACGAGTGAATTGACGAGGCGTTCAAGTGTTTTGGGACATCTGTCAACGATTTTTGTTCGGGTCCAAAGAAGGCGTATATGGGCGAAAACAGTTTCGTTCTTCGCCACCGCTCACCCGCATTTTAGCGCGCTTCTTTTTAGCGATGGCAAAAATCATCAAATAACCCCTCCCGCTAGGGGTTAGCAACGGTGAGGAAATGTCAGACTTTTACTGATTAAAAATCCATCGTGTTCCTTTTATGGCCTTTTATGTACCAGGGCCGCGGTAACTCTTTCGAACAATGACGCAGCACCGTTATGGCTTCTCCGCTAGTTATTTTGTTCTCCATGACTTTACATGAAATATATATCAGCTTTGTCTAGACATGGTAGTAAAACTCCTGTAACTAGGTACAGGCTGGTCTACAATGTAATAAATGTCTGGTCTACAATGTAATGTATGGGGAGGAACATACGTGACGGGATGTTTTGGCGCACGGAAAAAAATTGTTACATGCATTGATAAATAATAAAGGATTCTGAACACTCGATTGTAGGTGTACCTAATGTAAGTTTTCCTTAGGTTTTTAGACTACAGAATTTAAAATTATAAGGAAATTAAAGCAAGCTTTCTTCTTTTTTCACTTGCATGGTTCACAATAGAGGTTGGCCGTTTGGCAGAGGAGAATAAACCTATTTGTCCTAACCAGCATAGATTTTTAACTCTGGTAAGTCTTGAACACTTTCGGTTTTCACGCAGATATGAATTTATTTTATCAACTGTATAAGAAAAATCGCTCTGGACAATAGGTGTATAAAATATGCACTGATTAAATAAAGGGAACTGGTGAGATTTTCAATTATCGTAATTAATGAGGCCTGACCTACATCCCGACACCAAAAAACTGAAACCTGAACCCTAATCAAAAGGGATTAGGATCCCTTTTCGAGTGACAAGAAACATAGTACCTTTTTCTTCCATCAGATTGAACACATCCTCTTTTAAGCCCAGATCATGAATGGCGTAACACTTATTAGAATTCTATATTTTGATAAAAAGGTAAAATTCAATGTTGCCTTGGGGGCTGAAATACATTATTATTAACGTTTATTCCGACCCTCGGCTGTAACTGTTCGACTGGGGGGTGATTTGTGTTCACACAAATTTTATTTTTGTATTTGTATTTTTGTTTCTTTGTGGGATCGCGTTAAGAGGGGTTTTAAGTCATAAGATTTTTTTGAGTTTTATTTATTTGCTTTGTTAATGTTTCAGCCTTTATTAGGTTTTTTTAAACTTACATCTCGTGGTATAGGTTCTTTAATAATGCCTAGAAACATTTTAAAGTTAATTATGAAATATTGAAGATTCATCTTTGAAAACATGAATATAGCAGATAATGTTAGAAAATTGTATAAATTGTAATATTTTCTATTTTTAGTTAATCGTATTTTTTTATTTGTACGTGCCAAATATGTTTTCACTTTCTACATACACTGTTACTTTTACATAAGCCGTGTAAAACAAGTGAACACGCAAAAATAGCTAGTCTCACATAATTGTATGTGAGTAGTACGCAATTTCACCACAGATCAAGTTATATTGGACATTCTAGACATGGTTTGAATAACATTATATACTAACATAGATATAGGTATATAGATGGAACACTGAAATGAGATAAATGTGAGAATATTTGTATATTGTTAGTGGTTTTATTACATTCTTCGTTTGTTTTCCAAGTTATTTTTCTTGTAAAGGGAGGTTCGAGTCCTGAATAAATGTTGGTTATTGAAATTATATTTGCAAAGCATTGAAGTTGTGGCTTTGTGATAAAGAAAGTATCTTGTAAATATGTGAAACCGTATGATTTTTAGCCTTTTTAACTGACTTCGAAAAGTGAGGTTATCAATTTGGCCCTATAAAACCTACGTTTGTGCGCAATTGTTTTACGTTTGGCTGAATCGATTTTAATGCGGTTATAGGTCGATCTCGGTAATCGGTTTTATTTTTTTTGTAAAAAGTTTTATCCATAAATCGTTATAGCGAAGTTTCATCCATGCGTAACAAACATTCTCAAATATGCTTAAATTTTTATTTATGTATATGTACAAAAGATAGCTTATAAAACTACTAGCTTTTGCCCGCAACTTCGTTCGCGTGGAATAGTGACTTCCGGCAGATTTTTGGTTTGACCAATAAATGGCGCTATTATGTCCGGAATACATTTCATTTTTTATTTTTTTTTGGTAATAAAAGCTATCCTATGTCCTTTCTCAAGTTCTAAACTATGTATGTACCAAATTTCACATAAATCGGTTCAGTAGTTTAGGCGTGAAGAAAAGACAGACAGACAGAAAGACAGACAGACAGACAGAGTTACTTTCACATTTATAATATTAGTTAGGATTAATTAGGATGTGCTTAACCTTATCATAAGCGCTCAGAAAATTCAAGCTAACACTAAAATTCACACTAGAACAAAAGCATAAGGTTTTAATTGGACATTTAGCAGAGAGATGACTCTTTTCGGCGCAATTTCCAAGACAAAGCCCGAGGCACGAGTGCCTCGAATGAAGTGACAGCCGTGCCTCAGTGTGCCTCAGCGTGCCTTTTGTGCCCGAATGTGGGGCACTATCTGATAAGCAAGATAATGAGGTTTTTCTTCCTTTGTATTATTTTCGTTTTATGTGCTTTTGGGACGTTAAATGAAGCTGAATGTTGATTTTGGGTGATGTTTGGCACTGTTTGTGTTGAATAATCGATGTTGTTTGTTTTGTTAGTGTAAACTGGGTTATTACAAAACTTTTTGGTGTTTATAGTGAAGTTTTTTATTGGTAGCTATTTACTGTATTTTTTTATTCAGAAAACTACGTATAAATATAGGTTCCTACGTGTATCATTTTGCAGGGCTGGCTAGTTAATCGTATATGAAATTTTTACTAGAGATTATCATCGGCCTAGCCTTTCCTTGTTACTGGCTTCCAATCTAACATGATGCAAATTAATACTAGAGAACAAAGTAAAATACTTGAAAAAAAAAAACATTTTTCATAGATACAAAAAAAACTCTTGAAGATCAAAAACAGAGAAGGCCTTTTCCCAAAATTTCTGTTCTGGCAAACAAAACAATTTCTCGAACCTTTTATTTATTATCTTGGCAGCCTATTCAGGGAAACAAATCTACCGCCAGCCGATATGTATGGCAGCTCATTGTTCCCAGGATATTTGCTACCAGCTCGATTGGCCGTGTAGGTTTCCATACCGAAATGTGAAAGAGAATATGTGGGCACGGATGTTTGAGTGAATGGAGAGTTCAAACGTGGATATTTCAATGGTAATTACGTTGAGATTGGACGTGACCTGAGCCACACTTTAATGGTATTGGCGATTTTTTTTCAGACATCTAGGGCCATTTATAGGTAAATGCACATATACCATGCATAACTATACTTATAAATTAATACTACTACACTAATGCATTCGGCAAACGAAATTCGGCGTCACATTACTATTTTGTAAATTCTGAGTTCTAATATCAAACTTTCAGATAGGCTAAATAGATTTATGATAATAGTAATCTAAGGCTTGTTGGTTAAGCAAAACTTTATAAAATAAAAAGCCTAACAGAGCGTGTTGACTTGTCGATAACATTTTTCAAGACTTTTACTGCTAACATATGTAAGTGCTCCATTTAATATTGACTCCATGTTTTCAATATAATATACAAACAATGTGGGGTAGGCGAAGAATGAGGGATGCTTTAGATCGCGTCAATATTTGTTCTAGATGAAAAAGGGCCCAAAGTTATTCTTGTAAAAATGTTTTGGCTGTTTTTCTTGCGTGAAGGGCGTTCTGTCGACGCAAGATTTATTCTTGGAGGCCCGAAGTCTGTTGTGTTTTCGGATTTTTAATTTGGAGAGACGATTTGACGTTTTTGCGACAACAAATCAGAATATTGTTTTGATATACAATAACAGCCGTAGGAAACATTTAGGTATTGTTGGTTTCATTGCTCTGAGTTTTTTTTTTTTCGAGTATTAATTCTTCTAATGCTATTTAAGAACTGTTGGTTACATTTTTCTTTTTGTTATATCACTTGGCGTTTTATTCTAATTAAGTATCATATTTTATAGCACTAGAGAGGTGGTTATCACTCTAAACTGACAATTACACTGTCAACAAACGACAAAAAATGTAGACAAATATCCAAAAAATCCAGCCTCCCTATATTCCCTGAAGTGTTGTAAACCCGTGTAGGTACAGGCATACAAATTTTATATGAATAAGAATTCTAGCCGAGTCACAGGAGTACGTGGGTCTGTGGACAGTGGAAATACTATGAATTTATCATGTGACCCGGAGACTGAGCCTACGAGTTTTTTCAATGTAGTTTCCGAAGCTAATCTTTAGTACTTGTTGAAATAAAAATGTTGGATTTGAGAGGATTCGTGAAATGATGGCTCAAACTTTTTGAAAGCAATAAATCTTCGGTGAAAATGTTACTTGTGTGAATAAATATCAGTAATCAATAACTGTTCCTTAAATTAAAATTCTGTAAGAAAAAAGATATTGACTTATTGTATGAGAGAGACTGAATTAAGCCTGGAAGGTTCTTACAACTGAGTGGCGTATCAGAATTCAGCCGTAAGAATTTAAGTCACTGGAATTTTTAGAACTTACACCAATAATAATGCTCAATTAGGAACATCTGAGATAGACAGTGTGACAGCCAAATACTTAGCCACTTTTGATTGTTGTTATTGAGTTTCAAGCTTCAAACCTACACACATTTGGACTGAAGGTATCATTAGGAGTTTTTATGCACTTCGATAAATATATTTAAATGGAAAATAAATTATCTAATAATTCTAATAAAATTTCAGACACCAGATGCTAGCACTTAGGTATCTTACTTAGTTGTAATAACGAGATAACCTTAAATGAATTGTTACTCGAAGGGCACAAACTATTGCAATTCGTCCATCTTGCCCTTAAGGTCATTGACCCGGCGCCATCTTGATGACAGTGCGAATTAATAGCAACTAATGGGCGACTCGTTAAGTGCACTTATATGTTTAATAAATGTAGTTTTAATGTAGTTTTTTTATATGAAATCGAATAATTGCAATCTTATACTTTTCGCTTGAATTTGCTGACATCATTATGAAAAGGGTTTTCATATAAATGTGTACAGATGTTTCAAATAAGCTTTGTTCGTAAACAATGTATTTGTTTTCTTGAACGCTAAAATTTCGAACTACTGGCTTTCGAAAAGGTACTGTTCACTGATTCGATTCTTTTTTAATCCCCTAGTAAAAGATCATGATGTTAGATTCACATCAATTTTGAGCGAAAAAAGTTTCAATTGAAATCCAAAAAAATATATGTAAATATAGCTTAGTTAACAATTTGAACTGGTTTATTGAAAACCTCATATTAATATTCATAAAAAATTAAAAGGGCTTTCGAAAACCTCTAAATATAAATGTAATTATTTCAGAGGACATTTTCTCGTTCTCAAATAAAAACTTGTCGTAATAAATACTCTTAAATATTTATTAAACACCGTATATTTCGGCCTAATGACGTCATAAAATGATAACGAAATTTTACGACTTAATGTGGGTATTAATTTATGCCCTTTTTTTTCAAATAAATACAAAATCCATTTAAGTACCTACATAAAAAAAAATCGGTGTTTCTGATATACGTAATCATTTTTGTTTTAAATTTATTATACCTGAGTAAGCGGAAAATACATTTGAGTGTAGTGTTATTTATACGCATATTTTGAGTTTTAATTATTTTTCGACATGAGACGGGTGAATAATTAAGCTTGGAAAATACGTCTGATGATATGTAATTTATTAATCACCGATTATATTAACGACTAATTAGTGCATTCTGCGAATTATAATTTGTGAATTATTTTACGCTTGCTTGATATCGTTTCATATTTTGTTATGGAACAAGTATTACATTTTATCATTTTATCAGTATTTGTAATATTATACACAAAGTAACCAAAATACTATGTACAAACTGTAATCACGTAAAATTTTATGAAATGCATGAAACAGATTGAACTAGGTAAAGTCTACCTCGGAAGATTTTTTTACTCAGTTGAAATCTTACCTTAAGTCACAATTTTTTTCTGCCTTTTTATCATCTGTGTATAATTCCAATCCCTTCTTGTCTATGTTGAATGCCACTTACAAGTCAGGAATAGATATGTCGGAGACTGTCAATAGTACGGACACTAAACGTCACGCAAGCGCGCCCTCTGGTGGCGTTTCCGGTGAAACAACATTTTGGCGCGCTTGGCAGAGTAGTGGTGGTCGGCGTGGCGTCCGCGGAGCTCAGTCTTGGTCGAGTCGTCGTGCTGCGCACATCTCGATACTGCCTTTCGTTACGTGTAGTGTACCTAGTGTTATTGCCTAGTGTTGTAGTACTGTTGTGGATCCATATTGTAAAGTGTGTAAAGTGTCTTTTGAAATTAAAGTGTAAAGGTTCTTCTAACCTAACAGACAGACATGTGTTGCTGGGGAGTTTGTTCCGCCACTTCTTCTCCCCAAGCCAAAACACATAGGAAGTGGCGAAGGGCGGGCGTTTTGGGGGCTGTCTTTTGTTCTGACTAATTTGAATAAACGTTTGACTTTTGAGTTTGTTTGACTTTTGAGTTTCTCTGAGTTATCTCTTTGCTTCATTACCCTAACTGATGTCGGACGATAGTGCCATCTTTGATGTTTGCCTCCGACAGATACAACATATATTTCAATGAAAAATAATACATAACACATACCTGTAAGCCAAGTCCCGTTAAAAGGCTTATAATGTTCTCCCAACACATCATGTAAGGTCGGCCTCCTCCCCCGCACCCTACCGCCATCCCCCGCTGGCGTCAGGAGTGCGATGCTGAAGACGATCAGGCCGAGGACTGCGGCTATTACCAACAGAGCGATGAGAATCCCTCGCCAGTTCCTCTGCGTTGGGGTTGCGGCTGCCAACTCCTGGAAGTAAAGGAGATTGGTTAAAAAGGTCCTGAAGTGTTTTTCATACTTGTTTCGGGAGTTATATGTCTATATGTACTAGGCTTTGCCGAGACTTTGTCCGTTGGATTTTTTTTTCAGGGATATCATAAAATTACCCCTCTCGCTGTGGGTGCAGCGTGAGAGAGTGTCAGATTCTTACCGACTTGAACTGTTTCAGAAGTCAGTATACGTTTAAAAAAACATTATGTATATAGATTGACACTCTATCTGCTTAGTATTTTGTTGAATAAAATTCTTTAGCGTAGAAGAATTATCAACATCAGTTACTGCGTACTGTAAACAATCTACTACAAAAAATATTTTTGTAACTTTTAAAATATTCGTACAATGTTAATTTCAACCGTAACTCTTACACATTGAGTCCAAAATCCTACGCTCAGCTCCGGACTGTTTATTATAACTGTGAAGTTTTCTTACATACTTATTTATATGTAGAAGATATTGTGATGTCAATCAGTGGTGACAGCTTGTGACGGCTTTTAGCGAACATATTGACAAAGTTTGAGCGTTTGGCCATTGTTCAAACACTCCGGTTTTTGTGGTGAATTGTTTGCGAGTTATTTTGATGATACATTGGTATTTTATTATTATAATATACTGGCCTTTTGTCGTGCCATATGATAAACAAATTGAAGGTCACGTAATTAAAATTTACAATGCAAAAAGTTATAAGGAGAGTAATTTTTTTACTGTCCTTCCAAATGACAGCTTTCTGCCTTCCTTATAAATTCCATTCGGGATATCTTTTCAGTATTCGTCTATTAAGATATTGCTTTGCCGGCTACTATGTGACCTACAATGATTAAATATTGTAGTCTTATGCGTTATTTTTTCTTAAAATAGGAAAGTAACTGATCCTTCCTGACAAAGGAGGCTCTTAGAGCGTAAAGCCTCCTTTGTCAGGAAGTCAATAATAATGATAACTATTCATTATTAAACTAATTGGTTAGAAATACCGAGTACCATTATATCCCACTTAGCAATGCCTTCCTAAATCTGTAAGCACTTAGCTCAGATCCCTCCCTGACACTAGGGGGCCGGCCAATTAGCCTCGCACCGGAAATATCCTCCGTCGATAGATGTCCACTATATGTCGATATGTATGTGTATCGACAGTCGATAATTCCGGTCTCTCAAAGATCCGCTCTAGCCACGGATCAAGGAAAGATGAGCGGAGTTGCAAAGCAGGTAGGTCAGGCGCCTTCTTGTAGATCATGTACGGTAGGCGCGTCAAAACAACCAGTTACTATTAGAGTAACGAGGCGTTCTGATTTCTTGAGATATCTGCCAAAGATTGGTGATTTCGTTTTTAAAACACGAGCGGGTTCCAAAGGTGTATGAGGTCGTAGCCAGCAACGTTCCTCGTCCCCCGAACACCCGCATTTTGGCGACGCCACTTAGGAGATTTAGCATTATGACATCTCCAC
Source organism: Helicoverpa armigera (assembly GCF_030705265.1). NCBI lineage: Eukaryota > Metazoa > Arthropoda > Insecta > Lepidoptera > Noctuidae > Helicoverpa > Helicoverpa armigera. The sequence goes on from NC_087144.1 coordinate 525,468, forward strand.
TCGTCATTTTGTTCTCCATGTTACCGTCAGTCGATAATTCCTGCCATCAAAGATCAGTTCCAGTGTAGTCTCCAGAGGGTTGGGCTCGAATCGCTTTCCCAAGTCTTTGTGAAACCGATTTTTAGGACAAATCGAATTTTGGTGTAATATTTGATAGTCGATAAACTTCTTGCTATTTGAACAAACTATCTGAGAACAACAATTTACCCCCGGTTTCACCCGCGTTCCGGGGAAACTTCTTTGCGCAACCGGGTAAAAAGTAGTTGGTGGTCTTCCTTGATAAATGAGCTGTCTGAAGGTTTTAAATAAATACTCTTTAATAACGATAGTACTTTTTCTTATTTTAATGTGTTTTTTCAAGAAACTTAAACGAGCAAAATTTAAACTTTTAGGAAGCCCTCAAACTGCCAAATCATATAATTTACTAAAGCTCCGCAGGGCACGAGTATTTCCCACAAAATTCAAAATAAATCTCAATCCCGTTTGCGGCAACGAAAGCCACGTTCGCATCGGCCGCCTACTGCCCACTAATTGACATACTTCAAGCGGCTCGAAGCGTAACGCACCGGTGACGTCACGCGCCGACTGACCAATTAGACACGAGAGCTGGATAAACGTCCTCTGCGGTGGCCGGCTATGGAGCGCTGTAATTGGTTCGTTAAGATTGACGTGTGATGCTATTGGCTGTTAGCTATGGGATTGGGGTGCTTGTTTGGATCTTAACAATATCCTGAATTTCTCACCTCGTGCTTGAGCAATACTGTTCCTTTACAATATATATTATTACCTAAGTATGTGTGAAGTTACTTGTATTCTGCGTCTTGACTTTACATAGTAGAAAAGTCATTTGAGAACATATTATTACAACCGTAAAATAAGACGCACCGAAGTATAAAGTACAGCATATTCTACAAAATATGAACCGGTACTTAATACCAAAACAAATATAATATTTAAAGGGGTATATACCCATGTCTTTAAGAAAGCATTCCTCATTCTGAATATTTGTAAGGGCGCCACCCTTTCAATAAAACCTATTCAAAGTGAACTGAAATGAGGTTGCTGAACGGATCGTTCATTGAACGAACTTTTTATTTGAATGAACTGTTTTGAATGAGAAAAGATGGCCTAGTGTGTTGGGCCCCATTGTAGTATTTTTAGAGAATTTATTTACATCATAAGTTGATCTGTTCTAGATGGGTTTCTGAAGACGTCGCTTATACTTATCGAATATCTTAGTAGTACATGATCGCTTGACGACTTCAGTGAATGTACTTTTTTAAGTTTGTCAAGCTTTCACACTAGTGGATTTTCCGCTCGGTTTTTCACACGCAACTCATTTCGCGCTGACAAAAATCTTGGACTACTACAGGAGTTATCAATGGTTTCTTGTGGTGCAAATACATCCCGATAATGCCCGTTCGATTCACGAGGGAAACTTAGCGGAAAATCAGCTTGTGTTAAAGCTACAAACTTCCCATTCACACGCCACGTGTTAACACAGATAAAGACATTAACCATTCGGAAATCACTTTAAAATCACATAAACGTATTTAATAACCCATTCACCTTTGCCATTATCAATCAACTTATTTCACCGCGACACGAATCAATCGGAATCGATCAATCATTCAGCCATCGGTAATGAAACCACTCAAACCGCTCAATTATCGACGATGAATGTTTATCAATCTTTATTAATTCATCAGTCAATTTGTCAGAGGTTCTTTTTATTTTTTTGCATATAAGTTTTTGTGTTAAATAGTTTATTATGATAACATCAGGTGTAGATTTGTAAACCAGTAAGCAAACAAGAGCTTCTTTTACCCAACTTTTATAAAGGAGATTCTTAGTACTACTGGATGGTCTTCTCATCACGAATTCATTACCTTAAGTCCTGTAAAATTTATCGAGAATACGAAAAATGATCAATACCAACATAACAAAATTAAATATCAATTACTCGTGTCAGAATTTTGTATTACTTTTAAGTGAACCTAATTCTAAGTTTTTTTACAACAGTAACTCGTATTTTTAATGTTTTGCTGAACATCTGAGCACCCAAGATGTAGGCTGTGTCTAGTAAAGAGCTAGCAAATACTCTATGTACGTCTTTTGCAAATGCTATTGCTATGAATTCTAATTCTAAATTCCAACTTCTACTACACCTATTTCCTACCACAAAATCTTAATTATAAATCATAGTAACACAGTAACACCCACTAATTACACCATACATAATCACCACAAACTTGCCTGATCTGTCAGACAGGGTGTGACCGCGGGAAATCGCACTCATTTGTTTCAGTCGCTAACAGACGCTTACTGACGTGCAAAAACTTTTGCGGGGTGGGGGGAAGATATGGAAGTAATTTTGTAAGTGAGTCATTCTTAGATATTAACGGCAGAAGGTAGCAAAGCTTAGCAAACTAGGTAGTCATTTTGCGAATTAGTGTAAAAAGGTAGATATTGTAGAAATATGAAGATAATACGCGAAGTTTTTACTTTTCTTATATTTCTTACCAAGGAGTATCGGATTGCTTAGGTAACTGGGTTAAGGATGTCTGATAGGCAGTATCACATGTAAAGCACTGGTACTTAGAAGCATCCCGTTAGACTGAAAACCGACCCAAACACAATTAGGAAAAGACTAGGCAGATGATGATGTTTTAACTTCTTTTAGAAGTAAAAATAGTACAGAAGTGTATTTTACGTTCTATCGTGTTTTCAAGGGGTCATCTTTTTAAACGCGTAGGAAATCATCATATAATGTGGTGTCTGTCAAACCTTCTTATATTAAAATCCACCATGAACCCCTTTGGCTTCCAGGATCACTCTTTCGAAACTTTCCCACCTTCTAAGAAGATGATTACCTGCATTTACAACATAATCAGTACTAATCCAAACTACTGGTCCATAACGCAACTATTTACAGCACCTCATCTTGATAGAATATAAATACTGTGAGGGATGAGGGCGCGTATTATTAGCCGCCCCTCCTCTCGCCGTGGCCGGATCAATAGCTGCGTAGTTAAAATAAATACTGCTTCGATTAACCTGGATACTAGGTGTAGGATAGCTAGGGGATATCAGCTGGGTGGTCAGAAGTTAGGGGATAGGAGTTTAGAGATATTCAGGAGTTTTACACCATGGGCAATCTATGACCTATTTATTGGCTGATTCCAAAAGGCCTTTCTTCAATTGAAGAGTCAGTCATTGTAGTAGAAGCTGAAAGACCGAATGTGTGAGCAAAGGCGTAGCTTTAGAATCAAACTCATTTATACATATATTATGACATTCAAAAGTTCTTGTAAAGGTCTAAATCAAATAAATAACTTGATTTTAAAAATATGGATGTATAAAGTGCTCAGATCTTTATGAAAGCTAATAATACACGAGTCTGAGAAAGCACATTACTTTTTAACCGGTTGCGGGAAGTGTTAAACCACGGTAAACGGGTAGTATTAGTTATGAAAACAATCTTTAATTGGTCATGTATACTTTCCAGGCAAGTATTGAGGAATCTATTTTTCAACCCAAAAATTCAGACAACACTTAAATCAAACCCGCAAACCCACCCACCTACTCAAAAATATGAGTAGAAAAGACAAAACAATTCGTGAAACGCGACTCCCAACTCGCGGGTGACTCCCAAACCCCGATATTGGACTTCACCCGGCATTTGTGACAAACAGTATCGTATATCCGACCGATATCCGGAATCACACGGTCATAATATTCTATATTTTCCGGGTCACTTCGTTTCCTATATTTTTGTTCCGAAAGATTTATTTTTCAGAGGTTTTCTGGTAGTTATTGGAAGTATGTAGAGGTACTTTTGTTAGGGCTGTAGGTGTATGAGTGTGTTTGATTTCTCAAGAGATAGGTAACTGTGGGAGTGTTCTTGGCCAATAATTAGGACTGACATTAAAATAAGCTTGCTACGGTTGAAAAGGTATTGTGCTATTATAACGTAGCTATTTCCTTTCGTTTAAGTTTAACGCGTTAGTGGTTTATTATTACAATTATCTACAAATATGTAGTTGCAAATACCGAGAATATTAACAGGATCACAATATTTATATTAGGATCTTCTTCTTCTTAGCGTTTATCCCCTCTTGTGACGGGGTCCGCTTTCCGTATCTTCTTCTTCCATTTCGCTCTATCTTGGGCATCTTCCATACATTGGGACATTGTTTTTAATTAATTTTATTTACCAAATAAAACTTCGTTTTCATTTGCTCGACCGACGCACACAGACACACTCGCAATTTACCCAACACATGTGAACATCTAGAGAGATATACCTAACAGTCCCTACTCATATTATCCAAAACCCGTCTTTCCAAGGTCTTCCAAGAATATCACTTCTGGTTCATAACATGTCAATGCGAACCTGCCTTATTACCGAACTGGGTAGATTTTGCCTAACAATAGATTCGGTAACAATATGCTGAAAATATGAGACCGTGAAAGAAAACTCTATGAATTATTATTGTACGCTTACGTGCTTGCTTTAGGAGTTACGGTATTCAGGGTTTATTTTGAGAGACTTTTTTTGTGGAGGTAGTTATTTAGATGGGTTTTGATATACTTTTCATCCGTCTATTTATTTTACAACTGTTATGGAATGGCCTCTTTCACCTCACCATTACCAAAAGTCCAAAAAGTTAAGATTTTTTTTCTTATGTTTGGATTTCGTCATGTTTCTTTAAATATATTATCCCTTCTAATACTTTATGTATAGTAATTAGAAAAACCTGAGATAGAAAGATTAGTGCGAGAAATTGGGGTTTCTGAAAGTGTGTAACCTAACTTCCCGTGGTCAGCGTAATGACCTCTCATTTGGAAACAAAATGCCAAATCATTTGCAATAATTACGGCCTTCTTACCAGATCACCTTAGCATGTAGCTACCTCGGCAATCCAGGAAAAAGAAAAAAACAATATAGCACTGTTTGTTTGTACAGTCAGCAACAAAAGTCTATTAATGCAACTTAAATTACAAAATGTTTTAACACTAAAAATAATCGGTTGGTCTTTCATGTCACAACTATTGAACTTATACATATAACTGTTTGGTACACAGATAATCTATTGTTTATCCAGATGCGGAAACCGTGGGAAGAGTACTCTTTCATAAATAACAGTCTACACAACAAAAAAAAAATACCTATAGTAACTAAAATCCCTAGACAGTTTTGCCATTAACATTTTAGTGTCCACTAATTGTAATTTCGATTGTCTTATACACTCTTGTTGGTGACTGTACCTATGTGTAAAGATTGCGTTTTACCCGCCCTAAATTACTGTACCAATTTAGGCGTCAGCTGTTAACTCCCACGGGTCTCACGTCTTTTTCCTTATTTCCCAAATTAACAATGGCTACAGTTATTGTTAATTTGCACGCGTAAGAAGCTGCGTTATGGTGTCTAACAGTCAGAAAGGCGGAGGAATTGTATGTTTATTAAATGTGGGATAAGGTATGAAGTTAGTAAGATGCAAATGATGACTAGTCCCAGTCCATGGAGTTTTTAAGTAGGAGGAAACAACAGTACATTGTTGGACCTGAGAGTATTGGAGTCAAAACTGCAGTAATCGGGTTGAGGAGGTCAGATAGGCCCCACATGTTATTGAACCTCCTTGCAAACTGGACGCCGAAACCATCATAATATTATTAAATAAATTGGGAAAAGGTTAGGCAGATGATGTTTTACTTGTCACATTGTATTTATACGTAGTTGAAATATTTATCAACACTTTCAATAAACATTTTGCCTATATTTAATTTGCTTGCCCACTTTTTCGAGGCTGGCTCCTTAAAAAGAATTTCGCTTTTCTCTTGTTTAATTAAGAGGATTGATGAGAGCAATTCTGTCTGTAGCAACGACTGCAATCTTGCAACTAATGAACCGTGGTTATTATGAACGGAACCCATATTAAAAACTTTGTAAGTCACTCGCGAAGTAGGTTAAAAACGTCAGTACTTTTGTGCAGTGAAGTTATTTCTTTATTTTAAAGGTACTGGGTGTTTACAGTGGTTCCATCCTCGTCCAAAAAGATAAATCTTTCCCGCTCCTGGTTAAAAAAGTAGATATATTTCCTTTTTCTGGCTTTAAATAATTTGTGTGACACGATGACGATGAGTCACATGGTAATCAATTATCTTATAACACAGAGAAAACACTTTTTTGTTTGTACTCTAAAGGCTTCTGAAACTACTGAACTAATTTGAAAAATCTTTCACTGCTGGAAAGCTACAGACTTCTATTTATATCGTACGGCTAGTACCTACTTACATACATATAAACACACTTAATCATTACATGTTTCTATACACCAGGTAAGTTTATGTACCACATTATATGATTGGATACCCTTCAATACACAATTCTAGTTATTTACAATAGATCTAAGGAAGCAATTAGCGGTATTGATCGATGTTCCAACCAATTGTGTGGTTAAACTATTACGTTACCGCTGTGTTAAACCAAGTCCTGTATGATTGATCATTTGTGATTGATCTATTGGTATGCAAAACGGTTTAATATTTACTTTCAATATGTAGGTTAACAGTTGATGACAGTTAAAAGGGATCGGCGAAGAAAGAAGAAAAGATAACTCAAATTTCTTTCTTTTTGCAAAGTTATCTTACATAGAGTATTTTAAATCTATGTCCCTTAGATGGCCTTTTAATTATATTATTTGTTATCAAATCTTTCAGTCTTAATCTCACTCGTCTTCTTATCGAGTGAGGTGCAGATTTAGTCATCTAACAAGCCCTTGTAACAGAGTTTTTCAAATCTGGACTGGAGTTATATCGGCCCAACACAGGAATCAAATCCCAAGACCTCAACAACAAGGTTCAACACGTACGGGATGCACGAGCATCCCGTACGTGTTGAACCAACGAAAATATGTGTAATATGACTGGCACATATACATATTTTCGTCATATCACACTTAATAACTAACTATCATGGACTTAATTTATAACTATAATAATCATAGTCATAAAATTATCACCCCATAATCATGACCCATGACCTCACAGTTTGCACATAATTTCCCATAGTTATACAGTCTATATTTCCCATAAAACATGGGAATACATGACTATAACATGGCCGTGGGTTGTGTCCGGCGCGGCAGTTTGGCGCCAAGTATAATGGTAACAAGTGAAGAGGACCTAAGTGAGACTTGGTCTAGGATATACAGTCGTCTATAACAAAACAGCTTTAGCATAGTATATTTTAGTGTTTTGATTGTGAATATGCTGCTAAGTAAGAAGGACTTACGTTCGAAGTTTAGATATTTCAACAAACCTGTAGAGTAAAATCACAGATTACTTACTTAATGGTTACTTCGGTAAAATGTAGAATTCAAAATCTGCATTCAGCTTTAATAATTCTCTTGTGTCTCGGCATTTTTTTTATCTTTTTATCCTTGACGCTCAGGTATATTGTAAACCTGATTGTGTTAGTGGATAACCTTAAAGAATGATTAAAAACTTCGAGATTAAATTAATATAATTTTTAAACACTTAACCCGACCCGAGCGATATTCAGTTGAAATACGTTACAAATGAGTTTTATGCAAAATATTTGAATATACAATAATATTAGTTGTTAATTCAAAGCTGAAAAAGACAACGGATATTTGTTAGCGAGTATCTTTGCTCTGTCACAATAAATTCACAAAACAATAAATATTAACCAAATTCCTAATCTAGTATAAATAATATAAATTACTTTACTTCCCCCAACATTCAAAGGGCAGTCTGCAAGCCTGCATTTTGTAGATATAATTCTGTAAATAAGCTGAGACAGTTTACCAGGTTTTCGGAAAATTTATTGTTGCCATTTATTGAGGGTTAAAATTGGGCAAAATTATTTTTGAAAAGTATTCGAAATCGATTGTAGTATGCAAGATATCACCAGTAATATATACGGTTTAGTAAATTGTCCTTAAAATTTCAGCTCTCTAACTATCACGGTTCATGAGATACAGCCTGGTGACAGACGGACGGACGGACGGACAGAGGAGCGAAAACAATAGGGGCCCGTTTTACCCTTTGGGTATGGAACCCTATATAAAATATGGTCTTCCAATACTTCACACATAAATTCCAAAACATTTCATACAAATTCTTTATTTTCTTAGAAAAAGGGTTAGATAGCAATAAATTGCCCCCTATCCCAACAGTGAATAACAAGGAGTCTTGTCAAATGGCTCGTGGCTCGGTCCTTTCAACCAAATTGGTATTTCTGTTGAACACACCGCTTTATCTTAAAACGCCGGAAACGAATGATTTGGAACACATATTTTCCGGGGAATATAGGATTGAGTTAAGGAATTTCCTTTTCTGGCAGATTTTTAGAAGTTTTCTATTCACAAAAATATCAAAATCTCCTAGCATTTCAGAAAAGCTCATAGAGGAATTGACAATTAAAGTTTTATTTGAATAGATTTTTTTACCTGATGGACATTGCATACAGCGAAAATCAGCGTGTAATTAAGATTATTTCTTAATTATAGTCTGCGATAATTGATTTTCTAATATTTTTTTTAATTCACCAAGAGCAAATACAGGAAAATACGCTTCTACACAACATCCTGATGCGCCACGCATCAAGCCGTACGTCGTAATCCAGTGCAAACCGGTTTATTCCGCCAGTGCGGGCGCACCACGACTCAGGCCGGTTGATCTCAGCAGTATTGCTACTCGCTTTTATTTTCTCGTATTATTTTTTCTGCTAAGGTTGGCAGTATTTTAATGTGTCTAGAAATGCTTACTTAGACCACTTTTCGGTGTACGAATAGCTGAGAAAGTAAGTAAGGATTTTGCTTTATTTTAGTTTGTTTCTAACGATAGTAAGATGTTGACATGGTACAAGATTTTTCTCGGAGGGCCTATATTTACTGACTATACTTAGCCACTTCTAAACTTGTAACATCTTAGGAGGGGTGTTTTTATCAATAATTTTCATTTGCAGAAGATTTTAGGCTGACTTAATTTTTTTTCGTGACCATAAAGTCTACCTAGTCTACTGGCAGATTTCATGACCAATGAAACAATTTGCGAGCAATTTCACGTACCTACATATCAGAGACCTCAAGGTCTTCTCGTCACAGACAACCGCCTATAGACCCATTATAAGACCCATTTTACGGTAGAAAGCGTCACATAAGTTATTGTCCTTCACGCATCGCTTACTATAGGGTAAGCAGGGCTCGTGAGGGAGAGTTCTGGGTACCTTTGTGGAAGTTTCAAGATCGGTTGGTTAACCGCTTCGGGGGATGTAGTAGAGGTTATTAATTTGTATATAGGGCAGATATTGCTTAAGTATTTTATAATTTGCTGACTTGACTTGGCAGTTTAGAGATAGGTGTTGTCTTGAGGTTTAGTGTTCGATTCCTAGGTTACAAAATAAGAATTTTTGTTGCGGTAATTCAGGGTCTAGTTTAGTATCCTATTTTAAAAAAATGTGATCGCAGGCTTATGCATTGTTTCAGAGTTGCAGGATTGATCGAAAGAGTTATCTCGGCCCTGGAACGCGAAGGGCTCTGCCCAACTGGTAGAGATAAGGCTAGGCAGATGTTGTTACGGGGCTCAAATATGCCTGTTTAAATCTGGTTATCATTTAAGTGGCTTTGATATTAAGCTGCCTTACTTGTAATATTTAATCATCCCTCTCCTTAACAAACTATCTATTTAAATAAATCAGTCACACTCAAAGAACTGAAACACAGCTCAAACGAGGTCGTAGCGTCAATATGTAGGTATGTTTGTCAATAAATACATATATCCATTTATGTATGTATTTATGTATGTATAGGCAGTCGTATAGGTGCGGGTTGAATGCACGCTCTGTTTTACTGTAGCCATGGGCATTACTAGACAAACGTTTATCTGAGGGCGATTGTTACACCGTAATGTAACAACTATTCGTTTCAAATATAATAAAGTAGCTCCGACATTGCAGCCGCATCCTGAAAGAAGTGAGTCGGTCACCAGAATGAATTATATCTACGTTTTCAAAGAACTACCAGCTATCTCCATTCCAAATACCACTGCAACCAGATCAGCCATTTTAGCCTGAAAGTAAAACAAACAGACTCACTTTTGCACTTATGACGTAAGTAAGGATAAGTCTTTTTCGACAAATATTTTATTATCAAAGATCATCTTTACCAAAATAAGAACAAAATAATACCTACAATATTAACAAACTTTTTCCAAAAACTTTTCGTTTTCCGTTTCCGTAACTTCTAAGAAATGAATTATGGTCTGTCTCCGGGACACTTAATAATAAAACGTATGACAGGGGAGAAACTTCGAGTCTAACTTTCTGAAAAGGTTCAGTCAAATGTTCTGACGTTGTGTTTAATGGGGGGGTCAGACCCATGGGTCGTTAAATGTTAACTTAACGTTTGTTTATGTTGAAAGTTGTACATTATTGCTTCTACACGTAATTTTGTAAGTTTTATGAGTAGTAGGTAACTTTCTTTGTTAGGGTTTGTCAATGATTAATGACATGATGAATAATTCTGTTGTTATTGATATAAAAATGGATGCTCTCAAGGTCTTTGAAAAACATACTTAAACTATATAATTAACTTGAGTTTTAAATAACTGAAAAACATTCGTAGATGTTATAGAATTTCCTCACTTTTTGGAAAAAAAAATACTGCTTAAAAATAAGCTTTCTAACTTATTTATTCCCGAAGTATTTATTAGAAAAACTACAACTGTATATAAGATCTTACCACTGTTTTAGATTATTTAAACCCTAAAACCACTCCTACCTCGAAAGCCTAAGTCTGTTTGTTTTCAACTGAAACTTAACTAAAGCCGGCTTACTTGTATATTTAAGATAAGTATCGAACTTGAAGCCAACTTAACCAATTCAACCCCAGCTGTTGTTTAACAAACAAAAGCATACATTTTTAAAACAAATTCAATCGAAAAATCTGTGAAACTTTTCTGTTTAAAAAGTTGTACTACGGTGTGAGAGGAAGACAGTTTTCTTATTAAAATAGAAGAGAGAGATAATAATAATACTGTAGATTGTTATTGTACAGCAAACTAATTGAAAAACTATTGTTTGACGAAGATCTAAACTATTATTTTTTATATTATTCAGTAATGAACCTATAAAAGGCAATCTGTAAATCTGTTGGCTCTAGCGAACAGTAACAATCTTGAGTGCGAACATTTTTCAAATGTTCGTTATACGGCAACCTTTGCAAGCGAACATACGCTAGCAATGAACTAGCGCCGAAACGATCACATTTTTAGTGCGATTAGTTTGCGAATAAAAAATGTGCTCAAACAATTTTGCGAATAAAATTCCACTAATTATGTAAAGTCAAGTGTCATCAATCTAGCTTATAACGAGCCCAAAACCTAGCATTATCCAAAATATGTCAGATCTACATACCTAACCAGATGTGCCCCATAACACAGAGCCATTGTCACCTCACCTGACCCCAATGAATCGCACCCTTTCTTCATTTGGGTAGACATTGAGCGTAAGGATGAGATTAAAGCCTAACCTAGATATATTTACGACTTTGAGAATACCTGTTAATTTACAAGGAGCGTCTTTATTACTGCTCAAGGATTCAAGGATGTTGGGTTAAGAGCTAAGTTTGAATCAAGGTCGGTTTTAAAACTGAAAACTTTTGTTTCATTCTAGTGGTAAAGTAAAATTTTATATGGCGTACCTCGAAATATTAGAATTTCTGTTTAAAGGTTTCCGAGCCACTGTCAAAGTCTTTTATTTGCCTCGGTAGATTTACTACAGACTTTAGTTAACATACCTACTTATTTTTCAACTTCATCTGTCTCGCCTTTTCTCAACTATGTTGGGGTCGGCTTAAAATCTAACTAGATGCAGCTGAGTACCAGTGATTTACATGGAGCAACTGCCTATCTCAGCTTCTCAACCCATTTACCTGGACAACCCGATACCCTATAAGATTGGTTACCAACTTTGCTATTAAGACTTATTTTTCAACAAAGAGCATAAAACTGAGCAAAACATTTATTTTTTATAAATCACTGTTACAGTAGGTACTGTGTAACACGCAGCCATTTTTATGGGCATCATAAAATGAGCGCTGCGTACCGGCTATCCTGGAATCTATCGTTTTGCTATCAGACTGCCGTTATGTGCACTAGGGCCGTTTATGGGGATATGGCCGTCATTTGGTTACGCACTTTTCCGATAGGCAATTCTATAAAAGTGCATTTAAATTAAATGAGTGAGTGTGGATTCTATTCCCGATGATTAAATTATCTATTACCAATCATTACTACTATTAAACGTGTTATTTGCGGTTTCCCGCGTCCCGAGAAAAGTGCTTCACGCACCCGGAAAAAATATTGCTATGGCCTCACGCGATAAATGGGCTATCAAACCGTAAAATAATTTTTCAAATCGAACTAGTAGTTCCTTAGAATAGCGCGTTCAAACAAACAAACTCTTCAGCTTTATAATATCCATTGATGTGCGAATCGGGTGAGAATTTTTTATTTGTTTGTATGCTTCTTCAAATCTGTTTGATCTAGTCAGATTTTAAAACGAGAACAAAGATTATAGTTTTTTCTTTTATCCAAGTTATTAATTTTTATTCATAAAGTTTATTCTTTCATAATAGTCATCAGGCGAGGTCGAGTAAAATATAAAAAATAATGTATGTTAACTACTGGAATAGCTGATGAAAAACACTTGCAACAGGTTATAATTTTATACCCTATTTAAAATAAACTATAATTAAAAACATTTGCATTATACATACTCCATCATCATTGCATGGTTTAACAAAGAATATTTATAAAGAAAACTAGTTCCGCCCCGCGGTTGCGTTCGCCATCAGAGGAGAGAACTTATTAAGTATAGGGTCAGAGAAACAGTGACCCATATTCTTTCTCAGGGTCAAAACTCTCTGTGCACCTAGCAAAAGTAATTTGAGCGTGACAGCCAGACACACTAACGTCATAAATATGAAAACAATTCTATCTGTCTGTCTGTCGCGCTGAGAAAGGTCATCATAGGCTACTTTTTATCCGATTGCGGGAAGTAGATCCCTGAAAAAAGCTTACAATATATGTTACTGGAAAGCCCACATCATACTCACAGGTATCTCATTGTTCTCTGTTTACAATATTGTGTAACTCACAGTAAACTGTTCGCGTCTATTTCGAAGCGCATAAAACGTCGATTTTATGTGGCAGACTTCTAACGTACGGACATAGTACATGTCTATTACATAAATAGTATATGTACATACTACATCCTTCCTTCTCCGTGTGAGAGGAGGCCTGTGCCCAGCAGTGGGACGATAAATAGGCTGTAACTAGAACTAGAACATACTACATATATGTAGTATTGTTGTAGTGGACGAATGTTTTCTGTGGTAGTATGTTAGGTACTGTTCGTGGACCGTTGATTTTTATAGAATTTAGTTTTATTTTTTTATGTTACGAGAAATAAAATTATATTATAATCGGTTCCACCGTCCCGTGAGAAATTCTTTGCGCCCCCGGATAAAAATTTCCTATAGCCTTCCTAGACAAATGGCCTGACACACTGAAATAGTTTTACAATTTGGTTTAGTAGTTTTCCAGCTTTGTATGCTTAAACAAATCTTTAGCTTTATCATATTAGCATATTTTATGTAAAGTAATTTTTATAGATGGTATACCTAACTTACTTAACAGCCAAGAATATTTTCCAATTATCTTCCAGTAAATCATTAATAACATGATTCTTCTATGTAACAACACCTACTGAAAACCTATGAAGTATGCAATAAACTGAAGTTATGTTCCAATCTCATACAAGCTCTATGGTACGACTTGTAGAAGATATCAAGTAAGTAGTTTGCTAAAACGCCGGTGCGCGGTGTGTTGTAATTCCCCAGCCTATGACTGTGTTAGTGATGTTACTTGTATTTGTCGATATTGTGCAAATCACATATGTTTAAGGTAAGCTGTTTGGCAAGTGTCATGTAACATGTTATATTTTTTAATATGTCTTATGTTGCTTCTTCACGAGCAAACGGTATCAGAATTACTTTTTTATCCGGCGAAGGGAGTCAGTTCCCTCAGGAATTGGCTGAAATCGCTTGCGGGAACTACTTGTTTATTGACAGCTAAAACCAACCATATTATCGTCCTTATTTGTGTCAGAAAAATAGAATCCTAAGGTATAGCAATAGTCGTAGTATTTCACTATAAAAAGTTCAACGTTATGATATCGATTATATTCCATTAGCAAGTCAGTCCCCTCCCTATTGAACGGGTTAATTGCAGCAGTTACATGGAGAACAAAATAACTAGCGGAGATGCCATAACGGAAATTTTCCTACGAAAGTAGCTCGCCAAAATGCGAGTGTACGACGAGGACGAGGAGAACTGTTTTCGCCCTTATACGCCTTCTCTGGACCCGGTTTTTTTTTGTAATACCAAAAATCGTTGGTCTTAAAGAACCCAAATGTCTCATTAGTTCATACTTATATACCTACTGATCATTTACGTATTTGACCTACAAGTAGTTGCCCGACCTACCTGCATTATGCCATCTCCGCCCATCTTTCCTTATTCCTTGAGTAGTTCGAACTAACTACACTTACCGAGCTATCGAGTATTATATCGATATCTATCGAGTTGGGGTCAGCAGATGTCTTAGTCGTTACTGTTATGGGTATAGTTGTTATAGGAAGGGAAAGTAAGTCTAGTTATAGGTTAAGTAATTAACTGTACTTAAGTATTGAAGTTAGAGTAAGTTGCAGGGTTTGTGCAAGTTTTATGGTTTAGATATGTTCTGGAAAGCTCTGAAATGAATCAAAAAAAAAAATCGTTTATTCAAACTTGGCTGCAAGACAGCACTTTTTGAACGTCAGGAATTAACAATAGACAGCCCCCAAAACGCCCACCCTTCACCACTTCCTATGTGTTTTTGCTGGGAAGAAGAAGTGGCGCAACAAACTCCCCAGCAACACATGTCTGTCTGTTGGTTAGAAGAACCTTAAACAATGTTTGATATGTACATTTGTATACAATGTAATTTGTATTCCACAATAGAGGACAATATGCAATATTGACACAAAATTACAGTAAAAATTATTTATACACCACATGCTAGCTAGCACTCACCCTACATACCTTAACTAACTCAAGCATTTAATAAGTTTGATGAAAATAAAATTATAGCCTCCAATTATTTACACTGAATAGGATTTAAGGGAGTGCCCACCTACAATGGGAATGGGAATTGTTCTGGATCGCTTGTTATCAGTTATTAAGTACTCAAAGAAATAAATATTCGAGAGAGTTAAATACTCTTTATGTGTTTAGACTTTATTTCAAGAATGATACTGACGAGCGTTATGCACAGTATTTCATCATCATCATCATCATCTCAGCCATAGGACGTCCACTGCTGAACATAGGCCTCCCCTTAGATCTCCACAGATACCTGTTGGAGGCGACCTGCATCCAGCGTCTTCCGGCGACCTTTATAAGGTCGTCTGTCTACCTTTTTGGTGGACGTCCTACGCTGCACAGGATTTATTCTGATAAATATTCTGCTACAACAATACTTAGAACCGCGGATTTAAACTTCAGCGAACTGACATTTAAATACAAAGAATATCAGCATAAGACACGATATAAAATGTATGCGACCTTTTCTATCGCGAAGTTACTACATACATTATATATTGTATTCTACAAAACAATGCTATACAAGGAATATATTAAGGATTTGCTTACGGTAGATAAAATCATGTTAGTTCAAGTCATGTTCCATTTCAGTTTAGTAATCTGATCAAACTTGGTTTGCAAAAGCTTTCTTTTGCTATAAATCTTTTATTCGCATATAATATAATGTATTGTGTGGTAGATATATGCTTGAACTGTGGTATCATGTAGTAATAAATATTTAATAGTTGCATAGCGTGACTACTATGCACGGGGTCTCAAATTCGCATCCTGAGTCACTGAATTCTGCTCAATCTGAGGAATTACAGGTTACCAATAGTGACAAAGTTTATCTAACTTTACCATATTACAGTGTACAAGCAATTTGCACAGACACAGGTGCACTCACTTTTCCTTCAACCGGAGAGAGATCAAGCGCAGGAATTCGATGCACGGGTGAATCAATCGTCAAGTTCTAGACACCGTGCTGCTTTGCCATATTTTCTAAGACCCACAATGCGATTTCGGCCCGATCTGGGAATCGAATAAACCCTGTGCACAGTGGTCGCACTATGCGACTACCAATATGTTTTCTATGATAAACAATCAGACAAGCAGATATATCTTATCCTCAACATGAGCTGGTATAACCACATATTCGATTACCGTGTGAAGATTAGCAGCTGCGTGTGTCTGCGTGTATGTTCTCATGTTTCTGTGAGAGCATTCGGTAGTACTGTGTTGTTTCCTTGGATGTTCAATTCACGTATCTATCTATCTATTTACACGGTATCGAAAATACTGTAGGTATTTGTTATTTAGTTGATTGTGCACAATTTTTGGGGTAATTTTATAAGTATAATGGAAGTAAAAATTTTAATACTTTAACTTTAAGTATAATTTGACTGTATTTTTCGTGGAAAATGACTGCGTTTATCTGTGAAAAGTGTTTTCTCAATATGTGAAAAGAAAAATAACCGGGAAAGGGTATCTATTATTTTTTATATACCATTTCACTGATGGAAATATTAGACAACAGAAAAAGCATTTAAGATTCCAATAATGCCTTACTAATCTATCTTTTGGCTACCCAATAAATCTGCAATCAAAAAATCGTTTCAATAAAACTGGCCCAGATTTCTCTTAGCAAGTGTAACCTAACTTTAGCACCCTGATGGCGTGAACTCATAAATTTCCCGACTTCAGCCGAAGTAATAAATCTTCCGAGTGTCATTTTAAGCGAGAACCCTGCCTGATTTACTGCCTTGCTTGGGGAACGCCAGATAGACAGTTATGCAAGAACCAACTAGTTTTTTTAGAGTTCTGTGTCTCAGGGGTAAAATGGGACTTAGCTAGCATAGTTCATAAGATACATACAGATGTCTGTTGACAGACAAACGGACAGTGAAGTCTTGTAATAGGGTTCCGTGTCCCATGGGTAAAAACGGGTCCTGCTTTTGGACAGATAATGTATTTCGGTTGTGCAAAAGATCCTAAAACTATAATGATATTTAAAGGCCTTCTTTCACGTTTTTTTTTCTATATTTGTAGTGATAAGGTGCTTATGTAAGTGTGTGCTATGTAAGTAGTTCCTTGGTATAGAAGATTTTTTTGTCATAAAAATGATGTATCTGATCTTTGGTAAGGATTGTGTGTAATATCCTTTTCTTGCCAAATTATTATGCGTCCTTTTTAGTTGAGATTATGAGGTCATTGGGGCAATTTTCCGGTCACACAGAGTAATTGTATTTTTTCAAAATCAAGGATATGCGGAGACAGTTCATAAACTTAGTTTTTTGGTATTAAGTAAAGGATAAGTGTATTTATAAATATTTGTTATCTACTTTCCTACTACACCTTTTAGAGACAATCCTCAAATCACCTTAAGCTCGACTCGGCAATCGAACCCGAGACCTATACCGTGCACAGCGGTCACGCTATGTGACTATTGGGTACAAAATTATCAAGTTTTCCATCCCCAACTATAGTTAAAGTTATAACCGTAACAGAGAATATTCTAAGAACTACTGTGACCGCATGCAGCGCTTAGATTTAATAGTTCGCCAATAGTTTCAGAGTTTATAGCTGCGAAAGGCAACCATTAGACTTCTAGATTATAACTTAACTCAAATCATTTCTCATCTTTTTTTATCTGCATTTTTTCTTTATGTTCTTAAAAAGAAAAGAAATAATAAAATAAATGTACTTATTTTCTTTTCTTTCCTTATTTCTTATACAATGTGTACCGGGGATAAGTGACCGCCCGATTTTTTTTTAATATTTGTACAAAATTAAGGATAATTTCCTTTATATTTGGGACTTACCGCCTTTGGTTTTTTAATGTTTTTTAGTAAATACTGTGACGTGCTGCAGTTTTTTTAAGATATTTCCTAAGTTTTTACATATTTTTAAATTCTTTTTTCTTTATTGACTAGCCGACATCATAGTTTATCAATTAAAATTATCAAACATAGCAAAAATGTAATAAAACATTTATTAGAAAAAAAAGAAAATAAAAATTCAAAGAAAATAACGCCTTTTTTTCAGTTTTTCCAAAATAAGTCCAATAAATGCCCCCTTAATATCACTTTCTTTTAATTTATTAATAAACTACATGATATTTCCTACAATAGCTCAGAACAATGTTTGCTGCTATTTCAAACAAATGCAAAAATACAGTCAGTTGAAATTGACTCCTACTCGGTAAAAAAAGAGCAAAGCCTGTTATTAACAGGCCTGACAATAAATTTTTTTTAATGATTTTTTTCAAAAATATAAAAGAAATTATCCTTAATTTTGTACAAATATTCAAAAAATTTCGGGCGGTCACTTATGCCCGGGACACATTGTATATGTGATTAGATCTTAATACTATCACTGATTAAAGATAATAATATCATGTGCCATTTGATAGAAGCTTTGCTGAGGGCAGAGAATGACTCTACTTCCTTTACATACTTAATATCATTTTTAGTGTAACTTAGCTGGCCCAAGTTTACTACCAAAATTAATCAGTGTACTTAAAACAACTGTTTACTATTTCACGTTCAATCTATACAGTTGTTTGAAGAAAAATGGACATCTATGTTGAATTTAGGTATAAACTCACATTTACTATTGTAAAGCCACAAAGCTACAATAACTGACAAAACCAGTATCTACAATATCTCCGTGAAATATCAAAACTTGTGAATTTCAGTACGAATGAACGCCAAAGCTCTGAGAACCACATTTAGCATAAATCTGCAGCTAAAATTGTATGAAAACCACAAAATGTACAATAGCTGACTATTAGGACTTTTAGTAAAACTGTTTGGTTTTAATATTTGCCCATATTTTCCTACATATTTCGGAAAGGACTTTTTTTACACCACGTGTATTTTCCGCCGAAAATGCGACGAAAAGTTGGTATTTCTCGAATTTAAGCGGCACACATTGCCACCTTCATAGCCTGACTTTCAATTGTTTTATATTGGGATTTTACCCAAATCGGATGCATCGATAAAATACCAAGACCTCTGGGAATATTAAGTCCTGGTTTTTAATTTCCATCCTTTTAATATTTAAGAATTTAGGCTCGTTTGCTGTGAATTGGCCAAATGTTATATGGGCAGTAACATAGAAGGTTTATGCGTAAGCAATAAAGATGGAAGTACCCACAATTGTCCTAGTTTGTGTTACCTGTAAAAATGTAAGTTGTTTGCCAAAAGAGCCATTCCGTAATACGTAAAGTTTTGCTGAAAGTGCTTGGCAAGCCAAGTGAGAGTGACATTTGGCAAAACAAGATGGCGGACAGTTATCCGAATTGCCCTTTTAATTGTAGGCAGATTAGCTAACGACTTGGCAGAACAGAGCCACGGAACTATTTGGCTTTACCTCGAAGTTTTTTCGGACAAAGATGTATTTTTGCAATACTGTACCTGCGAGTTAATTATGAAGGCGTTTTTAAAGTCCTAATACTATTTGAATCGAACACATTACGAGTATAAAGCCGAGTTTCCACCAATGTGGAGCGGAAAAGTTTTAAAACAACTAATTAATGTATATCGCAATAAATTCATTACATAATAAATTCTATTAGTTGTTTAATACTGCTGCACTCCGTCTCGGCCTAGGTTTAGACCTAAACCATTGATTAACTACCGGCAAACTTAGAAATCTTGGGAAAATCTCAACTGTGAGAGGAGTCCTCCTACCCACCTAAAGTAATCCTTATACCTTTTCTACACGAAAAGGGTAAGCAAGCAAGTACTAAAATGTTGTACCTTTATATAAATAAAAATATCTTTCCTGAAAGTAAAATACATAAAATAGACACTAAAATAGTACAAACTGTGACGGAAACAGGACTCACGCCAGCTTAAACTTTTATGACTTCTCCGATCCTGAAATTGTTCACAAAATATTGACACAAACTTTGTTGGATAGCTGTATGTTATTTGTACTTTCTTGTCTCTAAAATATGATGCTGTGTTTGTAGCGGTAGTAAAAATATATACGTGACACTTGTCGGTAATGTGTTTATAGCTGATACTCGATATATCCCGTGGTTTCAACCGCGTCCCGGGGAAAATTCTTCTCTTAGCGGGGAAAAATATAGCCTATGTTAGGTACTCGGAGATAATCTAGCTTTCCAAATATTATTGGAGACTTTATGGTACAAACAAACAAACCATCATTCTTTTTGATAATGGTATGTAATGTTTTCCACAAAATTCATCCCAAAAACTTTAGTTGGTCTCACAATTAAGTTAATTTTTTACCCGACTACACAAAAAGACGGTTACGTTTTCACAGAAAGAGTTCCATTCCTATTTATAGAAAGCCACACAACTATACGAAAAGACCGAAAATTTCTTTCAAATTCAGCCCTACATTATTCCCCGATCGGCTGGGAACATTTTTAGATACCGGCCGTCAGATATAACCATGTCAAACGTATCCAAACCGCTCTAATGGAATAATAAGTAGGGAATATACTCGGGGAAGCTATATCTGGACCTTATTTTTGTGGTTACATAAGAGTAATAATAGCGATGTGTTTTTTTTCTTTACTCGTATGTACGTCATACTGACGGAATGGCTTTCGGAATTGTGATACTTTATTAAGAAAACACGGAATTACATTACAAACTTATTACCTCACATATTTTGTTTTTTCAGAATCTTTAATCAAGAACCTTTAAAGTGCACTGTGTAGAATAAACAGTCGACCGACAGTTCGCCCGATGTTTGGCGAAACGTTTTTAAAGAAAATCTTGATTCCCATCAAATAATAATAAACTTCTTTATTCAGATAACTGAGATCCATACATTAGGTACATAAACAATACAATTAATATATAATAGTAAGCAGGGACTTAGTCCTCTGCACTAATTTCCACGTAAGCGGGCAGTCGTGTCTACTTGCTATAGCACTCAAGATGCTGTGGCGACTTCCACGCAACCGACTGATGAAGGATGCGGTCTTTTTACGCCATATTGCTGCAAAGCCATCTGTGTGTGCATCAGCAAACATGGCTGATGCGCTACAGAAACGTGGAAGCCGCAACAGCACCCTGAACGCGTTATTAAATTGGACCCGCAGAGCATTGTATGTTCTCTGAGTATAGTTAGCCCACAGAGCTCCCGTGTACAGTGAGGTACAGTACGCTTTGAATAATGTAATTTTAACTGCGTCTGTACAACGGGAGAATCTGCGCGCCAACATATTCGCCCGAACTGACAATGCTCTGCGTTCCCTCTCCATATCGACGTCATCTTTCAAATCGTCGGTGACCCAATGTCCAAGGTATTTAAATTGGCACACTCTTGTTAAGGCTTCACCATTTAGGTAAAGTGGTTGTATCAAAGTTTCAGTCGGTCTGATACCGGCTGAAAACGTGATCTTTCTAATGTGCGGTACTTATTAAATTCCCAATCTAACGATCTGAATCTAAGAATAATGTTATTTGCGTTTCTCAAATTACGTTACTATGCTATCTCTATCAGTAAGTATACTACAAATTCAAATAAACCATTTGCTTTCTTCCCCAAAATAAGGCATTCAACAAAAATACAGTGACAATAGCATTATATCCACAACGGTACATTAAATTCTTGGCACAAACCCTTTGGCAATCGAGGGGGTTATGATATGTTCTATTTTAAGACGTATAGCGCAAAAAGTTTCTCATTCACCTCGAGAGATAAGCTAATCTATGTTCGTAAATCTTAAGTAGGTGAAAATTGCGTTTGGGAACAATTTTCGAACGATTTCAGCGAAGTAATTTATATCGATTATTCGGGCGTTGAAAGTTGTGGTATGATAGAAGTTAAGATGGCCGAATTTAAAGCTGAATCTGGGCAAAATTTGATATCTTCTGTAGTGTTAAATTATTTGTCTTTCTGCGCGACCTATTTCAATGATTTTGGTCTGATTCATGAATCGAAGCTGTGCGTTTACGACTAGACCATACATTAATCAGCCCCATGCTGGGGTGATGATTAATCCTATTCAGTCTTCCGTCTATATATGGGGTATTGGGTTTCCCGGGTAACTAACTGGGTTGAGGACATCAGATAGGCAGTCCCTCCTTGTAAAACACTGGTTTTCAGCTGCATCCAATTAGACTGAAAGCCAACCCCAACATAGTTGGGGAAAGGATCGGGAGATGATGTGTCATACTCTATGCATATACACAAGTAAAACCATAGGCAGAAACTATATTTCCCTCATAAATTGATCAATAAACTCGGCAGATAAAACTGCGGTTATCGACTCCCCCGTCACATATTTAATTATATCCTTATCTACCAAAGATGGTTCGGTTAAGTGGTTTAGGGGTAAAGCCTCAACTCATATATAATGTTGTATGTCTGTATTTGGCTAAGAGCATTCTACTTAATGGAACCGCCGTGAGAAATACTCTCTCTATGCGGAAAAGTCTGTGAATTTACCCGGGAGGGATAAGGCAACGCAAAAAATAGTGATAGCTCACTTTTTCACTATCGATCATGTCGTTACACACGCACATGACAAAAAACAAACACGAGCATAAGCTTAAAATGACGCACATATTATTGTGTACTACCAACTAATGACATGTAACGGCCCAATGAACTAGTCAAACTATCAAAACAATGAAGACTACCAAAACAGTTGATACCGAATGTCGACTTCATTGTAATTGATTATCTCTACGAAAGATTAACGAGTGCCATACTTGCATGTCATTGGTTGATAGTGCGTACGAAGATGACCGGGGGTCTTGAACCACAGCAGAGTCGAAGGACACGGCAAAAGCGTATCCAGTTGTTTCAATACTCAAAGTTATGTCTGTATGTATGTACGTATGTGTGGCTTCAGAGGGTTGAGCGGTTGTCACGCACAAATTGTGAGTAATGATGTGGAGTTATAGTGGCAATTTTCAGAATTATTTTTTGTTGTGTGACTTGGGAGGCGTATTTTTTGGGTATGTGTATTAGATTTGATTGCTGGGAGGAGTTTTTTGTAGTGAGCAATATCTTGATTTACTTAGTTGTGATTTCAATGTCTGTATTTTTAGTTTTCTGATAATAATTTCTGGATACTGAATGAATTTTATATTCTGCACCCAATTGGGAGAGAACACGCCTTGATGATAAACAAAATAATTATAGAAATGCAGTCACAAAATTGACTCAAATGAAAATTATCACATGCAAATAGCGTTACAACTTGAATACATAAGTAAAACTGGATGTATTTTTTGCAATATGTATTTATTTTATAAAAGAAACTATCTTACATTATTATAATACATATATATTATGTACACTTACTATTTAAAGTAAATAATAAAACCAATCAAATAATCTACAACTCCCTCCCCCAAAGAGACAGCGGGGCGCGTTAAGGGCAGGGTCGGTTGTCACAACCACAGATTGTAAGTAATGATGCGCCGTCTGATAGACCTCACGCTTGAGGCCTATAAATTTATTGGAGGCCTTTCTGGTTGGCTGTTGTGGGTTCATTTTGAGTTAGGTTGGGTGGTTATTTTTGGTTATTTGGTAGTTAATTGTAAGAGAAATTTTAGAAACTAGGTGCTTCCTCGCGTACTGAGGGATCTACTTACCGCACCCGGATAAAATGAGTGACGTTGTCAGAAGCATAACTTACACATTTGTAATATTAGAACCTAAGGATTGTGGTTTGTAAAAATTACATTATGTTTTAAACATATGTATACTTTTGTTATAATAAAACTACATAAATATCATATGAAGCGAGTGTGATTGGGTTATTGTTTCCCATGTTTCATTGTTTATCCAATCAAAAAACATTGTTACAACTTTTTTAATAATGAGCATGACGAACGCGTGTTGTCATAAATTCTGTCTAACAATTACATTTCAGCACATTCCTGAATAAGTAGTCGAGAGTAATTAAAAAAGTTTTGTTTGGTTGAAGTCAAATAGGGATAATTTTACGATGATTTACCTATTAAACGTAAACATGTAATTTAAACCTTTTTTTTACAGGAAAGGGTCTTGTATTTTTTTTGTAGTAATTACATACTGATATATAATAACATACTTACCAATGGCAGCAAAAATATTACCTACCGCTAGCTTTCGATGTATTTTTGACGAGACTTACCTGGAAAAGAAAAAAATATATAAGCATTTTTTTATGTAATTTGGATACTTTGTCACATTGAAATATTTTTTACATGTAAGAGTAATTCCTGGGTTTAGTGCATTGATAAACACATTCTTCAGCTTAATAACAATAGTAGTAGGTATACATCGGACATCATAATATGCTATCGTAGGGACGGTGTAGGTACAGCAGTTACACAATTATGCTTAAGCTATGTAAATAGGTCTGAATGCGCTTTAATAACAGTTTATATATCGGTTCGACTTTACATGCATTTTGCAGGCTTTACATGAATCTAGTTGGCTACAATTAAGTTACAGAGCCATTTTCGAAAGCTTTTTAATGCTTGAGGCCAAAATTGTTGTATTATGAGTTGCTATGTGCTAATTATTCGATTTTCATGTTAATTAAATCCAAAAGTTAAGTGCCTCAATTATAAGCTTGTAACTTATTATGACGAATGAATTTACTATCTTGTCATGATGAGTTCCTACTGTACAGGCTGTCATTTGAACATCTTTAGTAGTTAGAAGCCAGAAGACCTGGCAATTAGTCTTAAAAGAGGTATCTGTTTTCCCGACTGGGTTGTGTAGGTCATATAGGCAGTCGCTCCATATAAAACACTGGCACTTCGCTGGATCCAGTAAGACTAGAAGCCGACCAGAATAAAGTTGGTAAAAGGCTAGACAAATGACATGAAAGTCACATGACATGTTGTAAGATAATAATACTCCCAGCTTAACTGATTCTGTATGCAAGACGCTTGCCCGATATCTTGATATCATTGGCTTGGTATTACGTGATTCTTTTGTCTTTTGTTATTTGTTAAGATATGGACGTGATCACACGTATGGCTGTGGGTGTCTGTAATCAGTGTATTAGTACGTGAACTGAAGATTTTCAATGCTTTTTCGTATTTTGAAGGAGGAGAGTGGGATGTGTGCTAGTGAAAATTGGTTTCATAGTGAGATAAGATGCTGTGAGAATATTTTTATGTAAGACATCGGAATGATTTGTAGTTATGGTTTTTGGTGTTGTCGATGAAAGACAACATGCCATAATTTTACAATCTTATTTATAAACACAGCTAAAATTGCCATCTATAGGTACCTACAAATATTATAAAAACTGAAGAGTTTATTTGCATACACGCAAATCTCAGAAACTATTAGCGTAATTAGAAAAAATCTTTCAGTGTTAGACAGTACATTTATCAAAGAATGTTTTTTCATCAAAGTGCTCGCAGCAGTTACCACGCGACGCGGGAGAGAGCGCGGGAGAACAGCTCTATAATTCTTCTATAAATGTCTGAAGTACATAGTTCACGAAACCACAGCAAACAACTAGTACCTAACTACATAAACAAGCTTTAACATATATAAACTTTCTAAGATGACATCCGCGTGTTCTCCCACGAAGTAATTATGATAATACTTCAGAAAGAAAAGGATGGAACCCTCCAACTCGAACGTGCACCCTATTAAAAGTTTTATTCTAAAGAACATAAGGACCAAAGTTCCGTGAGGTATTTTCCTTCAGTGAAGAATAGGAATCTTGAAAGTTTTAGATTTTTGCTTGCTTGTTAGCTTTGTTAAGGACATTGATTTTATGATAGAAGTGGATTATAAAAGACAATAAACTCATGTAAAGAAAGGAAATAATTACTATAGTTTGCGTATCTGTAGGTACTATATGAGCGGAAACATTTTTGTGTTTGTTTGTTTCGAAGCTTCGAAACTCTTAAAATAATTTGAAAAATTCTTCCACTATTAGAAAGCTACACTCTTACCAAGTAACATAAGCTATATTTTTTCGCAGTACGGGCAGTAGTTTCTACACAAGACTCGAGCGAAACCGCAGAAAAATGGCCAGTAATCAATAAACAAAGCTATTATTTAAATCTTTTCTTAATAGAACAATAAAACCTAGCCAAATAACTCATGACTTCAGCCACCATTATCCCACCCATACATAACTATTTATCTAACGGTAAGAAAATACCATAACTCCAAGAAAACACCATAAAACCATGGCAGACAAAGACAAACCGTCTCCCATTGTCTCCTCAGAGGAATCTTCCACATTTCTCCAGAACCTTATGACACCATGATACACGTCATTACAGTGACGTCATAACGGTGGTGTCATATTGCGGGATAATCCACCATGATGAATGCCACACATTACTTTGGTGTCTTTATTAATGTGTAAAGGTAAGGATAGACTAGGCGTTTTCTTTGCTAAAATAAACGCGGATTGTAGGTAGGATTAAAGCTATCGTTAATGTGTAATGGTGTCCAAACCGATTATTGGAACTGCGACTGTTCTTTAGAGGAGATCACCCAGCTGCACAGGACATATTATAGTGCACAAGCACTTGCGCAGACACAAGTGTACTCCCTATTCCTTCACTCTCATAACCCGATGGGACGGCAATCCGACACGACCGGAGAGAGATCAGGCGCAGGACCGACATTTACGTGCTCTCCGATGCACGGGTGTATCAATCACTAACTTCTAGACTCCGGGATGCTTTGTGAAAGTTTTCCTACAATCCAAAAAGCAATTTTGGCCCGGCCCAGGAACCGAACCTGAGAACTCATACCGACCCCAGTATTCGTGTATATTAAAACGCCTAGTCTGTACGAACCTTATGACGTACCATATAGACAAAATATTACACAGGTATATATGTAACTATATTTAAGGATACAAGTTTATTAAGTAATAAAGGCAGAGGGAATGTTGGTAAATATAATATTACCTTGTCGGGTTGAATAATTGAGTAGTTTATTTAATTATGTCGTATATCATAAGAGCATGTATCTACGCAAAAAAAACGTCTCTATTTCAAACAGTTAGGCAGGTCATCATCCTCCTCCGAGCCTTTTTCGCAACTATGTAAGGGTCGGCTTCCAGTCTAACAGGATGCAGCTGAGTAACAGTGCTTTACAAGGAGCGACTGCCCTATCTGACCTCCTTAACCCAGTTACCCGGGCAACCCAATATCCCTAGTTTAGTCTGGTTGGTTGGTGGTTAGTAGGCCGGTATCATGATTAATTTGTTATACAATGTGTCCCGGGCATAAGTGACCGCCCGAAATTTTTTGAATATTTGTACAAAATTAAGGATAATTTCTTTTATATTTTTGAAAAAAATCATTAAAAAAAATTTATTGTCAGGCCTGTTAATAACAGGCTTTGCTCTTTTTTTACCGAGTAGGAGTCAATTTCAACTGACTGTATTTTTGCATTTGTTTGAAATAGCAGCAAACATTGTTCTGAGCTATTGTAGGAAATATCATGTGATTTATTAATAAATTAAAAGAAAGTGATATTAAGGGGGCATTTATTGGACTTATTTTGGAAAAACTGAAAAAAAGGCGTTATTTTCTTTGAATTTTTATTTTCTTTTTTTTCTAATAAATGTTTTATTACATTTTTGTTATGTTTGATAATTTTAATTGATAAACTATGATGTCGGTTAGTCAATAAGGAAAAAAGAATTTAAAAATATGTAAAAACTTAGGAAATATCTTAAAAAAAACTGCAGCACGTCACAGTATTTACTAAAAATCATTAAAAAAAACTAAAGGCGGTAAGTCCCAAATATAATGGAAATTATCCTTAATTTTGTACAAATATTCAAAAAATTTCGGGCGGTCACTTATCCCCGGGACACGTTGTATATGAAAGAGTAACGCAGCATATTTTCCCTGGTCTACTCAAAACATACCTAATACATTTACGATCAGCTAAAAATACAAAAAATAAATTAATCATACATAATTTTCAATGGTTCCAACCTCTCCAAACTTTGAAATTGGTATTCCACAATTCATTAAACACAATACCCTCTTACGATGAAAAACATAATACCACTTTACATTGAAATCGGCTCACCATTATAAAGTGGGAACAAAAATCCGCGGGTAAGATGACAATACAGTCACTTGTTAAGAAGTACCACTTCAGACGATGTTGTAAGGTCAATTTGTTATTTGCTTTGCCTTTGGAATTAAGTATATAGCTTTAATTTACACGAATATTACAAAGCTGAAGAGTTTGTCTGTTTACTTGAGAACATTATTATTACATATTTTGTGTTATAGGTACATTAATTAGGCTATTTATCGAGACAGTCTGTGAGTTTTTATTCGGGTGCTTGGAAGAATTTAGAATTTGCCCATTAGTTCCTAAAATTAGGTAGTTTTAGTAAAGAGATTGTTTTTTTTTAGTTTACCTAGCACCTATAGTAAAGTTACTTTATGTGAAAAATCATTTTTTTAAGCACGAGGAACATCATTTTTGGTTTATCTGATTGGTTAATAAAATCTCAAGAAAATATTCGATCCTTCTTTCATTTTCTTATTATGTTTATTTATTACGTCGTTGAGATCGAATAGAGTCATTATCCCAATGTTTGCATGTCGTTCACATAACTAGTTATAATAATAACATTTTATATTATCTCGTTACGTATTTCAGTTAACTTTGACAGCCGGGACGAGAGCTCACTTAGTTATAACAGTTAACTAAATTGCTGGTGATTTTTCAGCGGTTAAAAATGTGTATTACGATTTATTCTCGAGGGTTTTTAGCACTTGTTTTTTGCTACCTTATTTATTTTTTTATTTCCTTTTTTAAGTTTTATCATCAAAACAATCAATCAACAATCATGTATGTTTTAAAAAGATTTATAACTTATATAACCACCCTTAAAAGTTACCTATATTTTCGAAGTAAATATCAATTACCCAGTCTTTTCCTATGTTGTTGAGGTCAGCGAGGTGTGACTGGATGCGACGATGCCTATCTGACCTCCTCAACTCAGTTATCCGGGCAACCCGATACTCCTTGGTAAGACTGCTTGTCAGACTTTCTGGCTTCTGACCATGTAACCACTGACTGATGCTTATTCAAAAACCTCGACCCACCAATTTAACGAATCGAACACACATTTTCGATCATATCTGAATCATAAATCTTGAATCAAGGTTTCAAACTTGACTCCAACACTAGACTATCAGAAAACTTTCGATGTTATTTCCGAAGCTACATTTGTAAAGGTATTTCCCTCATCTAAGAAAATAGACTGTTCTCTGTAAACACCAAGTCTTAGTAGTGTAGTGTGGAATTCCACACTCTGATACGAAATTCCTCTGAAGTTGAAGTCGGTTTCCAATGTAGGTGTTGCGAAGAATGCAATATCTTTTCTTTCAAGTTTATTAGGTAGCTTCTTAAAAAGTTATTAATGGTGTTGTGGTCGAGTCAGCTAAACTACCTAATAGTGTGGTTCATAATTTAATTTTTTTTATATGTATTTATGCCGCTACTAATAACATACATCTGTGAGTTAGTTACTGCTGGACAGATTCTCACCTAATTTTTTACAATGCTAGATGATAGTTCATTTATTGAGAAAAGTCATAGGCTTCTTATCCGAGTGCGCGAAGTAGTCCCCACTGGATGAAGGTGAAACTGCTAGCATAAGCTAGTACTTTATAAAAATAGCTTGGCTTGACCTCAGACATTTTTATCTTACAAAATAGCGAAAAACTAAACTTAGATTTGTACCAAAAAGCCAGCATCAATAATTACTTGAATATTTTTTCCCTAAACCGGATTATACCAATTACAAAAAAAAAGGAATAAAATTTTCGAAGCACCAATTTCTTTTATCCCTAAATCCTATTAGAGTACAGGAGCAAAGTGGACATTAATAAAGCTATCACTTATTACGTTTGTTTGTCGCGGATTATCCTTTTCCGTGTTTTTTCCGCTAAGCTCCTGTGTGTTTGGCCTTTTAACTGGACGTACGGTTTAAGCTGTGATTAAGGTATTAAGCGTTTTTATTAATGATAATGTGTACTGGGTTATATAGGTCTGTGGAAAATTTCGGTCACGGTAGGTATTACAAAAAATCATGTGTTTAAAATTAGGTTCTGCCCGCTTTTTCACCCGCACCAAGCTTTCCCTTATATCTTATACTATTTAACACTGAAATATTTTTAAAATCTTTTTAGTAGTTTCTGGGATTAAACAATAAACACTCTAGCTTTATAACATACGTATCAATAGATGTAAATGTAATCCACGGTAAACAAATAAACCGATTTTTAAAAAATTTGGTACGGAGATGGATGAAAGATGAGGAAAAACTGAAGTTACTAGTGGTTTTTGTAAGCACCCGTGAAGTAAATATTTCATAACAAGGGTAAATCCACATGATAGGTACTACTAGTAGGTACTCAATAATCCTGGAGAGCATAACAAAGCAATATGAATGTTAATTTTAATCCACATACATCTTGTAACACACATCGTGATAAACCAAACCAAATTCAACTGTTAACGAGCACGAATTTACCCGTCGAAGAGAAATGGGCCAAAGTAAAATAGACATACAGAAGGACCAGTTTGTGAAACACTTCATATTGGTAGATGATGCCTTGAGACTATTGTGTTTGTAACTTAATGATGTTTTCCTTTAAAATAAGTAGATAGAAAGAAAGTGGTAAAACATAGAAAGTGTTAAAAATTACAAAATTAGCTGTACCATTTTAAGTCACATTTTTTGACCGACTTACCAAAAAGGCGGTTCTCAATTTGTCGGAAAGTTGTATTTAATAGGTTCTTATTTTGTACTGTAATTGTAAGTTCCCATTTATTATTGCAGAAAAGTCATTTCAAATGTCACTCTCTTACACACAGTATTTGAAAAAATCTCATCATCTGCTTAGCTTTTTCCCAACTACATACCTACTACAATATTTTACCTAAAGCACCCATCTGACCTTACCTGTTCCCTGGACATTGCTTTACTCCTTAATAAGACTACAAAAATATAAAACCTATAATCCAGCAAAAATAAAGACAGCATAAATATTACAATACGCAAATCCCTAGTACTTCTGCACTTTTCATCTATAGCTAGACTTTACTCCTGATTTCCCTTGAGACAATATCTGCTGATCACAGCTTTAAGCGACGTGATTGTAACACAAGGGAGATTCACTTAATTGCCATGCCAAGTCTTGTGATGGTTTTTGTTGAAAAATGGATTTTATGTTAATTGGGTTAGAGTTTATTTTTTATGTGCTATATGGCTCATGTATTTTGGGAATTGCGTTTTTTGCTGTACAAGAGATCTTAAAGGAGTGACAATGTCTATTGCGCAGTAAATCGATTTATTTTGGAATTGTCAGGATTCTCCAGATTTCATAAAATCTGTCGGTTAGTTTCTGAGACATTCGTAAAAATTATTACATTATTATTTTTGAAAGTGTTCCTTTGTTAACTAACTTCCCAAAAAGGAGGCGGTTCTTAATTCGGATGTTTTCTCATTCTTAGAAACCCTGAAATAACTTGTAGTACTTGTCAATTAGATGTCTAGTTAGAAAACATATACCAATTACATTTCTTCCAGGTACTTCTACTGAAAATCAAAGCTTAATATTTGATATTTCAGCTTACTTGCAATTTATCATTACTAATACAACTTCTTAGAAATTAATACAAACTCTTGAAATACACAGAAACGGATGCTTCGTCTTCAATCTTTTAGATTCCTTGAAATGAGGCTTTTCTATAGAAGTCTTGTACATGTAAAGTTTCTTTGAATAAGTTATAATTCAGTGAAATTAAGCTCCATGCATGTGTACGGAAGTTTCCAGAACAAGTTTGAGACAGTAATAAGGTAGGAAATAGTTCGGCTTACTAGTTGCAAATAGTATTATGTGCGTCAAGATGGTAATATGTGGGTATATTGGTTTATGAAATTCTTCTACATGGTTTTGCAGCTGTAATGGCTGAACCCAAATGAGTAAATAATTTTAGTATGAGTTTTCTAAGCTATAATGTAATTTATTGGATACCAATTAACTATTACTAAAATGCAAAACACCTTGCGGAAACTTTAAAATCCGAAATCGGTAATCCGCATTGAAAGAGCATGGTGTTACTCTTATACCTTATCTATACGAGAAGAGGCCGCAGTCCTGCTGTAGGACAATGAAAAGGCTGATGAGGTTAGCGTTTCATTTCACATTCTACCTCAATATTCTACCTCTAAGAATGGATATATAGATATGTAATGTATGAATAAAATAAAAGCGTTGATAAAGAAGAGCAAAGCAAGCTTTATAATAATTTAGCGCTGACAACCACAGTTGTACTCGTCTCGCTTACAGGCAATTTAAACGTTCACACGAATAACTAGCACTCATGTACTATGATAAGTCTCTTACGTTGTAGTTCTTGCACAAACTTTGCAACTTTTTGTTGCGCCACAGTGACAAGCATTTTATTATTTCAGGTTTTAATGGGCACTTGGATAAATAGCGTTGAGATTAATTTATTAATTTTGTTATCAATTTATTTCTTTTAGTTTTCTTTTTTATTTGATGTGTTATATAATTTGTTTTGTAACATATTATTTGAAGATTAAAAACAATTCAGAATACTATTATTTGCGAGAGAATTTTTAAAATGGACAATTACACCATGCTTGCAAGTTCACTAAAGAGTTATAATAGTCAAATTCCTTAATATACCTCTAGGCCTATACAATCTCGATAGAACTCTATACAAATGTAGCATACAAACATTAATACCTACATTGTAATTTCACAATTTCAGTACAATAAGTCGCCCCGCGTATAGGAAGCTTTATAAAACACAGCGTGGTTGTGAAAATGAACAGCGCACCGCAAGCGGCGTGCCTTTGGGAAATACACGGTGCGACTCAAGCATTTGTCGCAAGTAGTTATCTACTGCTTAAGTATGAGTGAAACGTGTGAACTGCAGTTTATTTTTCTATATGAACATTGTAGTTACAAGAAGAATGAAAAAATGCAGGTATGCTTGATATTGTAAAGGTGAAGAGTTTGTTTGAACGCACTAATATAGAACTACAGGTTTGATATGAGAAATTCGTCCATAGTAGCCCGTTTATCGAGGAAAGCTATAGGCTACTTCTTGCCGGGGCTGCAGGATTGTTCGAAAGTTACCGCGGTCCTGGTACATAAAAGGCCTGCGACGGAACGCGACTGTATGTATTTAGTCAGTAAGAGTCTGACACTCCCTCACCGCTACTAACCCACAGCGGGAGGGGTCATTTGATGATTCTTAACGTCGTTAAAAAAAATTGGTAATTTGATGATTTTTGACGTCGTTAAAAAAAATTGGTAATTTGATGATTTATGACGTCGTTAAAAAAAAAACCTTTAGGCTACTTTTTATCCAGTTGTGGAAAGTTGTTTCTAGGGTTAAGCCGATGGCGGGAGCTAGTGCATTTACAATTGTCTTACAGGGTAGGTTGTTCTTCTTCATCATAAAAAACTTGAAACCTTTCAATATCACAAAAATACTTGCCAATACAAGACTATCCGAGCGGTTAAAAAGAAGTAACACAATAAATTATTGATACATTTGAACCGTTACATTCAGATAAAAAATACACATTTTTCATTTATACGCACGTTACATATAACATTAACGGTACATAAAAAGAGCCGTTTTATTTATTTATCTAGCGGTCTTGGGTTCGATTCCCGGAGCCATAAAATCGGTGATCAAAGTCTCTCGGAACACCTGTGCCAACGTTTATGTTAACTTGTTATATCGATTTTTATTGTTACGAGTATGTCGGCTTTTTAAAGAAAGATAATATTGTGGAATATTGCGGTTTCTGCGATAATGTATAAAATTGATTTACTGTCCAAGTAAATAGATCACTATTTGTCAACTGAACTGTGATATTTTGAAAACTTAAGAATATCATGAGTTTATACAACTTACCTTTCTTTTATTTTCTTTCATCATTAGAATGCTTTGTTATTCCTCATAACACCATACAATAGGTATCTTTATCTAATAACACCTAGAATGCAAGGATCTCTCTCTCAGACGTTTTGCGGTTTTCTTAGCTATCATGTCTGCTTCGCAGAAGGAGGCTGCCCCATGGAATATTAATCCCTACTGAATTGAAACTTATCAATGATGAAAATTACTTCAATCATTTGTACTATCAAAAGGTTTAATTTAATTTAGTTCCCTCCAGTTCACATAAACAGATTATCTAACTAATGTATGTTTTACTAAAACAAATTAAATTAATCACACAAGTTACATACGCAAAATAGTCCCCTAGGAACACAACTCCTAGATACCAATACTACAGATTATTAACTGTGATAACAGTTTCAATGTTTGGTCCTACCCATGGAAAACAAAATGACTAGCGGAGGTGCCAGAACGGAAAATCTTCTAAGAGAGTAGCGCGCCAAAATACGGGGACGAAGAATGTTACTATCTTCGCCCGATTACCATACCATTACCATTTCTATAAAATTCTATAGATTTTATTCAATTCTATACAGGCACCGTAATGTTATGTACCTAGATTAATAAAAATGTAAGACCTAAGTAAGATATTATGTACAAACGTAAATAAATAAATTTGATTGATTGATTGATTATACGCTTTCTTTCGACCCGACTACTTATTTCGACGAAAAATCGTTGACAGATGTCTCAAGAACGCTTCATTAGTTCAGCCATGATTGATCGTTTTAGTAATGCCCGACGTACCTAATTGACTTAGAAGAAGGCGTCTGACCTAGCTGCATTATGGCATCTCCATTCATAGTTCCTTACTCCGTGGTCCTAACTGTTTATTTGCGTACAAAATGAGCAAGTTTATGTTATTGGGTAGGCAGGACAATAGGAAGCCTGTTAGGTAGTATGTTGAAGTATCGTGGAATTTACCCATGTAGTAGGTAATTTTATATGTATGTAAGGGCTTTGTTAGAGTTTTAGTACCTGAAGTTATAGGTACTATGTGTACTTCAGTATTTTAGATTGGGATGGTTGAAAACCCACTTCTGTAAATACTAACTAGAGGTACTAATACTCTACGAAAAACCTACTTAAAGAGTTCTTGGCTAAGAAACAGCGGCACGGGTCAATTCTTCATGAGTTTAAGCAACGGTTCATGGATAATTATCATCTATAGACATATTATAATAAACTGTTGTTATGACGATTATCTCCGTGTTTCAGAACAATAACTTTAGAAATGCACATTTATTTGACGCTGACTGTAATTCCTTAATGCTTCTTAAAATGAAAGCAGCAAAGTACAACAATACAAGTCCATTGAAAGCCAGCTCTTTCACATCAATGAAGTAAATTGGAAAAACATTTTTAACCCCCATTTCAGCTAAGTAGGTTAAAACTAACAAGACTCAAACGAGATCGTTCGAATAAGATTTCAACATCTTAGATTTCAGTTAGAAATCCTTAGTGAGGTGCAATGCGAGAATTGTGGATTTAACTCACAGAATTGGAAACTTAAGTCCGGACACGCCTTTATACGGAATATCGATGCCTTAAATCGGAATTTACGGACTTAGCTCTGAGAATCTTAATTCAGGGACTGTTAACTTAGTGGGTTTTGTTATTTTAGTTTTAAGTCATTTTGCAGTGAGTTAAGAGGAAAACTTGGATGTACTTAATTATAAGAAAGAAAGGTAAAGAAAGAAAAGCTACTCTAGCTATATATGATGATGATGATGTCCTCCTAACCGATTATCAGCTACGGCGGCTGTTCTCATGTGAGGAGATTAGCCAACTACGCAGGACATATTTATAGTGCACAAGCATTTGCGCAGACACAGGTGCACTCCCTATTTCTTCACTCTCATAGCCCGATGGGACGGGAATCCGACACGACCGGAGAGGGATCAGGCACAGGACTGACATTTACGTGTTCTCCGGACACGGATACCCAAAGCGATGAATAAGTTCCCCAATTAGGGGGAGGCAGCAGTCCAGTAGTGGACGTGTTTATGATGTGACGACGAAGTATTTTAAATTAAAGGAAAGCATGTATGTGCATGAGTCTGATAATAGAGTCAATGATGTGGAAAAGGCATGCTATATCGATGTAGGTTTAAACTCATGAATTAAAGCTACAGCGACAAAAAGGAGGATACACGTAGAACTTAAAACAAGTCTTTTCAGCATTCATTTTCCACAAAACATTACAATAAAATCGTACACACACAGACACAAAAATCCATCAAAATGATTGAATTGACCCATTACAATCGGATAAAACATCTCAAAGCCTGACCTATAAAATTGTCAAACGAACGAATCTTTTTAAGCTCTCACAGAGAATACTCGTCTACTCGCGTCTGTTCTGAATACCTGATACAGTTCGCTGAAACAATGCCGCGGAAATAAAGAAATGAATATTATTAATATTCATACGAATGTTGGATAGACAGTATAAAGGCAGAAGGCTCACTTTGAACATATTACTAAAGAAATAGAGAGGAGAGAGATAGGACAACTTTTATACGTTACACTGACGAGAATAACAGATAGGGTTATTAGCACGAATTACTGGCAGCATTTCACATGGTTTATTGTTTGAAAATTAACAAAAGAAGACTATTTTAAATATATGAAGGCATCAAACAATAACTGTATCTCAATTTAGGGTTTCTTTTCAACACTCATTTACAAACATTGACTTCACTCATTTTTATATAGATTTCTGACACTTACGCGAATATTAGACATTTAAATAAAACTACTTTTACGGATTTTATCGCGGTTATATTATATTATTTAATCCCGACGTTTCGGGCCCATGACCATGGATGCTGTAAAGGATCCGAAACGTCGGGATTAAATAATATAATATAACCGCGATAAAATCCGTAAAAGTAGTTTTATTTAAATGTTCACTCATTTTTGTTAAGTCACTCACAATATGAACTTATTTATGTCTTATACAGAAGCAAAGCGATTTTTTTTATCGAAACCAGGCAATTAACGGGATTTCTACTGTTAAAAATGTAGCTTTAGATACATAGTTTGTATTCTGTTTTATCTGTATATTGCCACCAGCTTTCACTACAAAGGCCAGTAGATTGGGCTGCAAAACGAACGACATTGTGCAACTGCAGTATTGAGCATTCAATGCAACTGTTTAAAATTCTATGCAGGGCTTCAGGATAATTGCAACGTGTTTAGAAATTATTTTGTGACCTGAATTAAAATGAGAAGAAAATTGTTTTATACGTGATCAGTTGATCGCCAGTATTTTACTCTTTTAAATCGAAAGAAATCAGTATTTTACTCTTTTAAATCGAAAGAAATCATCTCCTTACATACTCGTACTTACAAGTCGTTTTGAGTAGTCTTACAACATATAACCTTACTGATATTCGATACATTACTTCATCATCATCATCATCTCCCGAGCCTTTTCCGAACTACGTTGGGGTCGGCTTACAGTCTTAACAGGATTCAGCTGACAACCAGTGTTTTGCAAGGAGCGACTGCCTGCCTGACTACTTATGTTCCTAATATAAATAACTTGATCTACGTCATAAGTACAAAAGCCAGGCTATTTTGGTATATTTTCCTTAGAAACACTTCATAATGTCGAAGACAGTGGCGCCATCTTGATGAGTAAATTTTTGGCTTTTGTAGGTCCAAAAGGTCTTGTAATAGAACATTAATGGTTATTTAAGACGATATACTTAATTATCTTGTCTAAAGGTCAAATATGTAGGTAACAGGTATCACTTATTTGTTTTTTTTTTCTGATACCTTTCATTATGTAATCTTGTGCACTAGCTTTCGTCAACGTTTTCACCCGAGTTCCATGGAAAATACCCCGGATAAAGTTGAGGAAAAGTTTGTTTGCTTGAATGCGTTAATCTTAGAAGTTACTGGCCTGATTTGATTGATTTAAGAGTAAGACAGCCCAGGTATTGAGGTAGGATATATACGGCTTCTTATCCAGGTGCGCAAAACACTTCCCAAAGAACACGCAATGAAACCGTTGTCGGAAGCTAGTGCACAAGATTTCATACATTCATATATCCTCCGACCCATACCCCATACCGCTTTTTTCTCCATCCCAATCACAAAAGAACCATTTTCCCCGCCATTAATACCCATTAACAATCAAGTTAATTAACGAACATTAACGAGCATTAACGAGTCCATTACCCAACAGCGGCGAATTGTCTTAGAGATGTCAACTAGCGTTTGAAGATGAATGCGATGCTAATCTGTTAATGTACGAGTAATGGAGTGTGAGTGAAATGGAGCGGTTTTGCTAGATTCGCTTTTGTTTTTCTCATCAATACGCGTCAGTTTCTTTTGTTTGGGGAGATACGAGTTTTTTTTACTTATAAAGATGTCTTTTGTGTTTTTTCTAAAAAGATTGGAAATGTTGTGGACATTTAAAAAAAATCATATAGTTAAAAAAAAAGAAAAAAAAACATATTGCTTTTTTTTAAATTATTGATATTGATTTTTTATAAAATGGTATTTAAAGGTAAAAAAATCGTATTGTTTTTTTTGTAGAAAAGTATTGAAAGGGGACTCAAAAGAATACGATTGCTGACTCTTGTAACTAGTTTTTGCAAGCAGTTTATCCGTGAAAATCACTTAGCGCACTCTTAATAGTAGACAAATAGCCTTCCTCAATAAATGGGCTATCAAACACTGAGTCGTTGAGGTAAGTGCGTTCAAGTCAGCCAACAAAAATTCTTCCAGAACTTGTACAGTATTTTTAAAGCTATTCTTTAACTCACTGATTCAATTCTTTTGCAACAAACAAACAAACTTACTAACAGGCTCCTATCACGTTTCCCTTAACCCTTTCTCGTCATGATTGTGTTTCTCAGTATTTACCAAGGAGAATATCTTTCATAGGGGTTTTACCAAACTCCGTCACGTACGGGACCCACGAAGGGTTAGTCAGAGGTGCTCCCTTACAGAATTATAAGTAAGGCACACTAATTAGTTTGTTTTTTTAAGAAAAGCTAATTAAGTGGTCGCAATTAAGGATTTTTGTGGTTAGGTTGCTTGTTTATTTAAACCTTCGACTTTGAGACCAGACTTTGTCTATGTTCCGAGGAAACTACGTTTAACGTTCGCTGCTGGGTAAAAAGTAGCCTATCTCCAAGCAAAAGCCCTCAGTTCAGTAGTTCTCGCGTGAAAGCGTAATAAACTCACTTTCGTATTTATAATATCAGTAAGGGCTTATAATTACTGTCCTCGACATATGTATGTAGTAAATTTTTTTTTAATTGCCATGTTGGAAATTTTTCTTTCGAAGATAAGTTAAGCTTTCTGCAAATACCAATGTTTGTGACTTTATCCATTTGTATACGAAAGGAAGAAAGTTTTCGTATCCTATTTCCTGCAGGCGAGTTTGTGTCGTATTTGAGTTCAGTGTCGTAAAACAAACTTATTGATGCAAAGATAAAAATATACAGAGGACAAAATTATTTTTGCATGTAAAATTTAAATAAGACCAGTAATGCTATCGTCGCATTTAAGAAAATTCGTTATTAGAAGCTGTAAAACCATTTTTTCTAACACATTAATCATGCATATATGATTTATTTTACTAAAAAAATATGGTTTTTGTATGCGTGAGCTTAGGTGGTGGGAGTCACCCAAAGATCATACATTTACATAAGAATTAAATCATCTATGCGTTGCAAAGCAATGCTTACTAATACGAATAATGGAGTACATAGTGGCAGTACATAATGGAGTACATAGGCGCAGTAGATAATGGAGTACATAGGGGCAGTAGATAATGGAGTACATAGGCGCAGTACATAATGGAGTACATAGGGGCAGTAGATAATGGAGTACATAGGCGCAGTACATAATGGAGTACATAGGGGCAGTACATAATGGAGTACATAGGGGCAGTACATAATGGAGTACATAGGGGCAGTACATAATGGAGTACATAGGGGCAGTAGATAATGGAGTACATAGGGGTATTACATAATGGAGTACATAGGCGCAGTAAATAATGGAGCAGTACATAGGGCAGCATACATAATGGAGTAAATAGGCGCAGTACATAATGGAGTACATAGGGAGGGCAGTACATAATGGAGTACATAGGGGCAGTACACATAATGGCAGTACATCATGGAGTACATTAAATAATGGAGTACATAGGCGCAGTACATAATGGAGTACGTAGGGGCAGTACATAATGGAGTACATAGGGAGATAATGGAGTATATGGTAATGGAGTACATGGTAAATAATGGAATTAATGGAGTACATAGTGGCAGTACATCATGGAGTACATAGGGGTATTACATAATGGAGTACATAGGCGCAGTACATAATGGAGTACATAGTGGCAGTACATCATGGAGTACATAGGGGCAGTAGATAATGGAGTATATAGGGGTATTACATAATGGAGTACATAGGCGCAGTACATAATGGAGTACATAGGCGCAGTACATAATGGAGTACATAGTGGCAGTACATCATGGAGTACATAGTGGCAGTACATCATGGAGTACATAGTGGCAGTACATCATGGAGTACATAGGGGTATTAAATAATGGAGTACATAGGCGCAGTACATAATGGAGTACATAGTGGCACTACATAATGGAGTACGTAGGGGTATTACATATTGGAGTATATAGGGCCAGTATATAATGGAGTACATAATGCTAAGCTATAGTAATTCATTTATATAAGACAGATTTATTCCAACAAAATATTATCTTTATTCCTTCCTACCATATTGTTCTGGTACTTTCTACCCAACTAAGCGTAAAAATATGACATTATAACCAGCATTTTCAAACAAAGCTCGTTACACGTCACATGTGTCTCGTATCATCGCCGTTTTAAATTAAATTATAGCAACTGATGATCGTTAAACCCCACATTTTCATATTCAAATTAGGTGATTATATATTATATTAGCGTAAAGCCATTTTTTACGTGTAAATGGAAATTTTGACGTAGGTGTCGGAAGAGAATATGGGTGAAATATGATCAGTTTAATTTGAAGATAATCATCATTATTGTGTCAGCCAATTGCCGTCCACTGCTGAACGTAGGCCTCTCTTAGCGAACACCAACCATCCCGGTCGGGCAGCCTACAACCACACACTAATTTTATACATGCGAAAGTTCCTATGTAAGTCTGTTGCCCTTACAATGCTAAACCGATTTCGATAACATTAAGTATAGAGACGAAACAGAGCTCGAGAAAAGACAATGACTGCTTATTTT
Organism: Helicoverpa armigera; assembly: GCF_030705265.1. Taxonomy (NCBI): domain Eukaryota; kingdom Metazoa; phylum Arthropoda; class Insecta; order Lepidoptera; family Noctuidae; genus Helicoverpa; species Helicoverpa armigera. The sequence goes on from NC_087144.1 coordinate 566,907, forward strand.
GTCTGGGTGCGATCTCCTCCATGGGTTGCGAGAAGAAGTTTAAACAGGCGATAGGGGAAACTGTCAGAAACAGTTTTTCATTCAAATCAGTTCACCAGTAAAATAGGAAAGTGTGACAAACAAAAAATAATATCATCACTTTTCATAATAGGATTACGTCTTTACGCCATCATTTCCTTACAAAAACAAAACTTAATCCCGTTCAATCACAGAAACATTTTAAATTAAATACAATTCGTTAAACAAAACCAATAATTTCCAAAGTATTCCGTTTCATGATAAAAGAAAAATATTTTTCAATTTTCTGTCGAAAGTTTTCGAAACTTCCCGAAGACTACGGAATAGACAAGACCTTACCGAATGCTATTCCTAGTAAGATTAAAGATTTGCCCTTCAACAAGTTTCGGAACATTCTTAAAACGTGTCTTATAGAGAAGTCCTTCTATTCTGTATCGGAATTGTTACAAAAATAAATATATATTTTGCATGCTGTGTCTATCTAAGTTATTTGTTGATAGAGTTAAGTATTATTGTATTGACATTATAATTTTTGTGACTGTATAAAAACTTTTGCATGTCGTAAAGCGACAAAATGTATCTGGTACTGTAATAAATACCTATCCACCTTTAATGTAACCTGCATTTTAAGCAAATAAATTATTTGTATTTTGTATTTGTATTTTGTATTTTGACTGGGAAGAAGAAATCTGTCGATACTGGTATCTATCAGTTTGTGAGTAAACCATGGAGAACAAAATGACTAGCGGAGGTGCCATAACGGAAAATCTCCTAAGAAAGTAGCGCGCCAAAATGCGCGGGGGACGAGGAACGTTTCTATCCTCGCTCTTATACGCCTTCTTTGAACCCAATATTTTTTTTGTAATAATATCAATGACAGATGTCTCAAAGTACCTGAACGCTACGTTAGTTAACTCGTAACTGATCGATTTGGTCATATTCATAGTACCTATTTAGCCTAGAAGGAGGCGCCTGACCTACCTGCATTATGGCATCTCCGCTCAGCTTTCCTTACTCCGTGGAGTAAACGCAGTAAATCTTACTTCGCTCGTAAACTTCTATATAATAGTTGTGTATGTATACGAGTATTTGTTGATTTGTGACTTCCTCAAGGTTTTTCGGTATTAGCAGAGAACAATAGAATTTGTTTTTTTTCAAGGTTTCAGTACGAAAAGAAGACCTGAAAAATGATGAATCTAAATCTACTCATATAAGGTACATAGCTGAATAGTTTGTTTATTTGCTTCAACGTTCCAATGTCAACAATTATTGGTCCAATTTGAAAACTGCGGTAAAAATATAATTCTAGCATAAAAATACGGATTACAACAAGCCTTCTATATTTCCCTAAACAATGTTTCGAACACGTTCATAACCACAAATAACACCATTACCACAAAGGTTTTTCAATTACCCAATAATTAAAGCGCTCAAACAAACAAAAAAACTAAAAATAAAACTCAAAAGAAGATGTATGTTTACACCTACACCTATTTCAGTACAAAACTATGTAAATGAATATCGGAATAACTTCCAGAAAGTTCCAGATAGTTCCATAAAATTCCAGTCTAACTCTTCTCGAAGTATTGTGTTCTGAACTTCCCAGAAAACTAGTCAGACTGTTATTTTAAAATTCTTACAAGTTGGTAAGTTGGCGTGGTATGGTCCTTTGAGACTCGAATAGGGAACATATCTAGAACTTTTGATACATTTCAGTTACATATTCTTTCACTGAAGCTGGGGATTATTTCAATCCCTTTTGGGCCATCGATTTTATCGATACTAATAATATATTATGAAGCTTTTGTTAGTTTGTTTGCTTGAATAAGCTAATCTCGGGAACTAATGGTCCGCTTTGAAAAAAATATTTCAGTGTTAGATAGCCCATTTGTTAAAGAAGGCTTGGGCAAAGACATTTAACATATATCTTCTAGTAATTGGGTTATATTTTGTCGTACCAGAAGTGGTTCTCTCGGGAACCGTTAGAAACCGCGGGTGAAACATAGTTTGATTTCAATTTTGAACGCAAATTAGAGCAAAAAATCTTTTATCCGTGTATCAATTGATTCTGTTATTGTATCTTTTGCAACCCTTCCCCATTGTATATGACATTTATTAGGTTAATATAATCATCATACTCCACTTCATAAAATAAATTTTATAACTTTATGTAAAAGAGTAATATGCATTACTTTTTTTGTTGCTATTTTATTATTATTTCCCAACGGATAAGGTTAGTACAATCTGAATAACCGTCAATTTAGATTATTTATCAAAATAAAAAACTGAACCCTGATCCCCACGCTCACTCAACTGCGCAATACAACCAAAATCAATACATAATCTTAAATAATATCGATCTCTTTGATTGGGCCTTACATTAGCAGTCTCAAGCTTCCATAATTCAGCCAAATGGACCTCCTCTTCCCGGATAAAAATAATGAGATTGTGGCTCTAAGGGGCTCCAGTGATAAATAACTTAAAATGATTATAAATGGGGCCTTAAGTGAAATGTAGGAGGCCTTTTGGGGCCAAAACGACAGTTTTGTGACCACTGAAGGGTTTTTAGGTGTCATCAAAAGTTATTTTTAGTGGGGAGACGACAGTGTGTTGTGTAGTATGAAGTTAAATTGTGTACTGAAGATAAGGTAGGGAAGATATTTTGGAATTAAGATTAGATTTTATAAGAACGAGCAAAGCAAAGTGTAGCAAATTGGCATTTTAAAATCACATACATATTTTTTAAGCTAAACTTAAGTTATTCAGAAGGAGAGCAAAAATCTGAAACCCGCTTTAAAACAGTTATTTCCTTTTGATGGATTCGACTAGGGAAAAGACAAGGCCGATCACATTTTAGTCGTATTCAAACCAACAAACTTCCATCTTAATACATTATCCCCAAACACAAACAGCACTTTCAGAGATAACCTCGAAACAAACAAACAGACAAACACACAAACTTTACTCCTAACATTATAGCAGATACAGATACATATCTACATATATTAGCGCTATACAAAACTCACGTAGGACCTCTGAGACACGAGATTGTCCCACGTTCCTGACTTAATTAAACTCCCGGTCAACTAGACGAGCGATATTATTGTACATTGTACATGTTTGTCTGTTTGCGTGTCTGTATGTGTCGTATGAGGAATAATGCAGAAGTTAAAAGGATTAATGAAGAATTCATGATTATATTGGAAGAAAGGTTGTTATTATTTGTACTTTTTTAGGAAGCTCATAAACATTTAAACATCTGCCTCCATTATTAGGCCATGTTCAAACCATGCTGTCAGCCGCCGAATGTGAGCGAAAGTTACGTAGTTTATTGTATTTCCATACATATTCCCATTTTTGTTCTCAGCTAACCGACGAAACGTTATGCCTAATATGCATAGACGCTGACATTCGGCGGCTGACAGTCAGTTTGTTTTGAACGCAGCCTTAACAATGATACCTTTTGGTGTAGTCTGATAGTAAATTTTTCTACGTTTTAGCAAATTATAAGTCTGGCGAAAATGTCAGACTTACACTATAGAGCAACTCTCAAAACTCAGAAACTCTGTCGATATTGTTCAAACACAGTGAAAAAAAACTGTAAGGTATAAGAAAATTATGTTATAACATCAATCGTTACCAAGGTATGAGAACCTACAAGTGCAGAAAATCCGCCAACAGACTGAACCGTCCTGTGACTTTATGCACCTGTAGACCTTCGATTATAATAACTGTTACTAAATATAAAACCTTAGCTCACTACCAACTTGATTGAGTGAAAATGAATTCTATACCGTCTAACAAAAGGCTTGAAATTGCCAAAAATGTTCTCTGTTATGTATAAGTAAATATAATATCGGTCTATTTACTATATTCCAAAGAAGGCAATTCTCATGGCTGTAGATATCAATTAAGAAACTAGTAACTCGGGCTAATATACGTACAATTCAAAATTAAGTAATGTACCAAACCAATTACTCAAAAGAAAAAAAATATTGGTCTCCAAAAACATCGTTTGAAATAAAACAAAAGAAAATTCATACTCAGACACAAAACGGCTGGAACGGGCACATTTTGACAATTTTAATGCAATATAAACGTCGAAACGGTTCATTTTATAGGAGCGCCCGTCGTTTTTATATGAACAATCACACATAAAGAAGGCTGGATGCGTGTTGTCACGATGTCACAGTTTTTCTGAGGCGTATCTAGTATTTATCGTGGTGTATCTATGTGGCTGGCACGGGGTGTCACCGATCCACTGATTTACTGTGTTACGTCAGGGATTCGACATTTTATATGGTGAAGTGATAGAGAAAAGGAGAAGTTTCACAAGATTAGTTTTTTATTTTATCCTAGAAAATAGTTACGATATTATGTCATGTTAATTTCAAAGTTTGCAAAAGAATGTAATTATGAAGATTTGGCACACAACGTACTGAAACACATTTTACAAGCATGCGTAAGACCTTATCGTATGAACTCAATGTACATAAACCTTTTACTGAACTTTGCTATTCCTCAAATAATGTAATTTAATGGCATATACAAGTGAGATGGCATTATTTCAAAAAAAGGTGTGCAAAAAATTTAAAAAGCAATTTCATAAAATTTACAAGACAACTTCTAAACAACTAACTCTTGTCTGCAGTTTTACTCGCATCTCTAGAGAACTTCATCCTGAACCCGGATAAAAAGTATCATAATCGTTATTCAGATCTATGTACGCACTATCGCAAAGTTTTATCGAAATCCGTCCAGTAGCTTTCTCTTAGGGCTGATTTTTCAACCGCCAGATACCTCCTATCTGAGGAATATTTTTAACGTTTTGACAGCCTTTGTATGGAAAATATGTCAAACCGCCATATTTATTCCTCAGATAGAAGTTAACTGATGATTGAAAAATCAGCCCTTAGACGAGTAACAAACAATCACAAAGCCATATGACTAACAAAATTGCTTTAATTGGGCCTTCTGTACTTCTTTCCCTACTGTATATAGATTGTGGCTTTCCTTATATGCACCTAAGGGTTGTTTATCTAGGTTCTTTGAAGGGGGATTATGATAGGATTTCTGCCCTCTGATTGTTTAGGCCTGGTGCTGAAAAGTGCCATAACTTTGTGTGTTTAGGCTGGACAGGGAATTTCAATAGCTTCATCTATTTGGGTTTTGTGTAGCTGTGTAACATAATCTTGCGGGTTTCCGTAATGAGAATATTGTTTTAATTAGGTTTGTTGGTAGGAGGTAAATGAAAACTTCTGATGGAGGCGTTTTATAATGAAAAATAAATACAATACATATAAATACAATACATATAAGTACAAAGTTAAATCCTAACTAATATTATAAATGTGAAAGTAACTTTGTCTGTCTGTCTGTCTGTCTGTCTGTCTGTCTGTCTGTCTTTTCTTCACGCCTAAACTACTGAACCGATTTGTGTGAAATTTGGTACAGACATAGTTTGGAACCTGAGAAAGGACATAGGATAGCTTTTATTTAAAAATATATATATATATATTCCGGACATATAGCGCCATCTATTGGTCAAACCAAAAATGTGCCGGAAGTCACTATTTCATGCGAACGAAGTCGCGGGCAAAAGCTAGTAACAAAATAAAGTAGGTAATTGACTTCTTAACAAAATCAAGTATGCATATATATGTAGGTACATACTATAGGCATGCGTAAAAAATATTTTTTGTGAATAAAATTGATAAACTCCAGTGACAGGTAGATAGGCTCTAAATACTTGTAATTGCGTAAAATAGGCAGGAAATCCGTCAATCAAATATTCTGCCACTCCAACAAGTCTTTATATAGAAACCGGTAATTGCCTACACAATAAACATTATTTTCCTTCATTATGATTGAAATGGAAAATTGCTTTGATAAACAGACAAACAAAAGAACATCTTTTGTAATCCACGTGTAAGCTTTGGAACTAAATACATGTACATACATTTTATGGTTGTGTACATTATGAGGTAATAAACCATTTAATTTTGTACCGCAAACTTGTAAATTGACTTGCACAAACTTTTGGGTCCGTTTGCAAAAGGGTTTGATGTGTTATCGATATATTAAGCATACATACCTACATAAACATGTAAGTACCTATACATATAGAATATTTTTGCTGATCCTTATTTCCTTCTTCTGTGATCTTTTATCACATTTGAAATTCGATTTTATTTGGTTGAACACCACTATGCTCAGGAACTATTGGTCTAGTTTGAAAGATAACTTCAGTGTCGGGTAAGTAGTACCACAGGCTAATTTTTACCCAGTGGGTGAAGTAGTTCGAACGGGATTCAGCGGATGGAAGGCGAACGGAGCGTAAGCTAAATCGGTATCCAAAAGTTCAGGTAAAGTTCAGGATGTCGCCAAAACCACAACATACAAATAGCTAGAAAATTAATATATACCTAGGTGAAAAAAATATAACCCTTTCTTACACAGTCAAGAAAAAACTCTATTTCTTTATAAGTATATTCTGGTTTAACTTAAGATAGTGAATTTTTTCCATCTTTTTCAGCGATAACAAGACTGTCGTTACAGACATCTCGTTATATCAACGATCATTGTGCGAAGCTAGAGAGCTTTGTAGTGTTACATTTACTTATACATAGTTTAAATGAGTTCATATTTTCTTATAATAATGTACTACTTTATAATTTACATGTATATAAAAGGGTTTTCTTAAAAATAAATGCTGAAGCATAATTTTTTTTTTCACAAATAGCAAACCTTTATTTTTAACCGACTTTCCAAAAAAGAGGAAGGGGGCGTTTTGGGGGCTGTCTTTTGTATTTTTTTTTACGATCGAAAAGTGCTGTTTTGCAGTTTGAATAAATGAGTTTCGATTTTGATTTTAGAGGAGATTCTCAATTCGGCCGGTATTTTTTTTAAGTTGTATAATATTTTTTTAACTTAAAAAATGGTAGCCTTTTCCCTGTCTGTAACATAACTATTTTAGTTTAATGATGGGCGCAAATTAAAATTAAATGTTCAAAAGATTACTTATTTTGTAATTTAAAAGTTCAATATATATTCTTATATTTTCTTATTATTGATTATTTCTTATTTCTTATTATTGAGTTGCCTCGTTGGTCTAGTTGTCGCAAGTGCGGCTGCTGAGCACGAGGTCTCGGGTTCGATTCCCGAGTCGGGCCGAAATCGCTTTGTGGGTTTTAGAAGACTTTCACAAAGCAGCCCGGAGCTTGGAAGCTGGTGATTGATACACCCGTGCATCGGAGAGCACGTAAATGTCGGTCCTGCGCCTGATCTCTCACCGGTCGTGTCGGATTACCGTCCCATCGGGCTATGAGAGTTAAGGAATAGTGAGTGCACCTGTGTCTGCGCAAATGCTCGTGCACTATAAAATGTGCTGCGTAGTTGGCTAATCTCCTTACATGAGAACAGCCGCCGTAGCCGATAATCGGCTAGGAGGACATCATCATCATATTTTCTTAAAATATGAATGTAAAATTCACATTTTTATAATGACGATTAACAAACTTAACTTAACAAAACTTTTTGAAATCAATACCCTCCAAAAACATTACAGGATAACCTCATTAATTCTAACTAAACTTTACTAACAGCTACACAATATCTGAACTGAGTTCAGTTAACTCAAACAATAAACGAACCTTCTGAACTTAAAGTTAGTTTAAAGTTAAAACATGTATTGTTCCGCGTTTTCTTGGTATCGGGTAACAATGCTACCTGACTTTTGAAAACATAGTTAAGATCCCAAGGTTTGTTGTTGACCTGGTTCCACCCTTATTTTGGGGGAAGTAGGTAATTCTGGCAACAGGTAAGCACGCTGCACTGCCTTGTTGTATAGTGTGATTGTTGCTTCTCGATTCCTGGGTCGTGGTGAAATCGCTTCGTGGGCTTTAAGCTACTTCGTCGAATTGCCGTCCCATCGGACTATGAGAGTGAAGGAATATACCTGTGTTTGCGCAAGGCTACACTATAATACGTCCTGGTTGCATGCAACTGGTTGGTCCTAGACAGAAGAGCAATATCTTCACGCCGCAGTTTGGCCCGACACATGTATCGAACCTGAGACCCCATGCTAGGCAGTAGGTGATTGATAGAAAAGCACAAACGGATCGGTAGTAGCTTCAAACTCAACTTCATTACGACAACATATGAAATTCAATCAATGCCTTATAGAAACCAATTATCTATCTTAGAAGATCTAAGGGGGAGGCCTATGTTCAGCAGTGGACGTCCTATGGCTGAGATGATGATGATGATGATGTATTCTATATACTCCTTGGCAAACAAGAATAAATTAAACTCCATATTAATAACAAGCTGGACTAAAAAATAACATAAACATTATTAAAAGCCAGGCTCCCAAGACATAGTCTGAAAATGCCTGAAATACACGCGCGTCTACTGAAGAATCTCATTATGACTGAAGCGAAATATCGCTGAAAGATAACTAATAAACTAGGGAAATGTGGCAGTGTATTAAGGGTTTAATATGGTTGATCGATTTTAAATATGAAATTAATTTTGAAGAAAGTCGTCGTTTTGAGAAAAGTCGTGGTGGCCTAGTGGGCAAAGAACCAACCTGTCGAGTATGAGGGCGCGGGTTCGATCCCAGGTCAGGCAAGTACCAATGCAACTTTTCTAAGTTTGTATGTACTTTCTAAGTATATCTTAGACACCAATGTGTTTCCGACTGTGTTTCGGATGGCACGTTAAACTGTAGGTCCCGGCTGTCATTGAACATCCTTGGCAGTCGTTACGGGTAGTCAGAAGCCAGTAAGTCTGACACCAGTCTAACCAAGGGGTATCGGGTTGCCCGGGTAACTGGGTTGAGGAGGTCAGATAGGCAGTCGCTTCTTGTAAAGCACTGGTACTCAGCTGAATCCGGTTAGACTGGAAGCCGACCCCAACATAGTTTGGGAAAAAGGCTCGGAGGATGGAGGATGAATTTTGAAGAAAGATTGTAGAGTTGCAGTCTTTTTTATGTAGGAAATCATGAACTGATTACTGAAGTCAGACTGAGTGCCAGAATTTTACTGGCAACTTACTTTCATGCCTTCTGGAATCCTTTGTGTGCCAGGACCGAGGTAATTCAGTAACAGCGCCGCGGTAAGACATAGCTAGGGAGCTTAAGAAATGTATAGAATATTTCTAGTCCACAAAACATCAATGAAAATTTACATAATCAAGAACATCCTTTTTTAAAGTCGGTTGAAATGACCTACAATGCCAGGAAAAGGACCATAATCTCAAAGGACCAATAAACAATAGCATCTAGACACACGGCAGTGTGTCCGCCAAGTTCGAGCAAAAAAAGCGACACACCGGCCGTGGGTTATATTACACGAACCATTTCGGGCCAAATTCGACCCCCCTGTAACTCAAAATCTATTTTATTTACGCATATCAAATTTCTAGTATCTGTTGAGACCCCCTCACTTATCTAAAATACAAAATTTCATGAATATACCTATTGTAGGTCTTGAGATATTGACGTCAGAAAATCGCTATTTTTACTATACACTCACTGACTGACTGACTGACTGACTGACTGACTGACTGACTCACTCATCAAAAACCTAGACCACTTCCAATGGTCGTATTGACTTGAAATTTGGCATGGAGGTAGGTCTTTATGTCAAGGTAAAGGGAAAAATCTGAAAATGGCCAAGTGTGAGTCGGTTTCAAAATAATGAAGGTGTTTTATACCCGGTGTAAATTTATACCCCTAAGGAACTAAAACGAACTAAATTTATCTATATTTATGTAATATATCTTCGAATGGTACAAAGGTTTGTATTTAGTCAAAGTAAAGTAAAAATCTGAAAACGGCCAAGTGTGAATCACTTTCGAAAATAACGAATGTGTAACTTTGATCCACGAACATTATATATGATAACATGTCATGTCAGTCAGTTGGTAAATCTAGTCCATTGAGTTAATCTAGTTCATTTCTTTGTAAGAAGCATAGCGCATATTTAAAAATCTGAAAGATAGTATAAATGAGACATTTCTTAACTAACTTCATCATAAGAAAAAAATAAAATAAACAACCTTACAAAAATAAATGAAATCCCACCCAAAACAAAAATGTGAAAGACTGCCAAGTTCGATAATATGGGAATGCTTCGCCTATAAAAGAAGTGAGATCTGAATAAGTACCAAGTTCCATACACATACCTCAGTTAAAAATAGTTACTTTTTAATGATGTTACTTGGCAAGTTTTAATAGAAAATTAAATACTTGATTCATTGCGTTTAGTAGGTTTATAACAAGGTGTATGAAAACTTGCCAAGTGACATCATTAAAAAGTAACTATTTTTAACTGAGGCATGTGTATGGAACTTGGTACTTATTCAGATCTCACTTCTTTTATAGGCGAAGCATTCCCATATTATCGAACTTGGCAGTCTTTCACATTTTTGTTTTGGGTGGGATACATTATTACACTGCCCAGTTAAACTATTCACAATGTAACCAACATCGCTGCAGTTACAAGTTTGGATTAAATTCGTCACAGTTAAGCTATAAACGTCAGCTACGGTTTAACTGTGAGTTCAAAATAACTGTTGACTTTTACTGTTTGAGGACTTTGTAAATGTATTTTGTGTTTGTTATTACTGCAACATTGTTATAATATTTATTTAGAATCAAACGTTTTTTTACCCACAATTTAGCATGCCTTAAGAATCTTTACTTTACACTAAACTAGCCGATTTCCCGCAGATTTTCCCGCGTCCCGTGGAACTACTGCCCTTACCGGGACAAAACATAGCAATATTACTTGAGAAAAGTATAGCTTTCCAACAGTGAAATAATTTTTCAAATCGGTTTGGTCGTTTTGGAGCCTCTCCGGATATAAACCAAACAAACAAAAATATGTTTCCTCTTTATTATTTACTATCGATTATATCGAAATTAGTTGAGCGTTTTCACCTAGAATGTGCAAAAGACAAATGATCACACTTGGCATTTTCTGACACATTTCCTAAGAACTAGTCGATGTGTTATTACGAAGTACATTTGCTAGTACATCAATAATATTGCATGATGTAGGTCGCACTTCAGTAAATTACTACACTACTAGAAAAACTACTGTTATTTGCCTTTGATTAGTCTAAGCTTAGAGTTAAGTTAGATTAACCTACATGCCTTTGTACATACGTAAGCTTACTGTGTGGAAATATCATTATCAGATAGGTTCTAGAGCTTCTAAAATTAGAATAATTAAAAAAGTTTTTATATTACTTTAAGATTGGTAGGATTTTCACATAGCAATTTTTTGGATTTCAGTCTGATGACAAAAAATCTGTAAGGAATCATGTGTTAAATCTAGACGACATAAGAAAAGTAAATTTTTGGTCATTAGAATACTAAATAATGGACACTGTCGTCTCAATCGCTAGAAACGATGTGTCAGGCACTGTACTGCGATAGACTTACAGTCACTTGTGTTTTATTAGAAAGGATAAATTATATATTCACATCTCAAAATAAAGGTTAGCATCTTGCCCAATAAACTCTACTATAATTTGGGTCAAAACTGCACTCAACTGTGGGCCATTAAATACCGCTTCACAACCTTATCCACAAATTTTCAACCAATTTAAGGACTTAGAAACCCCCATAATTTGAATACATCTCTACAGGAAAATCTCTGAAATGCTTAGAGCATTGAACTGCTTGGAACCGCCGCGCCGTGAGCACCAATCTCTATGTGCAAAAGTTAATTTACGAGCTGGTGGCGAGGGAAGTAACTAGCAAGAATCGCTAGACGAAAACAACTCGAATTTAGTCCAAACCGATATGATTACAAATCAATGATAACCATAATATACATAACCTGTTATTAATTTATTACATACCTACACAGGAATTTTTGAAGAGCGTTTTAGGGGACTGTCTCAAGTTATTTTGAAATTGGAAAAGTGCTTCTTGTTAGCTTACTTTTAATTAATTCTTTTTGATTTTGATTAAGAAATCCAGATACCGGCGGACTGTACATTCAGAAACTTGACGAACAGTCTTATGTACTTGCTTAGGTACGTCTCCAGTTGATCAATTGATCTAAGTTGAAACGCAATAAAGTTGCCTTAAATTCTAAGGCGAGGGTAGACCGTGGTGTCTCCGATGCCGTGAAAAGGGCCTAATTTCATCAGTTAAGCCGTCCATTACGGTATTGAAGGACTACGGTAGATAGTCTATGGTTTAAGTTGCGGGTGAAAATGAATGAGTTCTGGGTTTTTGGGTGACAATTTATTTGTAGCTGTTTTAGCTATCAGTTTCACCCGTGTGGGAAATATTTCCCGCACAAGGATGAATAGTAAGGTGTAGGCTTCCGTGATAAATGGGCCATCAAACACTGCAATAAATGTATACCTAAGTATATAATAGTAGACATTTCCATTTTTTTCTTTTTTTAAGAATAATCAAATTATTTTACCTTAACTATACATATAAAGAATAACATAATTACAGAAAGTAAATAATCTTAACTACGACGTAATTAATTAATTTTAATTCACATTTCTAAACTCTCCAAAGAACAAAAATAAACCTTAACTCTTTCACCTAAAGGTCGAAATTCAAACAACCAACTAAATAAACATTTCAATAAGATTTACGTAATAACAATCCCAAAGCGCAAGACGCGTACTTAATGTAAAAGTAACCTAATTGCAATGCAAATACGGTCTAATTTTCAGGAACAGGAGAATAAATTATTAACCTAACCTAACCTAACCTAACAGTTTGAAGGTGTCTGCTAAGAGTAGATAGTATTGTTCAGAACCGTTGTGTTTCAAGACATTGGGATATGCACAGTTTATGTATAGAAACAAATATGGTAGAAAGTTAAATCCCTATTTCAATACCAGTTCTATCTAACTCTGCTTATCTATAGGTAGTAATATTATAAAGCTGAAGAGTTTGTTTGTTTGTTTGAACGCGCTAATCTCAGGAACTACTAGTCCGATTTGAAATTTTTTTTCAGTGTTAGATCGAGGAAGGCTATATATAGATTACTTTTTATCCGGGTTCGTGCAGAAGTTTCCACGGGATGCGGGTGAAACCGCTGGCAGAAGCTAGTTCATATAATAAACTGCCAAAAGAGACTCCATCATGTAAACCCTCTTCATCATGTTATCTATTGATGAAAGTTATATAAAAAATTGTGCAATAGTTTTCGAGGACATCGCGAACAGACAGACAGATGCAGAGAAAGATAACATGTTTTATAATTGTTATTGAAACAAGCTCACTGTGGTCTATGGGCATTTATTGCAATGTCATTCATACAGTAAATATGATGCTGAGGTGATGTGTTCTGCCTTAAAAGTAGTAGGTATACCCACAAAAAAATCAAACTTCTTTACCCTTCGTTAAACCTACAAAAATCTTTGTTTACCTACTCATACGCAAAACCAATTCAGACCCCGGAAAAGGCAAAAGAAAAACCGCCATAAGTCTGTTATTCTTCAATTCGCGGTATATGGAAATAGGGACAAAGTGTACCCTTATGCAAATTTCTATTTTCCTACTTGGCTTATTTTCCCCGGCTGCGGCGGCTTGCCAAAATGTGGCTTTTGTAAATGTCACTCAAGTGTCGGGAAATGCAATATATTAGAGAGGAAAAATGCGCTTTGTTGAGTCCTGGATAAATAACCTTTTGGGGATTCAAACTAGGTTTTAAAAGGAACTAGTTTTCGCTAGTGGTTTCACCCGTTTTCTAAAGAATACCCGAATATAATGTAGCCCAAACGTTTCATATTCTTCTATCGGTTAATAATTATCAAATAAACTCTTTGCCTAAATTAATTTACTAACACAATAATAAATTCAGAATACCCTACACCCATACTTCTGAAACATCAGGCCAATGACCTGCACTCTAATATCCCTAAAACAGCTCTTTTCAAAAAAATCGAAGATTAAGAACACTTAAAATTCACAGCGTCAGCAGTTATTTGACCCCAGGGGTCATCGGAAGAACTCCTTGATTTACGTCCCGAGGTCCCGAATCAGATGGAACTTAAAGACGGGACCCTCGACATTAAACTCTTCGGTTAATGAGGTCACTATAAGTGGGGGTTGGGTACCTACTGAAATAACGAGGGGTTAAAGTTTTTTTCGGGTTAAAACGGGTTGGGGTTGTAAAAAAATGTTTTTTGGTCCTTTTTATAATGATTATGGGCATTCATTTAATTGTTTATTTTGGTTATTGTGATAACTCATATTCCAAATTAAACGTGTTTGAAGACTAGCAGTAAATCCGCATTAATATAATACAACTGGAAAGTTTAGATGAACAGAATAATAGAAAGAAGATTAGAAAGTTTTATATGACTATCCCTCGGATTCTCTGTTCCAAAAGTTAACCTATACATACAATCACATTTAAAATATGACTAAACTTTTACTAACGAAAAACAAATAAATATACAAACTATATATTTCTAAGATAACTTTTAATCCAAGTACATTCGCCAAAGAAAAGCATTTGACTCTATAGCTGCAACAACGCGGGCACCAAATAAGTCAGAAATAGTTTAATAAGAAAATCCAGAATTAGTATCAAAGTTAGACCAACTAACTCTGTCCCTAGGGTCGTGTCTGACAATTTAAGTTTATAAGACTTTGTCTAACAATAAATGGTATATGAGTTTAGACTGGCCGTGTGTGAAGTTTTGGCTTGAAATATAATTATTTTGGTCTTCTAAATATTAAAGTGATGTGTCTTTTTAATCGAAGAAAGTTATAATTAACAAAAGGTATTCTTCTATATTTATAGCTTTAAGTAACAAATCGAAATTAGGTAGGAAACAATGACGAATGTCGATCATAATTTCAATTTCAATAATCTTTAAGCCTAAAGACAATCCAATTTCGACCTTATTAACACAGACAATAGGTAGCTTTTCTTTTAAAACTTAAAAGCTTAAACAACCATTTTGGAAAACACGTTACAGGTACCCAAGCAGTCCAATCATCCCTTCTTATTTCCTTATTTAAATATTGATCACTTACCTCAGCATTGATCGTCGGTGGCATAACGATTTTCTTCTGCGGGGGAGACCGTAGAACCACATTTTCATCCCGTATTATAATCTGTGGCTCCATAGCAAGAAGTTTTTTCTTGCACTCTTGCATTTGCAGACATTCTTTTTCCTTTCTTGATAGCACTGATTCGGATGACGCGTGTTTTGAGGAACACACTGATGTGTTTTTACTGGATAACTTTAAACTGTCTATTGAAGCTGTCATTTTAGCACTTTCTTTGCCGTTCGAAGACGCCATCTTGGATTTTTAGCACTTTTTTTGGGATTTTATTACATTGGTTTTTCAATTGTTTTTTTAGTTGCTAGTTGTTACTGTAACTGTTTGTTTCTGTTTTCTTAACTTCAATTTATTACATTATTTAACGTTTATTTCTTATGACATATTTTGAATCTAAAATAAATAAGTTGGATTCTAAAACTCGATCGACTTGAGGACACTGTAAGACCAAAGAAATAAAATTGAAATAAATACGAATCGGAGCAGAAATAAAATAATTGGAAGTGAAGTGAACCGTTTTAAACCCCGTTGCGGAAAACATTACCGGTCATTTGAAGAATTTTTATTTTGAGCACGATTTTAGAACTTATTTTTATTCCTTTTAACGTTCTGGGAATTAGAATAATAAGTTGAGTTAGTGGGGAGCAATAATAATGTCAGTGGGGTAAGAAGATTGTCGTTGGGGGAGTTACCACAGTTTACTATTGTTTACGTTGGGGAATAAAGGCTGTTGGAGGAACTACGATAGTGTGTATGATAGTTTGCCTTTTGAAGTGTATTTTGTTAAGTTTTTCAGTTAAAACAGTCATGATAGAGCCATATTGTTGAATAGTAGTTTTGAAAAAAAAAAACTGATAATTAATCATCAGCCTAGCTTTTACCCAATATTGTTTAACCTGATGAAACTGAGTACCCGTGGCTTATATTATATATTAAGCGTTTGTCTGTCTGAGCTTTTTAACTTAGGTACTCATTTTTCAAAAGGAAGTTTTCTTCAAAGAAAAATATTACATTACATGTTTCTAAAACATGTTCGAAAATTCTCGAAAAACCGCTTTTTATGAATATAGTTTATCGCTGATTTGTTTATAATCAGTTATGTTTTATGTTTGATGTATTAGTGATGGAGAACAGGTGTCGATAATCGCACTTTTGAAACATCGCAGGTGCGGTAAATTATTCTTTCTGAATTTTATAGCGAGCAGATAATTTTGTTCACGAATCCATCATTTCTGAAGGTTAAGGTGAAAAGTTCAAATAAATTAATGGCGATGTATCTAAAATTATCTCCGTTTCTTATTGTATTGCAATTAAATTATGTACCCGTTTAACATTTATAACATTTTTGGCTAGATACCATTGGCATTCATTTCTATGGATCTTTTTACATGTGGTGATATTTTCATACATTTCCTCGAATAAAAAGTGAATAGGTTCCTTTCTTCTAAAATTGAGACAAGTATTGAATAAATTCTCTCTCTATAAAGTGATAATTCTACATATTTGATTCCTGATTTTCTGTATGTAATACCTACAGAAAAACTCATGTAAAATTAGACAGCACTTATTCCACACGTTTCACGCAATAAAGCCATCACAAACAAAATTTAACACCGTACCACAATTTACAACAATAAAACAAAAAAGAAATGTTGTCACAGTGTAAAAATTACAACATGCCTGACCACAGATAAAATATTTGCAACGGTAAAAAAAATCAGTCATCGGAACTCGGTGCTTGGTGGTAAAAAACTGGGAATTTATTTCCCAGTTTTTCCACTCTGTTACGTCACGGTAATGGGAATGGGAATTTTTCTGGTCCTCCGGTCCGGTGTTTTTGGATTAAAATTGGATACGTTTTAAGGGATGATCGGTATTGAATTTGTTTTTTGTTTTTGTTGATTGTTTGCGCGAGTCGACTTTGTATTTATTGTTTTTTTTTTTATTGAGGTCACATTTTACAGTTTACATTTATTTATAGTCAATCTACATAGAAAAATAGTAGGTACCTATGTGAGAAGTGGATTGTAGATTGTTTCTAAATTAGAGTTTAAACAATTTTCTGAATCTTCAGGCGCTGAATTTAATTTGAGAACTAAATGTGTTTTTTCCTCTTGAAGGCAAATAGGGTTATTAAAGAAAATCAATCATACTTATAGCTTCCACATACGAATTCAAATACATTTGAACCAACTTTGAACCTTACTTTCCACCCACTAAAGTCTACATTCCCTTACACATAACACCACCAAAAAGATACAGTCATAACACTTCTTCAAGATATCAACAAAAGCTGAACACCAATACATCATCAAGAATGATCGACTGGAAGGATTACCATTCAAATATGATACTTATAACAATGCACTAAGAGTCCATTGTGAATTTGACAAGGGGTTGAAAGGGATGCCTCGGGCCTTCGTCAGATGCTTGTCATATACTTTGAGTCAATTGCAAGGAATGGGGTAGAGAGAGACTTATTGTACTAGACTAGCTGTTTTCCAAGGTTTCACTCGTGTCCTGAACGAATAATTTTCCTTACAAGTATAAAATTTGCCTCAGAAATAACATTTCTTACCAAGGGGTATTGAGTTGCTCGGGTAACTGGGTTGAGCAGGTTAGTTGGGCAGTCGCTCCTTGTAAAGCATTGGTACTTAGCTGCATGCAGTTAGACTGGAAGCCGACCCCAACAGTTCGGAAAAGGCTAGGCAGATGATGATGATAAAATAACGGGGCTTTCTATTGATAAAATAATCAAGTGGAAAGTTTTTTCTTATTTCTTTCTGACTTCTAAAAAAGGAGGTTCTCAATTATCATCATCATATTTTGTTTTGTTTTATCTATTATGACCTGTAAACATGTAAAGTATTTATCTAATATTACCTGTTAATATTAGGTTATCAAACACCTGTTAATTAATAATTAGGGCTATTGCGTTTAATTATCTAGCTGTGGGTAATTAAATGGCTAAATGGCCACCATGACGGGTTAATATCAGATTGAGCTGAATAAGCATTCAATAAACATTTTGCAAAAGCAGCAATATTGGTGAACTAGTTTATGCTATGATTTTGCCTACGTGAACACATTGTCCTTCAGAGGTTCAATAGTCTGCTTGGATATTTATAAATACATTATTGTATTCGTATAGTACCAGATTTAGCCAAATACTCCACGCACACAAATAAAAAGTCCGAAGCCTTCCTCGATAAACGATAATTTTTCAAATCGGACCAGTAGTTTTGGAGGTTAGTTTTGGAGTACGTTTAAACAAAGTTATTGATAATTCATATCGTTAAATTTATTAAAAAAAGAATTCTAGTGCTCATATCCCGAGGTAATTAGCGGACAAAAGTTTTTTTTTTATAAAAACCTAAGAAAGCTTTATACCTATGTTGTAATTAATACTTTGTTTTTCCACATATGGATAACAAACGTTTTTCGAAACAGGTGAAAATTATTTTAACATTTCAGAGACTTTAACATTTTTACATGGCTCTATTCTCAACTTCACCTGTACTGAGAAGTTATTAATGAATAAACTACGAACCCTAAGTTACCGTACCGTATAACAATGGAACTGCTCTTTTAATATCTTAACGCAGTCACGTCGGAAATAAAAGTTCTATTTAAAAATGTGGCCAATTTATTCTTATTAAATCCCAATGAGACTTGTCAATTTTCATAATGGTTAGCTAAGATTTCTTGTGGTATTTGAAAAATAAGTATCATTTGCTACTATACAAGTACCACTTTTTCTCGTTTCTCCACCCGAGTCTTGAATAAACTACGTCCCGTGACTGGATGAAAAGTAGTCTATGTTTGTACTTTTTGCAAACTCTGTACTCTATATAGAATAGAATATTTTTTATTTGTAAAACTCACACACACTCACACTGTATATACTACAATCAAATCCGTTCAGTAGTAGTTGATGAGAAAACTGGACAAACTGACAAACAGAAGAAAGTTACCTATGTACGTAAACATACCATCCTTACTCTGGTTAAAGGATATAGGCTTTTTTTTATCCGGGAGCGATAAAATCCCTTGAAACGCGTAACCATGGCGAATTGATAGTATCTTTATATGTATTAAAATCTGATCTTCAGTACATTGTATTCAATCTCTATTCTCTCCAAGATTAAAGCAAAATTCGAAACATTAGTTAATTTTCTTACACCCACTGTTGGGCAAGTGCGTCATGACATCCCACGCGTATAAAATAATATTGTCATAGACTGTTACATAGAGAATTACAAGATTTTATATACATGAGTACTATTATAGCTGTTCTCACGTTTACACCCACATCCCGAGGGAATCTAAGGATAAAAAGTAGCCTATATCCTTGCTCAGGCTTTAGAATAATATTAGTGTAACCAAATTCATTTTCAATTCAGTAATTTTGGTGGTAAAAGTGCGACAAATAGAGTTACTATCTCATTCGTTATATTGCAAGCAAGGGTGGCGTATTATGTTGCTTTGCTAAGACACCGAAACCTATACGAATAAGTGTTATAAAGATGACGAATTTGGGGTGGTTGGAAGTTTTTATCTCAGGAATTACTGCACCGATTTAAAACGTTATTTCAGTGTTTGAAAGCCTATTTATCGAGGAAGGCCGCGGTCACGGGACGTGGGTGAAACCACTGACAGAAGCTTGTATCTTATATATCTCCTAGGTTGCAAATATATAAGAATATAAAAGAAGAAGACTTAGCGAGTTCACTACATACAACCACGTTACTTTCTCAGAAGATGTAATTTATTCTTATCAAAGTTTACTGTTCTTCTAAACCACGAAAATGTGTTAAAAATATGAAATATGCTACCTAAAAGTTTCCGCAGTCTTGTATATTTCTTGAAGAAGCTAGATTTTTCTTACTCTAGGTGTACTTATCGAATGGAAAATGTTCATGTTAAATCATTCCATATAGAGGTATCAACTAAAACGGGTTGAAGAATAGTTAATTTTCTGTTTACTTTTTCCTATATTATAGGTATTTACTAAGGCTTTTGTGAACTAAATAACATTGACTTTTGTCTCAAAAGTATCGACAAGGCAGCGGCTACTAGCTTACAAATAAACCTGAAGGACTCAAGTATCTGTGTATACATATAAACAGCAAGGACAGACAAACAGGTAGACAGGCTGTAAGTGTAACTTTAATAATAGTTATGGCACAAGGGGACAAGCTAAGTATTTTCTTTGATTTCTTGCGATTGATTTGATAAATCTTGTTTGGGACGGTAGATGTTTAATGTGCCTCAATTTTATTGTTAAGAGATTTGTTTTCATCGTTATACGATAAAACCCTTATTTTGCAAAACTTTCACAAGGTCTTATTCTTAGCCCGTAGGTATATCCTTAAAATTGCTGTTTTTTATTGATAGTTTAAGTACCTATTATAATAACAAGTTTATTATTTCATGCTAGAACTGCTGGATTTTGATGTAGGCATTTTATCAATGTGAGGGAATCCGTGAATATACGTTTGCTTGCATATTAATTATTCATGTAAATGCAATTCCATTTAGCGCAGCTATTACTGAGAAATTATTAATGGTAGATTCAATAACAGCTTGCTGTAATCAAACTTTAGATAGGTACCTTGTCTAAGTAACAAAAAGATTTTTTATTCAAAACTGTAATAAGTTAATTTTTGAAACAATTACTACGACCAAACTTAAAAAAAACACTTCAGTAATATTCCTAAAGCTTTCTAAGACTGACACTAAGCTGAAAATCGCATGAAAATCTGTTCAGCGAAACACGGGATAATCGCTTTAATCTCCTTTTTTAAGTTGGTTAAAAACAATTATTGTTCTAGATTTAAGAAGTTTGCAAGCTTCTCTAGGGACATAAAATAGAAGTCAAATATTTTTCTATCCCTCGTATTTTTAACAAATCTTCTTAATTGAAATCATCAATCAAGCAACTTAAAAACAAAAACTAAAGCTACCTAGAAAACAAAAAACCTAGAACAGAATTTAATTTAGGCTAAAAACAATAGATTTTTTCAGCGAAAAACATGTCTAATCAAACAATAAGGTTATTAATCTTAGTCTTAATTAAAAATCTCGGAGCTTCACAGATTATATAGATATACAGTTGACTTCAATACTAAAACAAAAGCTATAGGTATTAAAAAACTGGTCAAGTGCGCGTCGGACTAGCGCACTAGGGCTCCGTACTATTAGGTATCTATGAAAAATCATGTTAGCTGCATAAGGGAGTCCCTTAAAATAGTAATGTTAATTTTTTTTTAACTTTCATTTTTACTTTTTGTTATAGCGGCAAAAGAAATACTTCATCTCTGTGAACATTTAAGCTATTTAGCCGTTTAGCTATCATGGTTTATGATATACAGCCTGGTGATAGACGAATGGACGGACAGACCGGCATCGGAGTATTAATAGGCTACCGTTTTACGCTTCGACTAAGGAACCCCTAAAAAGGTGATTAGAATGACCTCAATTTTGACAACACTCAAATTAAAATTATCTATAGGTACTCAAATTCATGAAAAATAAGTTTCAGCAGAATTTCAAAAAGCTTTTTCAGCTGGTTCTTTCAGATATTGAAGTAAATTGCTGAGGTTTCGTTTTTGAGAATAAAATGTTGAGACAGACAAATTTCTTAGACGAGAATACTGTCAAT
The DNA here is from genome assembly GCF_030705265.1 of Helicoverpa armigera. Lineage (NCBI taxonomy): Eukaryota > Metazoa > Arthropoda > Insecta > Lepidoptera > Noctuidae > Helicoverpa > Helicoverpa armigera. The sequence continues at coordinate 588,653 of NC_087144.1, forward strand.
GTACCGTCAATGTACCGCTTTGAAATGTTAATACAACTTGAAATAAATTTTAGTCACTCAAAAGTAGTACGTCAGCTTTTTTATTTTTGATCCTTTTTTAAATTTAGAAATGTAGTTTATGTAGTTTTGGTCCTTCGAGTCGAAATATTTTTTGAGTTTTTTTTTGTGATAATGTATTTAATGTTAAGATTTATAAAAGCTAAATTCTATACGATCAAGCGATTAAGTAAAATTGAATTAGACCAACTTAGTCCTTTCTTCAAAATTTAACGACGACATAAAATTTTATTTTATTTCCCAACATTATTTCTCCATTACTTCGATAATATTACTCAGTTATGACTTTCTCACTTAACAAAAAACACAGTTACACTTGAGTCCACAAAAACCAGCACAGTGTATTGTTTATAATATTTTTGTTTTGCGAGAGGAGCGCGACGGGACGCGACTTGCCCAGACCAAGGCTGGCGCCTCACTGCCGCCCAGTTAGGCGGGCCGCCCTACCAAGCAAATATTCAAAGGTCCTTTCTCCCAACGACCTTTCTGTCTGATCTCTGAGTTATTTTCTACTTTGACATCAATAATAGCAATAGTAGTGAAATCTTATTAATATAGCCGTTAATATTCGGGCTGTGTTTGCAAAGACGTAAGGTTAGGGAGACGAAGTACGCTCATTAGTTAAGAGAATGGCTTAATTAAGTTTTTGGGGAATAATTGAGATGTCGTGGTTGAGTGTTTACTGTTTGTAGCGTAATTGTTATATTATTTCGAAGGTATATGTATAGATCTTTTGTTTTATACCTGTGTGTGCCTTTGATCTTGTCTGTCACCGTAATTGGTCGCGTAAGATGATTTGAAAATGTATATAATTTATTCAGGGTTTTATTTTTGTTCTTGATTATTTTGTCATCCTTTATAATATTATATTAAGTCGCTCCATGTGGCACACTGGTACTTAGATGCGTCGGGCTAGACTGGAAGCTGACCTCAACATAGTTAGAAAAAGGCTAGGTAGATGAAGACGCAATATTGAATAGATACATTAAAATATGAACTTGTGAGCACCTCATAAACTACTTTAAAATAAAAACTATAACTAACTACTTTAGGAAGCTTAACAAAAATCATTGTTGTGAAAAGTCCTACTATTTCCATAGTACAGAATTTTGTATCTAACCTTGGCAAGAAAATCACACATAATGTTCTTTATTGTGCGTATATAATATATTTACTGAGAGTAAACTACATTTATCTTTTTAACGGCGACTACGAGTCATAAAGCTGCTGGAAGTTACTAAGATATAACGTTTAGATTATAATCTTATACCATCCTTTAGGTTTTATGTGTAAAATATCTTTAATACTTAGTTATATTATGAATGCAAAAGTTACTTTGTCTGTGTGCTGCGCTTTCACGCCAAAATGATTTAACTGATTTCAATGTTTGATACTTAAGTTCAGAGTCTGAAAATAACATAGGCTACTATTTATCCGGTTGCAGGATAAGTTACCTCTGAAAGCAGGTGCTAGTATGAAATAATCTTGCAATATTGAAAACATTTAATTAATTTGTTTTTAAATCAAGGGCAATTAAAGTAATAACGCTTTAAAGTGAAATATTATTAACGCGTTAAACTGAAATATTGTGTAATTATTTTAGTCTATTTATGAATGTTTCTACATAATGCGGGATACCTTATTATATTATATTATATAATATTTCAGTTTTTTTGTCTGTTCATATATTTTTTACAAGGGTCAGGCTCTATGTTATGTCATGGATGGGAGTCAATCGAATATCATTTTGGAATTGAAAACCAGATACTAAGCTAAGCATTTTCGATATATATACCTACACAAACATACATACACATCTGTTCAGATTACACTAACAAATGTCAGAACTAATTCTGCTTGTTAGTGTCAACGCAAAACGTCTTAACTTCTTACATCTCTCAGATTTATCTCCAGACTTATAATCCATCTTCTTTTCTTTTACTTTTTAGCTTTTTACAATCTAGGATTAGCTGTTATTTTTGAGATTTTTCTTTTTTATCTTTCACGAAGCTTACATCAATCACTTGGGGACTAATGTGATATCCAAAAGTCTGTTACATTTTAAAGTTCAACGACTGCGAGTAAAACCGCAGGATATAGCAGAAGCATCTATTTTTTTAATTTAAATACCATTTAATAAAGTTAGTTTTTATCCAAGTTCACGATCTATTCTTACATGTATGTAGTTGCAACTAACTTGGTTCCAAGGTTTTCAATGCCAAATGAAAAATATTGTTTAGGTGAAAAAACATCGAATCGAATGGAGAAAAACTCACAATGTGAGTACAGCGTGGGTGTTAGACTTTTACTGACTAAAACTCACCATGTTCCTTCTTAAGCGCTTTACAAGGGCTGCGGTAACTCTTTCGAACAATCCCGCAGCCAAGCAGGACAAACACTACTCGTACAAACACAATATATAAACAATATTATCACTGTTTTGTCTATCAGCTATCATCAGTTAACATAAATCGCCGCAAGCGCCATCTGTCGACAGTGACGTGCAATTAAACATGTACCGACACCGATCAGTTTGATTAGCCAATCGAATTAATTTGTTTACCACGTATTTATTGACGAATTAAATACCTAAATTGCTATGTATTTGTAAAATGTCGGCTTTTATTTATACATAGCTGCATTTGGTCAGTCTAGTCTAGTTAGACTGGAAGCCGACCCCTTGTAAGTTAAGAAAAGGCTAGGCTAGACATATGAGATGAGTAGAATTGTGTGGCTTGAAAACATACTAAATCTTCGTTGAAAGTACATTTATGTCTAGGTATATGAAGAAACAACCAAAAACAAGACAATGGTTAGAGTAGCTTCCCACTACATGCATACTCTCTTCGAATTAATGTCATGTAAGAGAACATACATTTTCACGAAATTCGGTTCAATAAACACCTAATTTCGAGAACATTCAATACGACACCATCATTACACCATCAGAGTAAATACACAAACCTTTTGAACTACAAAGTTGGTCGTGTCCAAACAAAATGTGCCACAAACGATTCGTACGGCGTGTTCAAACACGGCTATCTGATTAAATCGCTAACTACACTCGAGTCTGTGTTTGTCACCGATTCTGTACATATACGGACGGACGAACGTCCATTGGGAAATGGCTTGGAGTATTTAACCAACTGGAATTGCCTTGAATAAAGTTATATGCGAAAAAGGATGCTAATACACGCGCGGAGGGCCAGGCAAGTAATGCATTTTTTTTCAAAGATAAAATTTACAAATAAATGTATATACGGGCGCGGGCGCATAAAACTCAAAAATCATTTATCAAGTGTGATTTGGTTACAAAACAGTACTTTTTGAACGTCAAAAATTTACAAAAGACGCCCTTCTCCACTTCTGCAAGAAGTGGCGCAACAAACTCCCCAGCAAGACATGTCTGTCTGTAGCACACGTAATGGCGTCTCCAGTTTGTTAAATTATCTAAGGCAAATGGTAATGAATGTTTGTATGTTTGTATAAAATTCGATTAATTTCGCCGTAGTATTTAGCTTAGCTGCGTTTGTTTTGGTTTTATTTGCAATTTTATGCACTAACCAAATGGTTAAACAGCGGTACAATCGAATTGTTTTATTTGAGTCCGTTAAATTGTGGTTGTTTGGTTGTCAGGGCAGGAACTAATTAGTTTTGGTTCTATGCCTAGTTGCGGAATATTATTGAATTAGTTTTACATTCAATTAAATGCAAAGCTTGCTGACCCAACAAAGGTCCTGAATTTTCGAATTCAAAACAGTCTATAGTGATTTCCCTAATCCCCATCTACTATTATTTGAGGACAACTCATCATGTCTTTTTCTGCGTAGCGTCATGTTATAAGTAACATTTCTTTGCAATCATATCGTCTTTCACAAAATACAACTTTACTACCGTTTCTATGGTCGTCCTCTTACTCTATGTCTCCATTCTCAATACGTTCTTTACAATTGGTAGCAGTTCTAGTTAATTTTGCCATTGTCTTTGTATATTTTAATTTCCGTTCGTTTGTGTACATGGATTCGATTCGTCCTTGCACACAACTTCATCAATCCTTGAAACTTCTAAACAACCTTCATTCCTAAAACGTTGCATACAGTTACTACAATAACACAATTTGTTTCAAAATATTTTTAAGAATTCCCTCACTATCTATCTCTACATACGTCAGACACATTACTGTAGATCTGACTTCAGCTGTTTCTAGACACAGACAAATGACTCCTGCATTATGTCCTAACCATGGAGAACAAAATTACTAGCAGAGATGTTATAACGCAAAATCTCCTAAGATAGAGCAACAACATGTGAGTGTTCAGAGGATGAAGAACGTTACTAGCTCCGCCTTAACACGCCCTCTACGGAAACCGTCCATGATTCTTTCAAAATATATTATATCACATCAAAAAGATTGGTTTGATTTGACAAGGAACTTAGTTCTAGTAACTGATCACGCCTACCGTACGTTGCTTAGCCTAGCTATACCTATGTACAAGAATGTGCCGGACCTACCTTATGGCATCTCCTATATCTTTCGTTACTCCGTGGTTGCAAGTCAGACTTCTTGCATAGCTGACTCTAATGCGCTTCTATACTAAAAGCATTTGGTCCTCCGAGACGGATTTTTAGTTACAAATATAAGTTTTATTGGTGTAATGGCTAAATGGTTTTGTGTTGTTTTTAAGTAGCTGTTAGTGGATTTACCCTTGTCCCGAGGGAAATTTACTCGGACTAGGATAAAAAGTGTAGCATTTATGTTATTTTTGAGATTATTTCGATACTGTTTGTTCAGAAAAACCGGACTGTAATTGCCGGTAACTAAATAATTTTATTGTATGAGAAAAAGCTTTGATTAAACCTATATTTTTGACTCGTAAACTTACTTATTGACTGTAGCCAGAAAGTTAATATTTTTGGACCACTTACACATAATTTAAAAATGCATTTTACATAATTATGATATTCTTACTTAAATAAACTAACCTTTACTTTATCCTGATGCTTACTCCATGTTTTCACCAAACCTAACACGTAAGTCCATCTTTTCAGAATACCCTACTAAACAAAAAAGCTGAGAACTAAAGTAAGGAAAGGCAAGTCAAGCCACTTACTCCATTACATTCACGAATATAATAGTTATTCCCTAAAACTGGGCTTGGCGGGGTGCGGACGGTGTTTTTAATGATCATGACCTTGAAGCTAAAGCTGGGACCGCCATTACTAAATGGATTCGGAGGCCAAATTGTTGGGAATTCAAATTGTTATTATTGAAACGGTTATTTTTGGTAGTTTATAAAAGACTGTATTATTAGCACTTTACACTTGTAGGGTTTTTTTTGTGAGCAAATAAATTAATTGGTTGGTGTATCTACGAATCTAACTCTGTAGATACAGATGTATTCAAAAACAATATACAGAATTAGACTTTTCTTAGCATTTTGCTGTAGTCTCAGCATTTCTTCTCAGAATGTACCTAATTTCAATTGTTTTCAAGCCGTCATGTTAGTGATCACTTTGGAATATACCTACCATTTTACTCTCGATTTTGTATGTTTCTCACACACTTCATTCAATATGAATATTATTGAAGTTGATCCTTTTAGTATAACAGAACATTAAACTGGCGTAGTTACCAAAATCACTCGACTTAACTTTTATACATAGACAGAGGAATCGGTAGATAATTAAAATTAGGTGTTAAAACTTGTCTAAAAATGTTCCAATTTCTATAGCAAACGAATCTGATGGTTGGCCATCTGCAAGCGTTGAAAGAGCTATTTGAATTTCAAACGAGAAAAGTGGAAGCTAATGAAAATAGTTTTATGAACTAATTAACTTTTCAGTGCTGAAAATGTACTGGAAAAAGTTTTATAATATGCTGTAGTTATTACATTTATATAGATAGTTGTGGATTGTGTCTGGTTACATCATTTGGTAGACTATCAGGACTTTTGAACTAAATGTAGCGTGATCATCATCATCATCATCGCAGCCATAGGACGTCCATTGCTGAACATAGGCCTCCCCCTTAGATCTCCACAGATACCTGTAGCGCGATAATAATTAGTAACCTTTTTCGAGGATTGGACAGTTAAGCTTACCTTATCGATGCTTGATTCTAAATGTTGCTGTAGTTTTAGTTGGTTACTTACCTGTTAAAGAGAAAAGACATAGTTAGAAATACAAAAAATATTGCAAAATCATATTCACATACACCCTAGGTATACAAGTTTAGATTTTCACCAACACTGTCATATTATTATTTTTTATTCATTTAAAGGCTTGATTAGCCTGACGTTTGGTACTGGAACCGCATATGGGAACTATCATTGAAGCTCAATTAAAACAACAAAAAAATACATTCACCGCATACATTACAGCCATTTAAAGGCCACTTTTTCCCCCTGACCTTCCTACCCAGGACATTACATCCAGGTCATTGCATTACTGCACCAGTCTACATCAGCCTGCACCAACCTGCATGTTCCTGCATCAGCTAGTAAGCCGCATTCAAACATTACCGTGGGAGATTAAACCTCAGATTTGGGAGTTGGCGAGTCGCCAAAACGTTTTAACGGAACCTAGGACCGTTTACTTGACGGACTATCGAAGGGGACTTAGGAAAGTTTAGGAAATATTTTTAGGTAATAAATACGTATTTTTGGGTAAAACTTTTTGGTAAATTAACTAAAAAATATATTCCATATCAAAAAGTTAATTCTAACTAACAAAAATCCTACTAACAAAAGTTTTAGATATTAATTATTTTTATAACATCCTGTGCTTGAAATGAGGTATAAAACATATCTTCATTAAGTAGGAAAACCATCAATTCCAAACCCGAAAGGAAAGGAAAACCCGGACAACAAACAGCTTGACACAAAAGACACTTTAATTAGAAAGGGAAAAATATAACAAAAAATCTCAAAGAAAAGTACACCTTAATTTCGGTGTTTCGCACGTAAACATTCCAACACTTACGGTGAATTTCTATAACCTATCAATAAACTTGCGATTAGCTAATCTCAAATTCAATTTGTAACCCGCGGATAGACCCACGGATGGTTTGGTTATAAAAATCCATCGGCAAAGAATAGGTAACAAAATAATTTAAAATCACGGCCTCATTTTCATTTTCGCAGGCTTTTCCAAAAGTCCGGTACTAAAAAGCTCTACTAGTTAATTGATTTTCATGACAATATAATCCTGGGGTACCGTAATCTGTACGCACGGAGTAAGTAGAGATGAACGGAGATGCCATAATGCAGGTAGGTCAGGCGCCTTTTTCTAGGTCAAATTCGTCCGGTGAGAATGAAAAAAACTATCAGTTACGAGTGAAATAACGAGGCGTTCCGGTTCTTTGAGACATCTGTCAACGATTTTTGGTATTACAAAAATGGTCTTGTCCGCAGAAGGCGTATGTGGGCGAAAACAGTAACGTTCCTCGTCCCCCGCACACCCGCATTTTGGCCCGCTACTTTCTTAGGCGATTTTCCGTTCTGCCATCTCCGCCAGTCATTTTGTTCTCCATGACTGTGTGTATATTCCGTACAACGGAGCTAAGCTACTGTAATGCACATTGATTGACAAGGATTTATCGTTTGCGTTAAGCCAGCGTGGCACTTGCGTAAAAATATTCAGTAGATTTTTTGTTTCTGTTTTATTGTTTGGTTGTGTATGAAAGTAATTTTGTGGATTACAACATTTTTCAAAGAATTTTATTTTAATTTTTGATTTGCAAGATAAAGTTGGAAAGAACATTATAGCCATTGTTAAATGACGTCAGATACAGAGAAGACATGTGCCGATCCCAAATAATAAATTGGGATAAAATTGGGAAGAGAATGATGATGATTATGTACCATAACTTTGACTGAAATATTTTGCTACTACAATTATGAGCTACAGGAGTATTCGCCACTTTTAGTCTTAAATACATCACTTTTAAAGTAATGACAAATCCCACCCAAAACAAAAATGTGAAAGGCTGCCAAGTTCGATAATATGGGAATGCTTCGCCTATAAAAGCAGTGAGATCTGAATAAGTACCAAGTTCCATACACATACCTCAGTAAAAAATAGTTACAGGAATGCACACTTGATTTTCCGCAGTTTGGAAAGTAGATTCTGAATAAATATCATATTAAATACCTAAAATTCTAATACTTACAGGAACGCCAATCTGTTTTTCCAGCAGTTTCCTGATAACATTTTTTATATATTTTCTATACTTTTAATGATGACTTGGCAAGTTTTCACACACCTTGTTATAAGCCTACTAAACGCAATGAATCAAGTATATAATTTTCTATTAAAACTTGCCAAGTAACATCATTAAAAGTATAGAAAATATATAAAAAATGTTATCAGGAAACTAGAAAAATTACTTTATTATTAGAAAAAAGAATTAGACTCGTACTAATTCTTTTTTCTACGTTTGCGTGGCACTGTTTGCTTTTTTGTTTTGTGATTTTGTATGCTGTCTTGTACGGCCGACACGCTAGAGCGCATTGCCCATTCAATATCTTGAATTTTTTTTACACGTTTTCTGTTTACTGATAAGCTTGACAAGTCAGGGCGGTATAATGTACGTAGCCGGTTATATTCTATAATAGAACTTTCTTGAGCCTTAATTTGGCTAGGATCTAGGTTTATAAGATGTAACCCATTAATAGTTTTCACTCGGGACAGGGCTACATAGGCTTGTCCTTTGCTGAATATTGATGATCCTATATCAAGCAAGGCACTGTCAAGACTAAGGCCTTGAGATTTGTGGATAGTGATTGCGTATGCTAGACAAATAGGGAATTGTTCCCTGTGTACGTATGCATTACTCAATATCTGGAACTTAGTCTTCACACGCTCTAGTTCGTAAGTTAAATTATGGTTGAATTTGATTCGAATTTTTCTTGCCTTATTGTCGCTCTCGACGTCCCAAAGTATTTTTTCAATTACTCCAATCGATCCGTTGACGAGGCCTTTGCTGACGTCAATATTCCTACGTAGCATTATACGCGCCCCTATCTTGATAGTGATGATATGTTCTAGCCCGGCTGTTAATGAAGAATCATCTTCATTTTTCTTCAAGACTTCCCTAGCTCGCTTGCTCAGGTAACGCGGGCAGTCTATTTCATCTATGGCATTTAATTTTATTTCTGGTTGTTGTATACTTCTTAACATTGCATCGTTAAATTGATTGCACATGTTTTTAGTCGCGAACAAACAAACAGTGCTTTCAGGCATTTCCGAAAATAATTTTATTATTTCAGTCAACCGCTCGTTTTGGTGTGCAGATTCTAACTTCAGCAATCGATTAGACATAACGGTTATATCTTGATTCGTCACTACACCCAATCTTATACGCTCCAACATTTCACTGAAATTTTTGTCGCTTTTCTGTCGCATGTTGATTGTCAGTTCGTCATACGAAAATAGTGTTTTCCACAAATTAGGTGCGCTTAAGGAGCCCAACAGTTTTTGGACATCACTAGTTTTAATGTCTTCAAATGGAGAAAGTTGCCGAACTGGAGGGAGCTGAAGAAGATCGCCAAATAATATGATATTCAGTCTGCCAAACCAGCCATCTTCTTCATCTAATGTATTATAAATTTCTGATAAACGAAGATGAATGTATGTAAGTGTAATATTTGATATCATAGATACCTCGTCTATGATTAACAGTATCACCTCTTTTAAATCACTCCTTAAAACTTTTAGAACTTGGTCCGACAGGGCAGTGTATTTCGGACAATTCCCATGTTCTACTGGTAGTTGTAGAAGCCTGTGTATAGTTAGGCCGTTTACATTAAAAGCCGCAATGCCTGTAGGTGCTGCCACGGCTACTAGTTTATCTAAATTTAGTCTGACCCAACTTTTCACTGTATTAATGAGATAACTTTTTCCTGTACCCCCTGTACCACTAACAAATAAACGTAATACTGTTTTATCATCCTTCAACCTACTACAAATTTTGTCAAATATTCGTTTCTGGTCTATGTTGAGACCTTTTATCATATTTTTGAGGTCGTTTTCTGACACTGGCTCTTTTGCATCACGAAAATCTGCCATGGCGTTCTGAGCTTCAACAGGCACAAAGTCCAGCGGGTTTTCAATGCCGTTATCTTCCTGATCTTCTTCCTGACGATTTTCTTCAATCTCTGCTACTTTCTCTGCAATCAATTCAAATGCTTTCTCTATATTATCCAAGAATTCTGTTTGCAACTGTCCATAATTTGTACCATCTTTAATTTGATCTTTTAAGAAGTCAAAAGCTTCTGTGTAAGTGGCTTTACCTGCTTTGAGTACAGCCAGATCTCTCCACGGATAAAACATAAGTAAGATAGAGAAATAGTATTTTTCTGGGTACTTATTCACATCGTAATTATAATGATTTATCAAATAAGGCCGCTGCCGTTTTTTTATGTATTTGTTTGATGATAATAGTTTGTAAGTTTGCGCGACAGTTGCTAAAGTAGGTGCGGCGGTTTTTATATCGTACCATCGAGCAAAGTCATACAAATTCATATTTTCTAAGTCATTAGGGCGTTGCGGATAGTAATTGTCTACCCATGACTCGAAAAATAATTCAGTAGAATCTAATTCTAACTGCTCAATTTCTTTTTTTGACTTTACTCGGCGGTTGCGATTTATATTTACATCCAGCCATCTTATGGTGGTTTGCGGGTCTGTTCCATGTAAAGATATGCCTAACAGTGTATCGCTCGCTTCCAGAGCGCCGCATTCTCTGTTGTTGAGAGCACGAAGCCCGACATTATAAAGCCTGCTGACGAGAGATTTCGATGAATTTATATTATCGAAAGTGTCTATGGCGTGGGATTTTTCTCCTTTTGTGGTATATTTTGTAATATAATAATTCAAAACTGCCGTTTTTTCACCGACGTACTGTAAATCCATATTACCATTCCAGGCAAGGAGAATTGATGGATTGTAATCATTGATGTATCGCGACTGCTCCGTACGTGGTATATTGTATAGTCTATTGTTAAAATTTAACATTTTTCTTGCAGCAATCGATTCGGTCACATTCTTTATCGTTAACGATTCAGTCACTGGACGTGGGAATCCAAATCTACATACAGTTATGAAGCCCGATTTGGTTTTTTTCTTTCGCAAGCAGTAAGAATTATGCTTATGCGTTTGGTAATTGATAACTCGTTCATGCAGTGTGGGTGAAACATTTTTGTTGGGCAGAGCACACGTAACATATTTACTGATGAAACTAGCTACTTCCTCAACCGATGATTCTTGAAGTATTGGTGCATTTTTTACCCACAGCATAAGATGAAAGTGCTGTAAGCCCCTTGCTTGGTATTCTCTTCGCCAGAAATAGTGTACTATTTCACCCAAAGGCGCTTCGGGTGATGTGAGAAAATCTAACATTGATTTAAACTTAATATCGATGAATCTCGATGATGCCACAGGATCCATAGCTACCAACTCGCTTGTAGACTTTTTTTTCACATCCGGCCCATTTATTTCCTTAATGTAATCCGCGAGGTCCGTCCACATCCATTCGGAGGGGCTGATTGTTAGGAACCACGTGGCAGGTCCATAATGACGAGTCATACATACGACGTCACTTCTGGGCTTTTTCCAGTATTGCTCTGTATTCCGTAATCGACTGAAAATTGCCATTAAATCTCCTTCAAGTTCGTCTTTCTGCAACTGTTCTAAGTAATCCTGAGCTGTAATTTTTTGATTCCGATTGGTAACATTCAATTTATAATATATACCCGCGTTCAACTGTCTCAGATTTGCATCATTCAATAAGTAGAATAGGTATTGCTGATTAAGTCTAAATCTTGGATCTTTCGAAGTCAGACGAGATTTTATGAATTCTGCACTTGTAATTTTCTTTTCACGTGCGTAAAACTGGCCGAATTTCCCTTCATTATATATGTCTGGAAAGCATAAAGTATCTATATCCTTGTTGCGACTATCAAGTGGAGCTGCATTTACCTTGAGCATTTGGTAAAGAGCTGTAGCTGTTTTATTCTGTTTCTTCTCATTTAGAGGATATATAGTATATTCCTCGTAAATACTTTCTTTCTCCTCGGTCACTTGAGTGAGGATTGCACTTTGGTTTTCTGACGACTTGTAATTTTCAGTTACTTCTATGGCGTGATTCAGGTCTTGGTTAAGATTTACTAACAAATGCTCAGGTTTTTGCGGTAGTATAATATTTGCAAAGTGAATGTTATTGAGTTTCAGATACTCCAAAGCTTTATATATATTATTGATACAGACTAAGTCTTGCCACATGATTTTGTTTTTTGTAGGACAACTTCTAACGAGTATATAAAGTTCTTGATTTACATTTAAAGGATCTTCGGGATTAGGTAATTTATTAAGGGTAGTTTCTAAAGGCAGTGGCAAATGAAATGTCCTTCCTTTAACTTTTTTAATCATTTGTCTGTTAGGTATATTTTTATTTGCCACTGGTATTAAGTTTGTAATGACCTGAAAAGCCTTAGCCCGTTGAATTAACATTTTTTCAAAATTATTGAGAGTACGCAGTTGCTCTGGTATGTCACTGTAATATAAATTGTTTAGTATAGATATCGATGGTAATTCATTGGCTCTAACTTTGCTCAAACACAAATGACAAATGAAAGGACTAGGCTGTATGAGATGAGCTTTATTAAACACCTGCAATCTTTGCCATACCTCAGTTTGAATTGGGTTCCTTAATCTATTAATAGCCGACATTTCCCTTAAACAAAGCAGCCTGTGGCAGCATATACAGTGGTGTATTGGAACATCGGCAGATCTTTTCTTAAGGTTACTGTAAGCATTTTTATATTTTTCTAAGATTAAATCTTCTTTTAACTCTATTTCGTCGGAGTTCACTTCACAAGCAGCATTATTAATATCGAAAGGAACTCCTAATTCTTTTAATTTCTCTTCATTGACAGCATTTAGGTTGTAGTCTATTGTGTTCATATTTTTACAGTAAAATGCTAGCTGGTAGAGGTCTCTTGTTAAAGTTCTTAATTTAGGGAAATGGGCTTTAATATTGTTGAGTATTTTAATTTTTGAAACATATTCGCGGTTTTCAGTAGATATCAAACTATATTGGTCTTGGGCTGACTTTGAAATTAAATACAGAAAAATCTCTTCCAGGTTCTTCAGAACTGCTTCATCCAACAAACACAATTTAGGATCACAAGACCAAGATTTATGTTTTCCTTTACTATTTTCATGTAATCGAAGACCATTGCCTGACCCTTTTCGTTCAGTACAATGGTTTTATCTGAATTCAATAATTTATATGAACTCTCATAATAGTATGGTTCTTGAGTACTTTGATGTTTAGATTCCCCAGCAAGAACGGTAAATTTATCAGTTGTTTTTGCATCGGGGGGTAGATTTTTAAACTTTTCAATGCTTATGACAATTTTGGTTTGAATTCGCTCGAAAACTCTAAAGTAATTGTCTAACATATTCTTACGGCGCTGAAGAACCCACTTAACAATTTTTTCTGCTTCCAACCTGTCTTTTATTTTATCTGTTAATTTATTTACAATATCATTTTCACCTGTGAATGCAAACTTTTTTTTGGCCTGATAAATGTTGGCAGTCTTTTTAATAACCTCAGGATTTTTCTTTGCGTACTTCTTTACGGCAAGTCGGTTAACCTGGGGATTTTTGTCTGTATAACGTTTTACAGCAGTCCGGTTAACCTCAGCATTCCTGTCCGTATAACGTTTTACGGCCCTCTGATGAACCTCGGGATTCTTGTCCGTATAACGTTTCACGGCGCTCTGGTGAACCTCAGGATTCCTGTCCCTATAACGTTTTACGGCCCTCTGATTAACCTCGGGATTCTTCTCCGTATAACGTTTCACGGCGCTCTGGTGAACCTCAGGATTCTTGTCTGTATAACGTTTTACGGCCCTCTGATTAACCTCGGGATTCTTCTCCGTATAACGTTTCACGGCGCTCTGGTGAACCTCAGGATTCTTGTCTGTATAACGTTTTACGGCCCTCTGATTAACCTCGGGATTCTTCTCCGTATAACGTTTCACGGCGCTCTGGTGAACCTCAGGATTCTTGTCTGTATAACGTTTTACGGCAATACGGTTAACCTCAGGATGGGTTTTCCTGTAACGCTGGCTAGATTCACGCAGTTGCTTGGCACGAGATTTTTCCGATGTTTTGGGCCGGCCTTGTTTCTGCTTTCGTGGACGTCCTCTTCGCGATGTGTTTGCGTTCTCAGAATGATCTGTGATCTCATCCTGGACTTCAGGAGAGGTTGAAATAATCATAACTGGCTTACAGACATCGTAATGTCCTGAAGATAGATCCCCCGTGAAGAGAAAGCGTTTTATTGGACGGCCCTCTACACCAAATACCCCAAGTAGATCACCGTTACGGTATACTTCGATCCTTATGGGATATAAATCCCCTGCAGCTTTCAGTTCCGAAACAGCCCCATAAGTTGTCGGACGGAGCATGCTATGACGATATTCCTCTACAGAATTGTAGGGCTCACCATTATGTTTGCAAGTATATGCGGCCAAATCTTCCCAATTTCGACAGACATAGTCGACGATTTCCTCACGCAAGGTACTTGCTCGTTGCAGGTCAGTACAATTATATAGTGAAAAGGCAATTGAATGGAACAGACAACTTCCATCGGGAGGCATAGGAATAATTTGGTGTAAAATTACTGATTCGCTAATCTTTAACTCTACTGTACGATTCATTTTAATACTTACTTCCTCACTAGATTGGAATGTAAGGTGTGTGTATGTAGGAATCTGTTTACTTATTTATTAACTTGTGATGAAAGAATTGTATGAATGAAAATACAGAAAGCAATGTTTTTATTGTGAAAAAATACGGTAATTCTGCTTGGAACGACTTATAAATTAACGAGACCAAGCTATTGTAATAGTATAATTGTAGGCATACATCAATAGATACTCAAATCAAGCAATTAGGTTCGCAAATCGCAAACTTATAGGTACGTTTTTGAGACACAACCGGACAGCATCTGGGCGCTCGCGCGTATGACGCGCGGCTGCCGAACGCTTTGGGTCGTCGACTCCCCGCCTCCCGCGCTTACGACGCAGGAGCGGGGGCAGCGCGGCGGACGGATGGCATGAGTGCGCGCGCGGACGAGTGTAGGCACCGAGGCGGGGAAGGACTCGTATCACTATACTTATTAGGGTTCGATCGAGCAGCACGAATATGATCTTGATGTTGATATTATAATCCTATTTTACAATTAATTTTTAAGTAATTTGTACGTATACAATAAATAATCTCCGTACACATATAAAATGTACCTACTTACAAATAGTTAAAACAACAACGTCTTTAGTTAGTTGTTACCTACGTAAGTATGCTAACTACCAGCATTATAATTGGTGGCCTATTGTGACGCCTATACACGCCGTATGTCGTCGTGGGTTTGATTCCCGCGACAGACAAACACAGAGGTTTGTCTTGTGTCGGGCGCATTTATCAATAATCTATATATGGGTATACATGTAGGTACCAACTTAAATAAGTTAATACTTATTATTTATTCATTTTCGCTCCATACTTATAGTAGATCAAAGTTACACATTCGTTATTTTCGAAAGTGACTCACTCTTGGCCGTTTTCAGATTTTTACTTTACTTTGACTAAATACAAACCTTTGTAACGAATTTCAGATCGGTACGACCATTCGAAGATATATTATATAAATGTAGATAAATTTAGTTCGTTTTAGTTCCTTAGGGGTATAAAGGATCATGCCCATATTAGTAGATATGGAGTCAAAAGTCAGCAACGCCATGCAATGCCCAAATTCCAGTTCTATGTCATACGATAGCTTTATAGCCATATTTGTAAGATATCTAGATTTAATATTATATAAAGCACCGATTCAAAAGATATTGGACATTAAACATGATAACTTCCCACTGGTTTTTATACATTTTATCGTTTATAGACAGCATTGCTATTCGTTTTTCACTAGGAACTTCATGATCATCATGAATTCATGACTTAATTGTATGTTATTAGATAAACATGTCAGTTATTTGAATATTTTGTATACATTAAATGAATATATACATGGGCCAATGGAAGAGATTCCAGACCGTAATAAATAAAGCATGATTGAAACGATGTCATGTACTGCAATATCAACAAGAATGTCTTATGTTTTGTATTTTTTAACCGGTGCTTTTTAAGACTTCAAATTATCGTTATAATTCTAGTTTTTATTTAATAAGGCTATCTTGTAACATACTTTCTCTGGGCGTTACTGGGGCACAGATGGGCATGGTCCTTTACACCGGGTATAAAACACCTTCATTATTTTGAAACCGACTCACACTTGGCCATTTTCAGATTTTTCCCTTTACCTTGACATAAAGACCTACCTCCATGCCAAATTTCAAGTCAATACGACCATTGGAAGTGGTCTAGGTTTTTGATGAGTGAGTCAGTGAATCAGTGAATCAGTGAATCAGTCAGTGAGTGTATAGTAAAAATAGCGATTTTCTGACGTCAATATCTCAAGACCTACAATAGGTATATTAATGAAATTTTGTATTTTAGATAAGTGAGGGGGTCTCAACAGATACTAAAAATTTGATATGCGTAAATAAAATAGATTTTGAGTTATAGGGGGGTCGAATTTGGCCCGAAATGGTTCGTGTAATATAACCCACGGCCGGTGTGTCGCTTTTTTTTGCTCGAACTTGGCGGACACACTGCCGTGTGTCTAGATACAAAATACAAACGTGCAAAGACTTGGTCTGCAAAAGTATGTATGTCAAGCTAATCCGCTTTCAGCAAGTATAGTTAACTTGCCTCTCTATATTAAAAAAACCGGCCAAGTGCGAGTCGGACTCGTGCACGAAGGGTTCCGTAAATTACAGTTAAATCAACCTATCTCAAAAACTATAAGAGATACTTTGATCAAACCAAAAATCGTTGAAAGAGTTAATTAGCATGCATCACCTCTATTTTTTTTAGAATTTTATACCCCGTAGTTATAAAAATAGAGGGGGGGGGACATACTTTTTACGACTTTGAGAGCTGATATCTCAAAAACCGTTCACTTTAAGAAAAATGTTTTTTAGAAAACTTTATATCATTTTAAAAGACCTTTCCATTGATACCCCACACGGGTATGTACATCGAAAAAAAAAATTTCATCCCTCAGTTACATGTATGGGGGGCCCCACCCCCAATTCTTTTTTTTACTATTTAGTGTCATATTTTTGTAGCGGTTCATACAACACATATTCCCATCAAATTTCATCACTGTAGTACTTATAGTTTCCGAGTAAATCGGCTGTGACAGACGGACAGACGGACAGACGGACATGACGAAACTATAAGGGTTCCGTTTTTGCCATTTTGGCTACGGAACCCTAAAAAAGAGGGTCCTTTGTCCAGCACCAGGAAAAACCCCATGACAACAATAAAGAGTATGTAATCAGTCTTCCCAAAGCAAACAAATTAGACTTCCCACAACACAGAACTTAACAAGAATTTTACAAAGAAACATTTTCAATTAAGTCTGAAAAGTATATACTTAATGTAGGTAAGTACATATGGTAACATCAATACAAAAAGGACGAAACTCGAAATCAGAACGACGCATTCTTAAAGTACCCGCAAACTGGCGACTAAACAGTCACCCGACAGTTGACCTGTGTTGGCAAAAATGGCAATCAAGGTCTCCAGTCAAAATCAAAAATCATTTATTCAAACTTGGCTGCAAGACAGCACTTTTTGAACGTCAGAAATTTGTTGAAATTTGCTGGGAAGAAGAAGTGGAGCAACGAACTCCCCAGCAACACATGTCTGTCTGTAGGTTAGTCGGTCTGATACCGACTAAATACCAGATTTTTGTAATGTGCGTACTACAATTTCATCTTCATACTGATTTATGAGCCCAAACAAACTATCGGCCGACTAAAAGTATCCAGTGTGCACTCTTAAACCCGGTTCGAAAAGTTTGGAAGTTTTCTCATTTCGACTTCGAAGTATTTCGTTGCAGAAAATGTTCTTGACTGCGAAACTGCGAATTTTATTTACAGTAGAATTTTAAAGTTTCCCCAAGTTCGTCTATTAATCATGATTTGGATGAAGTTTCGACGTAAGTGAGATTAATAGTGAAATGTTAAGAGTTAAATGGCGTATATCGGGTTACTCTTTTAGTGTCCAAGTTTGTGGGTCAAACTGGTCTTTTGATCTTCGTAACTATGTAGGATTATATTTTGGATGACTGCTCTTAATAATAGTTTTCGTTATTCAAATGGATTTCTTGACAAATTCAATTATTGTGTGGAAATCGAAATACTTACTCAACTTTGGAATGCCTCTTAGATGCATGAAACTATTTTGATTTATTCCAAAAACAAATTGTATTGAAAAGAGCTTTGAATAATCATCATCCTCCGTCCCATATACCAATTTTATTTAGCGTAGCCGCAGCATGTTTTGTTCTCTCCTACTCTTCTGTCTGCCGTCTTCACACAAGTAACACTCTTTCTAACCATGTCGACATTCACACAATCCATCCATCGTTTCTTTGGTCTCTCTCCACTATATCCATCCACATTCATACTCATCACCTTTTCAATAATGAAGCATCAATATTAGACACGGTGCAAACATATTTTCTTTGGAAATTAAGAAACAGACTGAATACCCAAGTATTTATATACAGCTTTATATCTCAATTTTCCAACGGTGGGTAAGTACTTAAGCACCATTTGTTATTTAGTCGTAATATTGAATGTTAGCGAGTCAGGTGCTGCTAATGTGCTGCTCAAATATTTGCAAAAATTGCGCGAGTTCCAGTCGGGGCGTGATAGATTGCTTGGGAGGGAATTAAGAAGTAAAGAAGTATTATGTGGTATAATGTTGTTAAAAAAATATAATAAAGTCAGAGCTTAAAATGTACCAGCCATTATTTTGTTAAGAAAGACAGGTACGTAATTGTTGAATATTGTTGTTTTCTTGCTTGCCTGTATAATTATGATGAACCAGTGAAAAGATTTGTATTTGGTTTGTACAGAAGATAGATAAAACATTATATGAAAAGTTTATGTATATTAGTAGGAGGAGTAAGTTAACTCTATTTCGCTGTCCCCAACGAATAATATCGTAACCAAAAACTTAAAATTTTACATAAAAAATAAAATACCGTTTTTTGCTTATAACTTCTTAACAGATTTACATAGCAACATCGTTGGTAAGTATATCAAAAACTGGCTTTTTTTTTTCTTAAATATTTATTTGTCATATAAATAAATATTGGATTTATTCTCATTAAGTTTTAGCTAAAAATGTATATTACCCGAAATGTAACAAAATTTTGAACCATAATGCACAATACGATTTTATTCATGTAAATTGTTGACAATGACCTACACACGGCAATAGTCCATTGCGATTGTCTTGACTGTAAAGTAGCGATGTTCATTATAATGGTAACTTATTATTGCCATAGTATTCACTGCTCAAAACAATCTATTGTGGTAACAGTAAACGCGAATAATATGGTAACATACTTTACCGAAATCAGTTTTATTTTTTCTACTTGAATAAGTTTGTAATGACGATTTACTGAAATATCTAGAGTAAATATTTAGAGTAGAATACTATGGGTAAATTCATTACAAAATGTCTAACTCAAAAAGTAATAGCAAGAATCACGTGAAAAAAATTCACAGGGTGTAATCGCACCTCTAGAACAATAATTCCCCATAAAAGCACTTCTATCGTAATAATCGACTACGATATTATTCGGTGGGGACAGCGATTTACTCTTCAATAAAATATCAAACCACTGGTCACAAATACACTTTTAAAAGAATCCTAACTATGCTTACTAACAAGATTATTGCAATCCATTCATCAAATTATTTTTGTTACATTCATTGCCATATAAAAAGCAGAAAAGCAGGTTAGACTATAGGGCCATATTATTTCCCAATTCGAACAATAAAGTACCTACTACCGAAGGATTTGCCATTGTTACAAAACATGGAGGGTTATTCTTTGAAACTTGGCCTGAATTTCAATGGATATTTAGTATTATTCGGCATGGTTTAATAAATGCGGTTTCGATGTTACAATCGGTAATAAAGTATGTAAATTGAGTTGGTACTGACAAGTGACGTCATTAGTAGCTCGTTGCTCTATAGAGTTTGTAATGAGACTTGATACTTGATATTGTTAATAATTTGTATGCTTTGTTGATTAGGACGTGGAGAGAATTTTGTTCGTGAGAGTTGGTTTAATTAAGATAAATAGAATAGGAAATTATGAGTTCAAAAAGTTAGCTTTTAATGAGCTATCGACTAGTCAACCTAAAAATCATGTATTCAAAATTGGCTGCAAAACAGCAGTTTTTAAACGTCAACATTTTCAAAAATCAACTCACAAAACGCTCCCTTCAACTTCCCATAATGTTTTTTCTGGAAGAAGACACCACCATAGTAATTTTCAAAGTATTATAACGTACTTCCATGATTAGATTATATGTGGCCACAAGAACGAAATCATTTTCAAAACAATATACCTATTCGTCAATCAACAAAATCACATCTCACTTTATAGATGATAAAATGTATAAAACGTATATTTAACTACATTAATGTTTATCCCAATAAATCAAATAAACCATACCAATAAATATATCCCACACTTAATCAGTTTCCAACTTCATCGTACGAACAAGTGTGTTCCGTCCCTAAGGGCAGTCTCACACTGTCTCACACGGATTACATCAGGAACTTAATTACACGGAATAATGTGACAAGTTCTTATCGGACCGACCTTTTTTCCATCGAGATTAACGAAATTAATTACAAAGAAATTGAGGATATCGCGCTAGAAAATTAGGGTAAGATTAGTGAGGATTTTTTTGGATTCGACTTTGTAGTATGGGTATGTTGAAGGAAGTTAAGCTGTGGAAGGAAGTTAAGTTAGGTACATAACGCAATATTTCGAGGAGATTTTTCAAGTTTAGGTACTTTGCTGTAGAAAATGTAACTCGGCAATAACTCCTAATTTAAGCGATAAAATCTATTCAGGCATATCAAACAAAATATTGCAATTGTCAGATCAGCAATATATCATCATCAGAATTTTTCTACCTTAATCCCAGTTTATTTGGTGTCGGCGTAGCATGTTTTCTTATTCTATCCTCTTCTTTCTGCCATCATCTAACAATTAAAAGTTCTTTCTAGAAATAATCAGGTCAATAATTATCCCTCAAAAATAAGAAAGTCTAATTTAGCGGAAGGCACTTTTAAAACAATGAACCAACTACCCGTAAAGACGGTTGTCCCCAATTTCTCAAACCTAAGTGAGGGTTAACAAAGTGAGTAAATTCTTTAGTACTTGTTCTAAAGAGCACGGATGTTACAAAGGTATACTTTCTTGGTTCTTATGACTCAATGTTCGCGGTTTTAAACTGTGGTTCCACTAGAGATGAGCTTCCGTAGCTTAAAAGAGTTTGTATGCTGGATTGGCTAAGATGGTTTAGTGAAACTGTACTTGCAATATATCTTCTGATGAAAGTACGAATATATCACCGCATCATCATTAACACACTTATTTTCATTTCAGATTAGAACCGACTGCTGGAAATGAATTTCCACTTTCTTATTTTCTTATCTTCTTCCCAGTGCCAATCATTCTGCTCCTTTGCAGACAAAGTACCTCTTGATAATAAAATAAAGATTCAATAAATGTAGATACTCTAAATAACAATTCAAGTTATGGATATAATATAAGGCAAAGTACTAGGTAATGTATGTAGGTACTAGGCATCTAAACAAAATACATTTTCGAGCTTAGCTACATTATCTTCCTCGCCCATCTCTAGTGAAACAGCACCCTAACCCCGTCATAAAGATATACAAAAACTGTAACAAGTTGCAGACTTAAAGGAAAAGGAATGGGTATCTTCAAGAAACTAAAAAGCAAAAATACTTGGACAGTTAAAAGGTTTTCTTCTTGCCAGAGGTACAATTCTCTTTGAACGAATTTTTGTACTTGGGAAGTACTTATAAAATTGGTTTAGTTTAATGTATTTTAGTTGTTTGGTCCGAGATAGGTTCGGAAGTTATTGTGTTTCTGGGAAGCTACTGTGCTGGCTCTTGTAATTGCGTAGACTACCTGGCTTGGCTTAAGATGTTCTATTTAATTTCATTTTATTAACTGACTAGAATTAACACAGAAGAAAAGATGAAAGTAAATTCAACCAACACAGATTTCTTTACATTTACAAAACTGTGTACAGCGCCATCTATAAAGCAGGAGGTGAAATGAAAAACACAGAACACTGCCATCTAGTGAGCTTAATTCGAACCGCGATATCTTCACAAGCGTCCCATGTTGGTGCTGCAACACGCTGTCACTAGAGGGCGCTATGTGTGAACGATTTCTGCAACTTTCGCTAGATGGTGGTAAATGCAGATACAGTTTTAGTTTTTATATTCACCAATAGATGGCAGCACCATGTACATTTTTATAGACTGAGTTTCGGTACCTAAGGTTTGAACAGTAAATAAAATACTAATACAGAGAGTTACTTCGTAGGTTTTGTGCACATTTTCGAGTTGGAGTCTCCGTGAAATATAGAGAATATAAAATGGGGTTTACAACAAAAGTCAGTGTGTCCATTACAATAAAATGTAACGTAAAGTGGTCACTAAATTAGCAAGAACAGATGGCTACAATAAAAGTATAATATGTCTGTCTGATTTTATTTTATGTACGTAAAATAATAAACTTGATATAAAAATTCTGTTAGTAAATTACAGAATGGAATTGCGCAAAGGGTTTTCAAATGGATTTAAAAATAAAAGAAAATTGTTTTCGCCAGTTGTATTTTATTGTACAAAGGATTTTATATCAGTCTGTTCTCTCATATACCTAATTCCGTTAATATCAAGAGTCAGCTTTATCTGTCAGTCTGAGGGGTTAACTTGCTGTTTTCTCGCACTTAAAAAAATTGAATTATTAGCTGCCTCTCAGAATAAACTTTTACACTCTTATTAACCTTTTTCATTCGATAAAAAATTGCCATACTATAGCTTAGTACTTAGGCGAGAACGTATACGAAGTAACCATGAAAGTATAAATTGGATGAGGCGTTCATTACCAGCCGCGCTGATAGTCTTACATGTAACTAATACTATGTAGTTTTTCTCATGGTTTTCTGTCTAGATAGAGTTTTTAATTCATATCTCAGTGTATTATTTGTTGTATCCGAAGGAAGTATTTCAAACTAAAAAATCTACTTACAGATTTTGAATTCCTCTCTTTTGTCCAGCGTTTTTTAACCTGGATCATTTTTGTATTTAGTATTTTCTCGATTTATCTACAAATCATCATGTCTGACCACTTAGTTAATAACTAATACTACACTTCGTAAGACTGGTTACCAGAATTCTGGCTTCTGTACACACTACTCTTCATAAGGCTGGTTTCCATAGTCCTGGGTTCTTGGGATGACAGTCACAGATCCTCGTACAAATGAAAGCGGAGATCAACGGCTTAAAGTACTTTCCAAGTCTCAGAGAGTTTCGCTAAACTTATTCTTACATAGTAACTACATACTTTAGCTAAAAGATGGCAACATTTAAGAATTTTGGTTGTCACATAAGTAAAAGATATGTCAATCTTTATTTCCCATATAAGACGTTTTAGAATTGCATCATTCTGCTTAAAATAACCTGGATTATACTTTTCAGTTGGTTTTGTAATACTGTGTTTGTGTGTTTTGTGTAGTGTTCAGTAATATCGTCGACGCTAAATTAATGGTCAAGGTAATAAGAACGACTCCATAAAATACAGCAGGAAACAATTGTCCAAAATCTTACCTTTAAGACAACAGTGAGAACAATCTTTTACAGATAAGATAGTAACAGTATGTTAGAAATAACGTTTTCCAAATCCAGTCTCCGAAATCCAACACTATCTTACTCTCGCATTTCACAGGGACTTGTGAATTTTATCTACAAGCTAGTTTACTAGCCAAGTCTGTCAGATAAGAGAAGCCGCACACTACAGACTAAACAGTCGGCTGACAGTTGTCCTGATGGTTACCAATTTTTTTTAAAGTAAATCTTGATTCTAATCAAAGACTTCAGTCGGTGGGCTGTGGGATTGTTCGAAAGCGTTACCGCGGCCATGGTACATACAAGGCCTACGAATAAACATGATGGGTTTTGAGTCAGTAGAAGGCTGACACTCCCTAACGCTGCTAAACCACAACAGGGGGAGTCATTTGATGAACATGATACATCTTTGTGATATGTGTCCTACCATTCCTCTTCATACTGATTTATGTGCCCAAACAAACAATCGGCCGACTAAAAGTTTGTATTCTGAGGATGGTATAAGATAGCGCTTTCTACATCACACTATGTAATGTTTAGTTTAAACTCTGTCGCATAAAGTGTGGGGCCATGAATTCAGCGTGTGATGCTTTTAACTTCGCCTTTACTGGATTTTTACGGCCGCTTTTGTGGTCTAGATGCAATTTTATAGATAATTTCGGGGAATGTTTAGGTGGTTTTAATTTTATTTACGCTAGCCATTTCCCGCGGTTCCGGGTACGTTTTTTGAGAGCTAGTAGTCTTATTAAGATAACAAACCTATGGTCTTTCTCGTTTTAGTTTCTGAAAAATAATCTCAAGAACAATAAAGAATAATAAATAAAGAATTGAGTATTGAACCTAAATGAACGGTTAAAAAACATTGTTTCAGTGTTAGATAGCCCATTTGCTGAGGAAGGCTCTATAGGCTTTTTATCCGTACGCGAAAAGTAGTGCCCACGGATGGCATGCCTTCCATAGATAGATACCCGCAATACCAGAGGAGTTGCAAGTTCATCCTAAAAAATAAATAAGTTCTCTTCTTAATTAAAGTATGTATTATATTTAATATCATATTGATTTTTCAACACTGCAACCAACAGACATCAGTCTATTCAACCCATGCAGCAGATTTAAAACACTGAATTTTAGACTGTAACAGTATTTTCTAGACTAAAACTGAAGGTTCCTAACTATGTGTCAATTTGTAAACAGCGAGCTCACGTGGTGCTCATTAAAAACAGCTTAAGGTCTAGAAAGCTGTGGAAACTGCTGTGTGCTGGTTTTCAGCACTTCACGTTCAGGTACTTAAAATAAGACCATGTTTTTGTAACTAGCTTGTTTTAGGTTTATTCTCATTTTGAGCTAGTTTTAAATGGAGGTTTATACTTTATTATCTAACGGGCTGTTTTTCGTGGTTTCAACCATGTTCTTAGTGTACTATATGCCTCATCTAAATCAAAAATAGTTTATTTAAATGTTATACTACCGTATAAGATTGATTACTGCCAAGCCTTATCAAAGTCCGTAAATTGGGTACGAAATGAATGATGTCCTTTTATGACTTTTGCGTAAGAGGTAAAAAACCAATATCAAATCTCCTTCATTGACTACAGGGAGGTAATATTATTTTAAAGTGAAATGTGACTCATCATTGCTATCTGCCAAACCTTTTCCCTTTTTCGACATCCAAAAAAAATAACTTAGTCATAAATACACAATTATGATACCATCTAATAACAAAACAGGTGCAAGATACTTCCTAACATAACAAGCTACGGTATTCACGGAACAATCATAGCTCGGGAATGGGATTGCCGTGCCTTCAATAAATCACCGCTCGTGAAGATTAATCAGCTGTCCAGAGACTCAGTTTAGCCTGGGGGTGGGGCGAGGTGGGGCGAGGGGGGGTGTTGTTCATAAATATTGTGCAGGTGACTGATGCTTCGTGTTGGAAAATTTGATTGGAATAGGTCATATTGAGGGATTAAAGTGGCATAGAAGACACGAAACAAAGTGATATTAAAGTGAACGGCTAAAGGGATGATTTGATTTTTTCATACCCATGAAAAGTTTTGAAAATATAGGTAGTATTACAAAATTCATTGATAGCATAATTTGTCTACTTGGCTGTATTTAGCTGTAATTTATAAAGAACACATTTCTTTAGTGAGCAATTAAAAAAAACTACTGTACCTAATAACTTTAAATGCTGCTACTATGTGACATTGAAAATAATTCCTAAAAATACGAACATAAAGAATACGCAACTACAATGTAAAAAATCCCGGGAAAAAATCCCATTTTAAACAAAACCCATTTTTCCAATCCACCAGTTGGTACCTAGCTGTCTAAAAACCCAAATGTTTTTCAGTCTAACTATTCGGAAAACCTATTTTCTGGTCCACTAGCCGAAGTCATCCAATACTCAATTTAAAACCGTTATGTCTATATTAACGAAACTACAGCATCCAGCCTGTTTGGCATGCAAATGACATTCACTGGTTAGGGGTAGCTCACATTGGGTATATAGAAAATGTCCTGGTTTTCGAAGTTGGAGAGTTCTAACACATGATATTCTGGGCTGCAATTATTTTCTTCTCTATATTATTTTTAAGTTTGCCACTAAAGCTAATGAGAAAGATTTTTTGTGGAATTTTGCACGGCTACCATTATATTTTGACTGAGCGAATGTACTTGTATCAAAAAAATTGGTTCTTTGTCAATAGTTATAGTAGGCTAAACGATTATAAGTAATTTGACAATCATAGTTAAGAAGTGTAGTGATACTATTATTTACTAGATTTTATTTTTTAAGTAATGAAATTACGATGTACTTACGCTAGAATAAGTTTCTCTCTTTGAATATGTATACTAAAATATTTTTCTTCCATCTATGACACAGTAAACATCCGATTTTAGTGTCATCAATGCGTATAACATTGCTGAAGAACAAACTAAGACAAAGTGACACTTCATCATATTTCCTGACACATACAAAAGAACACGGCAAGCCATACAGTTACCACAAAGTGTAGGACAGACACAGTCACTCGTTTCCTTAACTAAACCACTTAGAGTAAGAGTCGAGGAGGCTTCTCGCAGAAGTAGGCAGATAAACGAGGGCAACATGACTTTAAGAGGGTAACATGTATGAGTATGTAACTTTGATATATAATATATGTATGTACTACTACAAATAAACCTAACCTTTCAGGTAGATGATAGACAAGGTGTTCCCCGCGGTTTCATCCGCGTCCCGATTGTATTATTTCGCGCACGCAGATAAAAAGATAGTTAAGAAAGCCTTAGGTTTGTTTAACTCCTTGAATGCCGCTGATTATAGAACAATAGAAAATTAATTGTGTCGTGGATCTGCGCACGAGGCATACGGGGGCTATAAAGCCTGCAGCTTTTTCTTAATAATTGAGTTATCTAAACACCGAAATTTTTCAAATCCTACTAGTAGTTTCTGAGATAAGGACGTTAAAACAAAAAAAAAAACTTCTGTGCTTTGTAAATATTAGTATAGATAAAGACAACTCTTCATAACGAACTTTTAAAATCTTTCTTTCCTCCTCTCAGTGTGGACAAACTCTTAGAAAAGTTATTTATTGTAGTTTGTATGCATTGTCACGATCTTTTGTCTCACCAAGCCGGTGATTCGAGTTTACTTCTTGAACAAAAATAAATACATTGGGAAAGTCTTTTCAATGTTTTCTTAGAAAGTTTTTTAATAGAATTGGATCTCGATGGTACTTTCAAAGTTAATGGAGCTGAAAATTCGGTTTGGGGGTCAATTTATTGTTAGCACTTGAATGAGTATTTAAAGCTTAGGTATTGGAAGATTTTTTTGAGAAATAATGAAAAGTTGAGGAAGAACCTCTTCAAGTTTAGGAAACTTCAGAAAAGATTTATTATTTATACTATTATTTTTAATTCTTCTTCTTTCATGTCTATGACATGTCATATATTGAGACTACACTATTTTTAATTACATTATTCTTAATATAAGAAGGTTATAAAAATACAGCTAACCTACAACTTCATGGCCACACGTATCAGTCTGGTCCATACTAAAGTACTTTACACCTAAACCCTCCGGGTCCTATTCGACAAATAGCCTACTTGCGTTACCCTAACAGCTATGAAAACTTACCGTAACGACGACCACATACATTGGCCTGGCTGGTAAGATATATTTAGCGAGGTCAGTTAGCGTCACTTTTCTTAGAATTATTTTATGGTTACAGTTTAACTGTCTTAGAAAATAATGTGGTAAAATAAAGTTTATTTTATGAGCCTTTAAACTTTAAAAGAAAAGAGGTAATGTTTTCTTGAAATAACTTTGAACATTTTAAGACATTTCTATGTTACTATGTATGTAGTTCATTTCACCGCTTACAATGTGAGAATTATATCAAGCACACTGATTAAATAGTAGTTTTATTAATGAGCAGACTATGTATTAAAAAAGTTATTCATGGGATCGCCGCCCAAAATTAAACAAATTAACTCTTCTCCTGTATAATATATTAAACATAAAAGCAAAAGATAAAGAGCAATACATTCTGATCTAAACAAAAAAAAGGACCCCTAAAATGAAACATCGTGTAACATCACTCACAAAAACATTTGTCATAAAAAGTCTAACAAACAAAATGAAGCGTCCATATTTTCGCGCCAACATTTCCAATATGGCGACGTGTTTTCCCGCCATAGCTAGGCCGTGAGCGATGGCTGGGTCTCTTGTCATCGTTATTTATTATCCATTACACACGATTTTTGACCTTCGTTACAATGAAAATTTCAATGTTATTTGAAAATTGGGATTATGGAATTTATTGCCTTGAATTTTTGGGTTTTAGTAAATGGGAGAATCCTAACTAATATTATAAATGTGAAAGTAACTCTGTCTGTCTGTCTGTCTGTCTGTCTTTTCTTCACGCCTAAACTACTGAACCGATTTGTGTGAAATTTGGTACAGACATAGTTTGGAACTTGAGAAAGAACATAGGATAGTTTTTTTATTAAAAAAAAAATATACAAATAAAAAATAAAATTTATTCCGGACATATAGCGCCATCTATTGGTCAAACCAAAAATATGCCGGATGTCACTATTCCATGCGAACGAAGTCGCGGGCAAAAGCTAGTTAATTTTATAAATGCCTTACATTGTGTATTACAAGAATAAGCGTTCACCATTATTTAGTTTTGAATGCAGCAGGGATTTTAATAACTATTGTACTGGCACTGTATAGCCATGTTACTTTAGAGTGCCATACATAAGTCTTACTGCATATCATGGTTGTAATGTTATTTTTTGACAAATAAATATTTTGTTACTGCTCCGAGCAAAAACTTTACTGACGCTGCGAGCACCATACACTTTGAAAATAAGGTCAAATCCATAAAACTCTTTTTCCTTAATACGAAAAGTGCAATGAAAAGTCAAAAAACCACCCAAGATAAAACTCAACAGACCCCTAAGGCAAAAAAACCATTAAAGAAAGAACTTTTTCCAACTCCCCTGTATTTTTCCCTCCCAAAAAAAACTTTTACGACAAAAGTTACAGTAATCTCAAGTGACACAACATAT
Source organism: Helicoverpa armigera (assembly GCF_030705265.1). Lineage (NCBI taxonomy): Eukaryota > Metazoa > Arthropoda > Insecta > Lepidoptera > Noctuidae > Helicoverpa > Helicoverpa armigera. The sequence goes on from NC_087144.1 coordinate 618,187, forward strand.
CTTAAATCTAAACCATAGCTTTACTTTAACACAACGTTATAGCTTGCAAGCCTGGTAAACCTACTGCTACTAGAATGCCTGGTAGATATAAATGCAAACATCCATTTGTGCAGCAAGGAATGCACGGATGCATTCTGTTATTCCTGCATGGAAGCGGAACGATTGCATATTCTCTCGGGTGCACTCGCCTTGAGGAACTGCAGTTAGATTATCACGAGGAACGCTGTGACCGAGGATTGTGGCCACACTTTAGAGGCTAGAATCTAAAATTGGAGTAAACTTAAGGTAATTCTATGGATGCGTATACTTGTGTCTTCATGACAAAACTACCTACTTAACCAATGTAGGTAAATGAAGTAGCCACACAGGTAATCTAAAGCTTGACATAAGCTGCTTTTTAACCGGTTGTGGAAAGTGGTTTTAGCGGGAGAAATAATAATATGGCCACACTTTAGAGGCTAAATCTTAAACTGGGGTAATCCTAACTCAATGTTATAAATGCGAATGTAATTTATTTACTCGTGTTTTCACGCAAAAACTACTAAACCGATTTTAATGGTTGGTGCACCGGCACGTGTTCTAAAACTACTTTTACCCGGTTGCGGGAAGTAGTTGCAGTAGAATGAAAATGAATAACAATTTTTGTACCATTCGTTTTGTTTAGTTTTGTTACTGGAACTTAGACAATGGTTTTATTTCCTTTAATTTTATCAGTTTTTTTATATCCTTTGACTATGTTCAAAACAATCCTAGTTCCCACCCAAAGACCATTTTTCCGATCTACTTATCAAGTAAATGCCTCTGGTGGTAGCAGAGGCATTTACTTGGAAAGTAAATAAACAGCCACATACCGTCTAACTGCTTCCAACTCGATTTAACTTTTTCGATTTAGGACTCTTTGGCACTGACATTAATCTCATTGGTGATGCCGACAGAAATCAGTCACGGTGGGCTCGAAGCCTTATTTTTAAAGTTATCACTCAGCTTTTAGGGTATTTACCAGATTGGAAGAGAGGGTGTTCTATTTTGGTGTTTAACAGTAGCTTCGGCGAGCGGTTTCAATAGTCTCCCTTAGAAAATACTCCGCACACCCTGATAAAAAATAGCATATGCCATAGCATAGCCTTTCACAATAATTACTTTCACTATTGACAATTATACATAGCTATGGCATTGAATGCCTATGGCATTAAGTCCGCATTTGTAATGTTTTTGGTGCATAAATAAATAAAAAGTTGAAAATTTTGAATGAACAACCTCAAAAACTACTGATCCGACTTGAAAAAAAAATTCAATGTTATATAACATAACCCATTTATTGTGAAAGACTATTGAGCTACTTTTTATCCCGACGCGCAGAGCAATTCCTACGACATTGTTGAAACCGCTGATAGAAGCTAGTATAAATATTTCAAAATAAAATGTTCTTCTAATAACGCTGAATAAAATATACCGTTTGAAATTAACGTAAATATCCTAAGGCAACGTAGACTACAATTTTTGGCAGCACAAAGTAAAAGGCAAATTTTATAAAAGAAACGCTATTTGTATTCTCATTTATTATTCTGAAAAAGAGGAATATTATGTTTATTATCTTTTAACTTTTTATTAATATAAAAAGGCTATTAAAGGCTCTATGATAAGTTAGTTTTAATTTAATAAAGTAGGCATTTTTTTTGATAGGCTTCTGAACTTTTCATGTTTTTTTCTTTCGTCTCAAATCTTTCCAAAGGTTGTCTGTATGGGATCACTTTTGCTTGTATGAGATAGATCACTTTTATAAGACCCATTGTGACATCTAAACTTTTTTAGTATTTAAAGTTTTTTTTTTTAATAAATAATATAATGTTTTTTCTGTGTATCTTTTTATTTTATCTACCTCTTTTTATTTTATCTCTCTTCCATTATCCAGAAACATTCTAGTTTTCTCGTAGGGAGTTTGAGTCAGTAAAAGTCTAACACTCCACGCAAAAGCAGAAATCATTTGACGAATTTAGCTATTTTTTTTTTGTCTAATTTAACATACATACAAGTCACTTCTATAGAGTCACCTACAAAATACGGTTATTCAAATACGTGTACCACAGTTAAAAGGCTTGTATCTAAATATTCAGTGCACGCGTGTTCTCCCTGTCAGATTTGGCGACACGCCAACAGTTGTCAATGCGCTGTCTTCACTTAGATATTCTGTCACTAAATAATGCCTAACAGCAGGGAGAAAGACTTTTTGTTAAACGAAACATGTTTTATCCTTACATCACTTTAACACTAGTATTTTCTTGTCACGCATAGCAAAACCGAGCGTCTACCCGCGACACATCCCGAGCGAAAAAAACAACAATAGGGTATTACATGCATTTTTGAAATATATCTTAAATAAATTCTTTAGTCTTAATATATCTCTAAAAAATTAAAAATATTTTTTTTTCTCACGTTATGTACGAATATAAATTAATTGTTTTATCATAATTTCAAATTTCGCGCGTATTTCGCGAAAACGCGGCACACAACGGACGCCATGATTGTTTTTTGGTCATGACGTCATTACGCTACTACAGCTGTCAGTAATACATATTTTGATAGGGTCATTTCGCCTGTTGGCGACCATTTAGTGCAGTTGGCAAGTTTGACGGCGATAATAAAAATGCTCCAGCACTCATTTCCATGTCAAATTTGTGTAATGTATTACTTATATACTCTATTTTAAGATTAACTTTCAGTTGTATAAGAAATATCTTACGGTTTCTATTTAAATCGATAAACCTCAGAATTAGGCGTTTTACCCAGTTTGCGTCCACAAAATCCAATTCGCGTCCACCCATGGTCCAGTTCGCGTCCAGCGGCTTTGAAAAGGAATATAGGGGTGAAATTGTTAAGAATTAATAAAGAAAGATTGTATTTGAACAATTTCTTTATTTAACAATAAACTTAATTATTAAAAATCAACATTATCATCATTTAAAATTCACTTTACAAAATAAAAATAATTCTTCTCAACATTGGTTTAAGTAACTTAAAATTAGGCAATTAATTTTGAAACTTGAAGAATAAACTGTAATCAATTCTGTTAATTTTACTCTAAATCACAGGGAATGCTTAAGATCCGCCTTGATTATACTAAGTTTTTGGCCATATTATTTTTTTTTTATTAGCCTATGCTGTCCCACTGCTGGGCAAAGGCCTCCCCCATAGCCTTCCATTTTTCTCTGTCCATCGCTATTTGTGGCCAGTCCGAGAGGAAGCTGTCCAAGTCTTCTCTCCAGCGTTTTCTTAGTCTCCCTCTCGGTCACCTTCCATCCTCAGTGATCCAGTGTGTGGTGATGTTGGCCCACTTGTCCGGGTGCATTCGACTTCAACTTTGCAGACTTATTGCCCACGTCTACTATGCCCGGATCTTGGACCGGATAATGGTGTTGCGTAGGTATCCGGTCACTAAGCCGTATGCTGAGCAGGCCACGCTCCATGCTCCTTTGGCATACTTTTAGCCTGGACTTTTGAGATTCGGTCAAAGACCAAGTCTGAGCGTCGTAGGTTAGGATGGGCAGAATACACATGTCGACTAGTTTCCGCTTCAGACATAAAGGGAGTTCTCCCTTCATGGACCAGTAGCTCTTCCAGGCGTTTTCGATCCGTAGATCGATTTCCTTTCATATTAAATTAACAAAACAATTTAATAATTTTGTGTAAACATACAACTAAAAGAATTGTTGAGTCAATAAATGATCAGACAAGGTAGCATATTCTTTGCATATTTTTTATCGATTTATTCTTCTCTCGAATAACATTTAACGCTTTATTTAAATCTTCTTCTGTGTATGTTGTCTTTTCCTTCTTTTTTCCTGTATCGGAAGAACTTATCTTAAATGAAATTACTTATATCAGTTGATAATTTAATTATAACCACGTAAATATCTTAATAAAAAAATGTACTGTTTAATATATTAATATTAAACAGTATGTTTTAATTATTTTTTATAAGCAAGTATTTAACGAAAACAGTGGACGCAATTTGGTTTATTATCATAGAGGATAGTTTTAGTTCGCGTCCATTGTGGACGCAAAGTGGAAGTTTCGTAAAATTCGATGTAGTAATTCGCGTCCACCTTATTTTACTCGTTAAATAAACTCTTTTGCAAAAAAAACGGGCACCTACGCGAAATCTTAGTTTTAAGGACTTTACGTGTATTTCAAAGGGTTTTAATGATTGTAGTATGTTTCTATCATCAAAAGAGTTAGTCGAGCATGCGTGAGAGTGTATTCTAAATTTGAATTTTGTACAATTGCTAAGAAATTGGTTAAACCTTGTTTTGGACTAATTGCTAGCAGAAAGTTCGTCGGTGTTTTGAATAGTTTTCGAAGTGATTTTCAGGAAAATGATAATGCAGTTTTAATTAATGATTAATGTACTTTTTTGTTAGATCAAAACATTTTTGAAAAACTATGCGTATTTGATAAAATTTTCCCCTGCTCTAAATGTTCTATACTGATGATTGATGGCAATGTTAAGAGTTTCGGTATTTTAGTGGACAGCGTTCTATTGTTTAGATATTGTACCCTCGTGTTTTAAAATATCGCTTTTTCATAATTAAACACTATTTAGAAGAGTATCAGTACTTTGAGCTGCGACAAAACCAATTTAAAGTAAGCAGTGCCTGCCATCTAAACAATAGAACGCTGTCCACTAAAATACCGAAACTCTTAACATTGCCATCAATCATCAGTATAGAACATTTAGAGCAGGCGAAAATTTTATCAAATACGCATAGTTTTTCAAAAATGTTTTGATCTAACAAAAAAGTACATTAATCATTAATTAAAACTGCATTATCATTTTCCTGAAAATCACTTCGAAAACTTTTCAAAACACCGACGAACTTTCTGCTAGCAATTAGTCCAAAACAAGGTTTAACCAATTTCTTAGCAATTGTACAAAATTCAAATTTAGAATACACTCTCACGCATGCTCGACTAACTCTTTTGATGCTAGAAACATACTACAATCATTAAAACCCTTTGAAATACACGTAAAGTCCTTAAAACTAAGATTTCGCGTAGGTGCCCGTTTTTTTTGCAAAAGAGTGTATAAAAAACATTACCAAATTCATAATAAACATTATACTTTTATTCATCATTAAACTGTAGAAATAGCTATCTATCCTAAAATTCACATAAAACAATATAAAACTTACCATCAAACACGCCGCTGCACACTAATTTTTATCTAAAATTCTGCGTGTTTTCGCTTTCTTGCTGAAGAGCCTAGACTAATTATTTTTTCTAAAAGGATTGGTTGGACGCACAGAACGTTTGTCTATCTGTGCGTGCCTCTTATACATTAACGTATTGACTTGTTTTCGAGGATTTTTAAAAGGAGATCGGCAAAATGGACGCGAACTGGGCTATGGACGCGAACAGGCGAAATGACCCTATGTATTGAAAATTTTAACTGACACTTTTGTTTTCTACCGTAATGACGTCATTAGCATGGCGGCGTCATTTCGTAGTGTTCAAAGACAGATAAAAAAACCTAAAAACTTTAAACTGCAATAAAAAATATATTTATGTACCTTACGAAGTGAAACTAACATTTCCCGATTGCTTTTCCTCTAAACAATCATTGTAATTCACTTTTAATTTTTTTCTCATCTAGACTAAAATACCCTATTGCAGTATCTTGGTATTGGCGGAAAAAAACAACTGACAATTGTTTTTTGTCGCTCGTATACGCGTTGATAATGATACCCTATACCCTACGCATTACTGCGATATATACCGCGATTTAAGCGTTGTCGCTAACTAGACTAGAAGTGCGCTATTGTGAAAGTGCTGAAGAAGACTCACCGAGCTAGCTATTTACTTCAAAGCAAAAATTTCAAAAAATCTAGCCACCATGTAATACTTAACAAGAGAAAAAGACAATTTCCATCACTTTAAATATTTTAAATACAAAACTTTCTTCCGTTGTCATCAAAATAAAGTTCCCTTACAGAATACAAGCTACCCCAAAAGGTAAGTCTCATGTAACCCCCGGGTAACGTTATGTCATGTTCCTGTCTCCCAACAGACATGGGGTTATAATAATACTTCCTTGTACAACGGGGTAAGCGGTTTGCGTAACATTTTTATTTTTAATGCTCATATTAATTTGAGAATTTTTGTTCATTTTTTGGTATGTGATGCGTCCGAAAAAGGTTTTTAAAATTTTGCGCAATCCTTTGTTTTACGATATTTTTTGAAGAAAACGGGGTTGGATTTAAATAGATTTTTTATTTTGTATACTTTTTATTCGCATTTACATTACACGTAAATGTATTCTTTGGAAGACATTTTCTACTTGTCTACCGAGATTCCACCAAAGTTGTTCGTGGAGAAATATGCATGAGCATGTCATGGATATTTTACAAAATGTTCGCACACAATTTGTTTCTGTTTGCAAGAAAGAGTAGAACAGACGAATCATTTTTTAACGTCCCATGTTACTGCTGAAATCATTAAATTAGGTATTATTTAAGTTCTTCTTACTTACCTACAAGAATTTTTGGATATGAAAATTTGTTCTCCTAGCTTATTATCGGCTACGGTGGCTGTACTCATCTAAGGAGATTAGCCAACTGCGCAGGACATATTATAGTCCACAAGCATTTGTGCTAACAAAGGTGCACTCACTATTGTTTCACTCTCATAGCCCGAATTTAAAGATTAGATTAAATCCGTAGAAGGCATAGTGACTTATACAATCTTGACTGCAAACTTAACGAACGAAGTATAAATTGCATTCTGTCTATAACAGTGAACACGAGGTGACAAGTCTGGGCAAGGTGCCAACGCATAGACAGACGGATCACTGTGAATATGTAGGTATGTTCAGATTTTCAACGTGGATTTTAAAGCTTTCATGCAGCGTGAAATGGTTTAGTGTTTTCAATTTGGGGTTGATAATCTATTATGAACAAAAATTGTTGCATTTTTTTTCTATGTATTGAATTTCTATGTTATTGTGGCAATTAAATTATAGCAAATCTTTCAAACATGTTGTTCTAGGCACTATTCTGATGTTTTAATGGATAATAATATTTCAAAGAGTACTTAAGAATTTTTGCATGCTGTAGAAATTTCGAAAGCACTGAATCGTTTAAAAAAACTTTCACTGTTCTATACTATCCATGGGTGACATACGCTATGTCTTGTCAAAAATGAAAAATGAAACATCTAATGCTAGACTGAAAAGTACTGCAGAAAATCAAAATAAGTAAACCTCTTCTTTCTTCAAAATACACAAAATGTCAAGAACATTTTGCGAAAAGAAAACATGTTGCTTCGCTGCAAAAAATATATCCAGGCTGAATTCCAGACGACCTAATTCAGAAAAAGCTAAAAAGTTCGGACACTGGGTTTGAAATAAAAAGAACTTTTGCCTGAACAGCCTAAGTGAGCTATAAAACAAGAAAAAACAGACAGACAACCGCATTTGTGTGAACTAGACGACCTAGTATTAAAAGTGTTTGTAAGGACTTTATTTTCAGTTGGTATTAAATGCTCAATGTTTTCGCTTGCTGAAGTTTTTGTAGACATTCTTTTATTTTGAGACTTTTTTGCTTATTTTTAAGTCTAGATTTTAGGCTTGTGGAAACAGATGCGGTATGATGAAACTGTGCGATCAAATTAGCATGCCAATGAAGTCGATGCTGTGTTTTAAAAGAAAGCTTAGATTACCTAAGAGGTTTTTATTTTCAAATGCTTAATCTTTAACCGTTTTACATAATGAAAAGGATGTATTATACCTACTGCAAGTGGATCATAGAAATGAGTGGTTAAGATCATGGTCATAAATAGCTTCCTCCGTTTAATAAGGCATCAACAGAAAAATCATCCTTTTATTAAAATTACAATAAAATCCTTCCTTAAATGTCTACCCTTCACTTCAAAAACTCGGTTCATTTTAAATAAATAAAATATTTTTTGTTCCAAAAAAATATATTGGACGAGTGATCTCTGAACTCTCACAATCAACTCGAGTGACCTCTTGAGCGCAGAACATAAGACTCTCAACCTTTCTCTAAGTAGCCGGGTTCGACCTCCAGTCAAAGAAAATTTGTGTTATATTGGAGGCTGTTTTATTGCATGTTATATCGATACTTCTTTTATAGGTATTTATGCCCTTGGGTTGGAATAAGCATACTGCAGATTCAAGCCAAACCGAAGGACAAATCGAAAATAATTTAAGCACAACGTATCTGTTATTTTATGTTTGATATTTCTGTCACCATTGTGTCACATCCTTAGCAGTTGTTACACCAGGCTAACCGAGGGGTTGCCCGGATAACTGGGTTGAGGAAGTCAGATAGGCAGTCGCTTCTTGTAAAGCACTGGTATTCAACTGAATCCGGTTAGACTGGAAGCCGACCCCGACATCGTTGGGAAAAGGCTCGGAGGATGATGATTTCTGTCACCGTTGACAAATCAGCTCATAATTTTAAAATTAACTTTAAAACTCTCATGGAATATATTAAAAACGATCAGCCAGAAACAATCTTTCGAATGAAAGAAAACCGCATCCAAATCGGTTCATCCATTAAAGAGCTATGGTGCCACAGACAGACACATAGCTCAAACATATAACACTCCTCTGCGTCGCAGTTTAAAAAAGAACGCCATTAAACCTAGTCTAATATAATAATAACAAGAACTTCTCCAGCTATATTCTACATATCTAATTTAAGTTCTCCATTATAAGCTAGGAAGCAAACTCCGCAGTGCGGTAGTTAATATTTACATTGTTCATTCACGCCGCCGTAACTTACACTACTGAATATGTACAAGGCTTTGTTGCCCGGGAATTGCCCACGAATTGCCCATATATTGCCCAATGTTTGCCCACCATGGAGAACAAAACGAGCAGAGATGTCATAACGCAAAATCTCCTAAGAAAGTAGCGCGCCAAAATGCGGGTGTTCGGGGGACGTGGAACGTTACTAGCTCCGCCCTTACACGCCTTCTATGAAACCCGCCTATTATTTTAAAAATAAAATATGCAACTAGAATCAACTTTATTTATATTTTTTGACGTTCATAAGTGCTTGTGAAGGCCTAAATGAAATAAATGATTTGACTTGACTTTGACTTTGAAAATCACCAGTCAATCAAGACCAATATTTGACAGTTTGGTTTTGATTTGACAAGAAACCCGACTGTCTAGTTAGGACCAATCTTTGACAGTTTCATTTTGATTTGATAACCACCTCCAAGGTCTAGTTAGTTCTACTAACTGATCACGTCTACAGTACGTTGCTTGACCTACAAGAAGGCGCCTGACCTACCTTCCTTATGGCATCTCCGCTATCTTTCCTTCCTCCGTGTTGCCCACGGATTGCACAATGTTTGCCCACGTGTTTGTCTGTGTTGGAGCTGGTACTGTTAACTGATTGGGATTGTAGGTAAATTCATTGGTTGATGGATGTCGGTTTTGGAATTGGTATGTTAAGTTCTATAGGACGACAAAAGTACTGCAGTCTATTTTTTCTGTGAGATTTGTATAGAGATGTACTAAAGTTAAAGTCGCTCATTGAGCTAACAAGATATAAGATAAATGTATGCAGCTGAAGGTTAGATCACAAGGTTCTAATAATATTAATTGTTAGTCAGCAAAACCTCAACAGTGTGACCCCGAAATCGAATTCACAACGTCATAAATAGCAGTCACACTATATCACGAAACCAACAAACCACTAAGGGTAAAAACTAAAATAATACCTAAAACTTAACCTGCTTTTTAGAGGCTAAATCAGAAATACAAAAAATACGTAACAGGTTAAAATAGTACTGCTTAAAATTCATGGTACAAGATAGTAACGTAGTTAGCTGTGTTGCTACGACGTAGCAATTTTATGGCTACGCGAGCTACGCCGTAGTCATTCTAAATTGTGTAGAAAATAGAATAGAATTGCGTATTTGAATTGGAGAAAAAATGTAGAAAAATTTTAGGTTGTTGACAAAATTGCTTTGTAATGAAGAGGTGTATAAAAAATTTGTTTAATTAATTTACATTTTGCGGGAAATTTAAAAATACAAGAAAGATTTCAGAAATATCATATTATAATAATATTATTTATGTATGATTTTTTGCAAAAACATTCTAAATATTTGCAAAGCCGATACCTATGTAAAGTCACTACCTATTACCCGCGGTTCCACCCGTGTCGCAGAGAAGTATACCTCCCAAATCCGGATAAAAAGCTCCCACAATCCTCCCAGATCATACATACAGGCTCGTACGTGTAAAAAGTTTTTACTTTTAGCTTTCGTCAAAAACTGTTTAGTTGTTTTTACCTGAAAAATTACAAACGCTCCTACATTACGCTCCTACATAAAAACTAAATAAGATACACACAACACTGATTTTCGTTTTTCTGATTTAGAAGCTACAGCTAACTTTTTATCCAGATGCAAGAAGTAGTTCCCCTTGGACACTGAAACAGCTTGTATTCTATATTCTTTAAAACAAAAGAAGGTTATTCCCACAGACATTTAAATGTAAAACGTAGCGACTTGTTTCAGGATTAACTGAAAGCAATTGTCGTCTGTCTCCAGCAAGTCTTCAGGGGAACAAAGTTTGTTACAGTGTTACTGTTACTCTGTGTTTCTGTTTGTTAGAACATGTCCTAGTGTCGTTTTTAACCGACTTCTAGAAAAAGAGGCGGTTCTCAAACGTCGGAATGTTTTACTGTAATTTTAGACTAAAGGGAGAAGGAGACTATTAGATTATTACGCGACTTCCAAAAAAGGAGGAGTTTCTCTCGGATGTTTATATGTTTTGTGACTGCCGAATATTCCGTAATATTCCATTTTGATTTTTGATAAGACGATTATTAGACTAGACATTAAATAAAATAATTTTAGTCCAAACATTTTGGTCACATAATTTTATATTTATTTTAGGTTCAGGTCACAATATTTAATTGTGTAGGCGTCCAACAGTTTTTTTAAGAGAAAACAAGTTGTACTAAATAAATTAAATATTTAATCAAATATAAGACTGCACCTTCAAACATAACATTCATTACTCAAAACGACTGAAGACTGCCTTCATTCTGCATTACACAGTATCACAAATGTAACACAAATAACAATTAATTCTTACCATCACTTTCCCCAACAAAAGCAGTTAAAACAATAAATAATAAAAACAACATTATTCCCCAGAAAGCGACAAGCAGCAACTCTATAAGTAGGTTGTTCATAAAACATGCCATAACGGAAAATCTCCTGAGAGAGTAGCGCGCCAAAGTACGGGCGTTCGAGGAACGTTGCTGCTTTCGCCCTTATACGCCTTCTTTGGAGCCGCCCATTTTTCGTGATACCAAAAAACCCGAACGCCTCGTTATTTCACTCGTAACCGATCGTTTTGGTTATGCCCACCGTACGAATTTGAGCTAGAAGAAGGCTCTTGACCTACCGCATTATGGCATCTCCGCTCATCTTTCCTTATTCCGTGATAAAACAGAATACCTCAGAGGGACAGTTTCGCAAATGTCCTGAAACTCGAAACTGGTGTCGTAAACGCCCCAACACGGAGGACCACAGAGTAAAAAAAGGCTTAGCTTCGTTTAGGCTTCAATCTAGTAACGCAGGCAACATGCAAATTTTCTTTGTTTGGGCTGGCTTTGTTCGAATCGAGGAATCAAGGCTTCTGTTTTGTGTAAGTTGAAAATGGATAACTGTGGAACGAAATAGTGAAGATAAAGATAAAGAAAGATTTATTTGCAAAAACATGTGTAGGTGATAATAATACATGGCTGTGATCATTACAGGTGGAATGGATATTTAGTTTCAACATGTTTGACCATGACTGGCGTGCAAAAAAATAAATTAAAAAATAAACTGGCGTACTTAGAAGCTAAAATTTCGGAATACTTTGTTACTGTCAATAATTCAAACTGTTTCAGTTTTGAAGCGCAGTTAAGTGGCGGGAAAATAAAAATATGACCATTTAATTTTATTGAATTTTTATTCAAGAAAAAATATACTCTACCTGGGCTTTTAAAACACTAGTGTTATTTCTAAAAAAAATGTAATGATTGACTTTATGCATTCTTTGTTAATTCGAATTCGAGACTCAATTATATTTCACTGGACTTTCTGGTTAAACATTCATTGGTAACCACATCCACCCCGCATTGCGGGATTATTTTTAAATGCATTACAAGTATCAAACTGTGAACACGTGTTGTGGCCATCGCGGGACATTTCTGGGACATTTTTGGACCAAATATTAGTAATATGCAAACCAGGCTATAGTTTTATCGCGGACAATTTGTGTGATTGGCAACATGTGCCAATAAACGGCTGTTGCGTTTGACTATGGAGTTTTTATTGCTCTAGCTGTGCCCCGAAAGTTTGGTTGCTACTGAAAATTGTATATCGTATTGTCCGCTGTTGTTTTTTAATTTTTACTTCTCGATAAATATTTTGCAAATTATTTTTCTTACATTGCAACGTCCATAATACTATATTGTGTGCAGACATTTTTATTTAAAATGTCATTCATATTTAATTTAACCTTTAAAATAATATTTATACTTAGTGTTTTCAGAACATTTTAAACGAAATCCTCAAATGATTAAGATTCATTAAATTAATATATTTGATGACTGTAAATACACCCTTTTCCTTTATTGGCTACACAATTCTACAGGTCCCAAACAAGTTTTAACAAAAAAGTGTTACGAAAACCATTGTCTCTCTTAAGCTGTCACCAGCAAACTATTGTTTTCACGTGCAGACCGATGTGCTGATATTGGCACAAACAATAAATTGTTCTGATTGTTCTCTAGGGACCAACTAGTCCCACGTCATGACTTTTAGACGACCTTAATGTTACTGCCTAGGCCCAGTTGTAGGTTTTTGTGGATTTTATATCTGAATTTTTGTCTTCATACAACTATTGGGTTCGTATTTTGGATGTAAAATCAGGTTTGGTAGAAAAAAAAAACTAAAAAAAAATCACTCGTTTAATATACCGAAAGTATGGAAAATACAAACCTCATAAAAATCGGTTTATGTTAAAACACGAAAACAAACTTATTTCAAGTTGGTTAAAAATAAGTCAAACTTCAATAAAGTACGTTAAAATATTAGAACGCATGAAATAAAAAATCTTTGCGATGAACGTAGGTTACATTCATCGCAAATATTTTTTACTCCACCAGACATTTGAAAAATAATAACAGCACATTTTTTATCCAATCGCTATTTTAATTACAATACGAAATGTTGACTATATTACACCACACACGTATAAAAGCTTGATCAAAATTAAAATTATTACTCCGTTACACTTACCGCCATAAAATTAGGGACATTTCGTACACAATACGCGACAGCTGTAAGCAGATGTCGAATTAAATTACAAACTCCAGTTTAATTTCACAATTGTAGTCTGTTTTGTATAAAATGTTTGCATTTTAATGTGGCGTTCTGTCTGTTAAAATTTCCACAGTTATACCGCTACATATTGTAATAAAAAGTAATGTGTTAACTGTGAGTTTCGGTGCGTCTAAATTCCAATAAACTATTCGTTGTTTTGCGCTAACAGATTGAAATTTGGCTTAATTTAAGTCTATGGAGCTGTCAAAACTCACTTTCTAATCGCAAACAAATAGATCGGTTAAAATAATATATTTTTTTATCTACTCCATCACATATACCGTAGGTAGACGAACACATTAAAAAACAGATTAAATACACATAAGAGAAGTTACTCAAATCCACCGTAACTGGAACTAACTTTTCAAAATGTATCTTTTTTCCTATTTGTTTTCTCTGTTTTCTTTTTCACGTTTTTTCAATACATCGTATCTGTAAAACAGAATACAAAAATAACCACGTCGACATATTTAAACGTTAATCAGCCCAAATAACATTAGTACCTCATCAAGCTTGTAATTGAAACCAATTTAATATTAATTGCAGTTAACGAGCTCATGTCCCGGGTTTTCATTCAAAACGCGTGGACACCGTAGTCTGATTGCAGGTGCACTTATTGTCACAAAATTCATTCAGAGTTAATAATTCTCTTTTGTAATGCTTTTGTGGGAAGTTTAATATTGTAAGTAATTTAACACCAAATATAGTCCATAATATCAAGTCTATTCTTCGTTGTAATATCTATGAAAATATTAGCAATTTCGAAAAAAAAATTGCCATCAAACCTTTTTGATGCTTATTATTTTGGCATAGAACATTTAAACGTCTTTTAATAAATGAAACTTATAATTTCTTTAGTAAACCTACAAAAAGTTTGTAAAAAATTGTTACCAGTGCATTGCATAATATTACACTGCCAAAGGTAGGTATTTTCAATATTTCAACCTTAAATTTTCATTTCTGTGTCTAAATTATAGCCACAATAATTAGCAAACCAATACTAGCTATGAAATTAGACTGTATACACAACAACATATAAATTGTACACCAATAAATATATGCTTGTTAGAATTACCGACCACAGAGTAAAATAAACAGTAGGACAAGCTAATCAGCCGACTGTGTATTTATCTCAATTTGATTTGCTGTACAAACAGAAACTATTAATTGTTACGTTTATTTGTCATACATAATTAATGCCTGTGACTAGTTTGCTTATTTGCTGAAAATAACACAATAGATATGTTATTTGATAGTAATGAATAACTATTTAGTAGGTAATATAATGTATTGATCGCAAATAAAAATTCATATGGGAAAAAATATATATGGATCGTTGCTAAAGGGAGATTGAAAGTAAAGTAACAATTCTAGAAAAATAACAATTCTACCAATTGTTTTTATTTATTTTTTATTTCCCAAGATATCGCTATAATGACAAGAAGTATATACATTTTTAAATAAAATTATCCAGAAAGGTCTCACAAATATCTTTCAACATGGTCACCCCACTCAGCATTTAGACTGCGTAATTTAACAGCGCCGAGAATTATAATACGTCATAAGTAGGTATTAACGTAAGCACGTCGCACGATTCAAGGTTCTAGAAAATATGCCTCAGGCACTAAACTTAGGTATTTTTGGTGAACTAAGATTATTACGTAAAGCCTCGGGGTATGAAATAATATTAGTTCGTGGAATTAAGTAGGCTGACTGCTTTTTGTATGTTTTTCTTTTGAAAAAGATTTCCATTATTTAATTTTATGTTTGGAAATGATTGTTGTCATTTCGTTTTAGTCTTATTTGTTTAGGTCAAGAATAAAAACTATTTAACTTTTGGTAACCATTATACCTAGAATTAAATAGAATCTCTCTAGATTAACCAATAAAAACACTGATCGAAGACCGGTAAGTGGGTCAAATTAAGATTCCAAGATTTTCTCACATACATAGTTACAAGTGAAGCTAATAGAAGCGTGTTAAAAATAAACATTAATAATTAATGAAATTAACAAAACAGGACAGTCCTGCTATTCACCCAAATCACGGTATCCCTACAGAACTGTATAAGCTCCACAGATTAGTAGCGTAGTGAATTATGATACTACGCATTACCGTGGCTTCACCTGGATCTAGACTTAATACTTAGCTAGGTACTTACTCTTAGGTAATACGACTCCTTACTAATGGACCATTTCCATTAATTTATTGAACGTTACGTTAAACTTTGAGCTTTGGGCTCTCGAACAGTAATTTACAGTAAAGTTAGTAAGTGAATTATCTTTAATCAATCTGTTATGAAATTAGTGGTTTCCCGAAGTTTTGGTCGGTTCCTCACAGAGCCAATTAGGTATCAATTTATCGATTTAATACATCATCATCTGCCTAGCTTTTTCCCAACCAATTGGGAAAAACTATCCAGTTCGATCGATCATAAGGTGCAGCAATGTTCGAAGCCAGTCCATGGATGGGTCCTTCTTGTCGTCACCGGGACCTCTGTGTTTCGAAAATTATTTTACCCATAGAAAGTCACTTTGTGTGTAAGTGTCATAAGCAAAATTTTATTCTATTAAACTCGTTTAGATCCTCTGATGAAACAGCTTGTTCCAAATAAAGCTGACTGAATTCTCTATACATAGGATTCCACCATAATCTCCCAGCTTCTTATTTAAAGTAGAATTACATCTCTATCCGTACGTTCAAACCGATTTCCTCCTCCGTACGTTTTTAAACCATTTCCGTACAATTATTTAAAGTCTATTCGGTACGTTTGCAAGCGGTAGAAGTTGGAATTTTCTAGAAAACCAGGGAAAGGGAACATTGCAATGCTGCGCAATGTAAACGGATTTCACTTCAATCCGTATGGATTGTGTTGAAAAGTGTAATTCTTGTACGACAGATGAGAGCTTAGTTATAAATAGTGCTGTAGATGTAAATATGTGGTAAGAGATTATTGACAAAAATAAAAATAAATTAATTGACAATCGTTTTGCGGACTGAAATTCCGTCCGGATAAAGTTAAGTATACGTGTTTTCGATTAAGCGACTGCCTATCTCACCTCCTTAACACAGTTTGAGTAACCCGATGCCACCTGGTAAGACTGGTTACCAGAGCTTCTGGCTTCAAACCACTTATAACATTTACCGAAGATGTTCAAATGACCGCCAACTACCAATTTCAATTCGGAGGGCACGTTATGCTTTCCGAAACACAATAAAGTCTGTATAGATTCTAGGATAGATCCTTATAGGTAAGCTGCCTTAACATGTTCAAGTCATTATCCGCTCCTAAAATCCCAATTAATAGACCAGCTGACACCCCTAAGACTAAACTACACGAGCTGTCTAATATACCGCGGTTTGCGCAAAACATGGAGAACAAAATGACGGCGGAGATGCCATAACGGAAAATCTCCTAAGAAAGTAGCGCACCAAAATGCGGGTGTTGGGGGGAACGTGACTGTCTCCGCTCATAAATGCCTTCTTTAGAACACCTATAATAGACATAGCAAACCAGAATTTTATTACAACTTA